>NW_022589711.1:51818213-52540798 GCF_004348235.1 Phoca vitulina
TCCTGCTAGCTTCTTCTTTTTTTTTTTTTTAACATATAATGTATTATTTGTTTCAGAGGTACAGATCTGTGATTCAACAGTCTTGCACAATTCACAGTGCTCACCATAGCACATACCCTCCCCAATGTCTATCACCCAGCCACCCCATCCCTCCCACCCCCCACCACTCCAGCAACCCTCAGTTTGTTTCCTGAGATTAAGAATTCCTCATATCAGTGAGGTCATGTGATACATGTCTTTCTCTGATTGACTTATTTCGCTCAACATAATACCCTCCAGTTCCTTCTATGTTGTTGCTAATGGCAAGATTTCATTCTTTTTGATGGCTGCATAATATTCCATTGTATATATATACCATATCTTCTTTATCCATTCATCTGTCGATGGACATCTTGGCTCTTTCCACAGTTTGGCTTTTGTGGACATTGCTGCTATAAACATCAGGGTGCACGTACCCCTTCCCTCCATCTTTCTTTCAAAGTAGATTGTAGAAGAGTTTAGTCCTGGCATTCTCTTCTTCGCATGATCTCTTCCACAAATTCTTGGGACAAATAAGACAAGCCTTCTGAGATTAAACAAGGATTTTCCAATAGAGAAGCCTAAATGTAGGGAAAAATTCTGTGTGAACTGCTCAGAATATATCAAATCTAAGTTACTAAACAAAATATTTAGATGGGAAAATCTGCTTTAATGGTTGGAGAGATTTTATAGCATAGAAGCTAGGAAACTGACTCACATTGATATAATGAGAAAGCCTAGAAAGGTAGTCCCTCTGAAAATAGAGGAGTTTCTATGATAAAGGGAAATTCTAATTTTTATCCTATGGGGCAAAAATTACTCTCTCCCAAAATGTTATCCATCTAGGTATAAGAATTTTAATATTCAGCCTCATTGCCTACCCTTTTGCTTAAAGAGTTGAAGATTTTAGGTTGGTCAGAGCAAAGACACTATGGAACATCACTTCATTTATATATTGATTCAGCCAGCCTTTACAGAGACCCACATTATGAGTCAAGCAGTGGACCTGCATGAACCCTATTTTTTTTTAAAGATTTTGTTTATTTATTTGAGAGGGCTATAGAGAGAGTGAGAGAGTGAGAGAGAGAGAGAGAGAGAAAGAGTGAGAGAGAGAGAGAGCGAGAGAGCACGAGCGGGGTGAGGGGCAAAGGGAGAAGCAGACTCCGCTGAGCAGGGACCCTGATGCGGGATTCGATCCCAGGACTTCAGGATCATGACCTAGGCCGAAGGCAGATGCCCAGCTGACTGAGCCACCCAGGCACCCTGCATGAATCCTATTCTGAGATAACAACATACTTTGATAAGGGAGATAGTACATGAGCATAAATAATCCCAATTATTAACAGTGTCCATAGTGTGTCATTCTTAGTTACCATTGTCATTATTCTAGAAGGGACTGGTATGGTTGTGGCAGAGATAAATTCTCCCCAGTGTTTTTTGTTTTTAGGTTATCTTCTCTGGTAATTACTATTTGCTGATTCGATTGTTTACATGTGCTCAGTTCAAGTTCTAGTTGAAGAGAGTGGTTGTTAATTTGTTTTTATCACTCTAAGCTGGAAATATGTAGCTATAGTTAACATTAGGCAACTAGCCCTGGATGAATCATCATTACAATTTTGTTTTCTAAAACACAGTACACTATGGATTCCATTACCTCAACTGGAAATGATATTGATGGCTTTGGAGTTTGGGAGGGCACAAGAAGAAATAGGGGAGAAAATATATGTAATTTGTTTTTAAAGTGAAAATACAGAAATGACCAGAGATTAATATAACACACGTTAATATACCCGTGATCAGAATGAACAAATTGTTCACATTATGCCTTATGTATTTCAGATTTTTTTTAAATAAAGAGGTCAAATTATTATTGATAAAACTAAAATTTCTTAGAATTGTCCCTGGCTCCATTCCAGAGTGTCTTCCTCTTTCAGGTGTGAAACTAAAATGACTTCAGTATGTGTCCCTCCAGTCCATGGATTTATATTCTTAATATGTATCATGTATGATATTGTTTTGAGGGTTTCTAAAATTTATATAAATGGTCTTGAACTGTACTTACCTCTCTGCATCTTATTTTTTCACTCCATTTTTTGTTTTTGAAATTCACCTCTGTTAATACAAATTTATCAAGCTCAGAAACATATAGCCTGGTGTGGGGGAGTCTCCTGGAGTAGCTGAGAGCAGACTGTGGAGCAATATTGCTTGAGTTTGATGTGACTCAGACTTACCAGTCCTGTGACTTTGGACACGTTTCTTCACTGCCCGCCCCACCCCCCAGGGCTTCAGTGTCCTCCTGTGTAAATTGGTACTAACAATAATCCATACTTTATAGAGATGTGGTGAGGAGTAAAATGAATTAATATAGATGAAGCTTTTAAAATAGTCGGACATTGAGTGCCGTGTAAGTATTTTCTTATCTATATGTTTCTTTGGGAATGTGTATTGACTCATAGTAAGAGGAGTAGCCTTGCTTGGCTAATATTCCCTGATTTTTTACATCCGGCACCATGCTAACTAGAAAAAAACCTGTGTCCAGGGCTGGCTTCCTGTCAGAGGTAATTGGGCATTGAGTGGGGCTGAACGGGAAGTTCACCTAAGCTGGAGAATTTAGTGAGTCAGTAAGATAATAATCATCTTCTGATAGCAGCAGCTGCACAGTGGGCTGTCATCAAAGGATTGTGCGGCGTCTGCTGAAGAATTGCCTTATCACTTGGGAGGGTGGTTTCATTGTATCAGTGGGGCTGCAGAGACAACTGAGAATGGTGTGAAGTTCCGTTCCATTTCCCTGTGGTTGTAAGCTACACCCTCCCCTCCACTCTCTCCAGAATTATAAGTAGCTGAGCTTTGTCATCTCACCTTTTGAACTGAGAGGGAGTGGCTCCTGGTTGAGCTGGATGTAGAATGAGCACTTGCCACTGAAGCACATCCCTCTGGAGGTTTCAGAGAAAAACAAGTGAAAGACTAGATGGAGCTGAGATTGTCCGGTGACCTCAGATCTATGTCAGCGCTACTTCCCGAGCCACCTGGGCCTCCTTAGCACCTTCCTCCTAGCTGAAAAGAACCAGCCTTCTCAAAAAGATGGAAGGGCATTTCTAAGGCAGACATTGAAACTGAAATGAGGCTTTGTTTTGATTGCTCTCCCCACCTCATGAAGCTTTTTGGCATGACCAGACTTCACGACTCTAATGAACCTTGCTGTCATTCTAACAACACAGATATTAGGAAACAAACATAATTCCTGTGTTGTAATCTTCTAATGAGAAGGGACCAATTATTATATTATGCATGGAGCATAAGTTACTCAAAATGTAGAATCAGGATATTCGGGTCTCAGCAACAACTGTAGGAATTGGATACACACTTTTATGTGGCCAATGAGGAAACAGGCCCAGCAAACTTGAGGCAGTTGTTCAGAGCCCCATGTCTGTGTAAAATGGCTGGATCTTTGGAAGCTATACTCTTAGTATACTCAGGATTTAGATGCTAATTTGGAGTCTGTTTCTTTCATTCACTCATTTCTTGACCTTAGGCAAGTTTTTTTTTTTTAACCTCTGTGAGCCTCAAAATCCTCATCTGTAAGGTGTGTCTAATCATTCTTGCCTCCATCAAAGCAGCGTCTGCAGGTCAGATGAAACAGGATGCATGCAAAGTGGCAAAATCTAAAAGGCATAATACAGATATAATTTATTTATTATTACTATGGTTATTATGTTTGATGCATTTATGACACAAGGCTATATTGCAGATAAAATAAAGCCCCATTTTATATTGTCTTGGAAAAACAGAAGAAACTTGGTAGAAGCCAGTTTTATCAACGTGAAATTTATAGCTTCTTTGGAATAAGAATCATATCTTCCAACAGCTATCACATCTTGTTACACACAAAGTTTTGTGGTGTACCCTATTATAATGCTGCTCGAAGAGGATGCTATTCCCAACAATGGTTATCGAACCTTTTCCTTCTGCATTGTGAAGTGGGACAACATGATAAAGGTTAGGGCATTTTGTTGATTTAAGCTTCCTTTAAATTCTTTTTGCTGATGATTAATGACTAGAGTCTTGCAAAGGGTGTGGAAATGTTCTCCGACATGCAGGCAAAGTTATATTATTGAAGGCTTGCGTCACTTAGTTCTCAGTCAATGGTGAGCAAATCTAAACTATGTTAGAGTTTAATTCCTGGGATTTACAGGCACTTTTGTCTCTGAGGCAGAGAGGACAAATGAGCTACTTTTAGGTGTATTAATCACATTAATGAACAGCAGCTTCTAATAAAAATAACAGCACAGGCAGGAAGAAATAGAAAAACTCATGTGAGGGCTAGCAACCAGACATATTTTAGACACAATTGGGTTCCTAGTATGTGTTTGGCAGGGGCATATAGAGATACAGCAACTCCTGCCCCAAGGAATTCACAGTATGGCAAGGGAAAAAAAATCTAAGAGAAAAAAGATATAAAGAAGACATCTTTAAAGGTAGGTGCTAGACTAAAGGTAGGAACAATTTATCTTGGATGCAGAGAGAGATAAGAGCAGCTCCCTCTGCTCAGTGATATGTGTGTGTGTGTGTGTGTGTGTGTGTGTGTGTGTGTATGTATGTGTGTGTATAGTCAGGGAGGCTTATCTGGGAAGGCTTTAGGGGAATATGCTACCCAAGTTGCTTTTTGAAGAATAAATAGGCATCCACATCACATAGGAAATGATGAGGAAGGGCATTTTGGGTAAAAGGGAAAATATGCACTAAGGCATGGGGCCAAGAAAGAGCATGTGTTTCAGGCTAAATTTGCTCATTCTTTCCTCCATTCTCTCAGTCATTTATCGATGGTCTACTCTTCACCAGGTACTGTTCTAATTTCTGGGGATTTAGTGGTGAGCAAAACAATGTCTGTTTTAAGAGCTTACTTTCTAGTGCAGAAGTAAGCTAATAAATAAATAAACAACTAGCGTGCATATAATATAATGTCAGATGGTGGCAAGTGCTATAAAGAAAAATAAATGTGTTAAGGTAATAGAGAGTGAAAAGAAGATCTCTTTAGAGACAGCAGTCTTCTCTGAGGGAATGGCTTTTCAAGGGAGCAAGTACTGAGGGAAAACTTGCTCTAGCTGGAAGGAACAGCAAGTGCAAAGGTCCTGAAGCAGGAATAGGCTTGATATATTCAGAGGAGCAAGAAGGGCAGTGTGGCCAGAGCAAAGTGAGGAAAAATGGTAGGAAAGGAGATTGTTTCTGGCCTTGTAGGCTGTGACAAATATTTTGGAATTTATTTTGAGGATTATGGGAAGTCGTGAAAGAGTTTTGAACAGGGGTGTGATAAGCCATTTACATTTTAAATAGATCACTCTGGCTGCAGTATGAAAATAGGCTGTATCAAGGAGACTATTTAGGCGGCTATTACAGTATTTCTGGTGAGAGGATTGGAATAGAGTCATAATGTGTTAGGTGGTAAGACTTGGTCTGATTTGGGATATATTTTGAGGTAGAGCTGACAGGATTTGCTAATTGATTGAGAGAAAAAGAGAAGTCCAAAGTGGCTCAAGTAATTATGCTTGAGCAACTTGGCAAAGAGAGAGATCTTTGATTGAGCTGGGCAAAAAGAAGGGCAGAACTGCTTCGAAGGATCGATTCAAATGATCTGTTTTCCTTAAATAGGACCTAGAATTAGAGTAGAGGCAGAAAGATAGAAAGATAGAGGTAGAAAGATAAAAGTCTGAAATTTAGGGGAGTCCATGGCCAGAGATATGAAATGTGATTCATCAGCATGTAGGTGGTATTTAGAACCCCAGAACTGTATTCAGTCACATAAGGAGTTAGTGCTGATATGAAAAAGAAGAGATTTAAGGACTAAGCCTGAAGTTCTCCTATATTTAGCCTTTAGGAGTAAATGTTACCGAAGAGACTCCAAAAGAGAAGCTTGAGGAGTGGAGGCAATTCAGGGAGTGTGACAACAGGAATTAAATGAAAAAGTGGCAAGAAGGAAGGACCAGGTGGGTCACATGCTGACGAGAGATCTGTAGTTAGCAGACTGAGAATGGATCTTCAGATTGGGAGATGTGGGGGGTCATCACTCACCTGGACAAGCAGTTTCAATGGAGACATGGGTGTGAAAGTCTGATTGGAATGGGCTCAAGAGACTAAAAGGAGAGTTAATAGAGACAATGATTATAAAAAAAATCTTTGTAGGAGTTTTGCAGTAAAGTTACATAGGCAAATGAGGGAATGTGGGAGGGATCAGGGAACACCGTTTTTATGAGAAATATTATGGCCCATGCTGATGAGAAGGATTGACTAGAAAAAGGAATGCTGTTGCTGCGGGAGAGATGGGGATAATACAAGAGGAAGTGGCTTCCCCTTTTTAACAAATTCCAGGCTTGGAACAGCTACATTCTAGGCACACCAGACTCTCATTTAAAAACAACAATAACAACAACAGCAGCAACCACAAAAACAGATTGTTCTACGCTAGACTGCCTAAGTGTCAGAAAGGTCTATGTGCTTATATTTTTAAAAAG
This sequence comes from Phoca vitulina, assembly GCF_004348235.1. NCBI lineage: Eukaryota > Metazoa > Chordata > Mammalia > Carnivora > Phocidae > Phoca > Phoca vitulina. Next base: position 51,824,738 of record NW_022589711.1, read on the forward strand.
CTCCCCCAGTGATTGTAGTATAGAGCTAGATATGGGAATTTTTGTTTTAGGCAACACCATGTATTTACAGTGGTGTCAAGAATCCATCGACTTGGAGTGGCAGAGATGAGACTGCAAATGTTGACATTTTTTTAAAAGGTTTATTTATTTATTTGAGAGAAAGAGAAAGATAGAGAGAACACATGAGCGGGGGGGTGGGGCAGAGGGAGAGGGAGAGAGAATCCTCAAGCAGATTCCCCACTGAGCGTGGAACCTGATTCGAGGCTCAGTCCCAGGACACTGAGATCATGATCTGAGCCAAAATCAAGAGTCAGCTACTTAACCAACTGAGACACCCAGGCACCCCTAAATTTTGACTTTTTATAAATCTTTAATCTCTTAGCTTTGGCTTTTCTTGTTTTGGGATTTCTCCTCCTAAGAATGCTATTAGCATTAGTGACTGGAGGCTGCTAATGGTTTCTGGAACCTATGTGGTTTTTCTACAGGGCTATGAATGGAAGTGTCTGGTTCTCACAGTTTGTGATTAGAAACACTTTGATTAAGATTTTAAGTAAATAGTTACTTACTGAACAATGATGGCCATTTGCTTTCCTCTCTTGTAGGAATATATAGCAATAGCCATGAAACAGCCGAATGTAGCACAAGCATGTAAAAGAAATTGGGTTAAAGTGGATCATTAAAATTTACACCTAATATATTGAGTCTTAGCACCCAGTTAGGTGCTCTGACACTTGATTATTTAAAGTGAATAATACTGTGAAGGGAGATTGGATCTGAAATCTGAAGGCTCTGTAATTTATAAACTATGTGAATTTTGTAATCTTTTGTAATCTTTCCCTGCCTCTGTCCTAGAGTTATGAAGATCAAATGAGTGGAAAGTATTTCATGATTGTTGAAGTCTTACAGATGTGTGTGTGTGTGTGTGTGTGTGTGTGTGTATACACATATATAGTTTTTATGTGAATTGTGAAAAACAGCTTTTATAATAGTTTTACACTACATGACACAGATATTTTGGAAAAGTAACTATTCACACCTCACAACCATTTGTGATGCAAAGTGAAGCTGATTAAAATGTGTATATATGTGTCTATCTTTGATCAGTATTGTTTTTATTAGATTTCCTCAGAGATTAGGATAATTTTGGGATCATGATTATGTGAGAGGGAATAGAATAATACTGCAGGTTTACCATTGTACCCCATGCTGGTCACAAAACACTTGGAAGTGGAAAGGGGGAGATCCTGTCTGGCTGTGGAAAACATGCTTCCAAAGGGATAATATACATTAGAGTACATCTAGTAGATGATGACCGGGATTATTAATAGGATTTAGAAATCATGACTTCTAAGGAGCAGATGAAGGCCATAAAGATGTTTAACCCAGAGAAGAGACCAGAAGACTGAAGTAGAATTTAGTATTCCAGGGACCTCAAGGAAGTAGAAGCAGGTTTGATGGACTGAATTTGAAAGGCAGCTCTGGGCTGAACATGAAGTACAGGGACTGCGACTGTGGTGAACACACACTGTTTGGCAGCTTATGACTCTCCAGTTGCTGTTACCGTACAGGCAGATGCTGTGTGACTGCTGAGGCATTGCAGAGGGATTTAAACATCTGATACGAACCAGAAAGAGATGACCTATGGAGTCTTTTCTAGCTCTAATGCTCTGTGTCGAATCTGAGACTCTATATGAGGAAGAGCTAGTGAATTTTCTGAGCTCTAATGGAGGCTGGGAGAAGGTTACAGAGGAGACAGAGATGAGAAATGGTAGGTTATGCTAAGCAACAGAAAGATTTTGGTTGAGTTCAGAAGGCGCCTAGGAATACAAAACTTGTCCTTTCAATGCTCAAGTCTTTAGGTAAATCCCTGGGTGCATGTTGTCCGGTCATTCTGTTCTAATCCAAGAGGTCAGAGCAGTGTCACTGGTGCGCAGCTTGATCTCTTCTAAATGACAAGAGAAAATATCAGCCTCTTCGTGTCCTCCTTCAGGGGTAAAATTCACTGTAAAATAATAAGGCCCTTTCACACATAGCTCTGAATAAGTGGGTACACTGAGTGGAAGAAGCAACAATTTAATTTATGGCTCACTTAGGTAATAAGAAGTCCATTTGACATACTTAACAGCTCACTGTGCTCCTAATGCAGAGTTAATTGTTTTCTACTTTGACTCGTAGGTTGATGTTGCTGGAAGGAACCTTAGAGACAGTTTAGTCCTTCTACAGAGAGCAAGCTGGGGTTCGAGGAGGGAATGTGCTAATGGGCACATACTCTCAGAACTGAGACTGTGGCCCTCGACTCATGCTACCCATAGTCCGAGGTGTGTTTATACTGTTCACACTTCCGTGGTAATCCCCATCGCCACATGTTGAGATGATTTTCAATTTTACTGGAAATGATTTCATCTTACAGCGTCATTTCTTATCTCTACCATTCTGTATGTGAATTAGAGTAATCTTTTAGAATTAACTCAGAAGAAAGTCTCCTTAAGGAGATAATGATATGTAAGGAGCAAATATCAACTAACCCAGTAGCCTGAACTCTGGACATTCATGCACCTCCTGTGTAATTTTACTACATCTGTGTGTTCCTGTTATTTTTTTTTTTTTAAAGATTTTATTCATTTATTTGAGAGAGAGAGAATGAGAGACAGAGAGCATGAGAGGGAGGAGGGTCAGAGGGAGAAGCAGACTCCCTGCCGAGCAGGGAGCCCGATGTGGGACTCGATCCTGGGACTCCAGGATCATGACCTGAGCCGAAGGCAGTCGCTTAACCAACTGAGCCACCCAGGCGCCCATGTGTGTTCCTGTTATTAATTTTTCTTTGAATCAACACACTTAAAAAAAGTCAATTAAAAAGTTAAAAAATTAAAAAAGTCTGTTGTAGCAATTATATCTGCAGAATTACAAGTTTAATATGGTGGGGTTTTTTTCCAATATAAAAATAGTTTTTTAAAAATAACCGTAATTTTTAAGAAGATTTTATTTATTTATTTGAGAGAGAGTGAGAATAAGTGGGGGGAGGGGCAGAGGGACAAGCAGACTCCCCTCTAGCCAGGAGCCTGATCCCAGGACCCTGAGATTATGATCTAAGTCAAAGTCAGACACTTAATTGACTGAGCCATGCAGGGCCCCAACCATAATTTTTTAAAGGTTTTATCTGGTTGTCTTTTTTTTTTTTTTTTTCTGGTTGTCTCTTAAAATCATTTTGCATACCATGCTTTAGGAGATATTAAAAAAGTGAGACTATTTCAACAAACTTTCTGCTCATGTAATAGATGATGGCCCATCTTCTTCTCTACCCTCCCCACACTACTATGGATATTTCAGTAATTTAAGAGAAAGAACACCAAATCCTATCCTTGTTCACACACACACACACACACACACACACACACTTCTCTCCATCAGAGTGGAGGAATTGTGGAGGGAAGAAATAAATAATTCATTAGAAATGCATGAATCAGGTTACATTCATACATGAACTAATGATGAGGATCTCCCTCCTCACTAGAAAGGATGATTAAGGAAGTGTGTGAAATGAGTGTTTCCTTCCTGCTGAAATTTTGATCACTTGCTTACAGATTCTCATTAGAGATAGAAGGTATAGGTAAAGGCTGCTTGCAAAATTTTTCTCCCTGTAGTGACACCAAAAGGTCCGCAGAAGCATAGACCCAGCATTGTAAATTCAGTTTTGGGAATTTGTGTTTGTGGCAGGAATGCTTTTATGTGACGGCTGACGCTCCCATTTGGTTTCAGATGATGCTTGGGACGATCTCTTTCATAGGTCTACTTTCTGTGACTGAGCTCAGTTTGCCAGTGGAGACATCCACTGAAGAAGACAAAAAGACTTGATCCCATCTGAGCCAGAATTTTTAATTCCAACGAACTGATGGCTTTTTAATCAGTGTGCATGATTAGTGTCCTCTAGCCCTAAGGAGACTTTCATTTCACTCTAGCATGGTATAATAATTGTAATTTTCCAGGTGTGCCTTGTTTATGATGTGAAAAAGATAACAAATACTAGATAATGAAGAACAAAACCTCTAGTATGTATGGTGCTTCGGAGTTTAGAAAACACTCATGTGCATCAGCTGTCTTGAGACACATAGCACTTCCATGAAGTAAACGTTGTTTTCCCCATATTTCAGAGGAGGAAACTACAGATCTGAAAGACACAGTTATTTGTGTAAATTTCCACAGTTTAAATGGGTAGCAAGTGAAGACTTAAAAGTTGTTATATTTTTAATCCAATGAATCTTCTATGCTACAGCTGCCTTCAGATTTTCAAATTTTTGTATTATTAGATTATTAAAACTCAAAAACACAAACAACTGATCTTTGGTATATATTTTTCATAGGAAGCTGTTTTGAATTAAAATTCTCTTCAGGGGCACCTGGGTGGCACAGTCGGTTAAGCATCTGACTCTTGGTTTCAGTTCAGGTCTTGATCTCAGGGTCATAGCATCAAGCCCAGCATCAGCTCCATGCTCAGCATGGAATCTGCTAAAGACTTTCTCTCTCTCTCTCCCTCCGTCCCCCAGCCCCCCACTCTTGTGTGTGCACTCTCTCTCTCATAAATATATAAATCTTAAAAAAAATAAAATTCTCTTCAAAGAGGTTTTCTGACTTAATTTGTACATTGCTGTGTGAGATGACAGAGATGTGAACCTTGCCTTCAGGGAGATCACAGTCTTATGGGGGCAGGGGAAGTTACATATGACAACATCTGAAAACAGAGCAGCCTGGGATATGAGTTATAAGGTGGGTATAAACAAAATTCTATGGAAGAATAAAAAAAAAAGTTTAAATTGAAATGAAGTCAGAGAAAGCATTATGGAAGAAATATGATTATGTTAATGATTCTTTTTGACATAGGTAAACTTTGTTTTTTAAACCTTTTAATTTAAATATTATACATAGAGAAGTACATAAATGACACATTTACAACTTGGTGTAGTTTCACAAAGTGAGCACAACCAAGTAACCATCACATAGATTAGAAACAGAACACTGCCAGCATCCTGGTAACTCTCCTTCCAGTCACTACTTTCCCCAAGGGCAGCATTTACCTTTCTCTGACATTATAGTTTTCCTGCTTTAAACTATGTTAAAACTTACATCTGTAAGATCTGTCCATATTGTTGCATATAGCTGTAGTTGTAGTTTGCTCATTTTTGTTACTGTAAATATACCACACATTTATTATCCATTCAACTACTGATGGTCACTTTTTCCAGTGTGTAGTCATCGTGAATAATGCTGCTATGAACAATCTTGTACCTGTCTTTTTGTGAAGGTGTCTATTCATTTTTGTTGGGGCTAGCCCTAGGAATGGATTTTCTGAGTCATGGAATATGCTTATACTAACATAGCTTTTCATGAGGAGGAATAAGGATGACAAAGGACTTCACTGGTAGAGGAGGAATCATTTACAAAGACCCATGATAGATAGAAGAGAGAATTCAGAGACTAATGAGCAGTTTAGATGGCAGGAATATACTGTTTGAGAGCTACTGTGGAATGTAGATTTGGAAAAAGAGACAAGGAAAAAGGGAAGAGTTTTGAGAATGCCTGAGCTATTTCACAGAAAAATAATTGTATTAGGCATTCAGCTGCAAGTCACAGAAGACTTAAGGAAGTGTCTTTTTTTTTAAATTTTTTAAATTTTATTATGTTATGTTAGTCACCATACAATACATCATTAGTTTTTGATGTGATGATCCACGATCCATCGTTTTTGTATAACACCCAGTGTTCCATGCAGTACGTGCCCTCCTTAATACCCATCACCGGGCTAACGAATCCCCTCTAAAAGCCCGTTTGTTTCTCAGGTCCACAGTCTCTCATGGTTCATCTCTCCCTCTGATTCCCCCCACCCCCTCATTTTTCCCTTCCTTCTCCTAATGTCCTCCATGCTATTCCTTATGTTCCACAAATAAGTGAAACCATATGATAATTGACTTTCTCTGCTTGACTTATTTCACTTAGCATAATCTCCTCCAGTCCCATCCATGTTGATGTAAAAGTTGGGTATTCATCCTTTCTGATGGCTGAGTAATATTCCATTGTATATGTGGACCACATCTTCTTTATCCATTCATCTGTTGACAAAGAGGAAGTGTCTTAATCAGATGGTTTGATTTTTCTCAAATACTAAGAAGTCTGGAAGTAAGCCTTTTGCTGCCTTTCACTCAAAACTCAACTAAGCCGTCTAGGATCTAGGATCCAGAGTCTTTTTTACTGTGGCATTCTTAGCATGTTGCCATTCATATTCTTACTTGCTGCTTTACAGTCTCAAGATAATTGCTGTAGCTCTAGAGATCAAGTCTAAAGTCAAAGCAAAGAGTGTCGGTGATGTCAGCCATATCAGTCTTTCATCAAGAGAGTCCAAGTTTCCCGAACATCTCCCCAAAGATTTCCTCCCAAGTCTCATTAGCAAAAATGGCTGAAAGTAAGAGGCTGGTATATTGGGGCATAATATTATTTAAGATTGGCTTGTATCAGTTACCATCCATTGCCCTCATCTAAGCATATTGTTGCCCCAAGGAACACTAGAACCCTCTTTGCAGAGAAGAAAAGGAAATGGATATGAGGTAGGTGGTCAAATGGGTCTTCCATAACAATGATGGCCTCGGAGTAAAGAATAGGTCAGGGGAAAGGGTTTTATGTAATGTGCAAGTTTATGTTCACATAAGGAAATTGAGAATTTTTATAGAGAAAATTAATATATCATTCCATTAGATAATTTACAACTCATCAGAGCTTTTTATTATTACTATTGGTTTTTTGTTGTTAGTGAGATAATATGGTAAAAAATAATCAGATAACATCTCTTAAAGTGAGTTTGCCCTAGCAAATTATCAGTCATGTAAAGTGACTTTTTACCAGATTTTTTAGAATAAAGTGAAACCAACAAGCATACAAGCATCCGTGAGCTGCTGCAATTACAAGTGGAGTGGTGTAAAGAGATTTCCATGATGCATAAATTAAAACATCCCATCATAAGGCTAACAGGTCCAAAATAGCCTCAATTTGGTCCCTCATGTGACTATTTCTATCTCAAACCTGCAGTTGTTGATTTCTGACAAATTAATTTGTCATGAAATAAGTTGAGTTAGTGCGTAGAAGGACAGAACATTGATTCAGATCTTTCAAAAACTCATGTATTGCTCTAAAGGGAGAAAAATGGTCCTAGGAATTTTTGTTTTGTTTTGTTTTAAGCAAGTCTTGGAAATCAGGTCAGTCAATAAATTCCATTTCCTGATAATTTATTCCCTACCAGCAGCAAAATAAGGTGCTTATTCAATTAAAGTTCACAAAACATATTTCTGTCTCTAGTGGTTGTTTGTTTATTATCTTGTTTGATGTTATGGCGGCATTACTAACTTAGCAAGGGTAAAGGTTTCTGTATTGGGTAGAACTAAAGAGAAAGAACAGGCTCTCAACTGTGTCATCTCCCATGTGATATTGACAAAGGCAGAGCTAATGGACTGAGAGACTTTCATATCACACTGTGATGAGTGTTCTGTCCTAGAAGTTTTATTCAGGGAGAGGAAGAAAAGGGAAGGACTGTGAGTGTGATTGGAAGACCCGGTTTAGACTTGAGCTTAGCAAATTTTGGGTAACTCTGTTTTCATATATGATTAGCAGTGATGAGCAGAATGTTTCCGTATTAGGAAACATTCCCCAGATTGTTTCATAGTTTCATAATTATAGTGTCTATTGGTCTGTTTCAAAACTATAGGTAGAACCAGTGCAAGTGTTGTTTTTATCAGGAGGTAATTGATGGGCAAATTTCATTATTCTGAAAGATGCTAAAGATTCAGAATGTAAATAGCCTTAGAAAAATAGTAGGTGAGCTAAAAGCCTTAGCTTTTTTTTTTTTTTTTTTTAAGATTTTATTTATTTATTTGACAGAGAGAGACACAATGAGAGAGGGAACACAAGCAGGGGGAGTGGGAGAGGGAGAAGCAGGCTTCCCGCTGAGCAGGGAGCCTGATGCGGGGCTCGATCCCAGTACCCTGAGATCATGACCTGAGCCGAAGGCAGATGCTTAACAACTGAGCCACCCAGGCGCCCCTTAGCTTTTTTTTTTTTTAATTAATTATAGTTAAGTAATTGGGGGTATTTGGGGAAGTAAGAGGTAGGGTCTATAGTCTTATTATTTTGGATAGTTTATCACAAAGTACGAGGATGTTTTTTCATTTTGTAACCTCATATGTCTGAAGCACAATATTGGGCTGAGTGTACGATAGCCTGACATTCATGCGCTAATTCAACAGAGTATTAACTGAGAAGCTTACCATGGGTCACTGTTCTAGGTGCTAGAGGTAGAGCAATGGACAAATTAAGATATCTGATCAATTGTTCCTGCATCCTTATGGAAGCATGTATTTTTCATGGCATTTTCACAACTTAACCAAATTGCCATGCTTTCCAAGCAGATGAAAGAAAAGAGAAGACTAGAAACAGGCTTCAGTTAATCTCAACCCAAGAGGTTGGGTCGGATGTACAATGTGAATTGTACATTCCTTACTTTTAAATTTACAATGAAATTATAAATAAAGCACTTTGAGCAGCATATATTTTGTCCTACAATACTTGATTGTACATACAGTTTAACACCATTCTAAAGACTCAACAGTGACTTGAACAGTAGATATAAATAGTGCGGAGTCCATGTGTGAAGATCTTCAGAATAAAGCATGGTCAAATAGGTGAGCTTGAGCCTGAGGGTAATCGCCCACAGAACTGAAGCTAAGGACTAGACTATGGATGAGCACAAACACAGGATAAGTCAGTGTTTCGTGTGTAGGTATGGTCTTGGAGAGACAAATGGACAAAGAACTGGGGTCGATCAATGAACAAAGGTCAGGGCTAGAAAAAAAGATCATTGGGCATAATCTATACTAAGGTTTTGAGTCAGCATTAGGGACAGGTCCCAAGGGCTGTGACTGGTCCCTGTAGTCCCTCAGAGGAGGTGACAAAATACATGCATCTAGATACATCCAACAGGTGAGAAAAGCAAGTGAAGCAGGCAGTGAGAGAGAACTCATAAAAAGAAAGTGACAGCACTTTCCAAAAGGGAAAATGGAGCAGCTGCTACTCAGCTCCAGCCAATTGGTTCCAAGAAGGAATACAGGCTTATTGTTCCTGGATTTTCTAGGAAAAAAAAAAATCCAGAGATGCAGAAAATCCAGATATTTGAGGTGAAATCTCATAATTTTAATAATGTTAACATTTCAAATTGAAGCATAAAACACACTTAAAAACACTGTCTTGGTTCCAGTTCCTTTTAAGATGGTTTTGGTCCTGAGCTAGGGACGCTACATCCTTGTCCATCTGTGAGCCTTTGGTGTGTTGTTAATGGAATATTTAGCTATTTTACCCTCTTCAGCCTCATTTTTAAAAAATATAAACTAGATCATGTTTTCTACTGCTTGTACTCTTCAACGGCTTCCTATTCAATTCAGAATAAAATAAACCTAATACATCTTTTAAGGCTCTGAATGATGCCCCCGCCTACCTGTGCAACCTCATTTCATTCTTCCCTAGGCTCACTATTTCCCACACACATTATTATTCTACTTCCTAGAACATGACAAACTTTTCTTACTTTAGAAGTTTATAGGGTTTTATTCTCTCTTCTTGAATAATTCCCTTCGCTGCCTGTGTCTACTATGTGTTTGGATGGCTCATTCTTTTATCTGGGAATCTTCAACAATATTCTTCAGATATGCGTAAGAGGCCCCCGCTTATCATCTAGTCTCATCTGGTCCTCCATGTTATTCCATTTGTCATAAGATGCTCGTTATTTCCCTCATACCATACACTGAATGCAATTGGAATTTTTAAAACAAAATTATTTGTTCACATGTTAATTATCTGTCTCATGCATTCGATTGTAGGCTCCTGAGGATAGGGAATCTGTCCATCTTGATCACTGATATAACTTCAGTGTCTAACGCACAGTAGGCATTCAATAAATATGAATGAATGGATCACTGCAGAAAGGATTTGAAAGATTTGTTTCTTTCTTATGTTGATTTGGTGCCGAATTCTCTGGATCTAGATCTTCTAGAACTATTTCTCAAATTTAGGTAAGATACTCATCTCTTCTAATGAAAAACTGCATTATAGCCATCCAGTGCAATTTAAATTATTTTTATTACATATAATATGTATATGTAAATCTAGGCATAAACTTCTCTTGTTTATAGCTGTTATAAAATTGTTAAACTAGATAATTTATAAATTAATTTGTAAACCAGTCTTACAAAAGCAGTTTAATTCAAATTAATAATATTCATTTAATGTTATAGGTGATGTTTTAATGACATAAAATTGCCTCAGTTCCGATGCAGTTCCATATTTAATGTTTCTCTGCTTTAATATCAATAATAATTATGCAGAGAATACCTGCTCACATAAGCATATTGAATAGAATTAATAATTTATTAGCTTTGTTTGTTAATTGAGGATATTTGGCCGAACACTTAACTAAATCTTTGCCTGCTAGAAATCCTAAAATGTTAAATTTAATACATGTCATTCCAAAATGATTTTCTTTCACTTGATTTATTAACTTTATAAGTCAACATTACTGAAAACTACATTAAAATGTTATGTGAGCTAGTTGTTAGAATTGGGAACAGAGATATTTCTAACTGCACATTTGCTATTTATTCTTACCATGACTGAGTTGTTGCAGTAATGGTATGCTCAGATCTGGGCTTTCTGTATTACATCCACTGCATTAATGTGTCTTCTTAGCACTGAGGCACAAGTACTTTTGAGTTTTCAAAAGTCAGATGATTACTCTGTCTTCCTGTGTTTCCTAACACAAACAATTGTTTATTTGATGAATGGTGGTTTCATCTGACCTCCACTTTGAAAAATATCATAATCAAAAACAGAAATATTGGTTCCAAATTGTGTGTCAACAATCAGTTATAAAGTCATCATCCAGATGCCCCAGAATATGTCGACCTGCAAATACCTAAGTAAGCATACACATATACACACACATTTTAATTTATGATATGTATGGGTGTATATATGTTTGTGTATGTATACATATAAAATTTAAAATTTAAATTCCCATGGACACTCCCTACCTTGCTCCTTACCTAATTGGAGAAATGGTATTAAAAGACCCAACTACGTTTTAACTCTCGAAAGCCTAGGCAGTGGCTATGGAAGGTGAGGCTCTAGCCAGACTTGAAACATGTAGGCTTAAAATAAAAATACAAATAGGAAGATGAATCTCTCTCTAGTAACATATTGTTGTCTTTGAACTCCGTTCTGGTCTGGGGATGGTTCACCCATTCTGGGTACCCCATTCATAGGGTTTTCTGGAATTGTGCTTCTTCTGAAGATGCCATTCACATAAATGCAATATGACTAGTGTTCCCTGGAGCTGTGTGGTGTGCACCTGCCCATTCAGCAGTGGGACAGTACATAACCTTCCATCTGTCTCTGTGGCAACTGTCCTCTCCTGCCGCTTGGAGAAACCTGCATTTTCCCCATTCTAGGCTTCACAGCCAACCATCACTTTGGTATTAGTTTATATGAGAATTCCCTGACATAGAGGTATTCATATTCTAAATGTTGACTTGTGCATATAATGAAATTTTGCATCATGGAGTAATGAAAGTTGAATAACAAGCTGTGTTTTGCTTTTCATGGCGAGATGTGAGAGGTGGTCAGCATCGCATATATTTTATCATATGCAAGCCTGGATTGAAGAGTTTGTGTGGTGTTTCAGATTCTATATTTACATTAGGTTCTAGAGCAAGTTCTAGATCAATAAAACAATATCTCTTCTTTTTAGGGGAATAGAATGATCTCCTTTGGATTAAAAGACTATCTGATGGTTGGGTGTTCTTTTGCATGGAGATCAAAATCTTTGCACGTCAGGGTAGTGATGGAGAGTGCTCTCTCGGGGATGCACTTGCACTTGTCACAGTATTGGTTCTCCTCAAGATGCCCTTCCTCTCCAGTTCAACGAGACCAAAATAGAGTTTGCCATCTTATCTACTTAACTGGGCCACCTGTGGGTATCCTTCATTGCTATTAGGGATATAATCAGTTCTCTAATCTTCTAGTCTCAAATTCTTGGATTTACCTTAATATTTCACTTTATTTTCTTTGCTGTTGATAAGGCACATATCATTACCACTTTTTTCCTTACAACGTATATTATGCTGTAAGAGCTTCACAAGAATGTAATGGCTCCCTCATATCTACAGTAGAAAGGCCAGTGCCTTAAGCTTTGCACTTATTCAGTTGGGTCTTACAATTCTTATTACCTACTGCTATCCAGAGTAGGCCATGTGATTGCTACTTGGATTACTTCTCTGTCTTTGGCACATACAAAACTCATTTTTCCTCTAGGCTACATTTATATATATTTTTTTTCTACTGGAATCCCTTTAAGTTTTTCTCAATTATTCCAAATATTATCCTTTTCTCAAGCTGTGCCTCAACCACACTTCTCTTTGTTGGCAATTGACATTAGAATGATGATTCCTTGGTGTGACTTATCATTTACATACGTAGCTTATCACACTAATTCATCCCTGTATATTGAGTCATTTTCTTCTATTACTTGCTCATTTTAATTGCACTGATATTTACTAAGTTCTTATTTGTGACTTACCTCATTTTAGCATCTTATGGAAATAGACCATATCAGACATAATTCTGCCCACAAGAGGTATTCAAAATCCAGTAAGAAAAATAAGGTATCTTTATGTGCAACCATTATATAAAGTTTCATTTTGCTTTTAAGGGTGAGCAAGTGGTCGCCTGGGTAGCTCAGTCGGTTAAGTGGCTGCCTTCTGCTCAGGTCATGATCTTGGAGTCTGGGGATCTGGGATCGAGTCCTGCATCAGGCTCCCAGCTCAGCGGGATGTCTGCTTCTCCCTCTGCCCCTCCCCCTGCTCATTCTTTCTGTCTCTCTCTCTCTCTTTCTCTCTCCCTCACAAAAAAAAAAAAAAACTAAGGGTAAGTAAGTTACATATAAAGAGTTATAGGAGTTTTGAAAAGGAGAGGTTGTAATTAGTGGGAGTATGTGAATCCCCAGGAAGGAGGTGGCATTTGAACTGAGCTTTGAGACATGGGTAGATTTTAGGTAGGCAGAAAGGGAGCATTCTTAGAGGATAAATAAGAAGAACAATAACATGTGAGTGGCAACAGGTGGGATGCAGAGGACACCTGGGTGTCCAGGAATGCAAGACTGCAAGTTCTTTGGCAAGTGGAGCTTGTAAAGATAAGTAGTTGGAGATGAGACCAGAAACATAAATTGAAGACAGGTTGTCAGTTGTACAGATTATAAATTCTATACTAAAGTGTTTAGACTTTATTCTTTAGACAATGGAAAGTTGAATGCTTTGATCACAGAAATGCATCAATCAGTATTTGACCATGCACATTTTGTCTTTGCAACTGAGTTAGATGCTATTCATTTTTTTGTGGCTTTATTTTTTAAATTTTTTTATAACTTTTTTTATTATGTTATGTTAGTTACCATACAGTACATCATTAGTTTTTGATGTAGTGTTCCATTATTCATTGTTTGCATATAATACCCAAGGCTCCATGCAATACGTGCCCTCCTTAATGCTATTCATTTTGAGGAAGATATCATGTAAATTATAAAGAATTATTAAGTTCTTTCACATTATCTAACATCATCCTCTCAATACCTTTGAAAATTATATCATTAGCCTTGTCTTTTACTGCCAAGGAGAGTAAGTCCCAGAAAGTTTAAGTAATCTGCACAAGGTCACAGCTAAAAGGCACAGAGTCAGGAATTTAACCGTGTGTCTTAAGATTCATACTCCATGCTTTCCTTCTTTACCATGTATCTTTTTCTCAGTTGGAATTTTAGTTTTCCAATAAAAGCTTTGATCCTCATTTAATATACAAAATTAAATAATATGTAAATATGTTTATATGTGTTATTTTTCTCACATGCATTTTGCTTAGTTCTTTTCAGGTACTGAAACACTAAGGGTACAATCTCTTGTATGATTGAGGTTCAAGACCCAAATTTGTAAACTCATAATGATCTCTTTAATGAAGTATAGCTTCCTTACCATTCTCCGCAGTGATGAGGTTGGTATGTAATAATGACATAATATTAAACTCTTGGGCCCAGGGGACCTCATTAGTTGCAACTTCTAAAAATCATCCTACCTTCTTCAGATGGCTTCTTCAGCTCCTCGTATTTGGGCAAATAAATATATTTTCAGCAGGCTTTAGCATTGTCTTGGTCGCTGACTAAGTACAGGATCTGAGAAGAATTGAGCAACACACATGGTATAGTGATAAGAATGCTTTTGACTAGAATTTATAGAAAATATGACTCAGTGTGGCTTAATTGCTAAGAAGATGATCTGGCTCATTTTACTGGGAAATCCAAAGGTGGTCCAAACTTCAAGGTTGGTTGGTTAAGTGGTACCACTGTCTTATCCAAGATTTTGATTTCACTTCATCTTTTGCTCAGCCATCTACAGTGTTGTTAGCTTCCTTCTTAGACTGGTTTCACTTGTGGCCATAGATAGGATGTTTCCTGAAACAAACTTGGACTAGACCCAGTGGGATAGATAGCCTACCACTGAATACAAATTAAAAAAAATCTTCGTGCCAGAGAATTATCATTCGTACATTGCTACAGACATAGTTTACAAATGTTAACCTTAGTTAAACAGTTAGTTTAGGTGGGATTACCTTGACTGATGTAGAGTAATTAGGACCTACCTCTAGAGCTGGTATACTGGTAATTCTGATCAAAACAAAACGGCTGCTGTCCAGTGGAGACTGAAAAGAAAGAAACAGTATCTACTGCACATCAGGGTAAATGACATTCTTGAAGCCATTTATGCTTTTTCCAATTTCAAAGAGTTTTCTTTTTAATTTATGTCAACATACCTTTATCTGAAATTTATTTTGGGGACTGCTGATGAAGCCATTACTCAGCAAACCCTAGAGGCCTTTGAAGTGAAATTTCTGTTATATATAGTGTTCTGAGCAAGACATGCAGTGAATGAAAAAATTCATCTGTCAGCATTATAGTTACTTCATTTTTGGGGGGAGGTTAAATACAGCATGTTCTTTTAGAAAAAATAAATTAAGCATATGGAGCATTAACCAGTGCTACTCTCTTCCCTGCTTCCATGATTAGATCTAACCATTTATAATTTAGTCTCCTTTGATTTAATTTTTAAGTGAATACTGGAATAATTAATCTGTGTTAGCTCAATTTGGAGACTAAGAAAACACTTTGATCAATCAATAGCAAATTGGCAGATGTTAAGCTGATTTGGATTCCCTTCTAAGTTTTAAAATGTACTGACCAACTATTTTTTGTTTTGTAACATACATGGCATATGACTCCAGATGACTTTTGCTGTGCCCCATATTGCTAGTGATTGGAACTTTGGGCAAGAACTTTTTATTTTGGTTCAATTTGGAAAGAGTTGAAAGAGATCTCTTAATGTTTCCCCATTGTGAGATATTTGCTTTCTGTATTTAGCAATTACTCCACTCAGTTGGCAACTTTATTTGTAAAATACCTTTTTCTTTTATTATTTCTATCTATAGCAGCACCAGTTACCTCAGCATCCTCTTGGAAGAGAGAATGATCTTCTCTCTTAATCAGTACATCTTTTTCCCACTGGAGAGCACAGCAATCATACAGCTTTTCTACACTGAGTAACTCCCTGGAATTAGTCATAGGCTCTCGTACTGACATTCAATATTATAATTATATCTAGAGGAGAATGGAAGGAATTTAATGTTGAGATTTAAAGTGTGACGATCCCAAATCGAATGTTAGTCCCAAATGGAATGTTAGGGAAAGATTGGGTTTTATGGGCAAGAGTGGGAAGAATGGCGAGGTTCCTTTGCTAAGTCTCGTGATTGATTATTTCTTTCCTTTTCATTCTGTCTTTATCCCCATCAACATTTAACACTGAGATTGCTTCACCGGGGCCATCATTAGATTCCTAGACTTCCTTTCTTTATCCCACCACATAGAAAGTAATTCTACATGGTGGTGCCAGCTGAATATTCCCAAGGTTCTGATATCCTCTATGCTATTATCTTTCCACCATCTGCATGACACCCAGAAAATCCTTCTCCCTTCTCGTTCCCAATCCAAATCCTATCTGTCTCTTAAACCCAGGCTGGCTCACGCCTATGCTACAAACCCTTCCCTAGTACTTTGGGCCACAATAAATCCGTAAATGTATTTCTATAGTCTTTAGGGTCTTCATCACGCATAATTTTTATTCTTTAGCCTAACCCATATTGCTCTTTTTTTTTTTTTTGTAAACATTAAGCACTTTAATATTCTAGGGGATGGGAAATGTAATTTAAATTTTATAATCCCCAGAACCGGATACATAGGAGACACTGAATTAAAAGGAACTGAATGAGCCAGGCAGTATTATTATGAGAACATAAAACATGATTTTGTTGAACCAGACTAGATTAATAATTTATTCTATTTTTCCTCCCATCTTACTCACACACCCCCATTCAGGAGCAAGGAATATGTCTTTGTTTTGGTTTGTCAGTGGGAGACAGGAACATTTGTAGGCTTTTTTGTTTGTTTGTTCGAGTTGGACAACTGAAATAAAGAAGTTGACTAAAGCTATGGGGTCTTTATGGGGTCACATGTGACTTTATAGGGTCACATATTGCAATAACATCTGACCCAGATGGAGACAGACTTCGGGCGGGTGGCATCTGCCCTGTTTGGGGACCTCTCCCACCTCTCTGTCTCCTGACATAATGCCAGCCAGGCTGGGAGTGTGGGACTCTCAGCCAGACAGTGCTGGTGTAGTCTTCTACGGCCCAGGAAGAGGCTTGGAAATATAATAATTCCCTTTGATATGAGGAGAAAAAGGGAGGCCCAGGAGCATTGCCTGTTCAAAAGGAAATGCATTTCCTGTACCCAGCAAAAGCAGAACTAGAAGGAAAGCAGAATTGAGCGTTATGTGAGAACACGTATCTGCATGATGTTTGACAGTGCTTTTCAAACAGCGTGCTTCTTTAGACATCGATAGTTTATCATTGCGTGCAACTAGGGATTTATTCTGTTTTACATTGTTTGTTCTACAGAAAAGTGGGCTGGGCAGGTTCTGGGCAGAGAAAATTTGTAATAAGAATTCAGACACAAAGCATAATGTGGAGATAATGCTATTGCAATGTTGCACGCTACCCAAGTGAGAAAATATTTCTTTTAGTTTATGCAAGTCAACAGCTATATTGAAACAGTGACTTAATTCTGAAGAGCAACTAAATAAATACTATGATATTACTGGAAAGGGCATATTATTTTAGTTTTCTAGACTTCCTTTTACTTTCAGCCAGATATACCTTTTAATTGCTTTAAATATGGTGTCACACAATCTAGTATTTGAAAAATTCACCCCAATCACAGGAAGGCTGAAAACCATTCATATATGATAAAGATAATTACGTGAATGGTGAATAGAATAATCTCTTTGAAAAGTTATACTTAGGGAGTGGTGATAATGTCAGAATTTTGAAACAAAAATCTTATTTACATAACTATTACATTCATATAATACTTTGCAAAGTACTTTAAAATATGCTCTTTCTTTGGAACCCAGAGAGACTATTAAAGGGTAGGGGGAAACCTAGTATTTTAGCATGTAGTTTTGAGTCAGGCAAGGGTCTGAGTTCAAATCCTCACTTTGTCACTTACTAGCTGCAACACTACATGTACATTACTTAAACTAAGTTAGCAAGACTTAGTTTTTCTCACTGGTAAAATGGCGATAACGGGAGTATCTATTTCTTGGGTTGTTGTGATAAGTAAGGGACATAAACATGGTACTTGGAAAACAGTAAGTGCTCCATATATAGTTTCTCTGAGATAGGGCAAAGATATTAGCTGAAAAAGTCAAAAGAGTTGCCCAAGATCAGAGAACTGAAATGGGACTAGGACTCAGGCCTCCTGCCTACCAAGGGTATTTGAATTTTATACATTTTTGGCAGAGGTGAATGTTGAACTTTGGCCTACATTTTTCACAAAGCCAGTGTGCTTATCAGTGGCATGAGGTATAACCTATGGTTGCCCATGTGCAAAAACAGCGTCTCAGGAATTGAATCAAGTATCTAATTAAATGATGTAAAGTGCAATCACTTAGCCTCTGATTAGGAAGCACCAAAATTTCTGTTTATGGGAGTTTTCTTTTTCTGTCATGAACTTGAAAGATATATAATTGATCAAACAGCATATTAAACTATTATCAATATGTAGCCTCAAGTAAAGTTAATTCTTAAATATTTATGCGCAGTTGTCTACCAAGAATAATTTTTAGCCAATTGTTCACACTAGAGCAAATTATCTTGCATATGCTTCTGAACCAGTCTTGACTCTTCCCCATCTCCCCTAGTACCTTCCACCTGAATAGCTGGTATACGTATGAGACTTGAAATACAATATAAATGAGTCTAGTGTTCAAAATAAATATAGTTATGTTATTTAACCTCTGGGAATAAAGTATCTTGTGTACTGGTAATAATTTCAGTTATTCTGTAATTGTTTCTTCTCCCTTTTCATCTCTGCTAATGCACATGACTAACATTTGTCTGTAAACCATACTGCAAGAGAATCTTCTTCATTATTTGGAAGACTTTGAACCAGATATCTTCTCCTTGTGCTTCCAGATCCCCTGTCCACTCTCCTACCTCTGCTTTCTACCTGGGAGACTGGCCTGTGTGAATTCTTCAAGGGGTTCTTATGTAGTCTGGCTCTTTATTGGATTTGTCCCATGGGGAGCCTTGGCGGTCAATGAACAGGTAAGAGAGTGAGATCAGAGTATTTATTCCTCTAGTTCCTTTTCTGTGAAGCCACCTCTAGGACCGAGTGTCACCACTTATTTCTGGGTAGCATGAGTTGCACAACCTTCTCTCCTCTTGGTTTTAGTCACCCCTCCTTCTTGTCTCATCAAGCTAGCAGAGCTCTGCTAGTCCCACACTTTCCTTGTAGTTTCCCTCCACCTTGCTGTCCCTTCTTTAATTAGTACTTTTGTAAATAAATGCTCCTCAAGTTATCCTGATTTAGGAATGCCATCCATGTGTTTCCTTTTGGGATCCAGTCTGATACCAACCTCAGTTATTCAAAAGCATTTCTTGGACACGTGCTTGTCTATGGCTCCAATGTGTTACTCCTTCCTTCAGGAGGCAAGAGCACTTCATTGTCTGCCCGTTGCTTTCAGAATAAAAGGCATCCAAGCCCATTCACAATTTGGCTATAATCAGTCTTTCCTTCTTTACTTTGATTAACCTCCTCCAGATACCCTCTATTCTAACAAAACTTGACCACCAGTACTTCAATCCTCAGTAAGTCCCTTCAGGAGTCACTTTATCCCTCTGTTCTCAGATCCTAAACTATAAGCTTCTTTCTAGCATTTCCACAGGATGGCAATACTTGCTGTGGTAGTTCCATGAAAAGGTGCCATTGGAATTTAATAGTGCCAAAATAGGGAGCATACGGCAGGTGGCTCTGAGGACTGTAGACTTAATGCCATTGATTCATTCATTCATCAATTCTTTATCAAGTACTTCCTGTTCGTTGTGATAAAATGATGAGTAACTCATTAGGGGTCGTGGGGAGTGGGGGTGAGTCAAGCTTTGGAGGCAGACAATGGGGGTTTATATCTGGATTCTTCTACTTACTAGCTGAGGGCCTCCGAGCTCTATTTTCTCATCTGTAAACAAAGAGAATATTTGCCTCACAAATTGCTATGAGGCATGGATGAAATAGTCACTGTGTTGAGCCTTTTTAATTAATGGATATAGAAAAGAAAGCATCAAAATTGTAGCTATCATTATTTTTTAAAAGATTTTATTTATTTGAAAGAGAGAGACAGTGAGAGAGAGAGAGTGAGCATGAGCAGGGGGCAGCGGGGAAGGGCAAAGGCAGAGGGAGAAGCAGGCTCCTCACTGAGCAGGGAGCCCAACATGGGGCTCGATCCCAGGACCCCAGGATCATGACCTGAGCTGAAGGCAGATGCTTAACCAATTGAGCCACCCAGGTGCCTCTAAAATTGTAGCCATCATTATTACTTTTATATTTTTCTACCTTTTGAAGTATAGAACCTCCCACATGAGCCCTGAAACCAATGTTTAGGTCATGTGCGGAAGGTTTTTGTCCAGTTGAGTGACCTTGGGTCTGTCTCAAAGTTCAGTATCAGGTGTCACCTCACCTTGAGCTTTAGGCTTTCATGGGGATCAAAGAATTTGATTTCTCTTCTGTTTGATGATAACTTGGAGAGTTCATAAATTGTAACATTATTTGATGACTTGCCTAGGCCATTTCTCAGCAGGATTTTTCTCTATATCTGTCTTTCTGTCTAGCTAGCTATTTAGTTTAATAATTTTAGTCTTACATGTATGGCAGTTCAATCAGGATTTCAGATACATTAGGAGCTGTGTTCTGTCCCTCCAAGCTTCCCTGTCATATGAACAGCTTCTGCAATGATTTGTAATCCTTCCAATTTTTTGCCATTAAAGAATCATGAAATGAGAATATTGGGTTTAGCAAACCTGGGCCTGTCCTAATGATACTGTAATCCATAATCACTTTAGGAATTCTGGCTTTTTCTATTATTTTAACTTTACAACCTCCCATCAATGAGTAAAAAAGTCTTTGAATTTGTACTTCCCTCATATTTTCTGCATTTCTTGCATTTCTTTCAGTATATCTGGAAACAAAATCTGGGAATAAGCTAATATTGCAGGTCCTCTAAAGTTTGCAACTATGTTCTTTGTACTCCCTTATTGACTTTATTGGCATCCACACAAGTTGCGCCTTTATAAATGCATCATTTAACTTATCAGCCTTTTGTGTCCTGATCATTCAGTTTACAGGTGGACAGGAAAAAATCATCTTCTCTGGGTGTGGGTGGAAGCTCTGAAAGTGCTCTGGAACAACCCATCCTCAGTCTTCACTAACTTCAGGTTAGAACAGGCCATTGATTTAGGGTTCTCCGGCATGCTCACACGAACATCATGTTTTCCAACTCCAGTTCTTAGACTGGATCAATTTAATGTTTTGC
Organism: Phoca vitulina; assembly: GCF_004348235.1. Lineage (NCBI taxonomy): Eukaryota > Metazoa > Chordata > Mammalia > Carnivora > Phocidae > Phoca > Phoca vitulina. The sequence continues at coordinate 51,845,842 of NW_022589711.1, forward strand.
TCTGTTTTTGTGTATAAAACCAATTATTGAAAGCTACTTTCATTTGAGTTGTAGTCAATAACATTTCTTTAGTTACAGATGCAGCAACTCAATTTGAATTTATTTAAGTAAAGAGGGAATTTTTATTAGGACACTAGGATTGCTCACAGTAAGAGCTGCATGAATGAGATTCGATACAAGATTTCGGTGACTGGGAAAACGACTCAAGAGCCCTCAGAACATTATGTCGCTTCTACTATTCCTTCTCTCTGTTGGCTTTGTTCTCTCTCTTTTCTCATGCTGTTTGGGCATGGCTGCGGATGCCTACAGCTGTGAACCTAGAACAAAAATGATGAGAGTTTTCTCTAACCAGTTCAGTATATGAAAATGCAAGAAAAGGCTCATCTTGGCTCATAATCCTGACTATGCACCAATCACTGTAACAGAGAAAATGGAGTGCTGTAATTGGCCAAATCTGTATCATATGCTTACTCGTATAGCCTGGGAGGCCAGTTCCTATGATTGGAAATTTTATGAGAATCACTTGCCCCCAAAAGGGATAGATGTTGTTGCTGGAAATAGGGGAGGATATTCTGAACTGACAAAAACAACAGATGTCCAATGCACAAAAGGGAATTAATTTTTAAGTTTTAATTTCTACGAAATTAAACAACACCTGTTTTACCTTATTGCAGAGTTATATTCATTCAAAAATATTTATTTAGTACTTTTTATGTGCCAGATAATAAAAAGATAAATATGATGTTCTCTACCCTTAAATTTAAAAAATACATTTTTAATAACTTACCCTATGTATTAGCCAGCTTTTCTTCCATGTGGTGTGTAACAACCATACACCTCAGTGGCTTACAGTGACAGATACTTAATTCATACTTGCATTCCATGAGTACTAGAGATCATGAATCCTGGAGTTTAGCTCTGTTCCATATATCTTTCCATTAAGGAACTCATGCTGAAAGAGTAACCTCTACCTAATACATGATATTTTCATGTTGGAGGGCAAGAGCAAGAAAGCTTGAGCCAAACCACGCTTTATGTTGAAAGTTTCTGCTTAATCATTGCAAACATTAGCTCACAATTCTTTTGGCCAATGCATGTCACATGGTCAAGCTCTCTTTTCCCACAGAATGTATGACATATCACGTGACAATGAGTAGAGATGTAGTATCTTATTATAGAGAGGGAACAAATGATTAAGGACAATAACTCAAACTACTATACTTTACAAAGCAATATTGGGTTTTCACTCTTATTCATTTGGTGTGTGTTTGAAAAAAAAGAAATATTGGTAGGTCATTAGTAATTGCAATTACTTTTCTTTATAGTAGATGGAAATTAAATGAGTGTAGTTGGCCTACCAATGTTACTTCTGTATTTCGTTTCCTGGATTCACCACCCACATAAGCAGGCTTTGATGACTACTATGTCTTTGGTTACCTCATAATAATCTATTCATGATGCAGGGTTTCAAGTAATGTTAGCTGGTCTAGAAAACTTATTGGCAAGTAGGCATGAGAATAAATCAGTAAAAGCATACACCAATCGGTTTTAGCCATTCCTAAGATTTAAGTCAAACCTCTATGGTTTGAAGATGAGGTGGCTGAGAATTTCTCTCTAATGCTATGTTTCAGTTGGCCCTACAAGGTATCCCTTGTCTTTAATTTCATTGTTCAGTTAAACACTTATTCATTTATGGAACACATGGTAAGAGTTAGGATTACAAAGATGAGTACACTCATAGGTGTGGCACTCAAAGAAATCACAGAAGTAAAGTGAAAAGTATGTAAATTATAGAAATTTTGTCAAGTATGGAAATTAAGGGGAAAATAACTACCTCTCTCTGGAGCCTGGCATGAAGGGAAGGCATGGACACAGGGAGAGACTTCCTGGAACAGGTGAGGCTTGAGAAGAATTGTGAATAATGAGTAGAAAATATTTAGGTAGAAATTGAATTTATGCTTAGGAAGTACTGAATAGTGGAATAGCAAGTAAGAACTTGAAATTATAGAGACGCAGACTTTTTTGTCTGTTTTTAATATCCTTGGGAGGCATGAAGAGACCAAACTGAGGAGCCAAACAGATGAGAGCAAGAGAGCTAGAGAAAATGAGATCATTTCCCTTCTTGGAACAGGGAGAGTAATTATTCTCCCTCTCCTCCTTCCCTCCTTTGGAACAGCTGGATGTTCTTTAGAAGTTTTAGGTTATTGTCCTTGGAGTGTCTGGGAGATTTTAAATTTTCAAGCTTTTATTTTGGAAGCTCTGGGACTGTGGGCTTTTGGGGACCTTTAGACTTTAGGAGCTGGTAGGAATCAGAGTTAGAAGCCAGGCAACAACACGGGATGGCATTGAATTCCACAGGAAAGAGAGAGTGTTATCACAGGAGACACAAACTTTCATTCTAAATATTTGAGCCTACACAATGGGATAGCAAGAGAGGGGTACAAGGGAGGTTCTTTGAAACAGTGAAAAAGAATACAAACCATGGTTTACATTTTCCCCCTTTTTAAAATAGTACATTAATGTAATTATTTTATCTTTTATTATGGTATTACTTTAATATTGTTACTGGCTTGATTACAAATAGGGGTCAATCAAATAGATTTTTTTGGCCATTTGCATTTTTTTCTATTATTATTACTACTAAGTATAATTTTGTGGCATATAGGAGGGAAATTTTTAAAAATAACCTGCTCTGGGTACCACATGTGTTGGTTATATCACTACCTGGCTCCCGAAACTAGGAATAGAGGCAGGGACTCAGGGCAAGCTCTGTCCCAGGGAGGGAGACTGTGCATCTGAGTAAAACCTTCCCTGCGGAGTCCATCTCTGGAACTCAAGCAAAGCATTTTTGGAGCATCCAATCCTTGCTGGGCACTGTTCCTACAATGGCAGTAGGATTGTGAGCAAGGCTGGAGAGCTATACATTCTAGTAGGGAGAGAGTGAAAGTAATCATGTAAAATAATACACTTCAATCTAGAGCACAAACAAAATAAACACCATGGGGGTGATACGTGGTGGTGTGGGGAGTGGTAGTTTAGATAAGGGGTCAGGTGAGGTTTCGGGAGAGGTGCCATTTGATGAGAAGCCAGCTACGTGAACATATGGAGGAAGAGTGGTCCAGATAGAAGGGTTGGCTGTAGCAGAAATGCACAGAGGATGGGCTGTGTTTGTCCAAAAGAGAGAGAAAGGCCACAGTGACTGGAATAGATTGAACATGGGGAAAAGGGGTTTTGTTTTGTCTTGCAGAAGGAAACTGGCCTTTTAGAGCCTAGAGGAATAATAGATGCTCTCTGATGATGATGAATGTTTATGATAGTTATCAAACTCCACATGCTAATGGTGTACGTAATAAACATAAGGTTGGATTTTCAAAGTACTGTAATGCATTTGGAAAATTCTTTTGCCATTTTGAGTAAAAATGTCTTTAGTGCTGAATTTTTAAAAAATCTTTCTTAACCTTTAGCTTCTTGAGGCTCTGAATGACAATAAATTTAATATGACTAAAATTTTTAGTTTGAAAATTAATAATTTATTTTACTGGTCCTTTGATTATATCCCTGACTTCTTATACATTGCCTATGTTTATTTTTACCTCAGGTGCGGAAATTAGAATAATTACACTCTTCATTTCATCACACATTATCATCTTGATTCAGTGACAATACATCTCTCATTTTGTTTTAATCCTAAAATACTTTTCCCCTTTATATTTGATTCTCACTCCCATGCCCCTTCCCATCATGATACGCAGGGTCAGATATACACCAAATACATAAATGCATCTTTGTATGGTGGGTATCCTAGGTATGCATTTTTAATTTACACAAATGCTACTGTTACTCATTTCCTTTTGAATTTTCATGCGGCACTGTGCTCAAGGTCTATCCATGTTGTTGTGTGCCTGCCTACTTTATTGCACAGTAGGCCAGTTTTTGTATGTATTATTTTCCCTTTCCATTCTCGCAGTGATGGAGCTGCCTTCAGTTCTAGCCACGACAGACAACCCTGTGGTGACTGTCATTACTTCTAATTTCCGAACCTGAGGTAAAAATAAACATAGGCAATGTATAAGAAGTCAGGGATATAATCAAAGGGCCAGTAAAATAAAATATTAATTTTCAAACTAAAACTTTTAGTCATATTAAATTTATTGTCATTCAGAGCCTCAAGAAGCTAAAGCACAGAGGGGTTATTTTGGAACCAAAAGACATTTACCGACTTAATTTCGCTAAGCCTTATTTCCATCTTACACAATCTACACAGTTTGCTAAACACACATGGCTTTTTCTTGGCTGAGCAGGTGATTGTGGAGGCCAGGCTCTGCTGTTGATTATCCTCTAAGAGCCCACTCTCTCATCATTGGGGAAGAAAGATACGAAGGAAAGCTAACACGCACCCCTATGGTATTCAATCAGTAGGGACCCATACAATTTAGTATACATACAGATTCATCGATAAAGAAATAGAGATATGTAAATATGCATGTGTGAGCAAATGTACACAATCTTCCTAGATCTATTTGGCTGAGAGGTTCTAGAAACAATGGCCCTCCAGGTGCCGTGAGCACACTTAGCAACCAGATCTTAGTTTCTAAACATTTTTCTGGGAAAGGAGCCCAGACACCTTGGAAAAGTATTTGATTCCAGGGCTGGGCAGGCAGAATACAAGATGAGCCTGGAAATCTTGTGATACTAAAAACTGTGGAAGTTCTCAGAAAGGAAAGAGAACTTGTCATAAGAACACAGGCGCCCACCTGAAAGGGCTTTTCATGGCCAACACTGGCACAGTTGGAGCAGGAAAATAAATAATGATAGTATGAGATTTTAGTCTGTAGGACAAAATAAGTATCCATGAGTCCATATGGCTGTCAATAAATGACCAAATAAATAAATGGGGGTGGGGGAGAAGATTGCTTTTCCTTACAGAAGAATTCCAACTTCAGTAAGTGTGGAAGGAAAGAAAGGAAGAAACCCCAGAGTTACAATGACCACAGCTAAGGTGCCCTATGGATGCAAAAATCAGTGAGTGAATATTCAAGGAGAAACAGGATATTTGTGTGGTTTCAAAGTGTCTTCCCCAAGATATTTATTCTTTCCAGTAGAGAAACCCAGAAGCTGTGACCTTAACCAAGTGAGCAAAGTTAATGTTGCTGGTAATAAGACACATTGACATTATTAATTCCTTGACATGATGCACTGAGATGGACACACCATTATTTTTGTGGCTTTCTTTTTTAAAAAATGCGTAACCTCAATTTAATCATGTAAAAACAGCAGATAAGTCTAAATTGTGGGACAATCTATACAATTACTGATCAATAATCTTCAAAGGTGTCAAGATCATGAAGGACAAGGGAAGATTGAGGAACTGTTCCAGGCTAGAGGAGGTTAAGGAGAAGTAACAACTAAATGAAATTTGGGGTCCTGAATAGGATTCTGGAATAGAAAAAGGACATTAGTGGGAAATCTGGTAAAATTTGGAAAAAGGTCGGAAGTCCAGTGAATAACATTATACCAATGTTAATTTGCTGGTTTTGGTAATTGTAGTGTGGGTGTGTAAGGTAACATTAGGGGAAGCTGGATGAAGTGTATACGAGTGTCTTTACTACTCTACTACTTTTTCAATTTTTCTATAAATCTAAAATGAGCTCAAAATAAAAAAGAAAAGAAAAAATAAAAGGATTGTCTTTGAACTCACCAGACAGGAATCCTCCACCTCTCTGTTCACAGGACTCTGTGTCTCCTGTGTACTATCAAAGGGGCCTTTTGAATCTCTCTGTCAAGCTTTGCCCATTCTCCAGAGTGGGCTACTTGCATCTGGTGTCCCCTGTTAACCCAAGAGTTCAGTGGGCTGAAGGCACAGAACTTCTCTGTGAACCCCAAATTTTCAGTTCAAACGCATTGTCTGAGAAAGCTTTGCTGTGTAAAGTCCAAGATATTGGCCTGGGAGTCAGAAGGACTCTATTCTATTTGAGCTCTGCCATTACTTAACAGTGAGGCACTGGGCATGCAGTGCACAGTATGCCCATCTTTTAGAAAAGTATGTAATCATTAATCAGCTTCTATTCCTATGAATTTACAATCATCTTTCCACTTCTATGTCTTTACGATCACGTAGTTCTCTTTTAAAAAGCAAACAGACCTTCTTTGTGATGTAGGTGTGTTTCCTGACATAGCATGTGGGAGGCAGCTAGTATGTGAATGCTTCCTGGCTTAATGAAGGTAACTGCAACATCATCTTCCCTGGTTTTTCCCTTCCGCGCTGTGCTGTGGGTGTCCTACTCACCCACTAGGCTTACTGTCTGGCTAAAGTGAGACTCTGCTGCCACCCTGTGGCTTATTCTAGGTACTGTAGGGCCAGGAAACTAACTTTCAAAGCGAAAACAGATTCAGGAATTACAGAATCATAGACCTTTAGAAAGGTAGAGGATCTCTCAGAATTCACCTAAGCAAACCCCTTTGTTAATAAGAAAATTGATGCCCAGAGAAGTGCAGGGACCTGCCCTGTGCTACTTGGTGATCAGTGGTAGAATTAGGAGCTGAAGCCACACCAGTGCGGCTGAATTTAATTTGTCAGACATACATGACGGGGGAAAAGATTCCAGGACTTTTAAATTCGAATAGCAAAACAATTCCAAGGCATTTTGGGGGCTGATCTGTACAGAATTGTTTCCCTTTTATTTTGCTCCAGGAAGGTGTTACAAATAATGATGCAAAAAAATAAAAATTATAACTAGAAACACTGTTTCTAACAGAGTAGATATTTTAATCCTAAAAAGACAGAACATAACTAAGAATATATGGGAGTTCTTTTATGTTACATCTTTATTTTTTTCTCATTTCACTACAACTTCTTTGCTGGTGTAAATGCCCAAATACAAACTGCATTAGGGGGAAATACTGGTGTAAAGGGGAAGGCAAGGGCTAAAGATTTGAAGAACTGGGTCTGATTTCAACTCCTTCACATTCTGTGAATGTGAAGTAATGTAACTTTAATCAATCAAAGCACTGATTTCCTTCCTCATCTGTAGTAGTGACTACCTTTCTTACGGAATTTTGTGAAGATTAACAAAGAAGATTAGGTAAAATTGGGTGTAAACTGTAAAGCACCATACACATGCTTATTATTTTATTGCAGTCATGGACTGAATTGAGAAGAGACAAAGAAATTGATCAATGATAGGAAAGCCTTCAGGGACTGCTGTTCCTCTCCTGCTGAGGAAGGGACCTTTGGTAAATATAAGAACTTTTGGTCTCCTATCATGGAGGTAGATGGCGTATTGTGCTCTGGTGCCAAGCCGTTATACATGCGGATGCATCACATGCTTAATTTTGTCTCTGAGTGTGCATAGGTGTGTTTAAGTTCCTGTTTCAAGGATGCGCAATAACCTGCATGCATTCTGTGATTCACTAGCAAGACTCACAGGACTCAGCATATAGCTGATAGGATCAAAGGGGAGAGATAGGCAGAGTCTGTCGAAACCCATGGGCAGGCTTCTAATGCACTTTCTCTTCTGTGAGGGAACGTGCCAAGGGTGCTCCTGTCTCCAGCAGAGAAAAATGCAATAAAGTGTTGCCATGTTTCTGCCCAGGGAAGTCCATTAGAAATGTAGGACCTGAGGATTTTATTGTGGGACTGGTCATGAAGGCAATCTCTGCCTAGCAACTACCAACATCCTGGGCTCCTAGAAGGAAGTAAGTTTTCAACATAAATGATTTTGTTTGTATACACAGTCTCTGCACGGTGAACCACCTTTCTCAGTTAGAGGATGGAGGGGACACTCCAAAAGCTCAGTTCCCAGATGCCAGCCAAAAGTTAATTTTGTAAGCCAGCCTTTCTAGAGATAGCAGCCTCAGGCCTGCTTTATTAATTTTTTCTGTGTAGTCTGCAAAACTGAAATATCCTACTCAAGATTGTTCCTACAAATTCTGAATGCAGAGTAAATCTGGGGTTTATTTTATCAATATTGTCATAGAACTTCATGTGTTCACATCATGTATGTATGTTAATTCTCAGCTTTCACCTGTGTTGTTTGTATACTTCTATGATATATTTTAAATTTGGGGATTCTTTCCGTTGCCATGCCAAGTACTTCCTTGAGAAGTTAAGGTTTTCAGTGGGCTCACATCAGAGAATTTTTGTAATGCCTTCTTAACCAGCTAATTTACATTTACTTTAACAGAAGGTTCTGTAGTGTAAGAATTCTCTCATAGCCTTTAATGAATAATTGGGATTTTTTTCCTAGCTTTATTGAGATGTAATTGACATAACATTGTGTAAGTTTAAGGTGTTGATTTGATACACATATATGTTGCAAAATGATTAGTACCATAGAGTTACCTAACACCTACATCATGTCACATAATTACCATTTCTTTTTTGTGGTGAGAACATTTAAGATCTTCTCTCTTAGCAACTTTCAAGTGTATAATACAGTATTATTAACTATAATCACCATGCTATACATTAGATCCCCAGAACTTACTCATGTTATAACTGGAAGTTTATACTCTTTAACTGGGACTTAATCTGTTTGATTTTAGATGCCAAAGGGAATTTTCATTAATATACACTCACATAAATGCATTATATTATGTCAAATAGAAGTTGTAATATGCTGTTAATTATAATGTATATGATCTCTAGCCAGGAAACCCACGATTAAAAATCACTGGAGACTTGGCCTTTTCTCATTAACTTCAGAATTATGAAAATGAGTGAGAAAAACAGTTTTGTTTTGTTTTTTTCCTATTTGATGCTTAACCTTTACCCTTTCAGGTCCAGGACATTTCTCTTCATCACAGCCTGACCTCTCTGAGGCATTTCCAGCACCCACTTCCACACCTCTCACTCTTTCCTTATTGCATTCAAATGGGCTTACACCTCCCTATCCCCAATCTGCTGGAAAGAGCTGTGATCCGGATGTGTAAAGCAGGGACCCTTTCTGCCAAAGGAAACCAAATAAAAAGATGACTAGTAGTTGCTCTGGTTGAGGTAAGTTAAGTAGTTAAAGCTCTCCCCTGAGACCCTTCTCCCTCTTCCATCATCCTTTCAAGTGACTCCTTATCATGTCTATGGCTTTGAGAAGCAGGCTGCCACAGCACCCATCCAGGTTAGAGCTGCCCATGATGGTGGCCTAACAGGATGTCTGATGTTCATTAGAAATATGATGAGCCCTGGATGATATACTCAACTAATGAATCACTGAACAGTATATCAAAAACTAATGATGTACTGTACCTTGGCTAATTGAATTTAAATTAAAAAAAAAAAGAAATCAAATGTACAACTGGTGAGTGTGACTCCTGGGATCTGAGATGTTTAATTACCCAAGGACTGGGTAAACTTGAAGGGTTCATTCCTGAAACATAAAACAATGGCCAATCTTTTCAGCAAATGGAAACAAGGTTTACCTTTCCAGTATAGAGAATATCGATCATTCCAAAAGGAAGACAACAGCAACAGGGAAATCCTCCACTGTCCAGACGAAACAACTTGGAACAGTTTGGTATATTCCTTCCTAGTCCTTTTGGTGCTACTTCCACCCCATGTACCTGGGACTTGATGATTGTTGCAGTGTTGCAGCGTGCACCTTTTCATTTCGCAGGAGCAGGAGTTCATGTCTTCACAAACTCAGCAGAGGCCTTGTGTGTCATACCTCTGCAGGCTTTTCATAAGCCAGTATAATGGTGTGGGTTCTATGGTTGAGCATTTAAATTGTTTACGTTTTCAAAAAATCAATTATATGTGTAATTAATACATATCATCATCATGTGCAACTTTATACATAAAGTTTTTCTTCTTTTTCTTAATCTTAAGGCTATTTCCCCAGGGACTCTTCCATCAAAATTTAGGGACCTTTGTGCATAATGTGCTCTTAGTGAACTCCTACAGTAGAGAACCTTAGTAATGCCTTCTTGACTTGGCATATACTTGTCAAGAGCCACTTCTATTACCCTCATTTTATTGACATTAGGTATTCTTATTAATTTCAATATTTATTAATTACATCTTCTTCAATGTACATTTATTTCATTACTTAATGAGGTTTTTTTTAAAGATTTTATTTATTTATTTATCAGAGATAGAGAGAGAGAGAGAGAGGACACAAGGGAGGGAGTGGCAGGCAGAGGGAGAGGCAGGCTCCCCACTGAGCAGGGAGCCCAATGCAGGACTTGATCCCAGGATCCCGGGATCATGACCTGAACCCAAGGCAGAAGCTTAACCAACTGAGCCCCCCAGGCATCCCAACATAGTGAGTTTTAAAAATAAATCTTTTCAATTTCAGAATGAATCAAAGCTGTATTTAATCCATTCCTGTATCGTCTGATAACCTTTAAATAATCATTGTTTCTTTTCAACATCTCTCCCATACACAGTTCCATTTAGGGTCGGGTAGTTGGAAAGTGGATTAAGTTATGATCCCAGTTGTATACCTCATCAGGATGAAAACATACATTTCTTTAAATTAAGAAATGAGAAAACATAGAGCATAAAAATACTGGTTGGGATTTGTTAGATACCAATTTGTGATTTCCCCCTATAGATAAAATACAATTCCATCACTACTAATCCTCCAAAGAAATTCTTTGTTTTTCTTTTACTTTAGGGTATTTAATGGAATTTGGGTATGTTCTATAGTGTTGATCATTTTTGATATGATAGTGCTGATTATTTTCAATAGCCATTATAAATTTGGCAAATGTGTTCTAGAAATATCCTGTTTAATTAATTTGTTTATTTGATCTCCAGTTTGTATTTTGTGAATTGGAAAGATGCATGTGGGTCATGCTTTTGGCATGTTTCCCATTTTGAAAGTGTCCCTTGAAACTGTAATCCAAGCTTCATTAGTTATTTAAAACTATAACAAATATTTTACAATGCTTATTTAAAAACTCCATTCTTTATATGATTGCATTTTCCAGGTAAGCTTCAGTGTGCAAAAAACATGTGTTTTGAATGGTGTATATTTTATCATACTGAGTGAACATTAAGCTCCTTGAGGCAGAGATCATGGCTTATTAATTTTTAACCTGCCTTCCCCACCATGTCATTTAGCACAAAGTCTGAAACATACGAAATGTTGAGTGAATATATGGACTTTGGCTGAAAAGGCAAGGTTAGTAATGGTACTGTATGGTGGAAAGGGCATAGAAATGAAAATGCTTGGTTTCTTGTTCCAATCCAGTTCAAGTGATTCTGGGAAATTCATTTCTCTGAGCCGCACACTCCTTGCCCTCACTACCTCAAGGTGCTTTTATAAGAAGCCAGTTAAATCACAGCTGGGAAAGAAGTTGCCAACTGTAAAGCACTATGTAAAGGGAAGGTGGAGATTTTTTTAGGGTAAGAAAAACTGGTGCTGTTCAAATGTTGAGGAGAGATAAAAGAAATTCCTTCCCCATTCCTTCTGCCTTTTAACATCTTCAACGGACATTTACTGAGCATTGGGGTAGTCACTGATGGTGGGAGCAAGGTCACACATAGCTTGAAAGGCACAGTCCCTGAATTCAAAGAGCCAGGAATCTGGGAGAGAGGGTTTAGCTCACAGCAGGATGAGTGCTCCTCCTGGAAACACTGGGCCGGAGGAGCGGTGTACAGGGATTAACTGGAGATTCACAGACCAGATTCGAGAGCTTCTGAGGTCTGCTGCTTGCTAGTTGCAGAGCAGGTAGCCTACTCTGGGGTCTAAGAACAGTGGATTGATGTGATATTTGTTTAGGGTTGGATCCCTGAAGACCTAAAAAATAGATCTTCTCTTCCCACATTGCATTTTATTTTTTATTTTAATTTTATTTTATTATGTTATGTTAATCACATTACATCATTAGTTTTTGATGTAGTGTTCCATGATTTGTTGTTTGTGTATAACACCCAGTGCTCCATGCAAAACGTGCCCTCTTTAATACCCATCACCAGGCTAGCCCATCCTCCCACCCCCCTCCCCTCTAGAACGCTCATGAGCGTTCTCATGATCCCCCTGGGATCAAGTCCTGCATTGGACTTTGTTTCTCAGAGTCCATAGTCTCTCATGGTTCATCTCCCCCTCCGATTTCCCCCCCTTCATTTTTCCCTTCCTACTATCATCTTCTTCTTCTTTTTTTTTTTTTTTAACATATAATGTATTATTTGTTTCAGAGGTACAAGTCTGTGATTCATCAGTCTTACACAATTCACAGTGCTCACCATAGCACATACCCTCCCCAATGTCTATCACCCAGCCACCCCATCCCTCCCACCCCCCACAGCTCCAGCAACCCTCAGTTTGTATCCTGAGATTAAGAATTCCCCATATCAGTGAGATCATATGATACATGTCTTTCTCTGATTGACTTATTTCACTTAGCATAATACCCTCTAGTTCCATCCACGTCGCTGCAAATGGGAAGATTTCATTCCTTTTGATGGCTGCATAATATTCCAGTGTGTGTGTGTGTGTGTGTGTGTGTGTGTGTGTGTGTGTGTGTGTGTATACAACTTCTTTAACCATTCATCTTTTGATGGACATCTTGGCTCTTTCCATAGTTTTGCTATTGTAGACATTGATGCTATAAATATTGGGGTGCACATACCCCTTCGGATCACTACATTTGTATTCTTGGGGTAAATACCCAGTAGTGCAATTGCTGGGTCATACAGTAGCTCTATTTTCAACTTTTTGAAGAACCTCCATACTGTTTTCCAAAGTGGCTGCACCAGCTTGCATTCCCAACAGTGTAGGAGGGTTCCCCTTTCTCTGCATCCTCGCCGACATCTGTCATTTCCTGACTTGTTAATTTTAGCCATTCTGACTGGTGTGAGGTGGTATCTCATTGAGGTTTTGATTTGGATTTCTCTGATACTGAGCGATGTTGAGCACTTTTTCATGTGTCTGTTGGCCATTTGGATATCTTCTTTGGAAAAATGTCTGTTCATGTCTTCTGCCCATTTCTTGATTGGATCATTTGTTCTTTGGGTGTTGAGTTTGATAAGTTCTTTATAGATTTTGGATACTAGCCCTTTATCTGATATGTCATTTGCAAATATCTTCTCCCATTCTGTCGGTTGTCTTTGGTTTTGTTGACTATTTCCTTTGCTGTGCAAAAGCTTTTTATCTTGATGAAGTCCCAATAGTTCATTTTTGCCCTTGCTTCCCTTGCCTTTGGCGATGTTTCTAGGAAGAAGTTACTGTGGCTGAGGTCAAAGAGGTTGCTGCCTGTGTTCTCCTCTAGGATTTTGATGGACTTCTGTGTCACATTTAGGTCTTTCATCCATTTTGAGTCTATTTTTGTGTGTGGTGTAAGGAAATGGTCCAGTTTCATTCTTCTGCATGTGGCTGTCCAATTTTCCCAACACCATTTGTTGAAGAGACTGTCTTTTTTCTATTGGACATTCTTTCCTGCTTTGGCAAAGATTAGTTGACCAGAGAGTTGAGGGTCGATTTCTGGGCTCTCTATTCTGTTCCATTGATCTGTCTGTCTGATTTTATGCCAGTACCATACTGTCTTGATGATCACAGCTTTGTAATAGAGCTTGAAGTCCAGAATTGTGATGCTGCCAGCTTTGCTTTTCTTTTTTAACATTCCTCTGGCTATTCGGGGTTTTTTCTGGTTCCATACAAATTTTAGGATTATTTGTTCCATTTCTTTGAAAAAAGTGGATGGGATTTTGATGGGGATTGCATTGAATGTGTAGATTGCTCTAGGTAGCATTGACATCTTCAGAGTATTTGTTCTTCCAATCCATGAGCATGGAACGTTTTTCCATTTCTTTGTATCTTCCTCAATTTCTTTCATGAGTATTTTATAGTTTTCTGAGTACAGATCCTTTGCCTCTTTGGTTAGATTTATTCCTAGGTATCTTATGGTTTTGGGTGCAATTGTAAGTGGGTTTGACTCCTTAATTTCTCTTTCTTCTGTCTTGTTGTTGGTGTATAGGAATGCCACTGACTTCTGTGCATTGATTTTATATCCTGCCACTTTACTGAATTCCTGTATGAGTTCTAGCAGTTTTGGGGTGGAGTCTTTTGGGTTTTCCACATAAAGTATCATATCATCTACAAAGAGTGAGAGTTTGACTTCTTCTTTGCCGATTCGGATGCCTTTTATTTCTTTTTGTTGTCTGATTACTGTGGCTAGGACTTCTAGTACTATGTTGAATAGCAGTGGTGAATAGTGGACATCCCAGCCATGTTCCTGATATTATGGGGAAAGCTCTCAGTTTTTCCCCATTGAGAATGATATTCGCTGTGGGTTTTTCATAGATGGCTTTTATGATATTGAGGTATGTACCCTCTATCCCTACACTCTGAAGAGTTTTAATCAAGAAAGGATGTTGTACTTTGTCAAATGCTTTTTCTGCTTCTATTGAGAGGATCATATGGTTCTTGTTCTTTCTTTTATTAATGTGTCCTATTACACTGATTGATTTGCAGATGTTGAACCAGCCTTGCAGCCCAGGAATAAATCCCACTGGTTGTGGTGAATAATCCTTTTAATGTACTGTTGGATCCTATTGGCTAGTATTTTGGTGAGAATTTTTGCATCCATGTTTATCGGGGATATTGGTCTGTAATTCTCCTTTTTGATGGGGTCTTTGTCTGATTTTGGGATCAAGGTAATGCTGGCCTCATAAAATGAGTTTGGAAGTTTTCCTTCCATTTCTACTTTTTGGAACAGTTTCAGAAGAATAGGTATTAATTCTTCTTTAAATGTTTGGTACAATTCCCCTGGGAAGCCATCTGTCCCTGGGCTCTTGTTTGTTGGGAGATTTTTGATGACTGCTTCAATTTCCTTAGTGGTTATAGGTCTGTTCAGGTTTTCTGTTTCTTCCCGGTTCAGTTTTGGTAGTTGATACATCTCTAGGAATGCATCCATTTCTTCCAGGTTATCTAATTTGCTGGCATAGAGTTGCTCATAATATGTTCTTATGATTGTTTGTATTTCTTTGGTGTTGGTTGTGCTCTCTCTTCTTTCAGTCATGATTTTATTTATTTGAGTCATTTCTCTTTTCTTTTTGATAAGTCTGGCCAGGGGTTTATCAATCTTGTTAATTCTTTCAAAGAACCAGCTCCTAGTTTCGTTGATCTGTTCTACTGTTCTTTTGGTTTCTATTTCATTGATTTCTGCTCTGATCTTTATTATTCCTCTTCTCCTGCTGGATTTAGGCTTTATTTGCTGTTCTTTCTCCAGCTCCTTTAGGTGTAGGGTTAGGTTGTGTATTTGAGACCCTTCTTGTTTCTTGAGAAAGGCTTGTATTACTATATACTTTCCTCTTAGGACTGCCTTTGCTGCATCCCAAAGCAAAGGAACATTTGTGTTTTCATTTTCATTGGTTTCCATGAATTTTTTAAATTCTTCCTTAATTTCCTGGTTGACCCATTCATTCTTTAGTAGGATGCTCTTTAGCCTCCATGTATTTGAGTTCTTTCTGACTTTCCTCTTGTGATTGAGTTCTAGTTTCAAAACATTGTGGTCTGAAAATATTCAGGGAATGATTCCAATCTTTTGGTAGCAGTTGAGACCTGATTTGTGACCTAGGATGTGATCTATTCTGGAGAATGTTTCATGGGCACTAGAGAAGAATGTGTATTCTGTTGCTTTGGGATAGAATGTGCTGAATATATCTGTGAAGTCCATTTGTTCCAGTGTGTCATTTAAAATCTTTATTTCCTTGTTGATCTTTTGCTTAGATGATCTGTCCATTTCAGTGAGGGGGGTGTTAAAGTCCCCTACTATTATTGTATTGTTGTTGTGTTTTTTTGCTTTTGTTATTAATTGCCTTATATAATTGGCTGCTCCCATGTTAGGGGCATAGATATTTACAGTTGTTAGATCTTGTTGGATAGACCCTTTAAGTATGAAATAGTGTCCTTCCTCATCTCCTATTATAGTCTTTGATTTAAAATCTAATTTGTCTGATATAAGGATCGCCACCCCAGCTTTCTTTTGATGTCCATTAGCATGGTAAATGGTTTTCCACCCCCTTTCAATCTGGAGGTGTCTTTGGGTCTAAAATGAGTCTCTTGCAGACAGCATATTGATGGGTCTTGTTTTTTTATCCAATCTGATACCCTGTGTCTTTTGATTGGGACATTTAGCCCATTTACATTCAGGGTAACTATTGAAAGATATGAATTTAGTGCCATTGTATTGCCTGTAAGGTGACTGCTACTGTATATTGTCTGTGTTCCTTTCTGGTCTATGTTGCTTTTAGGCTCTCTCTTTGCTTAGAGGACCCCCTTCACTATTTTTTGTAGGGCTGGTTTCATGTTTGCATATTCTTTTAGTTTTTGTTTGTCCTGGAAGCTTTTTATCTCTCCTTCTATTTTCAATGACAGCCTACCTGGATATAGTATTCTTGGCTGCATATTTTTCTCATTTAGTGCTCTGAATATATCATGCCAGTCCTTTCTGGCCTGCCAGGTCTCTGTGGTTAGGTCTGTTGCCAATCTAATGTTCCTACCATTGTAGGTTACATATCTCTTCTCCCGAGCTGCTTTCAGGATTTTCTCTTTGTCTCTGACACTTGTAAGTTTTACTATTAGATGTTGGGGTGTGTACCTATTTTTATTGATTTTGAGAGGGGTTCTCTGTGCCTCCTGGATTTTGATGCCTTTTTCCTTCCCCAGATTAGGGAAGTTCTCTGCTATAATTTGCTCCAGTATACCTTTTGTCCCTCTCTCTCTTTCTTCTTCTTCTGGGATCCCAATTATTCTAATATTGTTTCATCTTATGGTATCACTTATCTCTTGAATTCTGCCCTCATGATCCAGTAGTTGTTTATCTCTCGTTTTCTCAGCTTCTTTATTCTCCATCATTTGGTCTTCTATATCGCTGATTCTCTCTTCTGCCTCATTTATCCTAGCAGTTAGAGCCTCCATTTTTTATTGCACTTCATTAATAGCCTTTTTGATTTTGACTTGGTTAGATTTTAGTTCTTTTATTTCTCCAGAAAGGGTTTCTCTAGTATCTTCCATCCTTTTTTCAAGCCCAGCTAGTATCTTTATAATCGTCATTCTGAACTCTAGTTCCAACATCTTACTAATGTCCGTATTGATTAGGTCCCTGGCAGTCGGTACTGCCTCTTGTTCTTTTTTTTTGAGGTGATTTTTTCCATCTTGTCATTTTGTCCAGGGAAGAATAGATGAATGAGAGAACAAAATGCTAACAGGGTAACAACAACCCCAGAAAAATATACACTAAACAAATCAGAAGAGACCTGAAACCAGGGGAAAAGAAAGGGAAAGAAGGAAAAAAGAAAAAGAAAAGAAAAGAAAAGAATATGAGCAAATATAATCAGGCTGGTGAATAGATCAGTGCCACACACTAGATTTTGGGCGTATTTTGGTCTGTTAGAAGAAACCGCCTCCCAAAATTTTAAAGAAAGAAAAACTTATATATGTATAAAAATAAGGGTAAATACGATGAAGGGATGGAATATGAATGTAAAGATGAAAATTATAAAAGATTTTATAAAAGGAATTGATAAGATAAGAAGTTGGTTGAAAAAAGAAAGGAGAGGAAATTTAAAAAAGAAGGGAGAGACTGCGATCAGGCAGGAGACTAGAACAAAGCCATACACTAGAGATTAGGGTATATTTTGTTAGAAGAAACTGTATCCCAAAATTTTAAAGAGAGAACAACTTATATATATACCAAAAATAAGGTTAACTACAATGAAGGGATAGAATATGACTCTAAAAATGAAAAATAGGGGCGCCTGGGTGGCTCAGTCGTTAAGCGTCTGCCTTCGGCTCAGGTCATGATCCCAGGGTCCTGGGATCGAGTCCCACATCGGGCTCCCTGCTCGGCGGGAAGCCTGCTTCTCCCTCACCCACTCCCCCTGCTTGTGTTCCCTCTCTCGCTGTCTCTCTCTCTCTCTGTTGAAAAATAAATAAAATCTTTAAAAAAAAAAAAAATGAAAAATAAAAATGTTTTTTAAAAAAGGGATTGATAAGATGTTGGTTGAAAAAGGGAAAAAGAAAAATTCAAAAAAAAAAAGACAGTTAAAAAAAATTAACTTTGAAAGACTAAAGAATCATGGTAAAAAAGCCATGAATTCTATGTGCAGTATTCCCCTAGCCTGGAGTTCTGCCGTTCTCATTGATGGGTAAACTTGGTCTTGGCTGGCTGTTCTTGCTGATCTTCTGGGGGAGGGGCCTGTTGCCGTGGTTCCCAAATGTCTTTGCCGGAGGCGGAATTGCCCCGCCTTTGCCCGGTCCGGGCTAAGTCATCTGCTTGGGTTTGCTCTCGGGAGCTTTTGTTCCCTGCAAGCTTTCCATACAGCTTTGGAGGAGGAGAGTGAAAATGGCGGCCTCCCAATCTCCACCCCGGAGGAGCCAAGAACTCAGGTCCCCACTCCTCAGTGAGCCCCCAGAGAAAAGCAGCCAATCACTCCCGTCTCCCTGGTCTCCAGCCGCAGTCCGTGCTCACCTGGCCTGTGACTGAGCGTTTCTATCTCTGGCACTCGACCCCGTGTGGAGTCTCCAAACCCAGCAGATCCCTGTGGTGTGCTCCCACACCGCTCCTCCCGGGGGAGGAAGGGGAGTCTCCCCGGATCTGCCGCTTGTTGGGTCCCTGCTGGAGGAGCAGGGGCCCAACTGTGCCACGGATCATGGTTTATGGCAGCCCCGAGCTGAGAGCCCGCGCCTTGGCTCTGTCTCTGCAGCCGGCTTCTCCGCTCTGATACCTGGGAGCTCTGCTGCACTCAGGCACCCCCAGTCTTTCTGTGACCCCGAGGGTCCTGAGACCACACTGTCCCACGAGGGTTCCACCTCCCGCTTAGCCACTGGAGTGATGTCCCTCAGTGGAGCTGACTTCTAAAAGTTCCGATTTTGTGCTCCGCTGCTCTGTCACTTGCCAGAAGAGGCCCACGGAGGTCCCATCCCCTGCTGTCTATCCTCCCGAATATCGCCTCGGATTCACTTCTCTGCACATCCTACCTTCCAGAAAGTGGTCACTTTTCTGTTCAGAGAGTTGCTGCTATTCTTTTCTTCGATCTCCTGTTGAGTTCATAGGTGTTCAGAATGGTTTGATCCCTATCTAGCTGAATTCCTGGGACCAGATGAAATTTAGGTCTCCTACTCCTCCCCATATTGTGTTTTAAATGGTCAGATGGGCCATGGTGTATATTTGGGTGTCATTTGTTACTGAGCAAAACCAGTGAAGCAGTTCTCATCTGGAAAGCTTCGGTTTCTTCTAGTTGATGATCAGATCACCTGCTTACAAGCACCCCTTCCTCTCCAATGCACCTTTACAGATGCCACTCTGAAGGCTTGGGCTCTTACATCCTTGGCTCTTTTTTATAGGTTTAAAATCCTTCCTTCCTGCTTTTGTTGCTTCCTCCAAAACAAAACTGAAGAAAAATGGATATTCTAAGGATCAGTCACGAATTCACTGGGGAATCTGCAATCTCCTGCTGCAGCTTGTTTTCCCAATCAGCTTTTGCTTAAAACCTCATGTCCCAGGGTGGGATAGAGAAAATGCTATAAACAGAGTACAGTGGTTGGAAGGAAAAAAGAATGTGTTCTCTCTCCTGCGAGTGGTTTTGTTCAGCAAAGGCTTTCATGGCAGCCATGCAGAACTTGCCTCCTGGGAAAGGGGATCCTGACAGTGATGCAAAAGCAGCAGGAGGGTAGGGGCTTGATGAACCTGGGAAGAGGCAGGGTTGGTTAACTAACAGGAAATGCAGAGTTTATTACAGTCAAGGCCCTATAGCCCCCACATACTTATTCCCAAACCGGTTTTCCTCTGAGCACTCTACATTTTCAGAGGGTTATGCTTTCTTAGGAAATTGAATGCATTCCATTTGCTGTTAACCCAAGCTAAGGTAAAGCTCGTATCTGGCTTGGGTAATTTTGTGCTACTATCCCTCCAAATGCATGGGTCATTGAAAGTGGTTGAGAGCAAAGGTTAAATTCTCCTACGAACTTGAAGAAACCCCACTCCTGAAACAGTCTTCTGTGCTCAAGCGTGTGCTTAATATACTGGAGTTCCAGCTTGTGATATAAGTAAATGTCTCCTAGAAGACCTCAGGTATAATTCAACTCAACTCTTGTGTTCCGTAGGCGTCCTTTTCAAACACAGATTTTTTTATACTTCTGTGTCAGGAAATGAAATGCTTCTTTGCTCTGGAGAAGGCTCCAGATTATGTTGCCAGCCGGTGGCTCAGCAGGCCTACCTGTTTCTCAGCGGACATTCTGAGCCTCATTGCCATTTGTCCAGCTCAGTTCGGAGGCTTGGGGCAAAGCTCAGACAGAGAATCCAGGCAGGCTCCTGAATTTAGAAAGAACTTTCTCTTCCTGCCCAACCTGAAGATGAATAGGAATACAATTGCACGATGCAAGTGGCTAGTGCAGCTAGTTCTTTGGGGAAAGGAAGAAATACAGAGAAGAAAAAATTAGAGCATGCTTTATATGTCATTTGCCTAAGAAAGGCAAAGATCTAATGTGTTCCTTTCTCATGAAGTCCCTAATAGTCATCAAAGTGTTCCCTAACTCTCTGACACACAGGCATTGATTTTACTTCCCTCTCACACCCCCTACTGAGCCTTGTGTTTCTATCATCACCGTATCGTAAACACACCTGTGTCTCCTTAGCCTACAGGGCTAGAAAGTGGGATTTGATCTAGTTCATTTTAATTGTTTATCCCAGGTCTCCTTACATGGAAAGTGCTAAATAAAGGTTTTCTAAATGTTGAAACACACACACACGCAGAAGATTATCTTTAGCATTAATAAGACTTTTTAAAGAATATATATAATGCACATGTAAGCATCGCCATATTTTCACTAGATAAAGCACATGCATCTTCAAAATTAATTTATCTTTCCTTTTGGAAACCATACAACTATTCTAAAATTAGTTTTATTATTAATCCATTTAACATTTGAAGGAATGCATATGGTGTGCCTAAGTGCAAGCCTCATGAAGAATGGTGCTTTTTTTTCTTTTAAAAAACAAGTTTAAAATATGTCTGGTTCCCATGGGAACCAAGCCATAGCCATAGAATAGAAGAAATAAGATTCATAGTTTTATGATTGTTGCTACTGCATAGCATTTTCCAAATCCTTTTATTTTGAAGGTGGCATTCACAGTCAGCAGGCATGAAACAACTTTATTTAATCAACTTTTGCCTCCTAAGTGCTCAGCAATTCCTTTGAAATTTCTGGCCTTGCCATTTAGCATTTGCAGCGAGAATTGAGGCTTAACTTTGAGATCTGATGGGAAGTTTATTAACTTAAGTGAGTGAGTGAAACCAAGCAGCCATGATATTTGAGAATTTCATTCTGAATGCCTATGGGATGCTAGGAATTATGCTATAAAAATAACTAAGATGGAGTCCTGGCAGGCATGGATTTTTTCTCTTCTACTCTAGAAGAGAGTGACTACAGTTTGCATGCGTAGGGACCATACATTCCCATAGTAATGTCACTTTCCCCGGAGAATGTTTTCACTGAGTCCCCAGGGTATTTATTAAGCATCTCTGGTGGCCCCGACTTAGAGCTAAGCCCTGTAGGGTACAGTACTTGCCTTGCAGACTTCACAGACCAGAGTTCGTAGACTAGTGTGGGGGAGAGAAATGGAAGCTGACTTCTACTACCAGCCAGACTCCAGTGAGTGACAACATGGCTTTAGGAAGAGCACACAATGAGGTGACAAGGAGGGATGGACTCTGGGCTGATGAGATTGGTTCCTGGCATAGAGTAAGTGCTCAGTCATTATGTGTTCTGTGAATGAATTGTTTAATAATTGTACATGTTTTATTAACCCAAGAAATACAAAAATAAAGGTGAGATAACACTTCTACTTTGTGTAATTATCCAATTAAAAAGAAAAAAAAAGAAAACCCTTAGTGCTGATGAAAATACCTAGTGTTTATCTACTAGCTCTGCTTGGAACCAGGCTTCTCGTTAAGATACCCTTAAGTCTCAGCCAACCTTCTGCCTCCTAATTTATTTTTAATTTTATTTTATTATGTAATGTTAATCACCACACATTACATCATTGGTTTTTGATGTAGTGTTCCATGATTCATTGTTTGCATATAACACCCAGTGCTCCATTCAATCCATGCCCTCTTTAATACCCATCACCAGGCTAACTCATCCCCCCACCCCCTCCCCTCTAGAACCCTCAGTTTGTTTCTCAGAGTCCATAGTCTCTCATGGTTTGTCTCCCCCTTCAATTTCCCCCCCTTCATTTTTCCCTTCCTACTATCTTCTTCTTCTTCTTTTTTTTTTTTTAACATATAATGTATTATTTGTTTCAGAGGTACAGGTCTGTGATTCATCAGTCTTACACAATTCACACCTCCTAATTTTAAGTTTATTCAGTGGTGTAACAAATCTGGTTTTCCAGATGGTTTTATGCATAGCCCTGGAAAGCAGAAATGAATTTATGATAACTGGATTGATCTATATGATGATGAGGTATTTCTAACTTTAAAGCACAATTAAATTTCAAATGTCCTATCTTATATTCCCCATAAACAATGAAAATGTCACAGATATTACCATGTTTTTGGCATCTTCTGGATTTCATCATATACTGAGAAGTAACTGAAAAGACTTTAGTCAGACCACCCATGTCATATTTTGTCCCAGTGAATGAAAAGACATTGCCATCGAATGTCTTCTTCAGAGTTTAGGTAAGGTTAGTCATGGTGAATTGATAACATATTATTGACTCGAAAGACTGAGCAGTTCTTGGCCTTTGGTGACCACTCTGCAAGACCCCACCTTGTTAGTCATTTGGCTTCTATCTTGAGTATCCCATGAGTTGTGTGAAGTATTCGTTTTCGTCTTTGTAGTTTTTAATGCATATGTGTTCACTTGCATTCGGAGGGCCAGTGGAACTGTTGACATTTAGTATTATGGAGGCACATGGTTTTTCAGATGTATTCTCAATTCTGTTTATTCATTCAAAAGAGAAAACCCCAGAGTTATTTGTGATAGTGGAAACTGAAAACAATCTGAAATGCAACAGTAGGGTAAAGACTAGGTACATTAGGAGAACAACTCGCTGGAATAGTATTCAGTTATCAGTAATATTATAAAGACTCTTTAACAGCAAAACATAAGCTTATATAATGTCGAAAAAGAAAGCTATAAAATGTTATCGATGTCATAAGTACAATAGATTGTGCATCCTTCTTAAGTAGAGACCATGCAAGGGAAGGGGGCTAACCCTGACCTTCTCTCCGTCTAAATACTTGTATTATCATGTCTGTCCTGCTGGAGGTACCCCATGTTGATGCAGAGCTTCCCTGCAAGCAGATCTTTCCCCAGAGCTGCAAACAAAAATCCCTGGATACTTTCAGCTTTCTCCTCAGGAAGAGTTTCAATCTTCTTGCCTTACTCTACCCTGAGCTGAGAACCAGAGTGACGGAAGCACTGGGAACCTAAGAGACCCAGAGAGCTTTTGACCCTTTTCTTGTCCCTTCTAAGAGACTCAGTATTTCTTCATCAAAAAGTTTCCATATCCGGTTTCCATCTGGTAGAAGCCTTCTGTATATCACATCCTCTTTTCCTACTCTCTAGACTTTTAAAAATATTTAAATTCAATTAATTAACATATAATGTACTATTGGTTTCAGAGGTAGAGGTCAGTGATTCATCAGTCTTATGTAACACCCAGTGCTCATTACATCATCACGTGCCCTCCTTAACGCCCATCACCCAGTTACCCCATCCCCCTACCCACCTCTTCTCCAGCAACCCTCAGTTTGTTCCCTAGATTTAAGAGTCTCTTATGGTTTGTCTCCCTCTCTGATTTCATCTTGTTTTATTTTTACTCTATAGACTTTTAATCTAGGAAGTACTTGCCTATTCCTTCCCAAGCAGTAAGTCTCATGGCTTAACCTTATTGTTAAAAGTTCAATAAAAGTACATTTCTTACCAATAAGAGGAAAAAAGTTGATGGTGGGATTACTTCAAAAAATTTTCCTCATTTCAAATTAATAACAATTAAAATGAAAATAAATATTAATATATGCTGTAGGGAAATCAATACTGGAAAAACTATCTGAACTGAGGTGTCCAAGCCCACAGACATCCAGAATAGCTGTAATTTAGCTGTGAGCCTTTAGGCCTTTAGTGCCTCTTTTGTCTTTATGTTCACAATTGATTACCTGGTTAAGTACAAGACACCTTCTCAGTGTTGCCTTACCCTTTCTTTATGGTTACATATTCCCCTCCTCAGATCCATAGTAATCAACAACTAGCACCATTTCTTACCTGTGGTGAAGTCTTGGCTAATGGCTTGATACCCTTCATTGCTTTCTGGAAACTTCCTTCACCATATGAGAAGGGGTTGCACCATGTAGTATGGTGAATGCGCCTTGCATGCTTTGCTGTTTTTGTCCTAACTGCCTGTCAAGGGAATTCTCCCACTTTTTCATGCTGAATTTCTGAAATGCAGCATCCTTTCATATCTTGTCTCCAGAAGGAGAGCCTCATTTCTTTGTAAGCATCTGAAGTAGATCTTTTATTCATAAACGTTTGCTTTTTTTTCTTTTCCTTCTACCACACATTCAATTATTTTTACTTCTTTTATGCATATCAGTCTTTTTGATTGTATAACATTCCTAGACTACATTTGTACCAGGCACTCCACATGTTTAATTTATTCTGCTGATAAAACAGAAAAATCTTTATATTATTGTATGAGACCTGTGGAATTAGAACATTCAAGCCTTTCTTGTTAAGAGAAATGTGCATATGTACATGTTGATCTTTTTGCCAAATCTTGATTCAAAGGGAAATCATAGATTAAGACTATTGCACAGGGAGAATAAAATCTCCTTGTTCTTGAAGATGTATTATTTACACAGATGAACTATTGTTTTGGAAAAATACTTTGAGCCGATAAAAAAAATGGAATTTAAACCTAAAGTAGTTAAATTTGAACTGCACAAATGAACTTGGTTAACTGACTAATCAAGACAAAGGTCAATGTGAGTGTGAGAATGGAAGACTAATCCTGGGGGGCATTGTGGTGGAAGAACTGAGACCAAGATTCTTACTTTAAGCAGAGGAGCCCCCCTTTAAGCTGGAGCCCCCGCCTCAGCCCAACACGCACACCGAAAAAGGCAGAAGTGGCCACAGATCAGTAGCATCTTCTGACTCTTGACCAAGAACAAAAGCAAAAAGCAAATCTTCCTTGGAGGAAGACAACCATAATACTCTTATTTATTTATTTATTTATTTATTTATTTATTTATTTGGAGGGGGGGCAGAGGGAGAAGGAGAGAGAGAATCTTAAGCAGGTTCCTCGCCCACTGCAGAACCTGACATGGGACTCGATCTCACAATCCTGAGATCATGACCTGAGCCGAAATTAAGAGTCAGAAGCTTAACTGACTGAGCCACCCAGGCGCCCTCACAATAATCATTTTTGAATAATAAAGAATTAGAGTTCTTTTACTTCCATTATTGGATTCAACTCCCCAAGAGAAAGATCGATCCTCATAATTTAAAGAGATAGATTCAATCAAACTTGAGCTTACAAATATCATCAAACTCTTAAAAAAAGCCATGCTTAATGATATCTTGGATACAAGGTTTGTTTATCATTTGAAACTTATCAATGCAATTCATATTAATAGAGTAAACGTTTAAAAATACTGATCACATGATCCTCTCAACAGATTCAGAGAAAACATTTGACAAAGTTGAGCAGTCATACATGACAAACAAAACCAAAAAACCTCTCTTCAAACTAGAAATATGAAGAACTTTCTCAAGGTGATAAAGAACATCTACCAAAAACCCCTATAGTTTACCTCAAAATGAATGGTTAAATATTGAATCCTTTCCTACTAAAATTGGGAATAAGGCAAGAATGTGCAATTTCACTAGTTCTATTCCATATTATACTGGAGATCTTTGCCAAAATAAAAAGGTCAAGGAGTGAAAATATAATTTATAATGTTGACAATATGCATACTGTATAATTATCTATTCTACCTCGAGGCAAATGCTGTAGATAAAACTCTTGCACATCACCAAGAGACACATTCAAGAATGTTTAGAACACATTGTTTAGAGGAGCAGAAGTCTGTAAACAACCCAATGTAAAGGATAAATACATTTTAGTAATTAACACAGTAGAATACTATAGAGCCATGAAATGAATAAACTAAGGCTGTATGTTACTACATGGATAAATCTTAGGAACAGATTTTTGAGTAAAAAAGAAAACTGCAGAAGATTAAATGCAATATACTAAATACATGTGATACGGTATCAGATCTTTGCACATTCTCGGTAGGGGGGAGCTTTTTAGTAAACTCCTAACTTCAGGAATCTACTAAATCTCAACATTACTTATCTCCAGTGCATAGATACCTAAGGGCCTAATAATCATTACAAACGTATTTTTTTATATGATCGTCCCCTGCTCAATAGTCATAATGACACCAAATAAATTCCAAGTACTGTAAGCTGGTTTCAGTTCTCGTGGTTTGGCCATGAGGCTTTTAAATGTTCCTGTCGCCAACCACGATGCAGACTATGCTGTCAAACTGGTAATTATCATGGTGCTTCCATTCTCTCAACTCCTCCCTCCAAACCTGATGTTATTATCTTTAAATCTCATTTCTTGACGCAATGACATAATACAAAGAGGGCTGTTAGAAAGTCAAGAGACTTGGATTCTATTCTTTGTCATTCTCTACACCTACTGTGTGTGTGACCAAGGGAAATTATGTAAATATTTATCACTGAGCACTGTCAGTGTGGAAACAATCATGATTGCAGTTTGGGCGATAAAACATAACAGTAAAAGATTTCCTTCCCTGAGCAATATACAGCTCCCAAAGAGTGAAGGGAGATACACATGTGGTGACCACACAGAGCAGATCACAGTACTCATTATGAGAGAAGCACAGATCATTCTATGGGGCTTCCAATGATGAAGCAGTCACATTCCATATTGTTAGTGAAGGCTAGGAAATGCTTCCTTATTGAGATAGTATTTGAAGTGGGAGTAGGAGATAGGGGTTGAGCATTGTTGGAAATGCATTCCAGATGGAGGAAAAATGAGCACAAAGGTACAGAGGTGTGTTGAACATACAGGACAAGCTGTAACCAAACACAACTCTTTGGTAAAGGATATACAGGATTGACACAGAGTTTTCTATTTTTACTCTAAATCACTCTAAATGAAGACTGTTGGATACAGTGGCCAAATGATCCGTTCACTGTCAGAAATTGAGATGGGACAATGGCCAGCTTGGTAACTGGATGCTTAATTCATTGAACTGTATTATATTAAGTTTTCTTTAGAGTCTAATTTTAGGAGCCAATTTTTCTTTATATGCTCAGTAAATGAACCTTGACTACAATGAAAAGTCAAGCATTTTTTCTCCTCAGTTTGGTTTATTTGGGTGAGCCATAAAATGAGTACCTGATTACACTGTGTCCATTACAACTGTATACTCATTTCATCAAAAGTTAAGATGTTAATTTACTTGGTATCCTTTGTTGAGTTTTACCTGTGATCTCTGTTGAGTTTTGCTTGGTGTCCTGTGTTGAATTTTATCTGTGTTGAGTATTGCCTATGGCTTCCAGAATTTGCTTTGAGATTATTATTGGATATAATATCAGTCTTCACTTTTTGCTCCTTAATAGGGTCCTACAAGGTTATCTCTGTGTAGTGGGTAGTCCAAGTATAGCATATACTGTGGTGTGATGCTTTTTCTTTTGAGTGTCTAAGAGAATGGAGTGACACTAAGGTTTGCCATTTTATAGAATTAAGTATTTCTTCCTTTTTCACTTGATATGCTTTTATTCATGGAATGAGTATTTCAATATAGTGTAAAAATAATGGGATTTTGGAATTAAAATATCTGGGTTTAGGGATTCGTTTTGTCTTGACTGCACTTGAATTTCTTCATCTTGTAAGATGGTGTCAGTTAGGGCCCAGTGAAGCGACAAACCACAAAGGAATTTGAAGAGGGAAAGCTTAAGATCAGAATTATTAAGTAAAACATGGACTGAAGTAACAGGGAATTGGCTAGTAAGAAGTAAGGAGAGTTCTATAGAATGCAGAAATAGCATGTATGAAGAGCAGCTACTATCCAAAGGGCCAAGGAGTGCTAAGGAAGAGCCCTTCACCTCTACTCCAGGCTGAGGTCCAGACCTCTTTGGAGGCGGCGTAGCCATAGCTCACTGGATGATGGAAAGGTCACCGAAGTAATTCACCACCGGGAATTGCTAGAAGCCTGCCTCCTGGCCTGCTGGGATAGCAGTCCACGTGGAATTGCTGAACCTCAAGACTTGCTGCACAGTTGTTGCAGTCAGTGCTCTATGAAGCTGCTTGCTCCTGGGCGTTCCTAAGCCCCAGATGCTGTAAGAACTAGGAGCTAGAGAAGCCTTCCTCTGTGGGAATGGGGCATTGGAGAGACTACACTCCCCAGAAGCGTAAGGCTAGAGAAAGCATCGGTATGGCAGGAACTGAACACTGGCAGGTGCACAGAGAGTTGGGCTGTCTAGATCTTGCTCACCTGCAGGGTGGTTTGAAGCCTGGGATGTATGGTATTCACCTTGGCAGATCCATGCCACGGTGGTTACTGGGATGGGGATGGGACCATAAACTCACTAAGGGATTGCACATTCTGGGCATATGACTTGGGCTGAGCACCACTGGATTCCCCTCACAAACTAGCTGCTGGCTTCTATGTAGTGAGAATAAAAAGAAAATCAATCTGGTATAGTAGCTCACTAGAAAACAGCAGGAAAAACCCCTTTCTCCAGCGCCCTCTACTGACAAAGCTTAATATTGTGCTTGTTGTAAAGGAAAACTGAAAGGGTTCAAGTCCATTATGAGCAGATAATGAAGAATGGTTTTGAACTGAGATACGATATATTGATAACTTGCACAGATGAGGACATATCCTCAAAGATGTCAAGATTATTGAATTAGATTTGAATTTAAAAGCATGTTGTGGAGTCTCAAATAGAATACAAAAATTCACTGTTAGCTACAGCTATAATTTGCTGTGGTTAAACATGATATTGACATAGATTTACAATGTCAGAGTTGGGTGGATAGATTGCATTGCAGCAAACCTGTCATTCTGGTTTTTAAGGGATTTATTTCAAGATTGTATTTGAGCATTGTTGTACCTGAAATTAAACTTATTTGAACCTCCTAAGCTAAAATGCACTGCATGTTGGTGGCCATTAGTCAGTACAGAAAAATAGTACCTGTTAAAATCTAGTTACATGGCAGGTATTAGAATGAATTTAATCTTGCTAATATTAATATTCTGAGTCCCAGTTTTAAAATGAGGAGCTGAGGTAAAGTAACTTATCAAGACCACATAGATGGAATTGAACCAGGATTCAAATCAAGGTTTTTCTCATTCTGGAACCTGTGCAACTAACTTAGAACTAAAGCATCGTATCTCCCAAGACCACGACAGTATCACAGTGCTGTAACTTGGGTAAAATGCCTGTGTGCGGCGGACCGTTCTGGTGTGGTGTCCCCTACTCCAACATCACCAATGCCTTTGTTTTAGGTGAATGTTTCCTTTTGTTTTTGGTTGTTCCTTGGTAACTCATGAATTTGGCACCAGAAGTAAAGAACGGATGAGCAGAAATTGATGTAGAGCCCTTTGTCTAGCCCTGACATCAGAAAACACTTTTATTTACACAATGTAAGATAACTGGATGAGGCACGTTCAGGAAAAAAACCATTTGTCTTTCACAATGTTGGTAAATTTCTGCAACCATTTCACTAAGATGGGTTTTAGACTACAGATATGACTGAATAAAGTATAGATAATCATAGAAACTTATTTGTAATAGTCTCAACCTGGAAACAAACCATATGTCCATCACCATGGGATGGATAAATGTAGTGTGATATACTTACATAGAAACATACTTTAAAGAAGTTACAGTGAATGAAGCAACAGCATGGATGAATCTTGCAGACATAATGTTGAGCCAAAGAAGTCAGGCACAAAGTCTATGAAGTTCAAAACAGGCAAAACTCATTTATGGTGCTGTAAGTCAGACAAATACCTCTGGGGGGTATTGTCTGGAAAAGGACATATGGGAAGATTTTGGGTGCTGGTAACATTAAGTACTTGATCTCAGTAGTACTTATGTGGGGGGAGATATTTGTAAATTTCATAGAGCAGAACAGATAAGATTTAGGTACCCAACTATGTAACATGTCAATAAAAATATAAAAATGGTTGAAAACATGTTTTTAGAAATAGAGAAATTGTAAGCAAAAAAGTATAATAATATGACTGAATATCAAATAGCCCCTTGAAAGAAGCTTACTAAAGGTATTTAAATAAGAAAGAAGTGCTTAATTTACAATGTTGAGGGGAAACAGAGTAGAACCCAAGCTTGACTGCATTACATTATCCCCACCATGTAAAACAAATGTCTAGAAAATTACAAGGGGAAAAAAACATCAAATAACAGTACTGTAGAAATGGTTTACTTTTCTTCTTCCTACTTCTTCCTAATGCACTAAATTTTTCAAATTTCCTGCAATAAATGTGTAAATGCTTTTACTAACCAACGGTACTAGTTATTGAGAAAAATGAATATTTGGGGGAGCCTCTTTATCTTTGAAGACCCCCCCAGTTTTCTCATTACCTAGACAATAAACAAAGCCAATTTATCTGAATGCTCAAGAACTCTGGAAAATGGCTCCAACCTGACTTTCTAGCCTGATTTTTCCCTGCTGCCGCAAGCCTTCCGTATACCTTGCCCACATTAGACTTTATCATTTTGTTTATTGATACAATGAATGATTTTTTAAGTACCAATTATTTGCCAAACACTCTAGATACACAGCATCAGATAAGAATGGCAATGATTTCTGTTTTCTCGGTTCCCATTCCCTCACCTGGGGAAGGCAAAACATAAGTAATTGTCCTGAAGGGTGGTTAGGTTAAAGATGGGAGAAATCCAGAGTATTACAAAAGCATATAGAGCAGGAAGACCCCCTCTGGTCTAAAGGGACAGAATTATTTCTGGAAGCCAACATGGCAAAGATTAGAAGTCTGACGTTGGGAAGAGGTCTGACGTGATGCTGGAGAGTGGTGAGAACAATGGATGGTGAATTTCAGGAAGACTGAGGAATTGCTGAGGAGTGGTGGAAGGACGTACTAGGAGGATAAGAGGAAAGGAGTCAGAGATGGATGTTTGAGGTGAAGATTGCGGAGGTGGTGCAAGCCCACGTATGCCTCGGTAGTGGGTTGCTGGGTGGGGTGGAGGAAAAGACCATTGCAGGCAAGGATGCCAGTCAGCTGAGAGCTGCTGCTGGAAGGGTTACACCAGTGGATGCTGACCTAGCTAGAAAGGGAATGGGGGTGGGTAGAGAGGGAGGAATGGCTGTGCTTGTTGGCTGCTATTTGTGCTCTGTCTTGCCTCGACTCCCTAGACTGTGCATCCTTCCAGGGCTGCATAAAACTTGATTTATTCTATCAGACCATCCCTGAATTACCCAGTGTGATACATGCCTCCTTCCTTTGATTCCATAGCATCTAATGGCTCATGGCATGAGTTGGTGCCCAATAAACATTATTACTTTTGTGAGGCATCTCTATTAGAAACAGACGTGTTGAGCCAAATGAACTCTCTGTTTAACCTGGAACTATTGTTATGTTCCAGTAGTTTGACCGGTTGATATGCCTGTTCTGAAAGCAGTTTTGTCTAGATAATAACAAGTCGTGGTTTTCATGTTGTATAAAGCAATGGAATTTAGAAAAAGTTTCCACTCGTTTGTGCCAAAAAGTAGTCACTTAATGTTTATACTTGCTTTTTTAAGTAGTCACTTAATGTTTATACTTGCTTTCAGTTTCTGGCTATAGTCTCACTTTTCTGTAGATAAACCTGCAACATCAAATGAGATGCATGGATTCCAGACAGATGCTTCCAGTGTCTGGAATCAAGACAAATTATATCACTTGGCTGTCACAGAGAATGCCCTTCTGACGTTATGGAGCAATTTGTTTAATGACACAATTGCTAGGCTGTGGAACAGATGACTGTCTCCTTTGTCGCTCAGAATTCCTGGGGCACTGCAGAGAGCCAAGCAGTTGCAACATGATTGGTGTGTCTGGGTACCTGCAGGCTCGGTGCCTGAGTGGGCATGAGGGCACGGTCTCTATTCCACTGAGGACAGTCAGTTTGGTGCTTCTAAGCTGGGGTGGGGGGGACTATTTTGTAGTGACCATGCTGCAAGTCTTCTTGCTTGGCTGATTATTTTTAGCAGAAAGATTCCAAGCATGGGATGACAGAAAGATTTCAAGCATGGGATGAACTCTTTAAACCTTGTCATCTGCAATATGCTGATGCATGTTGGCTTGCGGGGTCCCCTAAAGAGATGAGTGAGACCCTCCCCACCTTCCAGGACGTCTCAGCAAAAACACAGACCTCTGATGAGCTAAAGTATAAAGGTGGAATAAAATGACTACTTTCTAGCATGTATCAGGATGTAACTAGACTGAAGGACTCAGAGGAGAAGGCATCTGTTTGAATTTTCTGGAATAAATTAGGGAAGCTTCCTGGACAAGGTGTTCCAAGAAGCTGGGCTATGAAAAACTAATATGCAGGAACAAGGTCAAATCACTTCCTATATTATCTAATTTCTGGATCAAATGCAGAGTATTGAGGTCTTTATTTTTTTAATTTTATTTTTTATTCAAATATAATTAACATGCAGTGTTATATTACTTTCAGGTGTATGATGTAATGATTCAACAATTCTGTACATTTCTCAGTGCTCATCAAGATAAGTGTACTTCTTAATCCCCTCTATCTATTCCCCCACCCCGGCCCCCCACACCTCCCCTCTGGTGACCACCAGTTTGTTCTCTATATTTAAGAGTCTGGGTTTTTTTGGTCTCTTCTTTCCTCTTTGTTTGTTCATTTGTTTTGTTTCTTAAATTTCACATGTGAGTGAAATCATATGGTATTTTTCTTTCTCTGACTGACTTATTTCACTTAACATCATATTCTCTAGGTCCATGCATGTTGCTGCAAATGGCAAGATCTCATTTTTTTTTTTTTTATGGCTGAGTAATATTCCATAGGTCAATGGAACAGAATAGAGAGTCCAGAAATAAATCCACACTTTTATGGTCAATTAATCTACAACAAAAGAGACAAGAATATGCAGTGGGGAAAACGACAGTCTCTTCAACAAATGGTGCTGGGAACACTGGACAGCCACATGCAAAAGAATGGAGCTGGACCACTTTCTCTCATACACAAAAATAAACACAAAGTAGGTTAAAAACCTAAATGTGACACCTGAAATCATAAACGTCCTAGAAGAAAACATAGGCAGTCATTTCTTTGATATTGGCCGTAGCAACGTTTTTCTAGATATGTCTCCTCTGGCAAGGGAAGCAAAAGCAAGATTCAACTCTTGGGGTCTTTGACTGGAGTACTCGGTATGCGAGAGAATCAGCTGGAGAGCTGACTTTAAATGCCCATTGCTAGGTTCCAGGCCTAGAAATTCCGATTTAATTGATGTAGGGTAGGGCCAAGAAACATGCACTTTAAAAAAACATTATAGGTGGGGGCACCTGGGTGGCTCAGTCGTTAAGTGTCTGCCTTCGGCTCAGGTCATGATCCCAGGGTCCTGGGATCGAGCCCCTGCATCGGGCTCCCTGCTCGGCGGGAGGCCTGCTTCTCCCTCTCCCACTCCCCCTGCTTTTGTTCCCTCTCTCACTGTGTCTCCCTTTGTCAAATAAATAAATAAAATCTTAAAAAACAAACAAACAAACAAACAAACAAAAAAACATTATAGGTGATTTCAATGTAAATCATCCATAAGCCATTCCTTTGACAACTGCTGGTGTTAAATATGAAAAGGTAACTGGTTTCTGTAAAATGGATGTTGGTTCCAAGGAAAGGAGTGATTTCCTGAGGGAAGATTTAATGGAAGAGCAGTAATTAGTCCTACTTTATTTATTTATTTTTTTAAAAGATTTTATTTATTTGACAGAGAGAGACACAGCGAGAGAGGGAACACAAGCAGGGGGAGTGGGAGAGGGAGAAGCAGGCTTCCTGCTGAGCAGGGAGCCCGACGTGGGGCTGGATCCCAGGACCCTGGGATCATGACCTGAGCCAAAGGCAGACGCTTAACCAGCTGAGCCACCCAGGCGCCACCAATTAGTCCTACTTTAAAGCAGGGGTGGAATTTACTGCTCAGATACAATATAAATTTTAGTTTGAATGTGATCTGCATAATTAGTGCTCCATTTTCTTTGAATTTCTGACTGCTCCAAATTTTTTATTTAAAGCAGGGAAGCTAGGGTTGTCCTTCACCTTAAATTTTACTCGAGGACAGATTCATTGTGCAGACATTTCTGCTGCTACTCGGAGAATACCTAGGACAGAGAATTCATAAATTCAGGTTTTGCTTCAGTGACTGGAAGGTGTTCACAGCATTTTAAAATACAGTTTTCTTAAACGTGTTTTGAGTCTAACTCAGACTCATCCACAGAATGAAGCATTTTCCACTGAGTCCACGAGGTGGCGCTCTCCGACCATTCCTGGCCTCCAGGCCGGGCAAGCTGGCCCTGGTGAAGGTGTGTTCAAAAGCCGAATCTGGGGAGATCCTGTCAGCATTTTGGAACAGGCTTGTTTGAATTGTTCTTAGAACATGAAGAATGACAGTATACTCTGCTCTTTTTCCACTTGTTCCAGTCTTGTCTAAATGCTGAAGGTCAACATTATCCTGTTCCAGAAAAAAGGTTAGGATCAATTTTGAACACAAAAACAGGCTTCTACGAAGGCAAGAGGGAAAAAAAGAAAAAAAGAAAAAAGACAAAAAAGAAAAAAGAAATGAGGTCTGAGAGTGAAAAACATGTAATCCTAATAAACACATGAATGAGAAATATTGGGAGGGAAGAAGAGAGAAGGAAGGTGGTAGACGGTGAATTCAGATTCAAAGACATTGAATCAAATATCTCTTGCCCTTTTTCCAAGGTCAGCTCTCAAGGTCACATTGAACAGCACTGGAGGGAATGTGGGCTGTGGCGTGCTGGTCCAAGTTCTAGGGTTTGACTAAAGAGCTCAAGGCAGCCAGATTGATGGTCATTTTTCTCTCACGATCAATTCATTAAAGTTCATGCAAATGTCTGTGATCCAGTAAAATCATATTGCTTTATAAGACACTACAGGGACTTCTTGGAACTCCTGGAAGCTATGGTCTCTGAACTTGGAGACAGATCTGTGAGTCCCTGGATGAGCCTGATGCCTGGCATTGTGCCAGTACTGCATCCCTCAGTATCCGTGCTTCTCAGCGATTATGTTTGAACCCTCTCCACGCCGCCCTACTCCACTTGCCGCTCTCCTAATTCCCATAAGCTACAGAGCCTTGCGAGTACATCATATAGCAACACTTACCGTGAGGGCGGGGTTTTCAGCCGGACTAATTTTGTATGAAGCAAATACCTTACATGTGAGCATGAAGGGTAAAGCAAAGTCCACACCAAAATGTAGATTATGCTGAACTAGAAATGATGTTTAAAACAATTTTTGTTTTCTAAGCTTACAAAGACTATTGAGATAAATTTTGAACTCAGGTCCTAAACAAAGCGTCATTTGAAGCATTAAGCCAAAATGAAATTATCAGCTGCACTTCCTAAAGCAGAATGCTATTAGGTTGCAACCTGCTTTTCAAAATGTTCAGTAGCCTGCAAGATAAAGTTGGATACTAAGCTAAGTATTCAGAACTCGACATCAATCTTTCCAGCCCTACTCCTTAATACTGTCCTATAATAGTTCAAGTTATTTATCTTTTTAAAAAATATGTATCCAATACAGTATCATCTACATTTTTGGGAAATTTCTATATAAGAGAAACAAAGAATATTCCATTCAGACTGTGACTGTGGATTTAGGAGCTACCGTGATAGAGCTGCCCAGAGCGAAGAAAGCTGCAGTTAAGTTCAACTGGGAGTAACTATAATGCTTACACATGTTACAAAGAGGATGGATGTCATTGCAAATGTCTGAATTTCTCTGTAATAGGTCTTAGCTAAAATCCAGTCTTCCCAAATAAAAGTCACCCTTTCAGCTTAATGATAGACCATGTGGCTTCTGTTTGTTCTATCTGGTAAGAATTAGGGGTTTTTGACATAGGGCTCATTTCAATTACCTGGCAGTGTTATTTTGACACCATTCAATGACACTCTAATTTTGATCTATGTAATATACAGTACATTGAAATTAGGCTTCTAAAATGTACATACAATTGGTGGGTTAAGGGGAGTCAGCAAAAAGCCTTTTATTGTCTTTCTCAGAAAAAGTTGTACTGAGTTAATGGGATCTAGGGAATTTAATTCTGGTACAACTGCAGACTTTTAAACTATGAACAGGGAAATTCTGTAATGGTTGGAGTTATTTCTGGAATCCCAGGGCAATCTTTGTGCAGTAATTGGTACCTGCCCATCTTTGCCCCACAAGGTTCTGGCTTTAGAATCACCGAGGACTCACTTGTTAAACAATTGCATCTCCTAAAGTAGAATTTCTCTTGCTATCCCTTGCACAAAGAGAAGAAGAAAGTAACAGAGTAGATCAAAGGGAGGAATCTGAGTGCTGTCATTTCCCATTTGAAGAGGTCTTTTCACACTGGAAATGAACAGTGCTCCCTCATTATGGTCCCTCTCTTTATTCTCAAAGAGATATAGTTAAATAAAGAGCTTCTCCCTGTGGCTCCCTGGCTCTGGGGCTATGACAATAGGGTATCAAAAAAATGTGCAGCATCACTGGGAGAGGTTTCCTAGGGGAGGAAACCAAGGCACAAAAGAAAAGAGACTCACCTAGGATCAGAGAGTGAGTCAATGGCTGAACTGGGGTTAGGATCCCAGTTCCTTAACTACATAATTAATACCCTTTCTACTCATTACATCCTCCCTCAGATTCACTCACTCAGATATCCATTCATTCATGCCCTTATTTATTCAATATTTACTCAAGAAAAATAAAGCAAGCTGTTATGTCTTCTCTGACAAGTTCTTATGCATTAAGGTACAGGATCCCATTGAACTGAATCTTCAGAGATTAATTATTGAGGGACCTGAAGCTCAGGGAAGTGAACTAATTTGCCTACTTTTGCCCAGCTAGTTAAGTAGCAATACTGGCTTTGGAATTCAACTCCTCAAATGCAATTTTCTCTTTATTTTGCCTTATACCCTTATACCCTTACCAATGCCCAACAGTGTCAGGGATTGGGAAATGTATGATATTTATTGTACCTGGACTGAGGAGCATTTTCTACAATGTGTTAGAAATAAAGGATGTGGTTCCTACCATCAGTGAGCTTGCACTTAACTTGGAGAGAGATGCTATATACATTAAAATTTAAGTAAACCTCTAAGTCAAATACATTATCAAGTTAGTATATAATATTTTATGGGATGGAGAAATGTTGTCAGACTCACAGTGGATGCTCATATGAACTGATGAGTTAGATGGTATGGCTGGTGCGTAAGGCATAATTTGTTTTATTTTCAATTTGTTGAGTGATGAACATGTATTAGGATGGTAAATAGAGTTGGATTTTCAAATGTGGCAGATGTTTGAAATCCTCTTACCATCTGCAAAACAGAAGATTTAAAGAGATGCTGCTCTATATCTTTGTGCCCCCTTTCTTTTTAATTTATAGTGATTCCAGAAGAAAAATTCTGAAAGATGCTTAAAAACTAGGAAAAAGAAGAGGGTTAGTGAAAGAAAATCTTGGAGCTCAACACATAAAAATTTAAACTTGTGATCTTATTCCTCATGGTATCTGTTGGCAGTATTGCCCTGTTCAGTGAATGGTATTCAGACTACCCCATTATTCCAGAAACCTGGAGATCACTGTTGACTCATTCTGTAGTTCCCACCCCAAACTGCTCTGCCCACTCAGTAATTACTACACTGCCACCACTTTAATCTTATTTCTTTTGCCTAGACTACTGCAAAATACTCCCAAACAGTCTAGTCTGGGACCACATGTCCCCTTCCCTTGATATTTTCCAAGATTGCAGTCAGAGTGACTTTTCAAAATGCAAATATTTCCACTTCATCTCAACAACTCTTTTAAACCTTTAGGTTCCCTATTGCTCTTATGACAAAGACAATATTTCCTTCAATCTTAAAAAGTTTCCTCTTATTCTTTACACTCTCACACCACAAAGTCTTCTTACATACTGTCCCCCTTACCTGTAAAACTGGTTTACTTAGTTACCTTTATTCTCAGCCCTTGGACTTCAGCTCAACATTTGCTTCTTCAGCAAAGACTTCCCTGACTGCCCTCTGCTTGTATTACATTCACACACAACCATGTACTTTTCCTTCTTCACAGATGCAATTTCACATTTAACTTGTGTGATTATTTGATTCCCATCTGGCTCTCCCACCACTAGACTCTGAGCTCAGTTCTGGCAAGAACCAGATCTGATTTTGCTCACCATTGTTTCCTTATGAATAACACAATGTCCAAAACATACCAGGAAATCACTATATATTTGTTGACTGAATGATCCAAGAAAATGGGAATATTCTGATTCCACAAAAGAAAGATTAAAGAGTGGCTTAACAAGGATTTTCGTGGGAAGCTGCTTTACACTGAGAAAAGTTCGACTTTCCTTTCAGTTGCACTGAGAATGGGTACAAGCTCTACATTGTATAGGACATAAAGAAATATTGAGATGAATTACCAGTGGGGGCTCTAAAATCCATATAAAGAGTATTGACAGAAGAAGAATGTGTGTTAGCAGGAGAGAATAAAGGCTGGGTCTGTGGACTGAAGGCGCTGTTGTAGTCAACAAAGTTACTATTTCAATAAAAACCTTCAGGCAATTTTACATTTTTGCTTAAATCTTAGAACTAACATCTGATCTGATTGCCCTCATCCATAAGAATGTGATAAAGGCAGACAATCCCATATTGGTTTTCTGTGTGTTGTATGATTCTGGAAGACCCACTGCAAAGAACTTTCACACATATGACTAGACCCATATACTTAGTGTTGCAGTTGAGTACAAAGTGGCCCAGGAGGGTTGCCTACATTTTTTGACTCCCAGGCCAACACTCTCTTGCTTTAGTTGAGCCCTATGGAGGTGCTTCTCTCAGGCCAAACTCATTTTTCCAAAAGGGCTTTATAAAGCCAGAGAGGCCTGTGATTCCCAGGAGCTCTGAAATGGTGAAGTACATGCAGATGGGCTTCTTTAGTGATACTGCACATGCCACTGTGATGATGTACTGGTCAAGCATGACCTTCTTTTGCTGGGATTCTGATCAATTATCTGTCTTCATCATGAATATGTTCCTCTTTAGTGATATCTGCCTGATTATAGCAGCAACATTGTGCTTCTCTGGGTACTCTGCTCTGGCTTTTGAGCCTCCTTCTGAGGGTGGAGCAGAAGACTTATTAGTGAGTGATCTGACTGCACTGGCATCAGGAAATAAAAAAAACCAGGAATCCCTGGTTCTACCTCTTGACTGATAAGCACAGCCAAATCTATTCTGTTTTCCTGGGGATGGCTTCTTCTAGATTGGTTGCAAGTTTTCAGGAAACTTACAAAGGGCTAGCCCTTTATAGCAGTTTTTACCTTCCCCAATCGATTTAAAAAATGATGAGTGCGAGCCTTGGCAGTGGATATGCAGATGAACAGGACATACTCCCTGTCCTCAATCGTTTTAACATCTGTAAGAGACCTTCAATTAGAAGGTCATGGACGACAATTATAATGTCAGAGAAATGAAGAAAGTACAAAGTTGAGAAACATATCCAGTTAGAATCGGAGATACTTTCATCGTATATTTGAGATTTTTTAAAAGAATGGTAGGATCTCATCAATAGGTGAAAATGAATAACATAGAATCCTCCAGTTTGAGTTGCCTAAGAAACAAGTCAAAAGATATGTCCGGAAGGCAATTGGATATGAGAGATTCAAACTTAGGATAGTTGTAGGTTTTTGAGAAAAACTTTGGATTCATCACTACAGAAAATATTGTTTTGGTTAATTGAAATGATATGACTGCCAAAGAAGAATAGAATTCAGAGAATACATTTATTCAAGGACAAAGGAAAGAAGGAGGGACAGCC
The DNA here is from genome assembly GCF_004348235.1 of Phoca vitulina. NCBI lineage: Eukaryota > Metazoa > Chordata > Mammalia > Carnivora > Phocidae > Phoca > Phoca vitulina. The sequence goes on from NW_022589711.1 coordinate 51,885,904, forward strand.
TACGGAGCTGAATGAGGGAGTGGCAGAGAGTAGGGGAAAGTGCCTGAAGTTCAAGGATGCTGGTGATTTTAAGTAGAAGGGTTTTATTCAGCAATGTTTCCAGATTAATGGGAGGCTGAATAAATAAATAAATTTGGATGGAGGCTACTAGCAAATATTCTCCTACTCTTTATAAATTCTACTGGCTTTTCCTTGAAACTTCTTGCTAAAGGGCAATGCTGCTACCCAACTTGTTCTTTATACAAGAAACAATTTTCTTTTTAATCACCTTATATTTCACAGATGCCTTGTAATACCAACAATACTTTTCTGCTTTCCTAATGATCTTGAGACTGGGATTGTCAGGGTTTCATTGTCATCTTTGCAGCTCTGCTGCCTTCTTTCTCCAGGCACTAGCCTCCTTAATAATTTCTCATTCCTCCTCCTTTCCCAGTGAGTTCTTTCTCTTCCCTCTGCTTATCTATGACCCTTTCTCCAGCATCTCTTGCTCCAAGGTCCTTCTGATGAATCTAAGACACACACTGCAAAGATGCAATTCAGATCATATCATATTACTCTCATGCTTAAAAACCTCTATTGCCTCCCATTTTTAAAGAGAAAAGCCTGAGCTCCTTGGCACTATGCTGTGAACTCACTCAGGAATGTTTTTTGAATGAATACATTAATCTTTGTGTCCTTCAGCACCAATCTGGCTTGTGGTGGGTCCCCATCTTTGTGTTCTCCAGCACCCAATACAATGTTGGGAGACACAGCTCCGTGTACGTAGTCAGCAATCAGAAAATACGGGCTGCATTCTAGTCTTTTCTGGGAAATGTCATCCTAAGCATAACTTTACCTAGACGTTTGAACCTTTAAGCAAAGAAATCGTTAATCAAGCAAGCTACTCAGAAACAGACATAACCTTAAAAGCTTATCTTGTAAGTGCAGTTATTTGGGGGAGGTAACATCTGATCTAAACCAGTGGCTCTTCTAGCCCAGCTGCACATTGGTACACCTGGGAAGCTTTTTACACCTACCAATGCTAGAGCCTCATCCCAGACTCATTAGCTCAGTTCATCATCATTCCTTTCAGCAGAGGTTCTCCAACTATGGGCCCCACAGCAGCAACATCAGCATCACCTGGGAACTTGTTAGAAACACAAGCTCTTGGCCCCACCTCCTACCTTCTGAATCAGAAATCTGAGAGTGAGACCCAGTGATCTGCTCTAACAATCCCCTCCAGGTGATTCTGATGTGTATGGATATTTAAGTACCATCAATTTTCAGTACTTAACTTTGACTTTCTCCCACTGTATCCAAGGGAGCACAGCGAGACACAAAAGAAGGTGAGTATTTCTCTCTGTCACCTCACTACAACAAAATAATATCATTTGAGCCCAGAGGGCTTCTATTTTTCATCAGTTTATGTTGGATCACCACCCAGAATGAGAGTGAGCTTCTTGTCGGGGCTATGACCACATCATCCTGGGGTCATGATTTCTTTCCCTTGGAACCCCAACGCTCAGCCGAGGGCCAGACATGAAGTAGGTGTTCAGTAAGGGCAAGAAGAAAACTTGGAGGAGTACTCGGGCTAACTGAAAGAAGCAGATGCATCAGTTGTGGTGTGTTGTTTCCTTAAGTATTCTTTTTAAAAATACTGGGCGGGGGCGCCTGGGTGGCTCAGATGGTTAAGCATCTGCGTTTGGCTCAGGTCATGATCTGCAGGTCTTGGGATCCAGCCCCATGTCAGGCTCCCAACTCGGCAGGGAGTCTGCTTCTCCCTCTGCCTCTCCCCCTGCTTGTGCTTTCTCTGTCTCTCTCTCTCAAATGAATGAATAAAATCTTTAAAAAAAAAAAATACCAGGGAATTATAAAACTCAGTTAGGCAAATGTTATTTATCATTTGTGCTTCAGAAAACATGATTAGTAAGTTTAGCATGGTAACAGATTGAAAATCATTCTGCACTGGGAAAACCACAGAAACAGGTCATTATCAGCAGAGATCAAACAGAACAAGGAGAAGGAATGCTTATTTTGACTAAGGCTTGGTATGCTTCAGCAGTAAAGCAATAGCTTATTTCGCTGTTCAGAGTAACTTGCCTTTAAAAAAAACCCCAAAATTTTTGATGTGGAAAGATTTAAGGAAGTAACTAGATAAGGTTCCCTCTGTGACAGATGAGAAAAGTAAAGCTGAGGAGACTCCTCCATGGTGCTCTGGCTGAGCAATGCTGTCCTGGAAACAGAACTTGATTTCCAGTACTTTGTCCTAGCACATGGCCAGAACAGTGCACTGCCTTCCTGAAACTTGCAGATGGAGGAGGCCATGAGTTTGGTGATGATTACAGTGAGAAGCCCAGGAGTAGGGAGCCAGAAGGTCAGGGCTCTTTCAGAGACCTTTGCTAATATTTCCTTTCTCTTATAAGTGGCCTTCAGTCTTGGAATTTAAATTCTGTTTTTCTTTTAAAAATAATTCCTTATTTAGTATTCAAAGAAATCAAATCATTTTTGTTTTGTTTTGTTTTGTTTTTAGCTAGTATTGCTCTAAATGAGAAAGAGATCTGAGTTAAATGCAGGATATTCCCCCTACCTCCCAGCCTTCCATGTTTTCTCTTCTTGAGCTTTCAATTTGTGGTATAAAGATGAGAACATAGATCATAGAACATCGGAACAGCTATATAACCCCTTATCCCACTGAGGAAAGTGAGAGCAAGAGGAATGGGACTTATCCAGAGTTTCACAGATGGAGTTAATGGTGAGAATGAGACATAGAGCCATTTCTCCTAATTCTTTCATCAGTGTTCTTTGAACCCTTCAGCGGCTGAGATGTCTCCACTGAGAAGCTTGCTCATAGATCGGAGACACAGCTGGATGAAAGAGTACTGCTGTTCCCACTAAATGCAGAGAGACTCCACCATGAGTTAGTTTATCCTTACTTTTTAAAAAATTGTTTTTTTAAGTAATCTTGACACCCAATGTAGGGCTCAAACTCATGACTCCGAAATCAAGAGCCTCACGCTCCTCTGACTGAGCCAGCCAGGTGCCCTTTTCTTCTTGCTTTTGATGTCCTGATCATGGGGGTTTTAACTAACCTACTGTGATCTGGAGGGAAGTCCTTGGGATGGGCTTTCCAATCACTGCTGAGTCAGACTAGTTTTTGACTAGCAGTGACTGCTGCTTATGGTCCCTAAAGTCAACTCCACAATCCATTCTCTATTCCTATAGGCTATAAGTGAAATCAAGTAGAACAAATAAGAACTCAACAAAAGTCCACTCTACAGTAATATTAAATCCCAGAACACTTGCTTCCTTTCCTCTCTGCCAAACATACACACACGGGCACACGTGTACATGCACACACGCACACATACATGTGTACACACACATACATGCGCACACAGGCACAAGCCTGCTTCTACTTGCAGCAAAATGGTAAAAAGTGTGAAAGCTGGGTTCAGGCTCCCTGGGTTCAATTTCACCCCTACTCTTGACTTGTGATAAGATTTTGGGAAGGTATTTAACCTTTCCAGGCCTTATTTTCCTCATTCCACAAAAAGCGTGGTTTGTTTCACAGTTTTGTGTGTGTGTGTGTTTAAAGGTTTATTTATTTATTTGTGTATGTGAGAGAGAAAGAGAGAGAGAGAGCACGTGTGGAGCAAGCAGGGGGCGGGGCAGAGGGAGAGAATTCTCAAGCACACTCCCTGCTGAGCATGGAGCCTGACTTGGGGCTCCATCTCACGACCTATGAGATCATGACCTGAGCCAAAATCAAGAGTTGGACGCTCCACGGTCTGAGCCACCCAGGCATCCCTGTCTCAGTTTTTAGGGTAAAACTGATGTCCTTTACCTGCACTGATCAGAAGCTTCAGGTTCATGGGTTCTCACTTGCACAGACCCTTCCACAGCCCTGGGAGGGGCACTAGTAATGTGTTCACATGCTCATAGGTTTTTGTAAATTTGCAAAAGTAGTATATTTTGACCACAACTGGGTAATATTGCCGGCTTTTCCCTCTGTCATCTCCTTTGTCACTTGTCCCCTGTGGAAGGACAGTAGAGCTGTTACTGTCATTTTTGGGATCTGGCTAAGAGGAAGTTGAGTTGGGGATACATTTAAATTGGAGTTAGTAGGATTATCATCATGTATGCTTACAGTCACTTCTGAGTAAATCCTTAATCGAAACACTCCAACTGCCCACTGTGCTGACTTGGTGGGGGCATGGCACGGAGGTCAGGGCCCAAGATTGTATTGTGCTTTGAAATTGTTCCAGTGAAGGAGAAATGAACAGAAGTTAGTTTGGGGGAAATTCTTTCAAATTTTACAGCTCGTATAGAATAGAAATTGAGTTTGTCTTTAAATCAAATTTGACAATATACCTAAATATTTACAGGACATTAACAGTAATGAGTAGAAAAGCTGAATTAAATACTTTTTAACTATTAATAATTAAACACAAATTAATCAAGTTAGAGGCAAGATTGAATAATTTATTTTCTCTTCAGAAAATATTGCAAAATTGTTACATGAAGAAACAATGAGAGCATATATAGACAAAAATTATAAGGAATAAGTATTAAAGCTGTACCTGGATGTTGTGATGATTAGGTTATATGTATATATATATATTTTTTACAAATGTGTTATTTGGTCTGGTCTCTTATTTTATTTTTTAATTTATTTTAAATGCTTACTAAGTAATTCTATATATTCTCAAATAAGGGTCCCCCAAATTGCATAAGTTCCAGTCCACACAAAACTTGGCTGTGTTCCCACGATTGACTACTTGTGAGAGGTTAAGGAAGGTACTTTCTGGGCTTCATTGTTTCCATTTATAAAGTGAAGATAGGATGAGATTACTCCTAAGTGTCTCTAAGGATCTTTCTAGCTCTAAAGTTTTGATTCTGCCTTCTCTCCACAATGACTGCTATGCTAGGGTCCCCAGATTGCCCTGGAAGTAACTAATCTAAGAATGATGAATCAGTGTCCTTTCTAGGAATTCCTTGAGTGGAACATATCGGGGGTATGATGACAGCTGGATTCTCCAGTGTTTGGTGATCTGAAAGGTACCATTCCTGGGAATTGCGTGGGTGATCATAGTATTGCTAAAATGATTTGGCATCCTCAGGAAGCCTACAAATTCTACAGACCACTCTGGTTCATTTCACTGAGGAAAGATATATTAGTTTTCTCTTGCTGTATAACAAATTATCAAACATTTATTGGCTTAAAATAACATATGCTTATTAAGTTACAGTAGGTCAGGAAACTTGGCCCAGCTTGGTTGGGTTTTCTGCTCAGGGTCTTAGAAGACTGCAGTTACTGTGTCTCTGCTCTCATTTGGAGCTTGGAGCTCTCTTCCAAAGGTCATTCAGGTTGTTGGTAGAATTTGGTTCCTTAAGGCTGTAGGACTGAGGCCCCATCTTTTTGGATGGCTGTCAGCCATGACCCTCTCAGGTCTTGTAGACTGCCCTCAGAACAACACTGCATGGCTATCTCCATAGGCAGTTCACAGTATGGCAGTCTGCTTCTTCAAGACCAACAGAAATTTCTCTTTCCTGCTAAGGAGTACTCTTATATAACATAACATAATCCAGGGAGTGACTATCCATCCTATTCACAGTCCCACTCATGCTCAAGAGGAGTGGATTATATATTAGGGGATTGGAGAAGCCATCTTAGAATTCTGCCTACCACAGAAGGGAAAAGGCAATATTTTTTTTTAGTTCCAACCATGTACTCCTTTATTTATGTTCTTTTATTGCTCAGAATAATGTGAGACAGGTATGATTATACCATTGTTCATGATCAAGATACCAAGACTTGAGAAATCAAATAATTTCCCCAAATTTAAGAAGCAGAGTCTAGATTTGAATCCAAGTCTACCTGACTTGAAAGCCTGAGGTCTTTGCAATATAGCCCATGGCCTCAGGTATTGATTGTCTGCACAGAAGAGCGTTTCATGGCCTCTCTGAGCACATCAGCTCACATGGAACATACAACCATCTCATGATGTGTCCTGTCTCTCCTAGGGACCAGGGCTTCATATATATATATGGCATGTATATTAATTAATACAGTGCATAAGGCAGAGCTTAAATGATAAGCACCACCCCTCCAAAGTTTTAAGTTGTCCAACTTTCAATTTTCAATTTAATATAGCAAATCTTTCTTGAGCTTTCCGTGTGAAAAGCAGTGAGGAACATAAAAATAAATTGGAAACATGTTTTGAACATGGTTTTTATAACGAACATCATGGCAGAGCACTGAATGCAGTCAGGAGACCTGGGCTCAAGTGCCTTCATTACCAGTCACTATAGCTTTTTAATTGTTTTTAAAGATTTTATTTATTTATTTGAGAGAGAGAGAGTGAGCAAGCATGCAAGTGGGGGGCTGGGTGGAGGGAGAGAGAATCTCCAGCAGACTCTGTGCTGAGCATGGAGCCTGATGTGGCGCTCGATCTCACGACCCTGAGATCATTACCTGAGCCGAAATCAAGAGTTGGACATCTAACTGACTGAACCACCCAGGAGCCTCACTTCAGCTTTTTAATCCTCAGTTTTTCCTGCTATTTAATTCTCTTATAAGGACACTTAAGAGGATCAAATTCAATGATTTATGGGGCAATATATTGTTAACAGCAAATTATTGCCATTCAGGTTTTATAGAGTAATACATACAGGCTATTCAAGGGAAGCATGAGGGAAATGATGATTCTCTTCGACTGGGGTGATTTGGCAGGTTCCTTGGGTGAGGTTGAATTTGGGCTGGGCCCTGTTTTCATGTCTCAAGACCCTTTGAAGAAAGTAGGGCTTATGTAGAATGGGGAGAATGCTTGCCATTTAATTTGACCATATTTATGGAAATATCTTTGGATATTGAGTCATTTCTATGGTATTGAAGACCTGTATTTTATATGCAGCTCTGATCCATTTAATTACTTAAAATTCACTGGGTGCCTTGCTGTAACTACAGTGATGATCACTTAAGTGATTTTCAATTTGAGGACCCCCTCCCCACAACATTTCTAAGCACATTAAAAAAAAAATTTCCAAGCTCAAATTATTTTTCAGAGGGTTTTAAAATCATTTCCTTCTTAATATCTTGCCTAGTAAAATGAACAAACAATACTTCTTTCCCTTTGAATAACACAAATAATGGTAGAACCAATATCTATGCAAGTTAGACAATGTATTAATCTAAAAGTGAAATGAATGTGTAAAAAAACAAAATGCAGAATTGGTTTTGTTTTGTTTAAGCATGACACTAGAAGCTTTCTATATGTGTTTTTCTCCCTGGAAGTATTAGGAAGGGCTTCTTGGAGGAAGTGGTTTGGAAGAAGTGGGTACTGTGATCTGAATGGGCAGAAAGGAAGGAGGGGCTGCTCACTCAGGTCGCCGGGACCAACACAAGCAAGGTTGTGCATTGGGAAGAGGATGCTGTCTGGGAAAGAGAAAAGGATAATGGGTCTTACCTGAACAGAGTATTGTGGGCAAAAGATACCGTGCCTTATAGGTTAAAGCACTTTATCCTTCATTCCATAACAACCTGAGCAGGAAGGCAGGGAGCGTGTGCTTATCCCCCTCTTACAGGTAAGGCAAGGGATGCTCAGAGATGCTTAATTAGCCACATAAAAAAACATTTAAATGTTTTGTAGACCTTCTGATTCTTTGCTCTTTCACCAGCTCACTGGTCTGATTATGGATATTATCCAAGAAGAAGTAATAGTTCTTTGAATATAAAAGTGGCATGACAAAAACAGGATTTTAGGAATACTGTATGAAAGAGAAGGAAGGCCTAAAGGATGAATATGAATGCCAGGAAAGCAAGGCTGTTTGTCTTGTTCATGGCTTTACCCCTGGTGCCTAGTGTGCTACTTACCCCAGGTGGTCAGAAAATATTTGTTGAATGAATGAATGATAAAGTATTGTAATACTGAAAATGCATTTTCTGGTGGTCACGTTGATCTTTGCGGGATCCTGTGGTGGACTCCTAAGGACTAAACTTTTCCCCTGGCAAATGTTTACCTCTAACAACATGCCTTCTCTCTGGGATACCGCATAAAGATGGGAATCCTGACTCTTTGCAGCTTAATACTGTTTTTTTGTCATCTTTTGATTAGAATTGCCATTCTTAAACTTCCATTAAAAAAATCCATGAAAGAGAACAAGTGTTCTAAGTGAAATTTAAACAATTGATATTGAGTAATTTACTCAGTGCTTCCCCTGCTGTAGACCACATGGCCTCCCCCTCATAGACTATGCACTCCTGTGCTGGTTCATCCATAAGGTTCTCTTTGTGTAGTATCCCTTCCTCTAGGTCTACACTATCACATGTTCATCCACGTCCGATTTCTTCTTTAAAAATAATGTATATTGGGGAAAGCAGTTTCTGGTTGTACTTTTAAAACTTGTTCATTATAGAAAATGTAGAAAATATAAAAAAGTATGAAGAAAACGTCAATCTTTGATAGTTACCAGAGATAAGTACTATTGATATTTGCTGTTTGCACATCTATTTATATAAGTTTATCTTTCCTATATACACATCTATATAATAATGGAGGCACATATTTCTGATATATAAACTCACATATAAATTCTCATACATAGATACGTATGTGCAATATGCAATTTGACATAAAATTGAGATCTATGAGTTGTAAAGTTTTGCATTTCACATTTTCTCTGAATAGAGTATTCCATTTCCTATTTGATTTGGTAATATGATTCTTAAAAGATTATTTCATATTTCTTTGTGTATTAGCATACTTTTTAACTCTTAATTTTTTTTTTTTTTTAGATATTTAGGTTGTTACCTTTTCAAAACATCTTACATGTTCCAAATTATCTTATAAAGTGGTTGAACCAATCTTACTCCCACCTACTGCGCATGCCTCACTACTCCTAGCCAATCCTGCTCTTGCCCTTTGAAAGTATGATCTGAGAAGAGCTCATTTTAAATTGTATTAAGAAGGTGTCTTTTTTTTTTTTTAAGTTTTTTTTTTTTTTTGACAGAGAGAGAGACAGCGAGAGAGGGAACACAAGTAGGGGAGTGGAAGAGGAAGAAGCAGGCTTTCCCCTGAGCAGGGAGCCCGATGCAGGGCTTGATCCCAGGAACCTGGGATCATGACCTGAGTGGAAGGCAGATGCTTAAGGACTGAGCCACCCAGGCGCCCTGGTGTCTTATTTTTTTTAAGGCCTATAATTCCTTCTTCCATCTGAATCAAGATTCCCACAGCACTTTGAACACAATTGTAATTGTTTATCCTGTAGTATGATTATTAATTAAGTTTTGTTATCTCCATTAGTACTTAGGGCAGGGTCTGGAGCATACTTGTCAGTAAACATGGAAAGTTGGTTGCTGAAATAAGTCCTTTGAGGAATGGGAATGAAGGGTGAGAGATGATGGGCAGACAGACAGGAGCTCAGTGGGGCTGCCAGATGGGTGTTTTTGGAAGCCTGCATGAGGAGATAGCAGTGGGAATAGAAAGGAGGCAACAAAGAGACAATGTGGGAATGACATTGAGCGAAGTGTGTCTGTGTGAAGATGTGTCGGCCCTGTGCCTGGGGTTATGTGAAGAAGAGGTTACAGTCAAAGGGAAAGCCCAGCGCTCTGTTTAGTGACCAGGTATAGGTTAAGGCTGTTACCTGATAGCTGGTGGTACAAGTTAGGCCAGTTTGACATATTCAGTCTCTTGTTCCACCAACATTTCTAGATAATAAAAAGACTAGTCTAAGTTATATATTTTTTAATAATATATTGAGATTCACATATGTAAATAATTTATGGCCTTTATAAAGTCAAAAAATTTTTTGAAGTCCTTTTTTAATGTGTGGAGTTAGCATTGGCTAGGACGCAGGCTAACCTATTTAGAGGTGACAGAAATGTTAAAATTAAGAAAGGGAGGTATTAAAACCACAGTTCATTCAGGTGGGAGAGGAGAGGTCTCAGGAGGTTGTGAGAGTCCATTAGCGGAGATTTTCAAGAAACACTTGGGTCATTTGATGAGGAGTTAGGCAATTTGGACTTCCAACCCTAGGATTCTGTGATTCTATCAGAATTATTTTGTGTTCGGCAGGTTTTATATTTTGAAGTGATTTGTCACATTTCCCTTGTCATTTTTTATCATAAGAGGTAGGATAATGGTATAAAGACAGCATCTTGATTTTTTTTTTTTTTTTAATCAATTTTCTAGACCTATTCACATTAGAAATACAGGAACAAAATGGTATATACTTTTAAAATTCTCCTTCCGCTTTTTCTTTTAATATAGTTTTACCAACAGGGAATAAAGCTATTTTGCTTCTCCCCTTTAGCTAAGATCTAATCAGCTCCTTTCTATTTTGACTTCTAAGAAAACCCACCTGATACAAACCTTAAATTGAAACGTTTCACCTTACTGCTTACACGTGCCACCAGTCTCTCTATTTGGGCCCCGGCTCCTCTGTAAGTCTGAGGTTCATTGTGGGTGGTAAAGGCAGAGTTTTCCTTTGTTAGAGTGATCCAAGTAATTTCTCCATCCAGATCTCCTTTGTGTTGTTCTAAGATAACTCATGTCATCCTCTGTTCCTGTGCTCCTTGGGCTGACAGGGTTTCTTCAAACTAATGGCTGGTGCTCGGGGAAAGCAGTTTGACTCCATTGTAGCTTGGGACTGGCGGGCAACCTCAAATATCTCTTGAAATAAAGAAGTGTTCTGTGGAATTTAGAAATTATTGATATTGGGCACAGACCTAACTGTTCAAAAACCACAGAAATTCGGATAACAAATATGCCTCGGAATACAGCAGGTATCTTGATTCTGTATTGATAGGCATCTTGTCTTCCCTTACCTGTCCTCACTAAGACTCATCCAGCACTACCTTCCTGATAGTGTTTTCTATTAAAAGATAACAGTTTTTAAAATGCTTTCCTTCTTTCCCCCTTTCATCCAGAGCCAAATACATTACCTTCCACCCAACAGGACCTAAATAAATGCATCAAATACCTTCTAGCCGACTTGTGTATTACTCTGAGAAATATTTGTATATTGTACAGGAACTATTTAGAGAGTGGCAATCAAAAACTAAATGGAAAGGTAGAGTGGAAATCGTTTTGGGCATTTTGTTTCAAGGAAGTTTCCAGTTTTTAAAAAAAAAAAAAAAAGCTTTAATTGTGGTAAAAAACAGATAACATTAAATTTACCATCTTTATCATCTTTAAATGTTCCATTCAGTAGTGTTAAGTACTTTCACATTGTTGTGCAATGGAACTCTGGAACTTTTTCAGCTTGCAAAACTAAAACTCTATACCTACTGAACAACTGTTCATTACCCCTTCTCCCAGCCCCAGAAAACACCATTCTACTTTCTGTTTCTCTGAATTTGACTACTCTAGGTGCCTCATATGAGAGGAATCATTCAGTTTTTGCCATTCTGTGCCTGGCTTATTTCACTTGGCATAATATCCTTAAGCTTCATCCATGTTGTAGCATGTGACAGAATTTCCTTCCATTTTGAGGCTGAATAATATTTCAGTGTATGCATATACTATTCTTTGTCTATTCATTCATCCTTTGGTGGACATTTGGGTTCCTTCCACCTTTAGGCCATTGTCATTATTGCTTCTATGAACATGGTTGTGCAAAAGGAGGGCTGATTCTCAAAGTAATTATAATACCTCCCCAAATGAGCTCATCTTAAAACTGCTATGACTATTTAATAAAAATGGCATAGTGGCAACTGAGATCATTTTATTATTTTATTATTTTTATTTTTAAAATTTTATTATGTTATGTTAATCACCATACATTACATCACTAGTTTTTTTTTAATTTTTTATTATTATGTTAGTCACCATACATTACATCATTAGTTTTTGATGTAGTGTTCCATGATTCATTGTTTGCATATAACACCCAGTGCTCCATTCAGTACGTGCCCTCTTTAATACCCATCACCGGGCTAACCCATCCCCCCAGCCCCCTCCCCTCTAGAACCCTCAGTTTGTTTCTCAGAGTTCATACCCTCTTTATTACCATTGAAAATCTGTGTGTGGCTTTGAAGGAGGCATCTGGAATATCTGTATCTAGGTATATTTATTTGTTTACTTGTTGCAAACAATATCTTAAATGACTTTCATCTCGTTTTTTTTTTCCTTTTTTTTTTTTAAAGATTTTATTTATTTATTTGAGAGAGAGAATGAGAGAGAGAGAGCACATGAGAAGGGGGAGGGTCAGAGGGAGAAGCAGACTCCCCGCCGAGCAGGGAGTCTGATGCGGGACTCGATCCCGGGACTCCAGGATCATGACCTGAGCCGAAGGCAGTGGTTTAACCAACTGAGCCATCCAGGCGCCCTCGTTTTTTTTTTCCTTGATGGTGTTTTCTGGCACAACACACCAACAGTATTTTTTCAGAATGGTATATAACAGATATCCTCTCAAATCTATAAATATTCTTATCTACCTTAACTCATTAAGATCCACAATCTATCCCTCTTTCCAAGCTACTGTAGTACAGAGGACCAGCTCCTTCCCACACATCACGACTAGTCTGTTCTTTTGATTAGCCCTCACAAGCCTGTATTTAAGAAGGTGTTACTGTGTTTTATGATTTAAAATGATTAGTCTGTGAGGGCTGCTGTTGCTAAGAGTCAGATGTCTTAGTCTTCACCAAGAGGTGAGCCTGATACAAGCCTCTTCCCCCATTTATTTCGGTGATCTTGGATATTTCAATCCAATATCAATCGTGAAGTCTTTTTTTTTTTTTTAAGATTTATTTATTTATTTTAGAGAGAGAGAGAGAGAGAACACAAGTGGTGGGAGGGACAGAGGGAGAGGGAGAGAGGGGTGGGGGAGAGAAGCAGGCTCTGTGCTGACTGCAGAACCCCACTCAGGGCTCCATCCCAGGACCCTGAGATCATGACCTGAGCAGAAATCAAGAGGCAGATGCTCAACTGACTCAGCCACCCAGGCGCCCTTCAATTCATGAAGTCTTAAGAAAAAAAAACATTTTGCTAGGCATTTGGGGTTAGGCAAGATAAGCATACTTCCCGTCCTAAAGGAATTCATGGTCTAGTTGGGAAAACCACTATATATCAGTGTATAAATTAAAGTGTATAGAAGTGATCCAGGCAACTTGAAGGACTAATAAACTGACAGTGGGAATCTGGGAAGGTGTCAAGGAGGAGGTAACATCTGAGTTAGGACAAACACAGGAGAGGTAATTCCTAGCAGAAGCACTGCCATGTGCAGACACATGGAGATTTGAAGGCATATGAAATGTTTAAGGGAACAACCTCAGATTCTTTATCTAAAGTTAAGGTGCTGGAATAATTTATTCCTGAAATCCTTTCTTCTTCTTCCTGTGAGTCTGTAAAATATACAAGTACTGGCTAATGGTTTTTCCTCTCACATTTTTACTGTTTCAAACCCTGACATTGTCACCAGGTTGGGGAAGTGTGGGATGATGCCCAGATTTGGAGTTCCTTCTACCATCTCCTGAAACACTGTTCAATTATGAGGACAAGAGAGAAGGTTCACTGACAGATTTTAGGCCCTTTATATGGTGCTAACATCCCAAGTAGTGTTTTTTCTTTGTTTTTTTTTTTTTTTTCTTTCTTTCTGATACTCTGAATATTTTCCAATTTTAAAAGGGAATTCTCTCTGAATTATTTGTTTGAAAACACAGAAGTGTAAAAATCAAACATCATTATCAGAGAGGTTATTTTCATCGTAATTTGTTCCTCTTATTTTCATACATGTGAACTTTTATTCTCCCTTACTTCATTCCCCCACTGCTTCCTTCCTTCCAACACACATTTAATTAGAATGCCTGCTTCTAAATGAGCAAATTAGATTCCCTGCCTTCTAGGAAATCATAATCTAGTAGAGGAGATAAGAAATGACTAAGACACATATCAATATAATGCAAGGCAGAAAGCTGTCTTTGCTGTGAGAATGCCGGAAAGCATCCTCGACATACAGAAGTGAATATGTGTTGTGGGTGATGGTGTGCGCACAGCTGGTGGTGGTGGTGTGTGTGTGTGTGTGTGTGTGTGTGTGTGTGTGTGTGTGTGGTATAGGGAGGAGTCCTGTTGGGAGTTCACAAGAGAAGTTGTAATTGGGAAGGATCTTAGGGGACTTGAGTAAGGAGAGCATTTTCCACCTGACCTAACTTTCTACAATATTAACCTCCTTTTGTTTTGGTTGGAAAAACACAGATAAGGTTTGAAGACTTTCTTTGTGGCTGGTTACCTGGGTATCTTGGGTCTGCACTCTGGACTAAACAAATATAAAATGAATGGGTATATTTTTTCAGATGGCTTCAGGCATGAGAAAAAGCTGTGTTCCCTACGCCTGCTACTCTGCAGGTGGCTGCAATAAGTGGGCTTTCTCTCCGCTTCTTGGAAATAACGGAAAAGGATTCTGCTCCCTCTGGCTGAGTCCTAGTTACACTGATGCTCCGTCAAGACTGTACCAGCAAGTGCAGTTTAAGAGCTGCTCTGTGTCTTCTCTTGGTTTTTTTTTTCTCAATGTGGTGCTTATACCTCCTTTTACAAGCACATACTATGGGGGCACTAAATGAAATGATGTGAAAACCACTATACTGTTATTCATATTTCTTCCCAAATGAAGGAAATGTCCACCATACTGATTAGAATTAACTTTGGATTGTGCTCCTTTTTCCATTCAGATAACCCAAATTATAAATTGAAATTCCCCATGCTGATTTAAAATATTAGTGAGGTTTTATGTTTATTGAACACCTAGACTATGTTATGAAAAATGTTACACTTACTTCCACCTACTCTTATAGCTCTCTACAAATGTTATTGAAAAGTCCAAGGTGGTCACATCGTAATAAAAATAGCTACCATTTATTCAGTATATAGTATATCACATGCACCATGACAAGTAATTAATGTGTTTTCTCACTTATTCTTCAAAATAATATTAGTATTTTTATTCCCACTTCTAAGGTGACTACCAAACTAAAAGTAATTAACCTAAGGTTCTATAACTATTTAAAGAATTTAAATTTAAAATCAGGATTCTGATTACAAGTCAAACACTCTCCTACTCCCAAGACATTTGGTTCTTTTGAATCCTAATACTTCTTTTGTAAGCATCTCTCTTTCAAATACAGCTGAAGATAAAAGTAAGTGTGTACACTGTTTCGCCAGGTCTTAATATAGTTACTGGGGTGTTACCGTCTTTCCTTTGTATTATACTTTTTATCTCCTACAATTCTGAAATAATTTAGGAAGTTAACAAGGAATATTACTGTACATCATGGATTGCCCTCCTCTGAACTGGGGTCATCTCTGGGGTAAAATGAAATATCTGTTTGAGTAGCTACAAAGATTTCTAAATTTGAAGCCTAATGTATTTTCAATTGTCTTAGTCCATTTGTGTTGCTATAACAAAAGTACCATAGCTTATAACTGGGTAGCTTATAAACAATACAGATTTACTTCTTACAGTTCTGGAGCCTGGGAAGTCCCAATTTCAAGGTGCCAGCACATTGGATGTCTGGTGAGAGCCTGGTTTCTAATTCATAATGGTGCCTTCTAGCTATAACCTCACATAGCAGAAAGGAGGGACTAGAAAGCCCTCTGGGGTGTCTTTTATAATCAGCACCCAAAGTACCCACCTCCAAACACTATCACATTGGGCATTAGGTTTCAACATACAAATTTTGAGAGGACACATTTAGACCATAGTACCTCTCCAACTTCCTGCCTCATCTTTTATTTTATGCTTTTATTTGTTCATTTTTAGATGAACAAAGAAGAGGATATATTTCTTTTTCCTCAGAAGAAGATATTTTCCAAGCAGACTGTGGAAGGTACCTGTCTACTCCTTCCTTTTATAGATGAGATGACTGGGGCCCAGAAAGGGGAAGAAAGGCCCAGGGTCTTAGAGCAGGTTAATGATAGAAGCCGTTCTAAATCCAGGTCTTATTACATCCTGTGCTCTTTTTCATATGTGACTTTGGGAAAGCCTCTGCATATTTATACCTGTTTTTCTACTTATGTGGCCTCTCGGCACTTTTCAGTAACATTTGTAGAGAGCTATATAGGAGTTGGTGAGAATATGTGTAACACCTTAGAACTTGTTCTCTTAGTGCTTTGTCTCATGTGCTCTTTATGTTAATTTATATCCATGTAAGAAAGTAGTAAGGCATTTCCATCCCCATATAATTTCTACATATTGAATTTTAGTTTAATGTAATTTAATTTTAATGAATTGAATCTGATTACTACTAACTGTGTTGTACCTACTTATCCCCATTGCTTTTATTGAAAGATGAAATAGTACAGAACTTTATTGCTTAAATTGTATCATGGTCACTTTTAAAGACTTTTAATAGCTTTCTGCTGCTTTCAAGATAAGCAAAATTCCATAGCAATACATTCTATTCTCTAGTGCTGTGTCACCAAACTTCCTTTGGAAACTGATTCTACAGTATGTCTCCATATATCTGATTCTCTGAACCCGATGAACTATCAACACTCTTCAAAGACTGTTCATTCAGTTATTGTTTTGTTTGATCAGTTTAGTTTTGTTAATCATGAGCTTGGCACGTGAAATACGATAATGTGCAAGATATACCAGGTCCCTGTGCTAGAGGACTTCCCAGTCTCACATCACTGCGAAGTTGGACACCTCTGTGCTTTTCTCTTTTTTTTCTGTTTGGTAGGCCTTCCTTAGCCCCTTTCCTGGGAGGCCACGTCCCACTTATCCGTGGGTGGGAAATTCTCCCATCATTCTCCCTGATGAAACCTTGCAGCGTCTCTTCCAGTTGGGAGTGGTGTTCATCCCAGCACGGAGCACCTCTCAGGGGCACGCGTGTCATTCTGTCATCACCTAGAACATCAGGTTTATCCACTAGATAGAAAGTTCTCCGAGGGCATAAACAATGTTTGATTTTCTCTGTGTCCCCCATGTGCTAAGCAGTTTGGCTTTTAGTAAGTGCCCAGTGACTGAGGGATGGAGGGATGGATAAAATGTGTGGCTAGTTAAAAATAGAGATATAGATAGATGTAGAAGGAAATGAAAGTAAATACTTTGGTAGGAGACTTGGCAACAGATCACATTTCATTCCTTCACCAGTCTTCTTACCTTAGCATTAAAAGTTACGTATACATACATATATATAACATATATACATTTAATACACACACACACACACACACACACACACACACACACAAATACACTGGAGGTGACTTGTTACAGAGAACAAACATGTCCATTTACAGACTCTCCTGACATGTTAGTTGAATTACATATGTGTAAGATGTAGGCAAACTCAGGTCTTCACTGAATTTTCCCCAAGCTATAGTTGTTTTTAAAGATGATTTTTAGGCTAATGAATACTCCAACAATGATTTGCAAATTTTGCATTTAATTTAATCTTCGAATCCAAAGAACACAAGGGGTGAACTAATTAAGGAAGTTATTCATGTGGCTATCAGATGGTACAGCATGCAATACGTGTATTAAAGGCTGGGCCTGCCGGGAAATTTCCTGACAGAGAAGATCCTGTGGCAAGGTTAGTGTCCCGCCTTTCAGCTCACATGTATTCTTGGCAGGTTGCACCAGATGTTTTGCAAGCGGTACTACCTAGTGAGGAAAATTCTTATTAGCATCACAAAGAATTCTGTATTTTGATGATACTTGGACAGTTACAAAGAGAATTATGAGTCTTTTATCCTATGCAATAAACCATTAAGAGAAATTCCTGTGGTACTAAAGAATCCTGCTTTGTTTGAAAATAGATGTTGGATGAAGAGGATGAGGGGACATGGGCAGTGAGGTGAGAGAGAAGAAAATGTCTATATGCTAGTTGGGGGCATTTGGGGGAAACCGTTAGCATTCTTTAATGAAGATTTTAGAAATCATTTGATCTTGCCTAACAGGTAAGTTTAAATGGGGGAGGGTGAGGAAAGGTCCAAAGAAGGAAATAAAGAATTTCAAATTAAGATCAGAGGTAGCATGCTAATACCATCATTAATCATGAATTTAACCTTGGCCCACACCCTCAGCAGCCTGAGCGTGTTTATGCCTATGTAAATCAGGTTATAATAAATAACTTAGTGGTTGTGAGGATTGAGTGGTAAGCATCCTATACATATCCCTTTTTATTTGTGTTTTATTTTATTTTTTTATTTTTCTTTTTTAAAGATTTTATTTATTTATTTATTTATTTATTTATTTATTTATTAGAGAGCGAGCGAGAGAGAAACAGCATGAGAGGGGAGAGGGTCAGAGGGAGAAGCAGGCTCCCCACTGAGCCAGGAGCCCGATGTGGGACTCGATCCCAGGACTCCAGGACCATGACCTGAGCCGAAGGCAGTCGCTTAACCGACTGAGCCACCCAGGCGCCCGTGTTTTATTTTTTTCTAAAGATTATATTTATTTGAGAATGTGTATGTGTTTGTGTGAGTAGGGGGGCGTTGGGCAGCAGGGGGAAGGACAGGAAGGAAGAGGAAAAGAATCTCAAGTAGACTCTGTGCTGAGCAGGAGCCTGATGTGGGGCTCAGTCTCAGGACACCCCCGTCCCCAGACCACCTGAGCTGAGACCAGGAGTTGGATGCCCAACTGGCTGAGCCACCCACGTGCCCCTCTTTGTCTTCTTTTAAAAGCAAGCCTAAAATAGGAACTTTTAGGTGAAAAATTAAATCTGATAGCAGAGAGACCACTGATCTTAGAACCAGGAAGCCTGACAGTGTTTCGGTTTAAGCCAGCAGTAGCTGTGTGACCTATGGTATGCTGCATCTTTGTCAGTCTTCAGTTTCATAATCCAGGCATTGGCCTGGATGATTCTTAGGGTTCCTTCCATTCCAGTTCTTACGTTCAGTGATTCTATATAAATCTTTGTAATGAAAGTCTACTGTTTTCATTTTCCAAATGGTCCTAAGGAACAAAAAGGTTAGGCTGTTCGCCCAGGCTCTCTCAATAAGCTAACAGCAGTTATGCATTATAATGCAAACCCCCAGAATTTAGTGACTTAACGCTGCGATAAGTTGCTTTTTTAGATACATACTTATACAGTGGCTCCCTGAGACCAAATACTGTGAAAAGAAAATCAGAGGTCGGCATTTTGTGGATACTGCCAGTATAATTCTTTTTAAGTCTTACACAATTTGACTGGCTCTAGGAGAATTGGTTAGCAAAACCGTACACACTTTAATTACACAGATTATGCAACAGGGGGCTCTCTAACAAAGAAGAAAATTAGTGAGCCACACATTTAGGCCTGATTCTGCTTCAAAAGCAGAATAAGTCTGGCTCACAATTTTCAAGGAAGTAGAAGTGAGACGCTGTGTTATTACAGGGATCAGCTAGGATTATAAACTGAGGGAGATGTCAGTACTGAGGATTATTTTCTGATTGCAGGACAGCAATGTGATATTGGATGGTTAGTGTTCAGCCCACAAAGGCAGCCATATGACAAATCATGGTAAGGCATTCTGAGCAAGCTCAGAGCCGCCAGCATCCTCTCTGGTGAATTTCTGGATTGAGCAATAAAGAAAGGATAGAGAGAGGAAGATTTGCTCCTTGGATCAGAGCTCCGTGTGAGAGCTAGTAAGGGTTAATAGAACCAGTGTGGTAGAGTGGAGAGGACATCCCTTTGAAAAACAACAGATTTAAGTCCTGGTTTCTTCACTAATTAGCTATCAACTTGACTCATTGAATTTACTCCGCTCTCAGTGTTTTGTTCTGTAATAGTAGAATAATAATAATACCTATCATGCTTATCCCACAGGATAATTGTGAGGATTAAATGCTTGAGAAACACTTAAATCATAAGATGTGATGTGACTTTTTCTCAATCTAATCTCTCGGTTCATACATATATTTAGTTATTTAGGAGGAGAAAGCATGGACCTGCTTCCAATCTTTCCTAGTTGAGAGCATTTTTCATATCCAGCTTTCCCACCCTGCCAAGGACCCTTTTCCTTTTCTTATGGGACAATAAAGAAGAGCTGCAGCAAAAAGCACCGTCACTGGCACACTACCCCTTCCTTCTCCCTTGCACCACCTACACCACATAACGGGGAGGTGACTGATCTATTGGTAAGAGGCTGGATCCCAACTTTCTGTGTTCAAATCCTGGCCATTCTCTTTACTAGAGGTATAACCTTAGCTAACTTGCTTAACTTTTGTGTTCCTCTGTTTCCTTGTTGATAATAGTAATACCTACTTCATAGGGTTGTTATGAAAATTAAATAATTGACACCTATACTTAGACCAGTTCCTGGTAAATAATTAGCACTCAAGAAGTATTTACTTTAATTATTATTGCTTTTATCCAGAGTTATGGAGAAGTGCTTTGTGGTAAAAGATAACCAGTCAGGTTTAGTTTTTCTGGGGACTGAGGACATCTAGTCATGGGCCTGAGGGATGAAGGGTAACCAATCCCTCTTTTTATTTTAGTTAACCACCATGAAATTACTTTGGAAGATAAAAGGGAGTATCCTCGTTTGCTTTTTGTGAATGCTATGATGTAGTAAGCATTATAATTAGAGCCATAGAATTTTAGAGAGAGAAGGGACCTTAGTAATCATCTGGTTAATCTCATTCTAAGAATGGGACTACATATAGAGAGAGAAGAGGAATAATTTGTCCAAGGTTCCATATTGAGTAAATAGCATGAGAATGAGATTTCAAGTCAGGCTGGGTGTAAGCCTATTAGAACATATTGCTTCTGTTGACTCTCCTCACTATAGAATTATCTCTTTCTTTGATCTGAATTATTACAAAGCTGCTTATTAAGAGTCATCTAAAATTTCCTGATCTATAAAGATACAACACACAGGAAGGAAAAAAACAAACAACCTCCGAAGTCCAGCTATGATGGGAATAGCTCTATTTTGTTTTGTGCCATCCTCCCAAACACCAGAGCACCTCGTCATTCCTCCTCCACATCTACCCACTCAGAGATAGAGGGACAAGTCTGAACCAAAATTGGGAGACTTCAGCTGCTTCAGAGAGTGTCATTGGTATTGGGGTCATTTATCCTCATGACAGTCTTTGCTATGGTTACTAGTGTCCTTTCTTTTTCAAGTAGGTGATCACGTTGAAAATACCTGGGCACTTTAGGTTATATGCTACTTTTCTTGTTGTTTAGAATCCCTAAAATTGAATGTCACCCCTGGTTCCAGGACCCTTCCAAAAGTAACTTTCCATTGGGAGGCTCAAAACATAGAGATCATCTGTTATTCTTTTTAAAATTTCTCATTTTATGGAGGAGTAAGCTGATAAACAGAGGTTAAATGACCTTTCTATGGTCACGCAATTTTCTTCTCAAAAATATCACCCAGCGGGACACGTGCTTACTCTCCAGTGTTGAAGATGATACTGTGTGTACAGTAAATTAAAAATTGCCAATCAGACAACAAGATGGTTCCCTTTCCAAATCCCTGAGTTCACAAATATGACAACTGTCGATCCACCATCTACTACAATCTCTCCTTCTTCCTTCTTGTGTTTTGGAACATTGACTTGAGAAATCATTTTGTAAGTATTTTTCTCAGTTTATACTAAGTTTTCTCAAATTGGTTTTGAGTTTTCCGGAGTTGTGATTCTCCTTTTTCTTTCTAAAAAATGAAATCAGAGATACTATATTAAAAGCTGTGAATGTGTACATAGATTTAAATATGTCCTTCTTTCTACCATAAATTGAATCTCCAGATTTCTCTATGATTACTGATAGTAGAAATGGTAGATTTTGTAGCAGGCAATTGCAACTGGGGGCCAATAACTATTTGTTTTCCATATTCTCCATTTTACGACCCTGACAGTTGGCCTACAAAAGACCTTCTATGCAGGGAACCTTCATAGAGTTCCTAATACTCTCCTTTGCCCTCCTAATCATTTCCCTTTGGTTCTCTGTTCACCTTTAAGCTGTTGGCTTTTGGTTACTTTAAAGTCTCTTACCTCAAATGGGATCTTTCCTACACAGGAATCCATAAGGGCCAGTGACTATCTTCCACAGAATTCACTATAGTTTTGACTAACACCTTAGGGGCTATTGACACTGGCCTTTCCTGGGGAACTTTCCTCACTTACATTTGAATAGGTTCATGTTTTCTTGTCCTTACTCTAGAACACTATACCCCATAGGAACATGATCATTTAACTGCTCTACTTTTAAGAGGCAACCCCCTTAATCAGCTATGCCATATTAATATACCATATAAAATAACTGTTAGCCCCATGCTTTCTTCACACGGTTGTCTTGATATGCTTTCCTTGACTGTCTCCTTGAATCTTGTATCTTGCTCCACTCTACCGTCATTTTTTTTCACTAGCAATCAGTTTCATCATTCATTCATCCTTATCTTTTTACTTTCTTAAAAGAAACGTTTGCCAAGTATTGCCTTGGATACAGCCTATAGTCATTTTGATTCGTTCTCCACCCCAGCAATGCTGACTGTAACCGTTTTATAGAATATGCATCTCAGCTCTTGGAACCCTCCTCCTGTGGTATTGCTCTTATTTGAATGTCTGATGATGGGAAGCTCACTTCCCCATTTTGTGAAGCCATCTATTTCATTGTTGGTCTACACTTTTTTTTTTTTTTAAGATTTTATTTATTTGACAGAGAGAGACACAGTGAGAGAGGGGACACAAGCAGGGGCAGAGGGAGAGGGAGAAGCAGGCTCCCGCTGAGCAGGGAGCCTGATGCGGGACTCGATCCCAGAACCCTGGGATCATGACCTGAGCTGAAGGCAGACGCTTAACGACTGAGCCACCCAGGCGCCTGGTCTATACTTTCTTATGTACACTGCTTAACTGAATCCAAGTTTGCCTCTGGATACACAGGATACCTCTTTCTTTTTTTCAAGAAGCACTTTTTTAGACACTTGAAGATAGATATCACTTTCTCCAATTTTTCTTTCCGTGGCTCTAGTTATTAAACTAGTGCTTCAAATGAGGCCATGAGTATCAGGAAACAAATAGTCTGGATGCCTCTGACTTAGATTCTGAGTGGCCTTAATTCATGGTTATCTTAACTTTTTTAACACTTTAAGAATAAATGGTCCCCTTATTAATTTGTATTGTGGATTCATCACCTAAAGACAGTCATTAAGAAAGCCTCAGATATGGAGTCCGATAAACTAGATTTGAATTCTTGACTGGACCCATTCTTCAGACAATTGATTAACCTTTCTGACCTTCACCTTTCTCATTGTACATGTGGATAATAATGTTGGCCTTACAGGATTATCATGGGGATTAGGTAATAGAACCTGTAGAGAGCCCAGCACTGTGCCTGGTGCATTGCAGGTGCCTGATAAATTTTAGTTTCCCTTCTCTTTCCTACCCTGTTCTTCCTTTCCTTCAAATACTTTTAACCTATTCTTTGAACATAGTTTTCAGTTGATGTTTTTGCGTGGTTCAAACTAAAAGGCATAAGAGTTGTCTGAAATTAATAAGGGCTCTGTAAGGAACACCCAATGGTTGCTTGACTGAAATGAAAATAGGCGTTAATATAAGACTATATTGAAGGACAGTGTGTAACAGAGGAAATCACAACATGGAGAGTAATTTGCAACTAACCTCTAGATAACTTGATATGATTCACTCTCCAGAGTCCACATCTCCAGACTAGTGTCTTAGGTGCACCTATGAGATTGTTTTCCTGTTTAGTTTCTGGCCCGATTCTCTTTGGTAGAGCATATCTTCCCTTGACAATCAGAACAACCATAGGCCAGGATGGATTGCTCAAAATCCAGGGACATGAAAGAAAGGCATACCTTCTTCTTGGAGCTTTAAATGTAATGTCTCATGCCTAGGTCTCTTTTATCTGATCCCTGAAACTATGATTTTCTACTCGCTTTAGAGAATAACCCTTCCCCTCAGGAGAGTGGTGTGGGTTTACCCTAGGATTTTATCAAGGTAGCATTATCAGAAAATAGTAGTTCAGTGTCTGTGCTCGATGTACAAAGGGTATAAGGGGAACACATTCCCAGATTAAGACTGGGTGTTTTCTACTATAGTTATCAGACATTTGTTTCTTTTCTTTTATAGCTACTACTTAAATGATGCTATCAGGGACTCAAGGTGATACTACTATTAATAAAGATATGCCTAAGGTTTTCTTTAAGGTAAAATTTGAGACTACTCTTACTTATCCTGAATGTTTATTACTTTCAAGTTAAAAGTAATTCAGTACACATTTACAGAGTATCTGCTCTAGTCAAAGTACTAGATCCTTACAAGAACAGAAAATGTAAGTCATGATTCTTTCTCCCAAATTCTATTTCTAATTTTATAAATTGATCGTACTTAGAATGCTTTTTAATAATGAAGTCCAGTTATTTTAGCATGAAGTTGACATTCTTTCCCTGACTTTTGTCCTCAGCAGATAATAAATGCTTCTGGTTACTTATCTTTTAAAGGCCAGCCATGGCTATTTCCTTGTCTTGTCCACTTTTAGAGACGAGAGGAAGAACTGTCAAAATGAGGAGGAAGGAATGGAATCTCTTCTCCTTGCTGTGTTCTTAGCATATTCAACCAGCAGGAGACAATTTCCTAGCTTACTTTTAAAGAAGTCTCTTCTTATGGTCTCTAGCTGATTACCATATTTATATATTATCTAGAATAGGCTGATGACTTCATGAGCTCTCTTCTAGCTAACACTGTAAGTTTAAATACTAGTATCCTATCCCAAACACTACAAAGATACTATTACTCCTTCTTGTTTTAAATACTGTTTGTTTGTTTGTTTGTTTGTTTTTAGAGAGGGAGAGAGAGAGTCTTAAGCAGGCTTCATAGCAGTGCAGAGCCTGATGCAGGGCTCAATCTCATGACCCTGAGATCATGACCTGAGCCAACATCAAGAATCGGATGCTTAACCAACTGAGCCACCCAGGCACCCCTTGTTTTGAATATTGTTTAAAAAATCATCTTTATACAATAATCTTATCCCTTTCTTGGTAGCTGAACACTGAAATGCATATCTATCTATCTATCTATCTATCTATCTATCTATCTATCTATCTATCTATCTATCATCTACCATCTACCTATCTACCTATCAATTTATCTATGTATTCTGGCTTATATTTCATAAGCACACAGTCATCTACACCAATGTCTCCTTGATTTCATGTTGCATATGCTGGATTAGTGGGCAGAATTAGGCACAGGGGATTATAGTTTTACGTGAAAACTATTTTTAAGTAAATGAGAATTTTACTAAATGTTTTCATTTACTACTCTGGAATTCTTGAACATTTTCTGTTTGCCTCCCCAGTATTCTAAAAGCAAACTTTCTAAATATTTTTTACTTCTGTTTTGAGCAATTTTGCTTATCCTAAAATGTGAATTTAGAGATTTTTAGATGAAAGGTGCTGTATTTTGGGGTGCCTGGGTGGCTCAGTCGGTTAAAGCATCTGCCTTCGGCTCAGGTAATGATTTCAGGTTCCTGGGATTGAGCCCCATTTCAGGGTCCTGGGATTGAGCCCCACGTCATGTCCAGCTCCCTGCTCAGCGGAGAGTCTGCTTCTCCCCCTCCTTTTGCCCTTCCCCCCGGTTGTGCTCTCTCACACATACGTGCTCTCTCAAATAAATAAATAAATAAATAAATAAATAAACAAAATTTTTAAAAAAAGAAAGGTGCTGTATTTCATCCATCCATCCATCCATCTACTCATCGACTCATCCATTTACTCACTCATTTATTCATTCACTCATTCATACTTTTCTTTGTTTTAAAATTAGTGCTTTTTTCCCCCAATATATTATTTTAATTAATCTGGGTCTTACATAGTAGTCATTTTACAGGCAAATAAACCTAGGCTCAGGAAAAATTTACTCTTTATGCAAGAACAAATTATTTACTCTAAAGTATATACTCTTTCTGCTTTACATTTTATTTTTAGAGAATTCTAAAAATTTAGGACCAGAAATGACCTTACTGGTCAACTTGTCCAAACTCCCATTTGATCCCCTGATAGTTTTCCCTAACCAGTTTGTATATTTCAGTTATTTCCAATAGAACCATACTCAATATCAAATACCTATGAGTACAGGATCAGTGGGATCTTTCATTAATTGTTTTTTCATAGCACCCAGTGTTTAGTGCACACAGTGGACAAAAATATGAATTTGTTACAATTTTAATAGTACAGTTTGAGTGTCAGTCATGTGCTGGGTGCTGTAAGAGACTGCTATTTCAACAAGATCCAGTCCCTGAAAATTTGGGATCTAAAATTAGAAATGAGAGCAACTAGGAATTGTCCATGGAGAAAGCAGCTCAGTAAAGATGGCTGACAGCATGGATGTTAGGATTGTCAAGCCATTTTAAGGTCATTTTGATCATATTTTGAGAGTTTAAAAATTGACTACTTATTTTATCTGATGTCTATAGTCTGTCTTTTCCTTATTATATTCCTTCTCTTCTGTGAAAGTGAGTGTATATGCGTGTATGTATGTGTGTGAGACACACACACACGGAGAGAGAGAGAGAGAGATTGAAAAAGAGAGGGATTGAGAGAAAGAGATCAGAACTAAGACTATAGACCTAAATATGTGGGATGGGTCTGCTCAGGGCAGAAACCTAGGTACTGTGTTCCCTCTCAGGCTATCAGATTTTAACAGATGGATTGAATTTAGGCAGATAACTTTAAAGGGTTTTGGTAAAGCAAAATGATCAACTTGGAGATATGGAAGCTACCCCTGAGTTACCTGAGTTTGTTTTTTGATATAAGAATAAATGTTTCATTTTTAACTTAAAATGGATAGATGGATGGATTATTTCATTGATTAATTTATTCAAGAATTTATTGAGCACCTGTTATATACTAAATGCTATTTCAGGCACTGGAGGTAGGAAAATAAGCAAGATAGACAATCTCTCTGTCCTTATGGGTTTTTTATTCTCATGGGGATCTTCCAGCTACATTTCCCTTCTAGAAGGAAGAGGTATCACTAGATCAGTGACAGTGGAAATTAGAAAGGGGCTAAAATGATGGTGAGTCAGTGGAGACAGGCTTTCTAACATCTCCAGTCCAGCTGGGAAGGAAAATAACCAAGTGCCAACTATGAGGTTCAAGCCAAACTAATGTCTACTTTTTAGGAACAGAAACGGAAGCAATGTAAATGTATCGTCTCATAAATTTTTCTAATTCCTGTTTTGATTTAGTTTCCCTATAGTTTTCTTATGAAGCTCAACTTGAATTACTGAACAAAAGAGGAGGCCAAAACTCTCAGAACCAAAGGGTATCCTCTCATGGCCAAGGGTGGGAATGCCGCCCCCTTAACTCCGGGGCCCAGAGAGAAGTACAAGCTGCAGAAGAAGACTTGGGACACTTGGGTCCCTTCCCTTCCAATACCGAGTGATCTCTTCAAGGTCATTTACCAGATGTGAAGCCCTGCTAGCGAGTACTAGAGGTTAGTGGATGAAAGGCAATTTAACATTTCCATTTTTTCTGTGTGATCTTAGTTAGGATATGAGAGACCTTGAGATCAGAAGGCCTGGATTAAACTCCTAGATCTTCACTCATCTGTTGTGTGACCTTGGTGGATGTCATCTCTTATTGGAGTCTTAGTTTGTCTGTAAAATTGGGTTATTATTGTTCCCTTAACTTTCCTCTCAAGGTTGTTGGGAGTCTCATTGAACTAATACATGGGAAGATTATTTCTAAGCAGTAAAAGACTATGTAATTGCAAGTGACATTTGCTTTCTTATTTTATCAGTTTTATTACATGATTATAATTGTGCATGGTATCATGTTTTTATTGACATACAGTGTAACACAGAGGATTAAAGGGAAGCTCTGGAAATAAATTCCGTGGGTTACATTTGAACTCTACCAATTCTTAACTGGGTGACCTTGATTAAGCAATGGAACCTCTTTGTGCCCCAGTTTCTTCATTTATAAAATGAGGATAATAACAGAACCTACCTCATAGTGTTGTTACAAGGATTCAATGTGTCTGTAATTGCAGTGCACTTAGAACTGCAGGTTGCTTAGCATTGGCTCACATTTGTTGTATCTTATATTTCTTATCAAAACAGACATTCTTCGAAACATTGATAATTTCTCTACTTGGGCAATAAGGATACCACCCCTGATCTGTGTCACAAAGAAGAATTAAATCTATTGTCTTTCCTATTTTGAGAAATGACTAAAACCAGACAAACATGTAACGTATAACAATTCAGTTGTTGAACTCTTAGATAAAGAACCACAAATAAATTTGTTGTGTAAAGGAATTCACAAATTATTAGAAAGTAATTGTTTATATTGCTTTTGCCAACCTATTTTCACCAAAAATCTGGCAGAGGAAAGCAAAAGCAAATGGAAGTACCGCTGCTGCATGGGATAAAATTCATGGAGAAAAGTTCTTCTGCCTGTCAAGCTTGCTGTGTCAGAGCCCAGTGAGCTCATATTCACCAAGCTTTGAGTCAGGGGCCTGATCTCAGAGCAGAATGATGTCTATGAGCAGAGCTACACTCCTTTGTGTTCCTAACAGGGAAGGACATTGACAATATTCCACTAATGAAAATTTTGTTTGCCATTACAATGTCAAGGTTAATCATTCATTTCAAGTAGATTCAGCCTTCATTAAATACCTCAGGTCCAGGAGTGAATGATGATGTGTATGAATCACAAGGTATGTTTTCCTGTTTTGGGATGTCTGGGTTTTATAGCAGGGACTTGATTTAAATGGATATTTTAATAACAGCATGCTTATTCTAATACTTTACATTATTATCACGTCTTCTTTGAGCCTTGCAGCAGCCCAGTTCCATAGGTCCTGCTAGTGTCATGATCACTGACCTGTCTTGCAAATGTGGCTTAGACAGATTAAATAACTTGTCCAGTAGCATACAGCTAGTGGGTGATTAAGAGTCAAATAAGATCATAATGGCATGTCCTGTAAGCTCGTTGAGGGCAGGAAGAATGTAGATGGTGTATCGAATTCCCCTTGGTAACCGAACCAGAGCCTTAAAGGTACTCTGTACTCAATTTAAGGTTTCAAGCGAATGACTACAGTGGTCCTGAGAGTTTGATGTGGGAGTTAGAAGGCTTGGTATGTGAATAAGGGAAAGACTATTTAACATTCTGTGTTTTTTTTCCTTTTAACATATGGGCATGATGAAGACTGTTCATGTTTTATTTGCTTGAGTGGAGGTCAGAAATATAAATACAACTCCATAATTATCCTTTCAATGTGTATCTGGCAACTTTCTCCAAAGTAGTTAAAACTGCTTCCACCCATGATGTCTTCAGAACTGTAAAGGAAAAATTGCAAGTTGTTCAAAAAAGATGGTGGGGCACCTGGGTGGCTCAGTCGGTTGGGTGTCTGCCTTTGACTCAGGTCATGATCCCGGGGTCCTGGGATGGAGCCCTGCATCGGGGGCTCCTTGCTCTGTGGGAAGCCTGTTTCTCCCTCTCCCACTTCCCCTGTTTGTGTTCCCTCTCTCGCTGTGTCTCTCTCTCTCAAATAAATAAGTAAAATCTTAAAAAAAGAAAGATGGCATAAAAATCAAGGTATTGTTACCTCTGAGATATTGCCCTTAAAAAAAACCAGGTTGTTTTACCTAAATCATCAGTAGGCTGATTTAATCTCATTCCTGATGCCCAAATGCAAGGATGCTGAAATGTCCTTGTAACTGTGGAGAAGATTTCTGACATTTAGTGGCCTGGTAGAAAAGTTATGAATTTCTGGATATCAAAAAGCTAACTTAAACATTGCTTCAGAACTAAACAGCTGTGTGCATGGATCCTAGATAACTTCTCAAAGGTCTTGAGACTTACATCTTCCTCTCATTGGGGAAATGGAGTCAATAAAGTAAAGGATGCTGAGGATGACTTACAGGGCTAAGTAGCTAAACAAGCCCTCTGACAACAGCTGCAGGAGTGTAAGAAGATGAGTAGTCTTTGTTGTCTAATCGAATTGGAAACACCATTCTTTTAATAGAGATCTAAAGACAAGAATAGTGTCACTCTCAGAAAGCTCCCATGTGTTGTTTTGATTTTGTTCCTTAAATGCCTGACTTGATGTTGGCATGTCAAGACAGAGAGGAGAACTTCAAACAAGTGTTGTCTGCATTTTCATCTCCTGCCCCATCTACCCTCTTCCATCCTGTGCCACTACATTGGTTACTTTCTGCATCAAAACATCTTCATTTCCCATAAACCTACAGAAAGACCCAACACACTCAAAGATTAGAGAACACACATCCTCTTCCCAGGCTTTTCTTTTGGGATGGTGGTGGGAACACCAGGACTGCAATTCTATGGAAGTGCTAGATTTGGAGAGTCTGAGTTGATTTCTTCTTCTAGTATTACCTACATTGTGTGTGTGTGTGTGTGTGTGTGTGTGTGTGTGTGTATGAATAAAACTCTCAAGCTTTGACACATGAAAAACTTGTTAAAAACTCAAATTCCTGGCCTCTTCTCAGAGACTTCTGCTTCATGTTCTGAGAAACCATCAGGAATCTGCATTTAAAAAAAGCATCTCAGAAGAGTATCATGCATTTTCTTTAAAAAAATAAACAGTCATCATCTCTTTCACTCATTTGGCATTTTCCAGTTTTCAAAATGCTTGCACATACATATTTAGTTCTGCGAGGTAGATGGGAATGATTATTCCCATTTTGAGGATAAGAAACCCCAAGTTTAGCAATGATTTCCTCAGGGCCTCACTACACACCCCTCGCTTTCCCATCTCCCTGTATTCCTCACCTTAGCTGACCTTTTTCTTTTAGGGTGTTGAACTGTAGGAGGCCAGGAGCCCCCAAAGCCAGCCAGTACTATCTGTGTCTGCCTTCCTCAAGAATGAGACAAGTCTTCTGGTAGCCAAGGAAGGAAATTGATTTTATTGATGAAATGTGAACATTTCCCTAATTGACAGTGTTACCAATTGATTTTAAGTAATTCCTCTAGCCCTATTGGGATGCATTTTCGAAAATGTATTCAGCTTCACTTTTGGAGAAGAGGTGTGTGTGTGTGTGTGTGTGTGTGTGTGTGTGTGTGTGTGTGTGTCTTTTTCACTTCTCTTGTTCTGTATGGTTAGAATCCCAAGTTCACTGTCCTTATTCAGTCACACTGAACTGCTGCAGGGGATTGTGTTCTGTGTGGACAGTTGGGATTCCCCCCTCTCCGGGTGCCTTGCTGATTCTGTCCTCCTCCTAGCTGTTGGCCTCATAAACCCCCATCTGCCTGTGTTATGTCCAGCAGCACCATGAAATATCCAGGCCCCCAGACACTGTAGGGTTGTTTGACACAGTGCTCAGAGGCCCTCAATCATCAGTCCTTCTCATTACCTAAGTGAATTTCTGCTAGGTTTGTGCCCACATCTAGAGAGAGTTCCTGTGACCTCTCTTCGGGGTCCCCTATCCATTTTCAGTAGCTTCCAGGCCTGCGTGTTCCTTGCCCTCTATTAGGATGTTTTGAACATATTCGTGTTTCCCGTTGGAAATCATCCATTTAATCTTCTGGCACTACCTTTGATGCTTAGTGGAGAGACTGAAGGGTCAGGATTAGGGCTATCTGAAGATTATAAGTATAACTAATAGCCACATCCACACCTTAGCACAAATGGAAGGTGATTACTCCTTTACGTTTCCAAAATCTTTCATGCTGCATTTCAACTTGGGTGACAATATCTTCTCTGCTGAGTTTCCTGTAACATCTATCTGTCATCACAAGCATCCTGGAGACCTGACTGCACTCCAGAGCTGGTTGTTGACTGCCCTTGGCCACAGTCACCCTCTCACCCCTCCTGCATTCTCCTCCTTGTGCAGGGTGCTCATTTGATCCCTCATTTTAAGGACAGAACCTGCTTTGCAGCTTTCTGGATAGAACCAAGAAAACTGGGTTTCAAGGATGCAGAAGCACTTCATCCTGTTACAAAATGAGCTGAAGGTGGGGCTCAACATGAGGGCCCAAAAGGCCATTGTTACTTTCTCTAGCGTCCACTGCCTACCTTCCTAAACAGAGAATTCTGTGTGCTCCAGCTTGTGGGAGAGAGGGCGGGCTGCTTTCCCTCAGCTCCTCCTCTCCTAACCCCTTTGTGCACTCAGGGTCCTTTAATCGGCCGGTGGTTGTGTTTTCTCTTGGGGGAGCGATGGGACAGAACAGACCCGAGCTGCAGTTCCTTCACTCTGCCTCTGAGAATTTCTCATCCAAACCTCAATCACGTAGGATTGCGTAGAGAGGAGAAAAGGGGAGAGACAGAAGACAGAGAAGGGGGAGAGGGGTGATGGGAGGGAGGGAGGGAGGAGAGAGTCTGGGAGCAGCGGGTGCCTGGGAGGGGAGGAGGACCCGAGCGCGCCGCGCTTCCCTGCGCTCCGGGAGCCCGACCCCCGGCCCGGCCCCACCTGGGAGCTCTCAAGCCCTTGGGCGGGTGGGCGAGCAGTGCCAGAGGTACTCCGGCGGCCGCCAGCTATTCATTCTTCCCACCCTCCGTCTCCGCGGCTGTGGTCCCCGCCTAGAGTTTCCTGCGGAGCTAGCGCTCCAGCGGAGCAAGCCGGCTGGGCGGCGGCGGCGGCGGCGGCGGCGGCGCCCGGGAGCCAGTGAGGCTCCGCGCGCCCAGAACCTCTGCCCATGAATGGAACTCCGCCCTGAGCGCCCCCTCCGGGGCCTGGGGAGGCGGCGGCGCGGCGGCTGGGGGCTCCCCGCTACCCCGCGGCTCTGAGCGGCCACCCGCGCAGCAAGTTGGGCGAGTTGGCGGCAGCCCGCACCTGCTCCCTGGCCCCGACCCTAGAGTCTGCGTCCGGCTCCGGGGGCGCGCTCGATAGCCTCCCGCCGTCGCCCCGGACGGCCTAGGGGCCCCGCCTGCGCTCCCGGCGCCAGACCATGGTGGGCAGCTCCAGCTCGGAGCCGCAGCCGCCTCGAGCCGACGTCGCCCTCAGCCAGCCCCCGCCCCGCCCGAGCCGACGCGCGGGGGTTCGCAGCGCGCCGGTCACTTCCTTCCTCGGCCGGGATGGGCTGCGCGGGAGCGAGTGATCGGCCTCGCGTCCGGCGGGTAATCCCCATCTGATCTGCTGCCTGGGAGCTGCGGACTGCCGGGCCGCGCGAGCCTGGGGGGCCCGGGCACCGCGGCGATGACCTGATCCCGAGCCCGCCAGGGCGCCCCCTCCTTCCCTCTTCCCTCGCTCCCTCTGAGCCTGTGCGGAGACCGGCTCGGTGCGGCGGCCCCGGACGGACCATGGAGGGGAGCTCCAGTTAAGGCGTGTGGGCGCCGAGCTGGAGAGGACACCTTCGGCATCGCTGCCTTTTGAGGGGGCTTATTTAAACTACTGAGTCATTCCAGATTTAGGATTCCCTAAATAATCACCAACTGTGCCCGTCTTGTGCCAGAAAGCGAGCAGAAAGAGCAAGAGCGCCCGTTCTTGGGACCCCGCGCATCCCCGGCGCTCGCCTCTCGCGGGTTTCTCCCCGAGGGGTGCTTGGCCCTCGAGGATCTCCCTCCCTCCGTCCCTCCCTCCTTCCCCGTCCCTCCTTCCCTCCCCCTCCCTCTCCTCCCGCTCTCTTCGCAGCTCTGCTGGCGGGGAGTCGCGCGCACCGCAGCTGGAAACAGCTGCCCCCGCCCCGCGCCCCTACCCCGGCTCGGGCTCACAGCTCCCACTTCGCGCCTCTCGGAATTCCAGAACTCCGGCGGCCGGCCCCTGGAGAACCGCAACCGGCGCGATGCATTCCGTAGACCTCACCCAGCCGGGACGGACCTCCTAATCTCCAGAACTGCGGGCCGCAGGGAGTTAAATTGCTGCCTTCCTCTCCTTCTCTCTGGCGGTTGGTGGCTTGTTTTCTAAAGGAACGTTTTATTCACTTTTTAGTATTTTCTACCGGGGGCACGCTACCCGCCTCGGTCCAGACTCTGCTTTGTAAACGGGTTTTATATGTATGTATGTGTAGATATACTTTGGACACCTTACAACGCTTGCGCCTCTCCAACGGGGGCACGGCTTGTTGTTTTGGACATCCTTCTTACCCTTCCACTTGCTACTCTGAACGCAGTGTGACCAAACTCCCCACTGCCCCTCGGACGCAGATCGCCTTGGGGTACAAGTTTGGGGTGCAAGAATCTAGTTAACTGGAAGGCCTGGGACCGCCCCGCCCCCGCTGCCAGCGATTGGGGAAGTTTACATCTGGATTTTCACACATTTTGTCGCCACTGCCCAGACTCTGACTAACCTTGTGGGCGTCGGGTTTTCGGTACTGCAGCCTCCTCAAATATTAGCACTGCCTCCCCGCGCCTGCCCTGTCCCTCCAGGCCGCCGAGGTCCTGCCCTCGCCCCAGTGGAGCGCGATCCCGAGGGCGCAGTGGAGTCCGGGGCCTGGGGCCCGCGCTGAGCAGCTATGGCTGCGGCGATAGCCAGCTCCTTGATCCGGCAGAAGCGACAGGCGAGGGAGTCCAACAGCGACCGGGTGTCGGCCTCCAAGCGCCGCTCCAGCCCCAGCAAAGACGGGCGCTCCCTGTGCGAAAGGCACGTCCTCGGGGTATTCAGCAAAGTGCGCTTCTGCAGCGGCCGCAAGAGGCCAGTGAGGCGGAGACCAGGTCAGTAGAAGCCCAGGCGGTGGGCTCCCCAGAGCTGACACCCCTCTCCTCTTTTGCAAAGCACCTGGGGGCACCCACCGAAGGGAACCAGGATCCCCCTGGTGCCATTCTGGTCCCCCTTCTCCCCTAATTTCCAGATGTCTCTCTTTTAATCACCCTCTGTCAGTTAATAGCTTCTTGTCCCATATTCAGGAAAACACTTTGTATCTCGATGAAACCACGGTTTGACTAGGATGGGAGCTACATATATAGATGGTCCGAGTCCCATAAAGCCTGTAGAATCCTTGAGGCATCAACCATCTCATTCATAGTCTCTCTCTCTGTTTCTCATCCATCCATCTATCCTTCCAGGGCTTATACTGCCTGCTGAGGACCCAAATATAAAAAACCTTCTTCCCTGTATCTCCCATAACAGTTAGCATAGTTCTGGACACAGACACTTAGTAGACACCAGATGAGCTTAATTTTTTTCTTTTTCTAACTCTTCTTCCAGCAACACATGATACGGCATCTTTTCAGACATTCCAGTGGGTTCTCACCTCCCCACTTTCCCGCATGCCCCTTCTCTTCCTTTTACACAGACTTCTTTTTCCTATTGTCTTTCTCCAGTATTCTGGTTTCTCAGGGTTCTGCTCATTAACATTTCTGCCCTATTGCTCCCATCCTTTGCACACTCACTTTCTTTTGGGACATTAAGGAAACACCATAGTATCTGCAGTTTGGCCTAAGGGAGGGTGGAAAAAGAAAAAAAAAAAAAGCCCAAAACTTTAGACTTATCAGAGATTTTCTTGGTAAGGTCTTTCTGAAGTTGATTCTCTTCTTTGTTCCTAAACTCATATGGTTGGTCTTGGATGTGATCTTTATTTACAAAGGGAAAGTGGATATCTTGAGTTCCAGGGTACTTATTCCCAGCTCAAATCAGGCCAGCTTGAGAGAATGAAAGCAGAATTGCCCAGATTTGTCTTTCCACCAGACTTTGTTGATCCTCAGGGTGTGGCCCGCCTGGTCATTTGCAATCTGCAGATACTCTCCTCTTGGTGTGGTCAACTGAAAGGAAATATGGCCTAGAAAGAAGGCTTGCTCTGTGATCAGTTGACTGTTTAGGTTAGCATCTTTGCAATTCTGACTGTATGTTCTTCTGGGTTCCGGAAATGAAACATGGGCTAGGGTCATTGGGGTGAGGAAAACATTTGGAAAGTGTGGACCAGTGAAGCTCAGAATTAGTTTAGAAATTTAGGATTAAGTCTTATGAAGAAACCACCTCATTTTCATTTTTCCCATGGGTTTTCATGACATGATTCACTTCACAGTGGACTCCTCTTATTCTGGGATGTTGATCAAATAGTAAATTTCAGGAGTAAACAAAGAGATCATGATCCCAAGGCGAGACCTACTAAAATCTCTTTTGGTTTACATACAATTAATATAGGCTATTAATTTCATAAAGTGAAGCTTTCTATGAAAACTAGGGTTCTATATTTATAGAGTATATAATTCATATTAGGGGAAATAAACTCCTTTGTATTGTTGTGCAGGGATAATTTGGGGGTCATCTTCTCTGAGGGCTTATGTGGTCTACAAGGAACTTCAAGGCTCTGAATTCAATGTAACTCTTATATTTCAGCCTTTGAAGTATGTTCTTGTATTCCAGTTGGGATAATTAAGTGATGTTTGTGAATAGATCCTACCCAGCCTCCTCAGTTCTGAACAAGGCAGTAAAAATGATAGGTGGGTGATATTTGTGAATGGATGAGCTGAACTCACCTGATCCTTGTGGAAGTTGATCTGGAGGTGAACAATTTGCATGGCTTAATTTCACATGGGGGAAATTGTTTCCTGTGGCCCTTTCCTTAGCATCTCATTAGAAAATAGAATTTGAGGGAATTGCTGAGTTTATTGTTTTCTTCAGTGTTTATTTAATCTGCTCCTCTTTTTCTTTTACTTAGTGTACATCTTGGCAGAGAAGATCCTGGCTGGTGACTTCTTTTATTTAGCTAAAGTCTCACAATAATAATCTGGCTGAGAGATCACAAGCCCTGTTAAGACATGCCCAGTGCAAGGCCAACATGCATGTATCTGTACACCATGGTCTTCAGTTTGGTCTGAAGCTTAGCTTAGAAGAATGGGAGTGTGGGGTGCGGAAAAAGATTTAGAAAGATGTTAGCGTGCTATTATCACTACTAACAAAGCCAAATAATTAGTCTGTTGATTTGCTGTCAGCAACCATGATTCACATAGCATGGGATGAGCCTATTTATAGAGAGATAGCACCTTCCACATCTCAATTCCAGAGAGGATTCTTTAACTGGATTGGGAGGAAGTTGCTAAACACCAAAAAGAAAAGCTATTTGAGGGAACCTGTTTTATAAGCATTTGATGTTACTTTCACTTAATTGTTGAATTATTCTTGAAATCACTTGCCCTTCTAAGTCATACCCTTATGAACTATAAACTGAGTCACAAATGGTAAGAAAGTGTGAAATGGAATAACTTGTCCTGATAAAGAATTTCCACTCTGAAATTCTGTCATTGA
Organism: Phoca vitulina; assembly: GCF_004348235.1. Lineage (NCBI taxonomy): Eukaryota > Metazoa > Chordata > Mammalia > Carnivora > Phocidae > Phoca > Phoca vitulina. The sequence goes on from NW_022589711.1 coordinate 51,922,922, forward strand.
GACACACGTTCCATTGACCAGACTTGCCAAGGGAATGAAGCTGAGACAGTGAAACTAAATGAAACATTGGATGGGAAAGGCCACAGCTGTTTTTCTGATTTCATGGCTGACATATTGAGTGTCTCTCAATTTCTTGTCTTAGTTCACCAAGTTCTGATATGTATAAGGTTGAAACTTTATAAACACAGAGGGAGTACGGAAATTACATGGTAAAGGTTTCAGATTTTAAAATCATGATATTGCACAATTAAAAAATGAGAGGTGACAGTGCAGGACCTCACATCATGCAATTCCAGTGTCATGGTGCATGTCAGATGCTTTAATAATGCTATCCCAGGAGCACAGTGTGATGGCTTATCCTGGGATTGTGTAGCAAACTCCTTACTTAGATGTGAAAACCTAGAATCAGGGCAAGTTGGTGGTTTATAGAAGGTTGTATAGCTAGACTGGGGCACAGTTGGGACTAGAACTAGATCCAGTTGATTTATCTTGCCTGTGCCCTTCACAACACAACGCTGAGAAAAGTAGTATAAGAAAACTGGGTGCCCTCTATTAAAGGATGGAAGTAATTTTGTAGATCTTGCATTTATCTTACCGTTAGGGATTGCTGCTGCTGCTGCTGTTGTTGTTGTTATTATTATTATTATTTTTTAATTAGAACAGGAATAGTGCAGAGTACAGGAGGTAACTGGTAGAAGGTGGTATAGGCTAAGTCAGGTAATTAGGGTTCCAAAATGACCATCCTATAGCTAGCATGCATTATAGCAAGAAAGCAGGAATAGTTAGTCCCTTAGGCACTGCATGGATTGTAGCTCTTTGGAAATGAGATGTTGGAGACCTTGAACTGGCAAGTTGGCTGAAGTCATCAAACCATAAAAAAGCCTTTAGAACATTTGTTTGTGTACCTTGTGATAAAGAAGGGAGCATTACTGTGTTATTATTTGAGTCATTATTCATGTGTGGAATACCTGTATGGGCCAGGCCTGCTAAAAATTGTGCTAACATGTTGACACCACTTTATTTGCTGCATCTAGGCTACTAGTATATCCATGTGAATTACATAGCTCATTCATTTCCAACATTGGTTCTACTTTTGAATAGAAACACCTGTACAAATTGTTCACTCCAAAAGCATTTCTATTTTGACTCAAAAGTTAATGCAGGTAATGAATAGCATCCACAATCAAGAAAAGGAAAAGAGTTTGTCGACTCTCGGAATGTTGGAGAGGCCGTGAACCTTGGAGGTCATCCTGTATCACTCTTTCATTTTTCAAATGAGAGCCCTCTGGGAAGCATAGAGTAATGAGATAAGCCTAAATCTATATATTTTATGTGATTTTTAATTTTTTATTATTTTTATATATCATTTAATTCCTTCCCTTAAACCAAAGCATTAAAAAAAATCAGCAATCAGGAAAAATTCCTAGCCTAAAAAACATTAGATATTTTTCATGACTTAAGTATTTGGTTTTCTAGGCCCCTCCCTTTTAAAAATGATGTAGTCTATTTACATTGAGTGGGTAAAATAAATCAAATAAGTGATTATATCTTTTACTAAATTTTGTTGCTTTTCATTTGTCTTATTTTTCTGAGTCCTTATTTCTACTGTTATAAAACTTGTGGTTATTCAAAATATTTCAGTATCCTTCCAACTTCTTTTGGTAGATGTATAGAATTTACCAGCACACTCATTCAACATTTTACTGTCAAACACATCCTTTTACTTAGATGAAGGAAACATTACAGAAAATAGAAACTTCAATAAGAAAATTGATGAAGAAGGGGAAATAATGCTTAATCATGGGATCTGTGGAACATAAATTAGATTTTTACAAATTGAAATACTTCTGGTCAATACTTCTGATCAAGAGTAGTTTCATATGACAGGTGATACTTTACATTTATAGCAAGTACTTTTTTTTTTTTTACATTTTTTAAATTTTATTATGTTATGTTAATCACCATACATCATTAGTTTTTGGTGTAGTGTTCCATGATTCATTGTTTGTGTATAACACCCAGTGCTCCATGCAGAACGTGCCCTCTTTAATACCCATCACCAGGTTAACCCATCCCCCACCCCCCTTCCCTCTAGAAACCTCAGTTTGTTTCTCAGAGTCCATCTATTGTATTTTCTTTTTTAAAAGTCTGACTCATGTCTCAACTACAAAATCAGCCTAATTAAATGATATTGGCTTGATGTCTGTTAAAAAAAATAAAAAAAAAAACAAGCTTTTCTCTTCAGAAACCCACCCTAGGATTTAAACTGCTATTTTGTGTGTGTGTGTGTGTATGTGTCTGTGTGTGTTTTAATCCTATTTTCTCTACAGCAAAGCATTCTCATCAACAAATTAAGTTTCCATTGTAAAAACATTTTAAAATAGCAGGTACTGTGATCTCTTGATTTCTTTCATCCCACAGAGATCTCATCAAGCTATAACTCAGAATTAAGTCTTTAAAGTTTTAATGAAGCTGATATTCTTGAACAGAATTAGAAAAACAATTTGCAGGAAATGTGGCAGTCTCTGTATTTGGAATATTTTGGAAGATCTTTAGAAACTAAAGCTTTGGCTCATAGAAGTATATGTAGGAAAAAGTACTTGCCTTGCTAGTATAGCACCACATTGCTTCTGTTCTTGGTGAGAGCATATTTATGCGTAGATACTACAGTGTGGATTTGGTTTGGGGAATTTGTTAATAGTGGTTATGGTTACTTTTTTCTCTTCTCTTCCTTGAGTGCTTCATCAAAATGTGTTTGCTATTGGCTTTTCCTCCTAGAATTATTATAGATTTTATGAGGACTCTCAAAGACAGCCTCATTAGACAGAGGGGACCCAGTTAATTTACTACATTTTGGATTCTATTTGATGGCCTACCCATCAAATTATAGAGTTTTACCTGTTGTGTAAAGAAAGATCCACCATATCGTAAGGGCTCTCAAGGCAACACCACCTTCTAAGCGTCTATAAAAAGGAGGAGCCTTAGATACAAAATGTCTGTAAATGAATCATATATAATGATAACTTTTAATAATAACAATTAACTTGACTATATGACTTCAGGATTTACAGAGTTTCTTCATAGCTTTTACCCCTTTTGTTCTTTTTAGCAATCCACTGATATGGTTAGCCCCATCTTTGTAATAAGAAAACTACTCTTCAAAGTGGCAGGGAGACTTGTCCAGGTTCCTAGAGTCAGGAAGTGGCTAAGCTGTCACATGACCCCCACTCCCCACACTGCAGGTCATCTGTCTTTATCTTTACTACCTTGTGCTAAGAAGGCTGACTGTGAATAACTCAATTTGACTTGAATCTGGGAAACTCTTTTTGGGTAAATCAGAGAAAGAGTTCAAGGAAATGTGGAGTGTGATGACAGGTTTGCTTTGCTTTGTGTGTGATCTAGAGCCCCCAGGGAGGATCTCTAGCAAGGAGGAGGCTTGAAGTAGAAAGACTGGTGGCTGGGTTATTATGTGCTGGTCCCAGGATCCTGGCTGAGCTGTACCTTTCTGCATGCTAGGAGCCTCAGAGATGTTAAGGGGTGTGACTTGGGGCACCCAAGCCCTCACTGGGAGACTTGGGTCCAGAGGGGCAGGCTTTCTTGACTTTCAGCATAAACAATTGCTTCAGATGTTTACGAATGTAGAGAGGATAATACCAAGGTCAGGAGAGCCCTGTAGGATTTAGTCTGCCTGTCCTGTCTTTTCTCGTTTTGTCTTTTCATGTCTTTTTAGTTACTTGTTTAAGTGATGATATAGTAGAGTGATTAAGTACATGGACTTTGGTGTGGGATCTGAATTCAAATTCTGGATATTCTGGATATATTATTTTTAAGAACTTTAGGCAACTTTCTTAATATCTTTGAACCTCTGTTTGCTGACTTGTAAAATGAAGATATTGTCTCTAGTATTTGGTTAAGAAACATTTCTCCGAGGAAGAGTCATTTAAGCTGAGTTCTGAAGGATAAGGCGGCAAAGAGGGATGGAAGAATGTTCAATGCAGAAGAGAAGAACTTTCTCGTGAAGATTGGGGTGAGAGAGAATTGAGTATAGATTGAATAATGAGAACAAGGGGTACAAGTAATGTTGGAAAACCTAGCAAGGGCTGAGTTGTGAGGGATTTTTTAATTTTAATCTAGGATCCATAAGAGTCAGAAATAGGGGCTGATATAATGTGACTTGCATAGTTAAGTGGACACTCTGGCTTTGGAGAGAACAGATCACAGGAGAGCCAGAGTGGGAGCTAAGGAATCATAAGGAGGTTAGGGCATAAGTTTGGACCAACAGTTCTCAAAGTGTGGTGCAGAGGCCCTGGGAGCTCCTTGAAAACCTTTCAGTGGGTCCACGTGGTCAAAATTATTTTCATAATTACATTTCCTAATACTGATTATTTACTTTTTTTATTCTGTCACAAGTGTCCAGTGGAGTTTTCCAGAGATTATATAATATATCCACAGTCATCTGGAAAGGCTATTAAAATTTTCCTCCCTTTTCAACCATGTATCTGGGTGAGGCCAGGTTATCTTTATATACTTCAACCACAACAACATATTGCAAGAGATTAAATGCAGAAGCACTTTAAGAATCCAGGTGATTTCATTAAGCCAGGCATTTAAAAGATTTGCAAGCCTTATAATCTACTTTTTCAGTTTTTTTTTAATTTTGGATATTATAGTTATGTTTTATTTAGACATACTATATTATTAATATTTAATGGGCTTATTGTTGTTTTTAATAAATATTTGAAACATGTTGTTGTAAGTTCTAAACATGGTAAGCATTAAATGATATAAAGCACATAAACAGAAGATTTTGGGGGTACTCAGTAATTTTTAGGAGTGTAAAAGGTCCTGAGCCCAACAAGATTGAGAACCACTGGTCTAGGCTATAGATTATGTTGACTTGAAACCTTCTGGCCGTTGAGGTGGTTATGACAAGAGGAGTGGGAGGTGGGATGAGCAGAACCTGATAATAGGTAGATCTGAATCAAGAGCAAGTAAGGTGCCTGGATGATTCCTGGCTGAACAATTCAGTAGTGAGTGGTACCTTTGCTGAGGTGGAGGGAGCTAGGGGAGAAGCAGAGTTGATATGCATTAAATAATACCATTCCCAAACTACAAAGCACTATAGAATGCGAAGGTGAAAATTTGAGTCATGTTATCATTTATTGTTTAATAGTTTTACACTATGATGAAGATCCTGATTACCCATCTGTATAAGGCTATCTACGTTATTCTCGAATTCTCAAGGAAACGTTTTATTAGAGTACTCAAACTCCACTATTGATCTAGAACTACTACCTTGCAAGGGTAATCCTATAAGCAAATACATTTTAGACAGAGAAAAATATTCAAGAGAGTAGAAAGCCTTAGTAATTTTTCTAGTCTTTTAAAATTGAAACAAAATGTTTGGTAGCTAGTGGGCCTTCAAAGACATTTAACCTGGTTCAGTCCTGAATATGTCCTGCATATGGTTTGCATATGTGTGGCACGTAGATGGATTTCACATGTGAGTTTAAGCCAAGTTCATTGGTCTTTACATAATCAAGTGAGCCTGAAAAGACAAACTTTGTAAAGTCTTCCTTATTTTATCTGCCCAATGTTAGTCATTTGATTAATTTGAGGTATTTATATATATCCTGGCTCCCTGCTTCTAATCATACTGTTGTTAATGTCTCTTAATTGGAGTTTAAGTGTTTATGGTCTTTTTAAATGACTTCTCAGGGGTCAGTAGAGAGAGCCCTTAGGCCTAAGACCAAACTTGGCTTTCTAGAGGAGAAGAATGACACGAGACAAATGGGATCTGTAGTCCAATCACAAAATGTTAGAGTTTAGAGATTACATAGGCCAGCAGTTCTTAGGATAGCTGCAAAATGAAATCACCTGTGAATTTTTAAAATGTGCTAATACTGTACCCCCAGAAAATCTGACTTACTGTGTCTACCCTGGGGCCCAGATATCAGTCATCAGTTTTGTTTGCTTGTTTTTAACCTCCTAGGTGATTCTGAAGTGCAGCCAGGGTTGAGAACCACCAACTGTTCCAGTCCCATCATTTCATATCTTATGGCCCTTAAACAAAAAGTCATTATTTTATTCATTAATGCCTTTAAGAACATATTCATAATCCCTAGAAACTTTGTACATTAAATTATAACGATGATCCTTTCTTTTTGCTTATTGTTGAATCTTTCAAGTGTTTAATGGCATCCAAAATCTGAGTCACATAATGTCTGTTTGTGTGCTTTTTCTTTCTGACCAGCATCTGAGTTCCTAAAGATAGGAGCTGTGCCCTGTTCTTACTCGTTCTCATTGCCTAGCATCCTGCCCATGTCACTGTAATTCCTCAGTCACTGGTGAAGAAGTGAGTAAATGATATACAGACTCAATGAATCTTACCTTTACAGCAAGCCCCAGAGGAAGAGGGGTTCTCATTAATATCTCCAGTTGTCACAAAAGGATGCTGAGGTCTAGCCAGCCTGGGTGGGGCTCCTCAGGTTCACAAGTCTAGTTAGAAGTACATAGATTGTGGTTTCAACTCAGGTTTGTTTTTCCTAGTCTATTTTTTCCCCACTCTGCCAGTACTGGAAACAGACCCACCCTTCCTTCCTTCCTTCCTTCCTTTCTTTCTTTCTTTCTTTCTTTCTTTCTTTCTTTCTTTCTTTCTTTCTTTCTGTCTCTCTCTCTTTCTTTCTCTTTTTTTTACACATTTTTATTTTTAAGCAATCTGTACGCTCAATGTGGGGCTCAAACTCACAACCCTGAGATCAAGAGTCACATGCTGCACCGACTGAGCCAGCCGGCACCCCTGGACCTTTTTCTTTCTTTGAAAAAACAAGGAAACTCTATGAAAAGACATCTAAGGGCCTTTTTAGCTTGCAAGGTCATGAAATAATTCCCCTCCCTGCAGGAGAAACAGTCATGACTGGGGACATGACATACTCATCTGCTCCCTGCTTTTTACTTACACAGGAATTATACAAACTATTTTCCTAGTGTGCTATTTATGATGTTCTTAACTGCATCCCATAGTTTAATTACTTATAATGTGCTATCAGACATATCTTTGTCTGAGCTATTGGTCTTTATTTCTTTTGACCCCAATTTAGGCCCATTCTGTTCCTTCAAGGATTGGAATTGAATCCGGTGTGCTGCAGTGTTGAAGATTTTTTTTAAACTTAAGGTCAAAAAGGGGATTGAAATGAAATATGAAAGATTCAGGAGAGAAAAACTATGAGCTTGTATAAGTTATTATAAAAAGAAAAAAATAAAAACTTCCAGAAGATATTTTTTTATCGCTACTGGTGACTTAAGTGTTTTAATTTTGAGGATTCAAAATTGACCCAGATCACCTTCACAGTGCCCTAGAATCAGATAATAATACTCAAATAATTAAGAACCAGGGACAAAAATTAAGTAAGTACCAAAAGTAGGGATCCATATTCAAATTACCTGGTTAGAATAAGTGTTAGATTCTGTTTTTAGACAAATAGCTCTACCTGAGCCATCTACATAATAACCGTTCCATATGTGATATTCTGTTGGAGAGAAGACTTTAAAGGACAGCCACCCAGTATCATATAAAGGGGTTGGAACAGAAAATGTTTGTCAGTGTCTGAGTAATTAATAAAATATGATGGAAAATAAGGAGGATCTCACATTTCAAGTTTCTCACTATGGAGAGTGTTAAAACCATGTTGTCATGTTTTACTGTTTCAGGGAGGACTGTGGTGGAATTTTGCAATGAGAGTGTAGCCATGAGGTAAACGGTGAGTGGCATATGAGGTGATAATGCCCCAGAAGCCCAGAATTCTAGGAAAAGGAGTCATGTTGATAGAAACCCAGGCTTCCTTTGTAGTCCCTTCCTCATGGGGTATTCCTCTGAGAGACTGGAGATTTGTTTTCTCTTCAGAACAGTGGACAGGGCACATGTTTGCCTCCTTGCTGAGCTGTCTCCTTGTCAGGCCCCAGGGCCATTTTCCTTTGTAGCTTTTACTCAGGAAAGTAGTCAGCAGCATCTTGGTTGGGCTACCTTCACATTTTGCAGCTGAGGAAAGCAGCACCAACAAGGAAACTCACTCTGAAATGTTGCTTTTCCTGGTTTTTCCACAAAATGTCCTTGTTTGAGGTTTCTGAGTTGCATTTTCTGGTTTACTACATGGATTCTTGAGTAGAATTCATTATGGTTCTGCTAATGGGACTACCATCTTGGTTGGGAACATGAAAATAGAGGTTCCTTGGCCTACTTCTTATTTTCACCTAAACCATAGTCCTATCCACTCTCTTTCTCATGTTGAGCAAACACATTCAGTCCAAAGCTTTTTTCCATGGAGCTGATGGGTGTACCTGGAAGGGCTGGAGAACAGCGAAGTTCATGCACCTTGGTTCATTATTTGAATTCAAGAAATGCCTGAAATCCTGATAAAAAATTCTTGTTAGAATGGTACTTTGTTTAATACTTTGTCTCATGCCATTACACAACTGCATTTGAGTTGAGTATCTGTGACATCTGCCTTGGGAGGGAGGTGTCTACCTAGTGGGATATACAACTTAAAGTCTTGATAGGTTTGAATTGGAAAACATCAGAGTTCATTACAATCACCCACCTTACAGAGGAGGGAACTGAGACCCCGAAGGGGTTAGTCAGGTCATACAATTACAAAAGGCAGTGAGGACTGAAACTCAGCATAAGCTTATGCCTTACTGTCTCCCAGGCATACACTGTTACTGCTGGTAGAAAGATATATCCACCTGTTTTTGTTTTTGTTTTTCTTTTGTCTTTTTAAATGCAATTTGAATGTGGATGGTTGCTTTTAAATATCTATAATCAAGTTATATTGCCAGGTACCTTTATGATATCTGTTTGTCATGGTCTTGGACCTGGGATTCAGCAATATGAGGAAGACCCTGTTCTTTTCCTTTAGGGCAATATATAATTAAGATTTGTTAACTCTGGCTAGATTTGTATTCCTGTGTTCCAAGTAGTTTTGTTGTGTTCTTTTAGAAGTTTCTCCTTTAATGTCTGTATTTCAAGAAAAATAACAATAATTCCTTACTTAAAGAAATTAGCCACAGTCTGTCTTTTAAAAATGCTTGTGTGGGTTCAAAGCTTGACTGAAGGCATGCTCTTTTACTTATAGAATGCCAACACGAATAAGCTGGACAATCAGGCTTCTTTCCTCATCCCTCCCTCACACAGTGGTCTGTTCAACTCCAACGTTGCTGACATTCATGGAATAGTTGCCATATCTATCCATTTGAGTTCCTTTGTTTATAGTTGTTGTTTCTGTTTTTTCCATGAGGCATGACTTTAACCTCTACACCTATCTTTGACTTAACCCCACAGGGCCCCTCATTTATCTACCCTGGTAGAGTACTGCCTGCTATTTGAGGCCCAGCTCAACTCTCATCTCTTCTGCTAGATCTTTTCAGATCCTCCGGGGTAGAATGAATCACTGACTGCCCCAGGCTTCCTTTGGCTTGGTACCTGTATTGCTGTCTGCAGTTCAGTCTGTCTTGTCTTGTAATTACTGTATAAGTACCTGACTCTGCCTTTGGAATCCGAGTTCCTATAGGAAGAAGGCCATGTCATGTCAATGCTGTCTCCATAGTAGGTGGTCAGAAATAACTCATCAAAACAAAATGAATTCCATTGGTGACTAATGTGCTCATGGCATCAATACTAGTCAGGCTTCTGCAGTTTCTGCACAAATGTGAAAATGCTGAGCAAGAAAAGGAATTCATATTTTAAGCTACTATCACTTTCCTTTTATTTGATGTTAAAATAAAAAAATCATCAATCCATTTTCATTTGATATATAGTATCAGATATATACTAAAAATCTCATGTCTTCCCTTTCTCTTCAACCCAAATCCTAGTTGCCACCCTATTTCACTAAGTATATACTTTTATCCATCCCTTCATCAGCAGGATAACTACTTATAAAGGGGGACGTTCTATGGGAATGCTAAAAGAAGGAGCATCTTTATATTAATTTATATCTTTGACCCAGAACTGAGGGGAAGTGGGTGTTGTAGCCAATTTGGAAAAGGGCCCATTTCTATTTTGACTGGCTTTGGTTTCTTTCTTTTTTTTTTTTTTTAAAGATTTTATTTATTTATTTGAGAGAGAGAGAACGAGAGAGAGGGGGGAGGGTCAGAGGGAGAAACAGACTCCCTGCCGAGCAGGGAGCCCGATGCGGGACTCGATCCAGGGACTCCAGGATCATGACCCGAGCCGAAGGCAGTCGCTTAACCAACTGAGCCACCCAGGCGCCCTGGCTTTGGTTTCTTAATGATAGGTTAATGAGGAATAACCTTTGCCATTGATTTCAAATTCAGTCATGTGTGGTCCTTACATTTACAGTTGAGACCAACAAGTCATTGTAGTGTTAAATACCCTTGAGGAAACATACTCACTCTGGTTTCACTTTCTTTGGTGAAGCCCTAAGTGATGGGGGAATACAATATTGATTGGGTCTAATGGAAAAGCTTTTTTCTGTCAACTCTTTATTACCTCATTGGCTTTTCTTCTTTCCTCTTCTCTTTCTCTTAAAGCTATTGATAGCAACATTAAGTAAGTCTTCTGTGTATGCTACAATCCTTGGTATTTATTCTTTTGCTTGGTTTGAAACACAGCCTTTTACTTAAGATAAGAATAAAAGAGGTTTTCAATTCAGTCTAAGATAACATAGTGTCATAGAAATAACATTGGCCTGGGAGTCAGAATCCTTTTGACCTTGGGGGGATCTTTTTTTCTTCCCTTCAGCTTAGTTTCCTCATTTTCAGAATAAAAGAGTTATATCAGATGGTTTCTGAGATCCCTTTCACCTTCACCTTTATCATTCTTGATGTATGTTTTTGGTGTTAATACTTATGGAAGACAGTTGATTAGATTCTAAGATTCTAAGATATCTGTGTGTCATATATAAGAAAATAGCTTAATGATATGCTGGATATGAAATTGTAGAAGTTTGGCATTATATTAAATGGAATAGGAAAAATGAACAAATATATTTTGTTTAACTGCTTTCTTGTATCTTTGTTCTTAGACTCATTAATTTAATACAAATTGACTACATTTTTAAATTTTCCTTGTATTATTTTAGTTTTTAGTAATTCATTAGTCATTCAAGATAGTCTATTACATAAGCTTGGACTTCAGCACTGAAGGAATTTAATAAGATAGTGGAACTATATTTTCTTCTAATGGAAAGTGCATTTACTTATTTACTAGTGCAGCTTCAAAGAGAAGTTAACAATACAAAATAAACAGGAAAAGGAACTATGATATTGAGTGAAAATTAAAGACATTGCTGAATAAGCTAATGTGAAACATCATATTTCACAACCATTGCAAATTAAGTAGTGGAAATGTGGTAAGGTATAGGATTCCATAGAAACTGGAATTGGAATGTCAGTAGAGAAGGAAGTTGCCTTAATTATCAAGTTTTTATATTTCCCAGACCTTGGAATACACCTTTTTGATACATTTTATACCAAAACTTCAATTAAGGAAGGAAGAAACCAACATTTAGTAAATATCAGGTTTCACATACTCTTAACAGACATCACATTTGTATAATGGGCAGTTGGTGAAATTTGATTGTGCTCATTAGTGGTAAAACTATAAGATGTAGAAACGAAGGGTATAATTAAAATTTTACCTAAAATGAGAGTTTAGAGTTTCTGTGAGTTTCATTTAGGTATATCACCCATATCATCTGTTCTCATAGGTATTATTGGTATTTGACCTTTTTCTTCTTTTTTTTTTTTTCCATTTCTTTATCTGTGCAGTATGGTCACAATATACTTAGAGGAAATTCAGTTTTATCTTTTGAACCATTGATCATGTTACTGAACCAAAAATAAGTTGGCCTGTTCCTTCAATTTAAGGTCTAACACAAAGTCAATTTTAACCCTTTCATGAGAAGGGATCTTTTTGTTTCTAAAGAGAATGTCACAACAATCAGTAGGGTCTACCTTACAGTGCTTATCAAGTATGAGGAATCTTTAGAGAAATGATTTGGAGGACTCTTATGGGATTATTTCTCTCTATATAAAAATGAATTGAGAATGAAAGGAAGTTCTGTTGAATTACTGGCTGGTTTACTGTTTGATTAGAACACAGAACTAATAAAGTCATTTCTTGAGTTTATTCTTATGTAGAACATGGTTATTAACTTATTTTATGCTAAAAGACAAAACCTAGCATAGTGCTTAACACATAGATGTCACAGATGAATGATAAAGAAGATGTGGTGTGTGTGTACACACACACACACACACACACACACACACACACACACAATGGAATATTATGCAGCCATCAAAAGGAATGAAATCTTGCCATTTGCAATGATGTGGATGGAACTGGAGGGTATTATGCTGAGCGAAATAAGTGAATCAGAGAAAGACATGTATCATATGATCTCACTGATATGAGGAATTCTTAATCTCAGGAGACAAACTGAGGGTTGCTGGAGTGGTGGGGTGTGGGTGGGATGGGGTGGCTGGGTGATAGACACTGGGGAGGGTATGTACTATGGTGAGCGCTGTGAATTGTGTAAGACTGTTGAATCACAGATCTGTACCTCTGAAACAAATAATACATTATATGTTAAAAAAAAAAGAAGATAGTAGGAAGGGAAAAATGAAGGGGGCGAAATCGGAGGGGAGATGAACCATGAGAGACTATGGACTCTGAGAAACAAATTGAGGGTTCTAGAGGGGAGGGGGTGGGGGGATGGGTTAGCCTGGTGATGGGTATTAAAGAGGGCATGTACTGAATGGAGCACTGGGTGTTATACACAAACAATGAATCATGGAATACTACATCAAAAACTAATGATGTAATGTATGGTGATTAACATAACATAATAAAAAAATAAATAAAATAAATAAATAAAATAAAATAAAACCTAAAAAAAAAAAACCATAGATGTCACATAAAATATATTTGTTGAATGAATAATCTTACCAATGACATAGACCTAAGAAGACCAGTAAAGGCAGTTAATTTACTAGTAATGACAAGGGTAAACACAAATTATTCCTCCTGGTGGAGAAGGAGAGTAGGGAGTACTCAGTGATGCTTGATGAACATCTGTAGGTAAAGTCATCTTCATAGATAAGCTGTTGATCCTTTGGGAGATCTGAGTTTGTCAGGGGAAATTTATCTGATTCAGCGCTATACCATATCTTAGATGAAAAAGGACATAGGTAGAATTAAAAGCAAAGTTGTACCCATTAATAATGTAATCAGAGAGTCTTAGGATTATGGGATACTTTAATGGTCATGTAACTTACATGATATTTGAATATCCTGAACCTATCACCGTGGTTCCTTTTTTTACATTTTCATACATTTATTTGATACACATCCATTTTCTACTTATAATTTGTCTAGCACTGTGGTGTGGGGCAACAGAAAAAAAGAAACAGGTCTTTAGCTTGAGGTTGTGTGTTAGTGGAAGGTACAGAACATCAGGAATTTCACATGTAGTCCAGCTTTTTCTTCAACACTTTAAGAGTTCTTGAGTTTTTTTTTTTTAAGATTTTAATTGTTTATTATTTGAGAGAGAGAGAGAGAGATTGAGACAACGAGTGGGAGGAGGGACAGAGGGAGAAGCAGACTCCCTGTGGAGAGGGAGCCTGACGCGGGACTCAATCCCTGGACCCTGGGATCATGACCTGAGCCAAAGGCAGACATTTAACCGACTGAGCCACCCAGGTGTCTTAGCTAAGAGTTCTTGAGTTCTTAATTCTTTTCCATTTTTTTAAAATCTGTGTAGTATGGTTACAGTTTACATAGGGAAATTGTTAGTACTTGGATGGGAGTTTTCTCTTTTAAACATTGACCATGTTATTTCACCAAAAATAAGCATGGCCTGTTCCCTAAATTTGAAGTCTAATACAAAGTCACTCTTAGGTTTTTTAGCATTCTAAAAAGGATTTACAGCGCCTAAAGTTTTATGACAGATCGTAGGTGTGTTCATGAGCCTGATTTTCTGCCTCTGGACAAACTTCCAATGTATTAATATCATTGTAGAGGATGTTGCTTGGAATCACACATAATAATCTAGGTTTGGTTCGATAGACCCAGAGTAAAATATCCTCAGTCTAGATTAGAATTTCTGTGAGGCCTTTAGGAGGTCACTTTATCCCTCTGCACAGTAATATTTGGTTAACTGTTCTTGCAACTGCTGTTTTAAAATGTGCTTTGAGAAGAGAACTTTATAATTTCACAGTAGGGATTTTATTATTTTTTAATGTTAACCAAACTCTTAGGATTTTCATAAGAGGGTTTTGTCTGCATTCTAAATTAAGTCTCCAGTTGGTGTAGACTTCATCGGGATTGATTCAGGCACTTTCACAGGTAGATTTCACAGCATGTAAGCTATATGCTCCAAGGCCTTATTGTGTTTAATTTTAAGAGTTCTGAGCATATCTTTGTTCATAATTTCACTGTTACAATCTGTGCACTAATGTAATGAAGAGACATACATCTTACTGGTCCCAAGAGAGTAGTTCCTTTTGCCCTGCTTGTGCTCATGCAAGTCCCATTCATCATTCAGACCTATTTCCCAAGTTAAATTCTCCACCTTCTCCTTTATACACCCACTTACTCTGTAGATATTTTTATCGTAAAACTTATAACATTTATTGAAATTGTTTCTTATAGTTTTTGTTCTGCTAGACTCTGAACTTGACAGCTGGGTCCATGAAAGCAGGGTCATCTTTGTGAACAGTAGTATTTGCTGAATGATATCTTTAGTTGAGGTATTCCTGGTTTTTTGGTTGTTAGTTTGTTTGTTTCTTCTTCCTCTGCTACGGTTTCTCCTTGGATGGGTTCATCTTTATTGACTTCATCTGCCTCTTCTATATTTCTGACTCACAGATTGACATCAGAGCTCCTCATCCAAATTTCTAACTGCATGCTAGATGCCTCCATGTGGTTCCAGGGGTAACTGAAATGCAACCTCCCTAATCTTGAATTTATTATTATCGTCCTCCAGATCTCAGTCTGCTTTGTATCTTGAGTTTCCCATCTCGGTGAATGGTACTACTCGTGATACCGAGTAGGCACTTAGCAAATATAATATTAAGTAGTTCAGTGACACCAGCCTTCTTGTCTGCCAAGTTAAGCCCACTTATCTTCGACTCATCTCCTCTTTAGTCTCACATCCAGTAATATATTTCATGGGTTTGCTCTCTGCAAGGCCTTGTTCCCTCCTTTATTCATCAGACACTAACATGAAGACTTTCTGGGGACTACTAAGGGATAGTAAGATGAATCAGAGACAGTCACTAACATCAGACAAACTGACGATCTTTGTTCCATGTTATGTTTATCCCATCCCTCCTGTCACTGCCGAGATTTAGGGGCTTTTTCTTAATACCTAGAATGTTGTAAAGTCTCCCACTTGGTGTCTCAACTTCTCTTTTCTTGACTCCTTGATCATAGTTTACACAGAATTTTAAAAAATACATGCTATAGTATGCAACTTGCCCATAAAAACTTTGTAGTTTCCCAGTTGCTTACAAAAGCACTTTTATTGGGGCGCCTGGGTGGCTCAGTTGTTGGGCGTCTGCTTTCGGCTCAGGTCATGGTCCCAGGGTCCTGGGATCAAGCCCCGCATCGGCCTCCCTGCTTAGCGGGGGAGCCTGCTTCTCCCACTCCCCCTGCTTGTGTTCCCTCTCTCGCTGTGTCTCTCTCTGTCAAATAAATAAAATCTAAAAAAAAAAAAACCAACCAAACAAAAAAACCAAAACCAAAACCAAAAGCACTTTTATTTTTTATAAAGATTATTTATTTATTTATTTGAGAGCAAATTGGGGGGGGCGCATGAATGAGCAAGGGGGTGGGAAGAGGGGCAGAGGGAGAGGGAGAAGCAGACTCCCCGCTGAGGAGGGAGTCCTACAACATGGGGCTCAATCCCAGGACCCTGAGATCACAATCTGAGCCCAAGGCAGACGCTTAACTGACTGAGCCACCCAGGCCCCCACAAAAGCACCTTTAAGTGGCCTAAAAATGACTATGGCTTCCTGAGACCTTGTTCCATTGACTCTTTATCCTCTCTGAGTGCATTTATCCGCAGCCCCCACACTCTGAGTGTGGCATTTGAGCCAGGGCAGAGAAGATGAGAAGGATTTCAATAGAAGTCATTGTGAGCAATAAGCACGTGAAGAAATGAATAGAGATGGGAAACCATATGGCTGCAGTTACTGATACTCAAAAATACATGGCACAAAAAGGCTTTTCCCCATCCCTCCATTTTGAGATTTGCCAGGTAGTTAGCAACCTAAGCAGCCATTTTGGATGTGTTCTCTGGAAGGAAAAGTCATGCGCATTGGAATGTTTTTCATAAACTAAGGGAACTGTGTCAGTGATCAATTCAGTGTAGGAGAGAGCTCTTCTTTATAAGCCTGGCTTATCATAGCACCTTCCTTAGTTTAGGTTAACTATTTTAAAATTGAAATGAGAACCTTAGAATATGATATTTAAATATAGGTAGTTCTTAGTTCTTTTTGTTGCCTAGATATTATGGATGACGATTTTAATTGGACATACAATGTTCTTTTCATCGTTTGTTCCTTAGGTTGAATTTTCTGCTGTTGTCTAGTCTAATTGTAGCTTTTACCTGACACCTGTGGTTTATAACCTCTCACAGAAATAATGTATTTTGTGTCTTACACTTAACACACTTATTAGAGAATGACTGTTTATTAATCTGCTATATCAAGTAAAGACTTAAAATTGATTTTAAGTAGAATCAAAATAAAGTGGAATTGATCTAAAGTTTTGTGTTTGGCTTCTTGTAA
The DNA here is from genome assembly GCF_004348235.1 of Phoca vitulina. Classification (NCBI taxonomy): domain Eukaryota; kingdom Metazoa; phylum Chordata; class Mammalia; order Carnivora; family Phocidae; genus Phoca; species Phoca vitulina. The sequence continues at coordinate 51,939,737 of NW_022589711.1, forward strand.
CTTTATGGAATCAATTAAACATTAAGCACCAGGAATGCTTCATTTCCTTTTTAAAATCTGGGATTAAAAAAAGAGGAAATGCTTATGCTGAAAGGATAGCATTAACATATATGTAAGCAGTTCCCAGACTTCCCCTTGAGGAAATGTGCAGTCCAGATGGTCCCAGACCTCAGGGGAGAAGCGTAGAATAGATATTGTTAAATTAAGTCTTTTCACATTTCTCAGCCATTCAATTCTGTTTCTTTATAAGATTTTCTTCTTTTTTTTTCCTGTTTGTCTTCCTTCCCTTCTTAATTTTTAACTTCTTTTTTTTCAGTAATTGGGTATCACAGACATCAGTCTCAAATAAGGGACAAAATTTTGACACTACTTTATATTTCCTAAGATATAAGTGAAAGTTTTCACTCATTTTGTTTTTGTTTCTATTTCACATGTTTCATGTTTTGAAAAACTGAATTTGTAAAATATATTTTGCAAACCTGAATACTTATTTATACAGTATTTTGCAGTCTGACAACATATAGCAAGATGCTTTAAAAAATGTGAAATATCTGAAAAATGGGAATATATTTATGATAGTTTTAATTAAAAATAAATGGTATTAATTTTTAAATTTTTATTTTTCCTTCTATACTCCATTTATCTCCAACTCTTATTTTAGTTATCACTGTATGGAAATTCTGTGTTTATAAGTCACATATATCCCTTAATAGATTGGATTCTTTTTAATCCATGGTTTCTAGTTTTAACCCCCATGACATTTAGTGCAATACCTGGCATATCATTACATTTCACTAGACAAAAAAAAAAAAAAAAATAGCATCTTATTTATGTCAGTTTCTATAACGTCACATATTTTAAGTAAAATGCAGTGTAAATCCTGACGTCTTCCAGTAAAACAATTTCTTTTCTGTAGTTGAGATTCTACTATACTGTTTTGAATTGTCTTTATCTTTGCTTATTTTATAAGCACTTGTTTTATGTACTTTCAATTATATAAGAGTAGCAATGATCAAACTTTAAAGTCATGCTATTTCATTCTGTTACTCTAATTATTAAAAATAACTATCCTGATTAGTTATTTGATCTTTATCTTGAAAAGATGAAGTAAGACCTAAAAATCTATTAAAAATATATCAAAGATTATTTAAGTAGAACTTGGCTTTTTGAATTAGTTTATCAATTAAGCTATTTTCCTTCTCTAAACATAAAAAAAAAAAAAAAGATACTGTTGGATGTCTTATCATCTAACAAAGTGGTAAGATATACTTTCAGTTCATTTGAACCCTAGAATTTTAAGCTTCTGAGTAGCTCCTCACTGGTGTTACACTTGTTACATCTATGAAAGTGTGTGGGTGAAATCTGTGAAATCACAAAAAGGCCAATTCTGAGATGTCATTTGACTTCTTCCTCTGAGGTATTATCATAAAATATTAACCAGCTTCTCTGTGGGGCTTTCCCACAGGCAGGCATGCCAGAGCACGTTCTGATTCACAGATAATAATGGGATCTGATTACGATCCTTGGATTTGCAGTGCAGTCATCCCATGTCTGAGACAGGAGCACTGAGGATATTTCTCTATATTCTTTCTCAAACACAGTGCAGATCCCTGCTAGCAATTGCCCTTTGTCATATTCATATCATTGTTACTCATATTATTGTTACAGAATTCTGTGATGCCATGGAAGGAGCTACTACAACCATCTGCAGTGTTTAGAGATCAGGGAGCACCAGGCTGGTTAGTGTCCACCTTATGGAAGACAATAAAGTATATAAAGGCACTAGTCCTGTGCCTGGAACATTATAAGTGCTTCATGTCCCCTCCCTCCCTCACCCTGTGCCACTTTTGATTCTAATTCCAGTGTTCTTTGCATTACATAAGATTGTCTCTCTTAGTAGCCTCTTTATTGAGTAGATCAGAAATAGTTTCATTTCTGCCTTTACCCAGTTGGTCATTTTCAATTTGTGTTCTTTACACACTTCTTTGTTTCTGTTCATGCATTGCTGTGTATGTAGAAAGAAAATAGAAAAAAAATAAAAATGACATAAATCACTCTAATAATGAATGTATCAGAGCCTTCTTTTAATTTTCACATTCTCTTTTATTCTGGATTTCAGTGAATTATAGGACTCTGTATATACAATAAATTTAAGCAAATGAGGGAAGTAATATTTGATGAGATTTGAATGTTGTTTTGGAGGGTGAGATGTATACTCATTGCATCCCTGGGTCATAAATCAGTCAGAACTTAGAACAGATGAGATTTGTTTAGGTAAAAATTAAATAATGAAATAGGACTCAAACAGCCATTGCCACAAATCATATTTAAGATATGTTCCCAAGATACACTGCAGCCAGCATATAGTATGCGTGTTCGTGTGTATGTGCATATGTATATGTATACTTACACACTAACAGACATAAACGTGTGTGTAAATGAACTATCAAAAAGATTATCTAGTGGGTACCTGGGTGGCTCAGTTGTTAAGTGTCTGCCTTCGGCTCAGGTCATGATCTCGGGATCCTGGGATCGAGCCCCACATCGGGTTCCCTGCTCGGCGGGAAGCCTGCTTCTCCCTCTCCCGCTCCCCCTGCTTGTGTTCCCTCTCTCGCTGTCTCTCTCTCTCTGTCAAATAAATAAAATTGTAAAAAAAAAGAGTATCTAGAACCATGAAAAACCCACATAGCAGTATGTATTTAGGTCAGCTTAGAACTGTAGAATTAGTTCAAGGAAAACCATGTTCATGTTCAGACTATGTCACTAAGTAGGTGGGTATCATTGTCTATTATAATTCATTGGTTCAGCCAATACTGCAAGCTTACCATGTACTAGTAATTGGACTGAATAACAGGGAGTTACTTCACCTGTCTGAGCCCCAGTTACCTTAATATTAAAATAATCTAATAAGAATACAAATGAGTCTTCTAGTTCTTAGAGAGAGGGCCTTTGTCCTGGACTTGATTCTGGCTTTCCTCCAGGCTAGTCTTTCTCCATGGAGCAAGGAGTCCAAGGGACGAAGTGTTCGTAACCACCTGGAGCCCATACTTTGTCATTCTATATCACATTCTGGGTATCTGGAACCCTGGAGTTCCCTTCCCAGTAGCACTGAGCCCCCAGCTGGGGTCTGTGTGGGCCTCTCCCCAGGGTCTGAGCTTCCAAGGGCAAATTGTACTGAAGGGGGTATACCCCTAGGCTTGAAGGGTCACCAGGGCTGTTTGCAAGAGGTGTGGATGGCACTTAGCCATGTAAGCTTCTATATCCACATGAATCCATATGAGGCCCCTAGCAGTGTTGGTTAGCTGGAGCTGAGGGGTGGGAAGAGAAGAGGTCTGAGGTATGAGCTTGGGGGCAAGTTCTCCCAGTGTTGTCCTGTTTGGCAGAAGATTCTGAGGAGCCCAAGAAATTCAAGTTTGACTCTGCCTAGGCTTCTTGTTCATTAGAAAGGTATAATTTTCAGGAAACAAAACTAAACATGTTTTATTGAATAGTTAGTTACCTTGATTTATAAATTTAAATATTAGACATAGGGTAGGAGAGTCTCCATTTATTCTCTTGCCCTGGGCCCTACAATTATTAGAAGTGGGTTTGAATGATGCCAGCCTTAGAAATGTATTTCATGGGACACATAAGATATATATATATATATATAAATCAATATATATATAAATTTAAATCAGAAAAAATCTACACAGATTTAGGATATGTTATTACCATGTAATAATATAAAAATAAATAGTAATAGAAGGAGCCCAGCAGTAATGAGATACTTGATACTTCACATACAACTCCAATACATAGCGCTCAGGACATTGTAGGAACACATTATCATAGCCACAATGAAATGCATTAAACATGACAAGCCTTTTCATATCTGTGTCTTTGCACAGGCTTCCTAAAAAGCCATTTCTTCTTCCTTCTTCCCCAAATCAATCATATGTATGTATGCATGTATGTATGTAAGTATGTATATATCTATCATCTATCTATCTATCTATCTATCATCTATCTATCTCTATCATTTATCATCTCTTATCTGTTGCTACTGTATACAGATGAGGACATTATAAAAGAGAGAAGGCAAGGGACTTATCAAAAAGTGACGGAATTGGGAATAGAGTCATTTTTTTTCCTGACACTTAAGGCAGTCCCTTTTTGTTCTTCTCGTCTGCTTTAGGAATACGCAAGTAGCTGGCCTTCCAGTCTGTGCATGTGCAGATGGTGCTCTGAATGGCACCCCTGGAGCTTGGCAGTGGGAAACCTGTGGTGACTCAGTGATAAAGCCATTACTCAGTAGATATGCAGTATAGTTTAAGAGAATATATATATATATATATATATATATATATATATACACACATATATATAAATGTGCAACCCCCCACCCCAGAATTCTCACATATGTACTGGAAATCTTGAGGGAGAATTACCTGCTATGAAGAGGAGCCGCCATATATGGGAACTCCTCAACACTTTTGCATCTGAATAAGCAAAATGACATCTGTTCTATCCTTCTTTCCTTCTGTTACAATGAAGTTGTTTTTTCTTCTAGCTGAAACCAATCTCCTATGTTCTAAATTTCATCCCCTTCTACCTTCATAGGAAAGATATTTCAACTCCTCTCTCTTGGATTCTTCCTGTTTTTGATTCAACAGGCTTAAATCTTTTAAAATCAATCAGACAACCTCACCACACTCCCCAATCCTTTGTCAAGTGCTTACTTTTCTTCTTCTTCATGTTCAAACTTAGAATTCTCTGTATTTATTGTCAACTATTCTTCACCCCTGCTCACACCTCATATTATTCTATTCTGGCTTCTACTGTCACCACCAACAAAACTTCTCTTTCCATGGCCACTAGGGGCTTCCACTTTATTAAATACAGTGGATATTTCCCAATCCTCATTTACACAACCTCTTGGTAGCACTCAGTGCTTAGTATAACCTCTCTTCAGTGCTATAAACCTGTATACCCAACTTCTACTTGGTGCCTCAAACTGAACGTATCCCTAACTGAATTTGAAGATTTACTCCCAAATCTATTCCTCTTCTCAAATAATGGCACCAATATCCATCTGGTTTAAATTGGAAAACTTGGACTCATCCTTGACATGTTAAGCTAGCTCTGACAGTAAGGGTTTATTTGCATTCAAAGACTGGGGAGAATGACCACTTTTAAAAATTGTCTTTTGTACACTTTGGTTGACTTTCACACCAGCCTATGAACAGTGCCAAGGGTATACATAAGAGCAAGGATACAATTAACATGTGCAGCTCCTCATTCCTCCCTAATATCTCACAGAGACATCCTACGCTCAGTGGGCAATGTAGCTTGTAAGGAGAGAGAGGTCTGTATTAGGTCAGAGAAGTATAAACTCTTGAGTTATGTCTTTCATGCCATGCTGGGAAGTATATGTTATTTTGCAGGGGGCTGTACATCAATTAAGTATGTACTCTATTTTCTTATAAGAAAATTAAGGCCGTGCCATGGTTCCATACTTCCACCTTCTCTTTTTACTGCCTCCCACACATTTCCTTTTCTGCCCACATGCAGTTAATAAGTAAGTCAAGACAATTTTACATCTTAAACCACTTTCTGTCTGCAGAACACTCTCATGCAACTCTCTCATCTCTTGCTTGGGCTACTATTGTTACAGTTGTTGTTTTCTAGCTTATTTCCCTGCCTATGCTTCTGTCTTGTTATTTCTCTTGCAGTGTCTACTGAGTTTATAAAATATGGGCTAAATTGTATCATCTTCAAGCTTAAAACTTTTACACATCCTTCCATTATTCTGTGCAAAAGTTAAAAGTTCAAAATACAGGCATTCCTTCTACCGGGAAATTTTCATAATCCAAATTTTATAATTATATGTATTAGATTAATATAGTTGGGAAATAGTACATATAAATTATATAATTATGAATTATAAATGTTACATAATTATAATTTATTTGGGTTGATTATTTGTTCTAGGTTAGAAATGGCAAAGGAGTAAAAATAATTCTGTTGCTTGCTTGCTTTGAACAATTTTGTGCTTTGTTTTTAATAACAATGCATTTTGTTATCGCTACAGGCAATAGAGAAGACCACACTAATAATTGGTAAGGAAAGAAAGGCTCTTATTCTTGGAAAAAGGTACATAAAATCAAAGGCTAGATTTGTACAGTGATGGCTGGGCTTTTACAACTATACATTTTAAAATTCTACAGTATTGGCATAGATGGGGAGGGGGTGGCCAGGCTGGGTAGAGGTAGACCACTGCATCAGTGGTTAATTGATGGGCAAGTGAGTAAAAACTGTTCCCTAAACTATCATTTCTATGTGTCCCATATATCTTCTGGTCTTTAAATCTGGAGTTTCTCAGATGACTCCTGCTTTTTACTGATTTTTCCAACATGGTCTATTACAGTCCGAATGATCTGGAGTCATCTTGGGCTACATTCCATACTGTTAGTCTCCAAATTCCAGCCACACTTTCAATTGTTTAAACTCCTCACAGTCTTTACTGTCCTTGAAGCTTTTCTTTTGTACTGCTGCCTTTGTATGGAATGTTATCACTCTCCACTTCCTACATGTTCTCTCACCAGCTGCTTTATTGAGCTAATTCTGCTATGTTCTTTAGGGCTTATCTTCAACATTATGTCCTGACTTTTGACTCCTCTTTCAGTTCATTCTGTTTAACAAAAATTAACTTGTTGGCTTACAAGCAACAGACATCTATTCCTCATAGTTCTGGAGGCTGGGAAGTCCAAGATCATGGTGCCATAGCGTCAGTATCTGGTGAGAGACTTCCTTATCAATGGCCGTTTTTCTCTCTGTGTCCTCACATGGTTGAAAAGGCGAGAGAACCCTCTGGGGCCTCTTTTGTAAGGGCACTAATCCCACTCACAAGGGCACTGCCTTCATGGCCTAATCACCTTCCAAAGGCCGCACCTCCTAATGCCATCACCTTGGAGGTTCGATTTCAACATCTGAATTTTGAGAGGACATATTCAGTCACAGAAACTGCCTTGAGACTAAATAAAGTCCATCCTCCATAGCAGCCAGGACTCCTTTAGAGCACTTCTTATATTTGTAATAAATTAATTATAGAATTATTTAAGTTCTTTCTTTCTCACTATACGGTCAACTTCATGAGGGCACCAGCCTTGATTGTCTTGTTCACACTTGTATTTCTTAGCTTAGTACCAAGGTCAGAGCGTCGGTAGAAGGAAAGACTAGTGTAAGTAGATGGAAGGAACGAAGGCAGGCAGGCAACAGGCTTAGGATATGATTTTTGTCTTGCATCTGCTTTGATATGTATTTTTCAGAACATATGTGGTCTTTGGTTACCTCTATCTTGTTATTCTGAGAAGTCCCATTATGGGTCACTGAGATAATTATTGCTTTATGTAGCAGCAGGTACTTGGTTGCTGTTTGGAGAAATATGTCAATCAATATGTGCAACTATCTAGAGCTGTGCTGTTCGGTATGGTAGTCCCTAGCTAAAGTGGCCAGTTTGAATTGAGATGGGCTGTAGTTATAAAATACACAATGGGTTTTGAAGACTTAGCATGAAAAAAAGAATATAAAATATCTCATTACTGATTTTTATGTTGATTACACATTTTGGATATACTAGGTTAAATAAAATATATTATTAAAATAATTTAGCCATTTATTTCCCTCTTAATTGTGACTGCTTAGAAAATTTAAAATTACCTATGTGGCTTGCATTATGTTGTCTTTGCACAGCATTGGTCCAGGTATAGAACACAGCATTCTTTCCTTTGCTATGCTGAGGGAGGGGGGATGCAGTACTGGTGAAGTGGGGTAGCTGCCTTCAACAATATTGCTCTAAGAAGTCTAAGAAGTTCTACTGTATTCCTTATTATGCAATTAGGAGCTGTTTTTCCCAGGTTATTGTTACTGTCACATTATCATAAATAGAATTTCTGGACAAAAACACCATTTTGGAAATAACATCATTGTTACCGTCTCATAATGTTTTATCGTTCAGGTTATTTTGTCTGTGGATTTCTATTCCAAAAGCCATCATCTCTATTTCCTTTGCTGGATTCTAGAATGTGGTTTGGTATGTTTCACTTAAGTAAATTAAAGTTAATGAAGTCTTAGACTTTGAATTAGCTTGAGAATTTTCCCTATGTGAAAGAGGATGTTGAAGTCAACTATGAATTATATTGCAACCAATATTAAATTCCAGAACTCTGAATTCCAAGTAGATGCCAGTCCATTAAGCAAACAGATGAAATATGCTTTGCCTAAAGGTTTATCTGCAGCACAGGCAATTGTAATTCTTAATAATGAGACAAGAAAGGGAAGCTGGGGCACCTGGAATGGAAACTACACATCACCCACTTAATTATTAGTGAATATTAATTATTATTGCTTAATGTTGGAACTGATTTAGTGTTCTTACATATTTCTGGCACAGCCTTTATTTTAAATCTTGTTATTAATTTCTGGCAATTTTTTCCCCCAAGCACTGAGCTATAAAAGGTGTCTGTTTTATATTACTGTGATGTTTGAATCTGTTCAAATCTGGGTATTTCATGGTACCCAATGACTAAAACATAATAAAATCTTAAGTCAAAAGTCTTATAATTGCCACCATTATTGCTTTAAAACCATAGAATAAAATATCTAAAAAAGATCTTAAAATCCAACTCCTTTAATATTTTTTCTTTAAGATTTTATTTATTTCGAGAGACACATTGAGAGAGAGAAAGAGAGAGTGCAAGCTGGAGGAGGGGCAGAGGCAGAGGGAGACAGAGAATCTTAAGCAGGCTCCATGCTGAGCGCAGAGCCTGATGTGGGGCTTGATCTTAGGACTCTGAGATCATGACCTGAGACAAAATCAAGAGCTGGATGCTTAACTGACTGAGCCACCTAGGTGCCCCTGCAATTTCTTTAATCTTACATGAGAAAACTGAGGAATGAAGTGAAGTCCGCAAATGGTAGAGCTAGGACTAGAATCTAAACCTCTGACTCCTGGTACAGTGTTCCTTCTGTTAACTTCTGTTGAGAGTATATTGGGGCCAAAGTGTAGTGACTGAAAATTAATATTGTTAAACTGGGTATATAAAGCAGTATCCTTAGGTGTGTGAAATTTAAGACAAATTCACAATTATCTGTGTGTGTGTGTGTGTGTGTGTGTGAAATGTAGCATTCTGAGAAGTAAACAGTTTGTAAGTTTCATTGTTTTGCTGAATATTTCCAAAAGAATTAAAGCTTTTTTAGTGTCCTTGATGTCCTCATAGTTTTTCCTTTTACTGTTGCAGGTATCAGAGTACCAAGGGATATTTTTGACATTTTGCCTAGCTTATTCCCAGAATATATGCTATAATTTGTATTTATTTATATATTTAGTGAATAGCCATACATATATGTGTTTATTACATAGTTATATGAGAGAGGTAGGTATGAATTATTGGTGTTGATAAGAGGTATTTCTGGTTCAGTAGAGTGAGGGGAAAGATTAAAAATAAAACAGGAAGGAGCAAATGAATGTTACTTTTTAAAAATCAGAATGTAAACTTATGCCATTCAGAGAATGTTCTTAGAGGGCTATTTTGCTAAAATGAAAAAAAAAAAAAAGAATCCCTGCTGTATTGCTTCTGGAAATTTTGAATTTAAGTCTACTAAAATTATGCTTATCAATAATCTGGGATTTACCTAGTTTTTAACTGTAAAAATAGTTATGTCCATATCTTTCCATTTGTAGAAAAGTTATTTCAATAGGAGAAAGAATTCTGGTTGAATTTTGATGAATGTGTAGTACCAGAAAATTCATTTTTCCTGCACTGGGGCTCCATTCCTTCACTTGTAAAATAAAGAGGGGGAAGGAGAAGAGCTTCCCCAACTAAGGGGTTGCAGTCTTCTAGGGAAAATGATACCTGTTTATATGTATTATTTTCCTTGAAGCAATTGAATGAATTATTTCAAAAATACTTTTCCTTTAGGATTTGTTTGGGAATATATAATGAGCTCCCCATCGGATGTCAGTCTCCTTACATAGCGTCTGGCCCTGGTAGGCTCTCAGTTCCTGAATGAATGGCTACGTGACACTTAGAAGGGATCAGACAGGTGTGGTCGTGGCTTCATCCATCAAAGTGTTTCTTGTTTTTGTCCTATTTGATTGCACAGTTCTAACCACGATGATGGTTTTCAATATGAGACAGTTTTAATGTTACCCCTATAATGTACAATGTGTTAAAGACAAGAGGCATAAAAAACATTGATGTTGAAGTGATAAGAGTTTGACTCTTATAGTCTGAGCTGTTACAGGACTCTTCCTGCTTAAAAATAGGTGGATCTATGGAGCACTGGGTGTTATACGCAAACAATGAATCATGGAACACTACATCAAAAACTAATGATGTAATGTATGGTGATTAACGTAACATAATAAAAAAAATAGGTGGATCTGCTAGAGAGAATAAAACAACAACAGCAAAAATTAAAATGCATAGTTGAGCTCAAGACCAAAGATGGGAACTCCTCAGGGGCCAGAAATGACGACAGAATTTATATTCATAGAGAAGAGCAGGAACTGATTTCATGTGCTTCAAGGGAGGATGATCAGAGCCAGGCATGGGCATCCGTAGTTGGGTGTTGGGTTTCGCCCTCCTGTCAGCAGGAGATGAGCCCTAGGGCTGCATTAGGCAGAAAGGGACCTTTGACAGAGACCCTGCTCCTTCTGAGAAATGGGGAATTAGAAATACTTCCATCTGGCACGGAAAACTGACAGGAGCCCATCTAAGGAAGGTAATAGGTGGAAAGTATTGCCTGTAAGAAATGAAAAACCTAAACCTGGACCACTTCCTGGATGAGGTCCAGTATCAAATTATAAAATACTAACAGTATCTACTTGTTAAGCCGGAATCCCAATCTGAGAAGTTAACAAAAAAACTTCTCTGAAGTTGGGGAAATCCACAAAATGTCGTGAGTGGCCAGTGTAAACCCTTCCTGATGGCTTTACAATCCAAGGCAACACAAAACAACTACCTCTGAAGAAAATCTCATCGTCCAATAATAGAAACCACACAAGGATACAACACAACAAACTGAAGAATTAATACCCCTAAATTCTAAATACTAGATCAATCTGAAATACATTTAAAAATAAGAATATTTTAAATGTTTAATCATTAAAAGAAGCAGAAACAAGAGGCAGGTACAAGCAATATGGAAAAAAAAGATTTAAAACATCTAAGAATCATTATATCATAATTATAATATTAAGAAAGAAACAAATGTTGTGGCAAAGACAGAAATGTTTACATTTTACAGAGGGAAGGAGGGATTGAAAATGCAATGGTGAGCAAAACAGATGGTAAATGTGTTGGTGTAAATAATACGTCATGATTGACAGAGATCCTATGACAAGCCTTTCATGAGCTTAAAAAGAAGTTAGAACAACTGGACAGTGAGAGGAATGAGTTTTAAGGTTGCTCGCATTATTTGGTAAGAGCTTAGTGATAACAGTTATCCTTGGATTTTGCTAAATTACAAATTTACGTTTATTTATATTTAAGAGTATTTATATTTAAGAGTATTTATATTTAAGAGTAACCACTAAAATAATAGAAATAGAACTACAATTTCCAAGTCAAGATAAGAGGAAAAACTGGAGGGAGAATAAAGAAAATGGAATCAATCCAATTGAAAGAACATGAGGATAAGTAAAGAAATAAAAGAAATGCAAAATAAATAGAAAACACAAACTAAGACGATAGAAATAAAAACAACAAAGTCAGAAATTACAGTGAATGCAAAATAATTATAGTCATTTATTAAAGGACTTATAGATCAGATGAAAATTCAAAATCCAAATATATAATATTAGTATAATGCTGAATGATATCATCAGATTGCTGGATGGTAGGTATGTTCAACATGATACTTTTTATGTAAAAATATATGATACACAAAATAGCACTATGTATTTTTGTGGATACAAAGGGAGGAAGTAAAGGGACAGAAAATAAGAACAAGAAGGCTACATACTGAATGCAGAAATATGGTTGGGTCTGGCTAGGAAAATAATGGAATGGAATTAAGGGGGATGACCACAATATTTTAATTGTGTAAAAAATTTGAAGCAGTTATAGAAAATGTGAGTATTTGTTAAATGCGGGTGGTGAGTTCATGTATGTTTGAGGGGCAGGAGGGCATGAAAGCCTGTGCTATGGGTTCTGGAGCCGGACTTTCTGGCCTCCAATCCTCAAAGCCCTTCTATTTATGAAATGTAGGAACCTGGACATTTACTTCACTTCTTTGTGTCTTAATCTCATCACCTGCAAAATGAGAAAGCAAAATAAGACCTCCTAGAACTATAATAAAGACAGTATGAGTAAATACTATGCATAGAAATCATTCAATAGTCTCTGATACATAGTTCTGAGGGCTGTTGTTAGCTCTATGTTTTTCACATGTTTGAAATATTTTGTGTTAAAAAAGAGAATTCAAAGAAATGAAAGAGTTAAGGAGTATGTAAAATTATATAAATCTGCAAATTGTAATCAAGATAATATTTACCTTAAAAGCTTAAATTGAAAACACTGATCAAAATTCTTATACGGCACACCAAGAAGTTTTTAAGGCCTCAACATCAAAGTTAAAAGAGAAAATCTCATGAACATTCTATCTAATCTGTTTTCCCATTTATAACAATAAAGATGATCCACATGCAGAATGGGTTTTGTGTGGATACATACTTGCAACGAGTGCTCTCTTATCTTTTCACTGAGAAACAAAACACAGAGATTCTTTTTTGGTGGGGAGGGGCAAAGGGAGAGGAAGAAAAAGAATCTTAAGCAGCTCTACGCCCAGTGCGGAGCCCTACGTGGGGCTCGATCTCACAACCCTGAGATCGTGACCTGAGCCAAAAACAAGAGTTGGATGCTTAATCGACTGAGCCACCCAGCTCCCCCCAAAACACAAAGATTTCTATAATTAAACTATTTTTTAATATAACAAAGTGCAAAGTTTAAAACAACAAATAAAAAAAGATTTTTTTTCTATTTTTGGTTCTGTAACACGTAGATATAATGTAATATATATTTTAATGTGTAGTTATTTTCCCAAACATACATATGACAATTTAAAATTTCATTTGTTGACAAATCATATCTTTTGTTACTAGGATGTGTCAGTTATAAATGGCAAACTGTTGATTTTTTTTAAATAAGTTATGGGTGGTAAAGTCAAGCTGGCCTCTTCCGCAGTGTTTGGGAGAATCATTAGCTAGGGTTAGATCAATCCCTGTGCACTGAACCCTGACATATGCTTCTTGGAATTGGCTGTGAGAGAAGCAGGCTGTGTGTGTGTGTGTGTGTGTGTGTGTGTGTGTGTGTGTGAGATTATGTGTGTGTGTACACTAGTGTCTGGAATTAGAGTGATCACCCTTGAGAGTATCGTCTGAGCTCTCTTGTCTGAAAACACTGGTTCATGTATTTGTCCATGGAATTTTTCATCTATGTGTCTATGATGGTCTCCCATTATTTCTCACAGTGGAAGTTCCTTGCACTTCTGCTTCAGTTGCTTGCAACTTGTCACTGAGAACATCCCAAAGTGAATTTGGGGTATCGCATACAATCCATATTTACATCACAAGTGTACTATCTGCATTTGATAAGTATTTCTACTTCTCTTTTGTGTATTCTAATATCAGGTAATAAGTTAATTGCATTGTTATAGTTTGTGTAGATTATATTTTTAAATGGAATTTTAATAATCTTTATTAGTATACAGTGGTGATATGTATAATCTATTAAAAAATACTTTCCCCATTTTCAACTGAACTAATTGGAAATAGCTTGTAAGTATCTATTTCTACTTATGAGTCCCTTAGGTGTCCAGGATCCTAGACTTGCAGCTACTGAACTGTCAGATACTGTCATTTTAGAGATAAAACCTGAAATCCAGAGATAGGAAACCAGTTCATGGAACAAATATGTGTTTTGTTCCTATGCCGTGTTAGTGGGTACTGTGTTATGAATAGGTATATTGTGATGGATAAAACCCACATGGCCTCACCCTCATGCCATAGTCTTCTGCAGTTTTCCAGAGGGGGGAATAGATATTAAGCAAATAAAATATATTCTAATTACAAATTGAGATAAGTGTCATGAAGGGGGAAAACAGTGTGTGCTGACAAAGAATATGAATATGAATATGGAAATGAATATGATTTAGATTTAGATTGGGATCCTAGGCAAGACCTCTGCGAAGTGATACTAAAGCTGAGACTTGAAGAAATCAATCCAGGCAGAGGGAATTGCATGTGCAAAGATCCTTAGGCCTGAAGAAAAGAAGGCGTGTGTGCCTAGAGCTTAGTGAGCCAGGAAGAGAGTAAATTGAGATGATGATGGAACGGTAGGCAGGAGCCAGATGGTGCATAGCTCTCCAGGCCACGCGGAGGGTTTGGCGTTTTATTGTAAATGAAATGGGAAGCTATTAAAGGGTTTAAGTAGGAGAGTGACAAGCTCCAATTCATATTGTAAAATATAACCTCCACTGTAGTGTGGTTTGGAAGGGAAAATGAGTAAGAGTGTCAGTGAGGAATCTAGCCAGAAGCTGCTCAGGGCCTGGACGAGGTGGTGGCTTTGGGGATGGAGAGGAGGAAACAGTTGGGATCAGACCCCTGTTGTCTGGATCCCCCCGGCCCATGCTTCCCACTACACCACCCTGCCAGGCCTGAACTAGCCACTGAGTTGAAGCTGATTAATGTGCTCTTGGAGTGCTAAACGGCTCTTCTGCAGAAGGTATTATTACCTCTTCAACTCACTCTGGTTGACTCTGCAAGTTTTTCTTCGTGGATGTTGTAAAAAAAAGATGGTAGACAAAGATCACGTTTTATAACAATAGCATTTTACCTGCAGGTAATTTAGATTTGTGGTGTATGAGGGAATTTCCCAGGCTTGCCAACCTGGATGAACAGATCTCCCTTGAGATACAGGACAGTTTTAGGACAGGTCCAACCTTGTGCAGCTCCTCTGATGTCAGGAAACTGTCATGCCTATTCTATTCCAAATAATGTGTCCTGTTCAGTTATTTCTGGTGCCAGAAGATGTCCATGTGAAAAAGAGGCCCTAAGACTGTAACTGAGAATATTTTTCTATGCCAAGTGAGGATGCTTTCATTACACAAGACTTCTGTATGCATAGAAATGTTTACACTCTCTTCCCCCCACCCCCCACCTTTTTTTATACCAAGAGGCCAAGAGTCGTGTGTTCAGCTCCAGTTGAGTCTTGTTTATTCCTGGTCCTTTGCTCCATAGATTTCTACTGTTTTCGTGGGCTGATTACAGTTAAGGAAGAAAAGAGAAGTATCAGCATGTTAGACTTCTTAAAGAGACAACTGATGATTAGCAATGGAAAGTGTAACGAGGACAGGGATCTGGCTTCAGCACATTTATTCCTATCTGATTTAGAGCAAGTGACTTAACCTCTGCAAACCTCCATTTCCTGATCTATAAAAAGATGCCCAATTATAATGCCTGCCTTAAGTTATTTCTATGAGAATTTAGAGAGATAATCCACACCGAGTGCCTGGTATGTGGTAAACGTTCAGCAACTGTTATCTGTGAATAAAACTCAGGAGAATTTGCTCGTTGCTGCTACTTATCCTAACCATGGGTCTTCCTATCAACTTTAATTCCATCTGCGAGTTAAGCCTACCATACAAGCACCTACTTCCTGGTCACATAGCACACTGTAATGTGTATTCTTTTTTTTTTTTTTTAAGATTTTATGTATTTATTTGAGAGAGAGAGACACAGCGAGAGAGGGAACACAGGCAGGGTGAGTGGGAGAGGGAGAAGCAAGCTTCCCACTGAGCAGGGAGCCCGATGCGGGGCTCCATCCCAGGACCCTGGGATCATGACCTGAGCCAAAGGCAGATGCTTAACGACTGAGCCACTCAGGTGCCCCAGTAATGTGTATCCTTAATTCCTTAGAACAACCTTCAGAAGCAATTCCTAGTCATTCAAACAATTTCACAAGAGGCAAAGTACGCCTATGCACAAAGAAATTAAATCGCTTTCTAGATACCATACAACTAGCGAGGGACAAGGCCAGAATACCTCTGGGAGGGTGAAAAATGGTTTTCATTTGAAGGGGCACAGCACAGATCATCATAGCACTTTAAAGAGCCCGGACTCCAGGGATTAGAAGATGTTTTGCCACAAGGTTTTCCCCTCTTCTGTTGTTCTGCTTCTTTATCTGTCCAGTGAACCTTGACTTAAATCATCCCAAATGGCTACTCTGGTTCTAAAATCTTAAGATTCTAGGAGAGCCTTCATGTTTGAAATATCTTGTGGTCTGCATCCTCCAGAGCTCATTGGTGAGCTGCCTAGAAGGCAGTGTTCATTCCAGGTCTTCTTTCCTGGGTGATAATCTGAGAGAGACCCTAGAGTTATGACTCTGAGGTTAACCAGAATCAAACTTCCTTTCATGAATGCAAGGCCTTAGAATGGCCAATAAATAAGTTGGCTTCATGGGAATGTTCACAGGAAGCTTTCTTCACCCTCACATTCCATGATATTCTACACTCAAACAGGGCTTTCTTAGGAGACTATGATAGACTTGGATTTGGGGATGGAGAGGTCATGCTTTTTTCTAGAACTTAAGGGAGTCTACACATGCTGCCATCCACCAAGCACCACCAAGCGTCATCAGTCCTGAGGCTAACGCCTTCTCTCTACCCTTACTGCCACAGCCTGCCTGACACCCTTATTCTATGGGACGGCTCCCAGAGTGGCTTCCATGACCACAGTACACCACTCCAACCCATCCTTCTCTATCATTCTCCACTTTGGCTTTCCAATGGCCCTCATATGTTTCCCCACACTTACAGTCTTTCAGTGTTTTCCCATTGCTCAATACACTGTTGCCTAATGCTTCTCCTGCCTGAAGTGGATGGAGCAGGACCAGCTTCTGGCCTGTGGAAAGAAGCTGTTTTAGTTTCTGCTTCTGTTTAGTATTGGTCTCTTTCAAATTTCAACTTCTATTTATAATAGACACATAATTTACAGAGTAGTACATACATGTAATTTATAAATTACATATATGGGGGGGCTGTAGATTTGAATGTTTTCACAGATAAGGATGCCTAGTAAAAAGAGTTTGGAGGTCATTGGTTTGAAGAATAAAGTAAAACTTACTAACTTTGCTTAAGGAACCTCAGGTGTCCTGGACCCACATTTTTCTTCTGCTGTCACCTCCAGCCACTGCGTGTGCTTCTTTATTTCCCTGTACCCTGTACCTGTCTGCTCGCTGGAATCCCTGAGCATGCTAGGCTGGGCCATTGTTCCTGCTGATGCTGCTTAAAGCCAAGTCCCCCTGCCTATTCAAGTGTAAATCTAAAATGTTGCTTCCTTTTCGAAGAAGCCTTTCTTAACGTACCTTTTGTCCCAGAATCCACCATCCCAGGTAAAATTAGCATCCCTTCTCTGTGATCCCGTGGCATTTTGCTTGTCCCTCTGTGACAGCACTTTTCATGTTCATTGCTATAATGTTTAGTTGTGTATGTGTCTCTTTGAGGAGGCTGTGTGTGCCTTCAAGGCAGGAAGTACACCTTACTCGTCTTTGTACCCAGCACCTTGTGCATGTCGGAAGTCAATAAATGGTGTTTGAGTTATTTTAAATTTTCATGAGCATCTTATAGAGGAGAATCTGGGAGGGAGGGGGCTTATAGTATGAGGAATAAAATTGGCTTTGTACCAAATTCCCATCCCTGTTGGCATTTAAATCCTAGCTCAATTTCCCTGCCCTGCTTCTTCTGCCTTCCCTAGCTCGGACTGCTTCAATGAAGAGCATACTCTGGACAAGCGTGCCCTTTCTTTCCATTTATCTTTGAGGTGGCATGAAGGTTAAGGATTGCCCGTTTCAAGGTCACTTGATTCCTGTAGAAGTGCAAGGCATCTCAGGGCTTTGGAGATTGTGCAGTTTATGGAGGACGCCGCTGTGCTTGTCAGACTGTGTTCAGTGTGCAGGGACTGAGACTGAGAAAGGGAAGAAACAGACTGAAGGCTGGAGGCGTCATATGATAAGACTGTAAACAGCTTCCTTACAAATCAGGAGCTCCTC
The DNA here is from genome assembly GCF_004348235.1 of Phoca vitulina. NCBI lineage: Eukaryota > Metazoa > Chordata > Mammalia > Carnivora > Phocidae > Phoca > Phoca vitulina. Next base: position 51,957,829 of record NW_022589711.1, read on the forward strand.
TGAAAGTCATAGATGACAATGAAAAAACCCAGATATGACTTATCTCCTTCTTTCTTTCAACATATGAACACTCCTCACCTACTCTGTGCCTGGCACTGTGTTAGGTGCTGTGACAGAGTGATGAATAATTCAAGGTCCCTGCCCTCCCAAGGACCTCATAGTTTAGCAGCAGAGACAGAAGACAGGGTAAGCTAGCAGCTGTAACAGTGTGGGGAGTCCTCTCCTAACCTGTGCACAAGGTAGCTCTGCAGAGGGAGTGATTAATTTTGCTTCAGGGTGTCAGGGAAGGCCCTCAGAAGAAGGCTGAGCCCAGAAAACTCAGGAGGAGTTCTGGGCAGAAGTGGAAGGGCAGGGGTTGTGCATTTCAGGCAGAGGGAACTGAAACAACACAAGGGTCTAGATCAAGGGTTGGTGAACTTTCTCTGTAAGGGGCCTGTTAGTAAATAGTTTAGGATTTGCAGGCTGTAGAGTCTTAGTTTCAACCACTTATCTCTGTCGTTGTAGCAGGAAAGTAGCCATAGACAAATGTGTGAATGAATGGGCATGGCTCTGTTCCAATAAAACTTTATTTACACAATTGGCGGTGACGGGGCTGTAGTTTGCCAACTCCTGGTCTAGAGAAAGGATCTTTAGAGAACCTTTAATCTGATGGTTCCTAATCTTTTCAAGAATTAGGATTACTTGGCACTTGCTCTCTCCGATGCCTAGAAGGCTCCTCTTAGCGCTCTTCTAGATATCCCCGATGGCTTGCTGCTTCTATTCATTCCGGTCTCTGGGTCACCCTCCTTTTTAACTACTGTGTCCACAATAGCACACACACCTCCTGTCCACTCCATCACTTTTCATTGCTTTCATTTTCAATACAGCACCTACACTAAAACTCTACTTTATATTGTTTTTCTATTTTCCTATTGGAATGTAAGCTTTGTGTCTTATTCTCTGTTAAAATTAGTGGTGTGCTGGAGCCCTTTTTCCTCATCTTTTCCCAGCTCTAGCTCTGCATTCAGTGATGTTACATGGTAGTGTCAAATCAGCCGTGGTGGGAATATTTACACAGTGGAAATCAGCCCCATGGGAATCAGGTTTGGGACAATTTTTTGTTTTTGTTTTGTTTTTTTTTCACAAGCCAGTTTGTTAGCAAATCACTAGTTATCCCCTCTGCCTAGAATAATAACCTCCACAAAGCCCAGTGGTCAATGAATACTTGTTTTTTGAATGAAATGTGCTATTAGTATCTGTTGACTGAGAAAATAGATATGCATTTACACATACAGAGTCCTTTGCAATTATTATTGCTACACAGGGAGTTCATTGCTGTCAGGTAGGTAACTGCTCATGGTATGTCTGTCACCTGCGTGTGACCCATTCGGAGACTGAGGACTTGGGTCAGGACGACACTCCCTTTACCCCTCAGGGCAGATTTTGGTGGCCATGATGACACATCTCCAGTCTTCTGCGCTCAGTTCTGCAAGGTGCTCTTTTTCCTGTGTCCACTGCAGTCTGCTGAGTGAAGGCGGGGCCTCTGTCCTGCATCACTTTTACTAAACAGTATGTATTTTTAATGAATTCCTCTCACTCAGTGTGCTTGTAATTTCTGCAGTGTGTTCCAAAGCCCAGATAAGTTCTGTCCTCTTTCAAATGTCTTATTGTACCCCATTTCTGATTTGTCTGGGGCTTTGATTTATGGTATGTAAACATGCCCTCGTCTATACCCTTTAGCTGTGATTTGGTCAGAAATGTATCTGTTTATGAACACTCTCCAACCCTAATAGTCTACTTTTGAAATCTGCAGCCGTGTGACGTCCCAGAAGCACTTGACAAGAATCACATTTAACAGCTGCTTCAATCTTCGTTCATTTAAGTGGCAACATTAAACCTTAATACTGAGGCTCCCTTTCCAAACCCACAGAGACTGATTAGAAAACCCCGTCAAATTACTCCCACAATCCATGTTGAACATTTACAAAGAGCTGCATTTTCATGATGACTGGTAAACCGTCTTTTTAATTCCCTGTCCTAAGCACACACGAAGATAAAGAGGAGCAAACTTGTATTTAGAGGGCCATCTGGCTGATCCCAAAGCTTTCCAGGGCATCAAGGCTGGGGAGGACCTTGCATTGTCATGCAGACTGCCTTAGCTTTTGCAGACCTCCCTGTCCTTCACAGCTGCTCTGATGTGGAGTTTTTCCTGCTTCTCCCTGTTTGCGTCTGTCCATGATAGAAAACTCACTCTTTCTTTAGGCAGCCTGTTCTCTCTTTGAATCCAGTTCATATAAAATTCTTTTTCACCTGTCCCCCTGTAACTTTCACCCATTGGCCCTAGTTCTAGCCCTATGGAGCCACTCAGAACAAATTGGCTTCTTACTTCTGTCTGCTGTTAAGAAAGTGAGGGCAGCTCTCACGTCCCCGGAGTCCTCGCTTCTCCAGGCTACATATTGACTGTTCATTCAGCCATTCGTCACATGGCAGTCCTCTGCGCCCTCCTGATTTGGCTCCCTTTCTTCCGGCCTGTGCGAGTTTTGCCAGTGTCTTTCTGAAAGTGACTGAACAGTGTGGAGAGTAGCTAGGACCACAGACTCTTAAGTTAAATCTGCCTCTTCATTTACTAGTTCTGTAACTTTGGGTAAGTGAGGTAGCTTTGCTGAATCTCCATAATCCCATCTGGAAAATGAGAAAAAAGTACCTTACACATTCAGTTATTGTGAGTATTAAATAAAACTATAGTAAAATCATCAGGGGAATGCCTGGTACAAAGTAGATGTGTTCGAAATACAGCCATCATCATTGTAATAAATACTATTAATTATCTGGATATGGCTTCCATAACAAAGTTTGGATCACTGTTATGTTTTTCATTTTAATTAATGAATTAATTAGTATTTTTCATTTTAGTTTGGTGTTTACATGAGGCACTTTATCTGTAACTTTGAGTGCAAATGTTGAATAGGCAGGCCCTAGATAAATACAATCTAATTGTAGTATCAAAGATATTTATTGTGTGTATATATATGTGTATATATGTACTTCTTGCACAGTTTCCTATAACCCCTTTTCTTTATCGTCCCCATACTCTAATAAATGATAACACAACTCAGTGCTCTCCCTCCTCGCTTCTCTACCTTCTTGTCCCCCAAACCCCTAGCTTGCCCAAGATATGGATTATGTCTTAGTTGCTCTTTGAAAGGAAAGGATGATGATCATCCAGTGTATAGGAGAGGCGTTCTCGTCCTAAATCAACTATGTGTTAGCTCGATGACCTTAGACAAGACACTTTCCCTCTGAGCTTCAGCTTTTTTTTTTTTTTATCTTTGACATTGATGAAGGAGGGTATTTTATCTTCTGCCATCCAGTGGTCATCCTGAGATGTATGATCAGGCCCCCATCATTCCAGCCTGCTCTGGGTTTCCAGGACACACCTAGGTAACTGTTCCCCTGCACTACATGTTAAACCAGCAGGAGTGTCTAGAGAGCTCTTCCAGGTCCCAGCTCTCCTGAGGGGCCTTGAATTGAAACCGCTGTGGAAATCGCCATGTCATCCTGAAGGGAAGCAGTGTTGAGCCGGAGTTCCTATCCTTTACCTACTTTCTCCCCCAACCTCTTTGAGAATTAAATTCCTAACTTGCTTTGTGGCTGTAATTATCACTAAACTTCTTATTTTAGAATGGTTTTAAATTTAGAGAAAAGTGAAGCCAGTACAAAGAGTTCCCATATAAACTACACCCAGATTTCCATATTAACATCTTACATTGGTTTGGTATATTTATGAAAATTAACAAATTAGTATTGATACATCATGATTAACTAAAGTCTATAATTTATTCAGATTTCCTTAGTTTTAACCTACTATTCATTTTTGGTCCCAGGATCCCATTTAGAATATCACATTTCATTTAGTTGTCATGTCTCTTTAGACTCCTCTTGGCTGTGTCATTTTCTTAGACTTTTTTTGTTTTTGATGACCTTGACAATTTAAGTGTTCCTAGTCAGCTATTTTGTAGAATGTCCTTTAGTTGGTGTTTGTCTAGTGTTTTTCTCATGATCAGACTGGGGTTATGAGTTTTGGAGATGATCACGGAGGTAAAGTGCCATTCTCATCACATCATATCAAGGGTACATATTATCAGCATGATTTATGACTGTTGATAGTAACCTTGATCACCTTGCTGAGGTAGTGTTTTTTTTGTCAGGTTTCTCTGCTGTAAAATTACTCCATCCCCTCCCCCTTTTCCTATTGTACTTTTTGGAAGAATGTCACTATGCACGACCAATGGAAGTTTATTTCCTGTTCACCTGTCCAAAATGGGTATTTCTGATGGCTGTTGTCTTTTTTCTATCAGTTATTCAGAGGTCCGGCATTCTTCTATTTTGTTGACATCCCTAGGGCTTTGTCATCTAAATCCAGCCAGCATTAAGAGAATGTTTGCTTTTAAAAGCCTCGGCCTGAAAATGGCACACATCACTTCCACTTACATTCCATATGACACTCATTCATCTGCCAAACCTAACTGCAAGGGAGGCTAGGACATATGGTCTAGCTGGGTGCCCAGGAAAAAGAGGAAATGGATTTGGGAGAAAAGCTAGCAGCATTTGCCACACCATTTTAGAGTACAAAGATGACTAACCAAACCCCTGCTACCTCACCATCTAATAATATAGCCATCATTTCATTAAAAAAAAAATAATAATAGAAGAACATTATCTTAGAATCAAGTAGAATCATATAAATTAGAAAATATCCATTGTTTATCTGTCTGGAATGCCCTTTGTTTTTGTTTTGTTTTTATTTTTGGCTTTGTTTTGTTTTGTTTTTGCCTATTAAAATGCCACTTACTCTTCCAAGTGATGGATGAGGTGCCTTCACCCAACTTTGAGACAGAATTAGTCCCTTACTCCTTGGTGCCATCATGCCACTCTGCATCTATCCCTTATTTAACACCTACCCCACACTGGTATTATATATAAATATGTTTCACGCATTAGACTGGGTGCTCCATGAGGACAGCACAGGAATTATTCATCTCTTAGATCCCCAAGTGTTGTCTGACAAATAAAAAGCATATTTGTTGAGTGCCTCGAGGATTTTAGATGTACCAAAAAGTGGTCTCATTTTTTTAACCCCTTTCTTTAAAATACAACAAAACATGTCCTCTCCATGCCCCATTAGAAAAATGATCCACACTTAGATAGCCAAGCCTTCGTGGAGGAGATGGTCTTGAGCTGAGCCCAGAAAGGTTGGTAGGGTTTGATAGATGGTAATCAGGGTATAGGCAGGCCTGGCTTTCTATGACACATCCTAGGTTCAGGGCATTTGTTCAATAGATGGTCATGTCTCCTTTGAAACATCTAGAGTGCAAGGCATTTGCTTTCATAGATCATCACATAATTAAAACTCAGACTCCAGGCTTGTTCTGGCACTACTTTTGGGCAGTCAGGGATGGTATAAAAGCCTGATGCTCATTATCTTGAATAGGATTTACCAACCTGAATTCCCAGGGTGCCAACAGGGGGATAGCTTCCCCATAGCAAAAGAAGTGTTTAATTACAGCTACAGAAAGAGGAGCATGAAAAAAACAAACTTTTGCTGGCATTAGTGACTCAGCTGCCATGCATCTCATTACCGACCAAAACATGACCTCTTTAAGTGACCTTATCAAGCTTATTAGAAATAAAATATCAAATATAAGACAGTTGTCCCTTTCTCCTATCTTTTTCTATCCTCTACTCTTAGCCCACTGTTTACTTTAATGACTGACAAGCTTAATTAATATTTCACTAAAACAGAAATCAGAAGACGTTTGATTTTCATCATTAAAAAACAGACCTTAATTAGGATTTATATTCTTATGGATTTCAAATCACACTATCACCTATATTTATTCATTGAAATTCTCAATGGTTATAGTTAGCATAGGAATTATTTTTCCCTTTATATAGGTATGACAACTGAGCCTTAAATGTAAAATGACTTCCTCAAGACCACATGGCAATTGTGGTTCAAAGCTGGGTCTTCTGGCTGCATACATAGAATTGAGTGTGCCATATTAGCACCTGTCTGTCAATCAGCCTCATGGCAGAGGCACACATGTTCTTTTTATTTCCCTTGATTATAAAAGTGATCTGCAATTATGATAGCTAAGCTTTCTTGGAGGAGGTGCTCTTGAGTTGAGCCTAGAAAGGTTGGTAGGTAGGGTTTAATAGATGGTAATAGCGGTCCAGGATATTATTTTACAGTGATCTTAGCTAGCTATGTGTTCTTCCAACATGTCCCTAGTATGTCAGACTGGGTGAGCCCATGGAGGCAACACACTGAACATGAAGCCATTCCTTGATTTCTGCCACCACCCAGGGCAGAGGATTCTAATGTACTCCAGGTCAATAGATACTTATAGAAGGGATCTAAAGATATTTCATTTTAACTTCCAGATGATATTGATAATTGGAAATTAGGGCCCACAAAGTAAATAAATTGAATTTATTTAACACACGTATATAACATATAGTTATCAATCACAATGCCTAATTCCCAGTTCAGTTCTTTTTTTTTCATAACCCTGCTTCCTTATTCCCAATTTTCTTGGCATCTTTTCTGCTCCTTAGGATTGCTCTGAAGAAGACATGTTTATATAGGCATTGCCTCATATTCCTGAATATATGTGATCAAGTCGTATGTGAAAAAGTTTAACCACAGACATACGCTGTAGAGAGCAGGTCCATTTCCCAGAGAGTTAAGTGCACTGAATCCTTAACTAGAATTCTTATTTGGAATTAAACATCAATAAATATGTTTTGTTTAACACACTATACCTAGCATATTGCTTGACAAAAAAGAGATTCGGAGTAAATATTGGTTGAATAAATGGGGGAAGGAATGAAATTGACTATCAGTTGAAATTCGGTGACCGTCCTTTTGAGGATAGTATGTTGTTACCTCAGGGATGCATTAGACTGGTCTAAGTTTTGCCCAGTACTGAAGTAGAGACAGAGATGGTAGTGATGTTGTAGAAAATGAATTGTTGGCAGCCAGCACCACAATGAGAAAGCTTTAAATATTTATGTTAGCTGATATATAGAAATCCAAATGTGGTATACAAAGTTCAGCTTGATAGTATTAATGTGTAGGGAGTTTTCAAAAGCTGAGGACCACTCCTGGTATGAAATACTTAGAGAAATATGCATGGATTTATTTGTTTGTTTGTTTTTGTACTGGAAAAATGACTTTTGAAGTGTTGGGGCTCCTCTTTGGTGAGGTATTTATTGAAGGTGAAATCTGTTTTCACATACATCTCATGACCATGGGGGTTTTGCTTTTTTCCTGTGGTTCTCATACAAGCCATTCTTTCTTTCTGGCTGAACTTGACCAGCATTTCAAAACCCAGAAGTTTCTGATGGATAGTTGACATTGAGCCCACATAGAAGTCTTCCAGGGCCTAATTTTGACTGTTGGAAGCTTAGGAATTATAGTGGCAGTTTGGTCTAAATAGTGATTCTGGAATGGAACCATAAGCTTGGTGGCATCTTGCAGTCAGACACTAGATGCATGAGGGAGAGAAATAATTCACGTTTTTAGTATTCTTCTGTATTTTCCTAATCATAATTAGTTTTTGTCTACTTATATTTGGTTTACTGCTGTATAGTATTATGGCTCTGCCTCTAGAAGGAAAAAGAAGAGTAAAGATATGTTACTGAAATGCCCCCTTTCCAAATGTTTATTTCAATATTTAAGACTTTGGCATTTGTGAGTTTACTTAGAGAATTTTTGGACAATTTGCAAGTGCGTATTTTTATAAACAAAATAAGAATTTGAATAATCATTTCATTTTGTTTTGCAGAACCCCAGCTGAAAGGAATTGTGACAAGGTTATTCAGCCAGCAGGGATATTTCCTGCAGATGCACCCAGATGGTACCATTGACGGGACCAAGGACGAAAATAGTGACTACAGTAAGGATCATTAGCTTCTTGAAATCCCATTATGATCAAATGTATGGCCCAATGTATCTTGGACTTAAGGTGTGGCCAGGCTGCCTTTTGAACTGTTTAATTGCTAATAAGCTGGTGTCTTGTCTTTTATCCTTTTTGCTATGATTCCCCATAGTAAAGAGACAGTTGGGAGGTTACATACTAAATGAGAAGGTAGGAGGCTTGAAGGAGTTCCAGATAGTCAATGGATAAGAATATCCTCCCACTCCAGGGTTTGTAGTCAGTATGGTGATAAGTATTTGTAGGAACAAGGCAGACCTTCCAGCACAAGATGGTGTTTTAATCCTAGAACCAAATAGTAAACATGTTATAGTAATTCTTGGAACATCATTTCTGGCAGACCAAAATTACTTCTTAAGGTAAACATTGAATACATACATATGTCTATTACATATGATTTCATTTTGATTGAGGACAAAATTATTGATTTTAAAAGGAAAATATATTTTTTTCTTTTATATTGATTTAAAAAGAAAAATAGTATGGTAATGTTTTGGTAATAACAGGATAATAAAAACCAGTAGACCTGAAATTTTGCTTGTAAGTTTTTTAAATAAAATGCCAGATATTCAAAGTTTGTTAATAATATCCCTGGAATTAGTTTTTAACTAACTTAAGTATAGAGTTGACATGTTTAATAACTAAGCAAAATCATCAAGGTATGACAAAGTATATTTGCATTTCAGAAGAATTTTGAATATAAGCCTCAGAGCCAAGAGTGATCGATCACTCACATCATATCTTTTCGTTCCTGCACAATCATATACAGATACTCAGGGGGAAATTCACATTATCTTAAAATTATGCAGGGTGCCATATTGTTTCCTAAAGTTTGTCTGTATTCACTGCTAGATCTTTAGTGTTGAGCACATAGTAAATACTCATCAAGTATATGTCCCATTGAGTTGTCTTCTGATGGATATGATTTTGTGGTCAGTGTGACAGTCTACCAAACTGCATAAGATAGTCTAAGAAGCCTTGTATTTTATGGTGAAATAACTTTTAAATTAAAATTAAAGATTTGAGGGAAGATCTGCAATTCCGAAAGTGTGAAAATGTTCTTATCAACCCCTTCTAAATCATTCTTTGTTCACTTAATATTATACATTATAAAATATGAATTCCAATACAGAAAATATCTTATTATAAAAAATTGCATCCCAGTTCCCTGCATAGTTGGTTAGCCTATTGTGGTTTGCATTGTTGGTTTGTGTTTGTTTGTAGGAATGCATTCTTTATGTTATTGATTTATTGATTTATTTATTGGAATGCATTCTTTAAATGATTCCTGTTTTCACAGAAGACTGAGCATACCTTTCTCTCCATGTAAGATTTTCATCTGTTGCATCTGTACTTGCATGCAGATTTAGTGATGCTACAGGTATTGATGGAAAGAATCAGAGAGATTGCTTAGTTGTGTCACCTATGCTGTCCGGAGTTCTCCCTTGATCTGTTTCTTTTTCTATAAAATGAGGTGGCTGGAGAAAATAACATGAATGTCTCCTGTCAGCCCCATCCATCCAACTTTTTAAAAAATTGAAAAATTATCAATTGAGGAGGATAGATTCAGTCCCCAATTAAGTTGAATAGCTATACATGGTTCCACACGATGAAGCCATAACCTGGACAGCTGTCCTGCAGATGTATGACCTTTATCATGGGTTTGTGGTGGAAGGGCAGGGGCAAAAGTGTGGGTTCAACTGACAAAAATCCTTCCTTCACCATTTCATAGAAAAATAATTGAGAAGTGCTCTCTCTGCAGATGCTGGGTCAATCAATGTCTGATGTAAATCCATACACACACACACACACACACATACATTTATACACATGTATATGTACAAATATATATGCCTATATATGTATGCATAATGGCATTATGCATAACACACATATTGAGGGTGACACATTTTGTCAAATACTTTTAGAAACTGAATTCATACATTTAAAATATCTTATTTTTTCTTAAGATAAGCAACTGCACACACTTTTTGATATATTGGTTTTAAAAATAGTTTAGATATACAAAATAATAAGACTAGAATAAATCTATCTGGATACCCAGTCCCTGGCATAAAATTTAGTTAAAAAATATCAATACATTTGAACCCACTGTGTGCTTTCCCTGGTGGAGTCCTGCTTTCCTTCAGTACCAGTACAGCAAACCTGAATTTAGCGTTGTTTATTTCCATGCAGTTTTAAAAATATATTTTTTCATATATGTATACTTAAACCATTTGTAATATTGTTTTGTGTGTTTTTAAACTTTTAATAAGTGAGAGCATATACTGTTCATAACTTCTGTGTACTTTTCCTCCCTAATATTATGGTTGTGAGCTGCATATATGGTGATATATTTGCTTTCTATCGTTCACTTTCATTTTTGTAAAGTATCTCTTTGCATGAATATACCCAAATACATTTATCCATTCTCTTTTTGGTGGATAATTGTCATTTCTATTTTAAGGCAGCACAACTATATTTCTTACAGATGTTGAAAAGACCTTCCCTAACCATCCTTTATAAAATGACATTCCTTACCTTGGCCCTCTTTATTCTGATATCCCCCCTTTTTTGTATTCATAGCTCTTATAACCACCATACACACACACACACACACACACCACAGTTGCTGTTTGTTTATTTTTTATCTTCCTTTTCCTCCCAGGAGAACGTAAGTTCCATGAGGGAAGAGATTTTGTTTTGCTCTTTGATGTATCTTTAGAATGATCTCTAATATGTTGTAAGTACTCAACAAAAATGGAATGAATGAATGAATGTCCCCTTGTGTATATATACAAAAGTTTCTGAGTCATTGGCTAAATACTCCACCCACCCAAATATTATTTTAACTTTTTCTTTTGAAATAATTTTAGACTTCAGAAAAATTACAAAGTAATATAGGATATTCCTATATACTTTTCATCCAGTTTCCCCTAATGGTATCATTTTACGTAACAACAGTAAAATTATCAAAACCAAGAAACTGGGATGCCTGGGTGGCTCAGTCGCTAGTGTCTGCCTTCGGCTCAGGTCATGGTCCCAGGGTCCTGGGATCGAGCCCCGCATCAGGCTCCCTGCTCAGCGGGAAGCCTGCTTCTCCCTCTCCCACTCCGCCCTGCTTGTGTTCCCTCTCTCGTTGTCTCTCTGTCAAATAAATAAATAAAATCTTTTTTAAAAAAAGAAAAAAACAAGAAATTGACACTAGTACAATACTATTAACTGAGCTATAGATTTAATTCAGATTTTGCCAGTTTTTCAATTAACATACTTTCTTCTGATTCCCCAGTCCCCCCCACGTATTTTCACTGAAAAAATTTCCAATGAAAGCAAATAATTTTTATTTATACTTTTTCCTAGTGGGGATGAAGGGTAAAAATATCAGAGGAGGATTTAAATTCTACTCAATTTTTAAATAGAAAATTATAAGCCTCTAAGATGTGAAAATGACTTTTCTTTCTCTACTTTGTGTGGGCAGGAGTAAATGCATTTGATTGTTTGAAAAAAAAAAATCTTGTTACTATGAGCATCTGTCAGAATTGTGCTGTTCAGTTCACTAGACATCATTAGGTCCAACCAACCTTATCATGGTATCTTGCATTGAATTGATAAAGACACCTGTTCTTTTGTTCATGAAGAAAAGACTAATTACATGTAATTGAGTACAAAAACAAATGGGTTTGTCAGCAGCAACAGATAAGAATCTCTGCAAATGTAATGATAACAAAAGATACAAAACTGTGTTGGAACACTGGCACAAAAAAGACAATTGCAGTTTGGAAAGTATTAATAGGAATATTTTACATAAAATTAGAAAGGTAATTATTCTGCTTTACTAGTTGCCATAGGAGAAGATGCATTTGAAGAGGTCAAACATGCTGGGGTGGAAACAATTAAGATATTATAACCAAATGTATTGTTCTCTTTCCCTCTGAACAAAATATATGAACAGTGATTTGAGGATGGAATGAGCTGCCTGATACATTAGTACAATGGTGAAACTGGAGATATTCAGTCAGATGCTGTACTGGCACTTGTAGGGGGTTTCACAAGAGAACCCCATTGGTGTGGGAAGGGGAAGGAAGGTGGTGGTGACTGGGGTAGTTTCAGGGCTCAGTGGCTTTTAAGGTCTCCTTCAGTACTGAGATTTATTTTTTAAATTTTATTAAGGTTTTTAATTTTAATTCCAGTATAATTAACATCCAGCGTTATATTAGTTTCAGGTATACGATACAGTGATTCGACAATTCTATACATTACTCAGTGCTCATTGTAATAAGTGCACTCTTTAATCCCCACCACCTATGCCACCTCTCTCCCACCCACCTCCCCTCTAGTAACCATCAGTTTGTTCTCTGTAGTTAAGTGTCAGCTTCTTGGTTTCTCTCTCTGTGTTTCCCTTTGTTCATTTGTTTTGTTTCTTAAATTCCACATATGAGTGAAATCACATGGTATTTGTCTTTCTCTAACTTATTTTCTAACATTATACTTTCTAGCTCCAACCATGTTGTTGAAAATGGCAAGATTTCATTCTTTTTTATGGCTGAATAATATCCCATTGTATGTATATTCCTCATCTTCTTTATCAATTCATCTCCAGAGGCACATTTAGTTGTGGAGTTTATTCTGCCAGTCTTTGGGTTGTTTTCTGAGTTATTTACACTTGTGTGTTAACTAGTTGTATCCATGGGATGAGGTGAGCCTAGGGTCCTTCTACTCTGCCATCTCCCCCAGGAATCCCAGTCCTGAGATTCTTTTAAAAATTATTTTGAATAAGTAAGATAAGTATACAGTATAAAACCATAAAGGTGCAAAAGGTTATGCTGTTGAGAAAGAGCAAACAGTCCCTGCCAGGCAGGAGCTGACTTGGTAGTCCAGCAGGCCTTGGGGTACTTCTTTTGAATATAGACAATTTCACAGAACACCCAATCAGAAAAGGCCACTGTGATTGTGCTGGATCAAGACAAAAACACAACCACTCTGTAATCATGTCTGAACACAGGCAAAAAGAAGAATGTTGTCCAAACTACAAAATGATCAAATATTTCTCTATCCTGGCTTATATCAGTGGCTGCTTACTAATTCACCAAACACAGCTTTAACTTGCTCTGCTCTTCTTGTCTTATAGATAATATATATATATATTTTTAAAGATTTTATTTATTTATTTGACAGAGAGAGACATAGTGAGAGCAGGAACACAAGCAGAAGGAGTGGTAGAGGGAGAAGCAGGCTTCCCGCCGAGCAGGGAGCCCGATGTGGGACCCGATCCCAGGACCCTGGGATCATGACCTGAGCTGAAGGCAGACGCTTAACGACTGAGCCACCCAGGTGCCCCCTTATAGATAATATTTATTAACTTACCCGATCATACAATGACACTCACTTCCTTAGAGCATCCAATTGGGAGTAAATCTGCATTTCTTTGAGCCCTCCCTAAAATTGCCTAACCCAAGACCAAATCCTGTAAGTTCTTTCTTACACCCTCTTACTAAGACATCCCAGCTCGACCATGGAGTGCATTTTTCCTCCTTGCCTTAAGTCATTAAGCCCAACTTTGTTCAACCATGGGTGTGTTTCTTTCCCTGGGAGATACTGACATAGTCAAAAACAGTTTTCTGTTCTTCTTCTCTCTGCCTCTGGCCACATTTCTTGGTATTCTTCTGGAATGTAGTCTATGCATTTGTCAACATATACAATGCTCTATGTTTATATTGATATCATTTCTCTCTCCATCATCTAACATTATTCAGTATCTTTTTAAACTTAAATTGTTATATCTATGAGATTTTTCCATATTAGTATGTATTTATGTGGAATAATTTATTTAACCTAATTCTCTGTTGAAGGCCATTTCAGTTCTTATATTTTGCTAATGCAAACAACACTATAAAAAATATCCTGGTACGTAAGTAATTTTGCATGTGTACAAGTGTACTTACGGGATGGATACTTAGAAGTGGAATTCCTGGGTCAAGGGTATATGCTTTTTTAATTTTGAAAGATCTATATTTGTTCTCCATCATACAAATTTACATTGAGGATGTCTATTTCCTTATATTCTAGGTCAGCACAATGTGTTATCAAACTTCTGGTTCTTTGTTACCTAAAAACATAAACATTATTTGTCTTATTATGAGTTAGGTTGAGCACTTATTCATATATTTTAAGAACCATCTTCACTTCTTTTTCTATAAAATATCTGTTTATATCTGTAGGATATAAACCTACATTTGTAGGAAATCTATTTATATTTTAAAAAAATCAGCTCTTTGAAAAAAAATCAGCTCTTTGTTATATGAGTTGTACGTTTTTACTCATTTTGTTGTTTGTCTCTGAATTTACTTGGCCGTGCTTATTTATTTTATTTTATTTTATTATAAATATGCTTTTACACCCTCAGCTTTTCTTTCCTGTTTAAAAAGCCTTTATTTATTCCAAGATGATTTTTTAAACAATCTCCTGAGCTTTGTCTTAATAAATTATTGTTTGACTTTTATGCTTAATATTTAATTAGTATGGAATCTGTTTCTTGAGATCTTTTGATTCTAGACCTCTAATATTTTATGTTCTTGACTACTGATTACAAATCAAACACAGTTTATTCAGATTTTATGAATAAACTAAATTTCTCATGAGTTCAGCATAAAGAAACATTTCAAAATGGTCGGTATCTGAGTTTCAGAAATCCAATTGGAAACTTAAAAATGTAGTCATCCAGTTATGTTTTCTATACAATACCAAACATATGATGTTTTGATACCACCACCAGCCACAAGGATATAGACACAGCCAAAGCCAACAGAAGTTCTGTATTGCTAAACTATCAACAGAAACATGATCCACATGGTTAGCTGGGAAGAATTATCAAGGACATAAGGGATGCTGTGGAGAATTATAAGGAGGTTTTTCTCCCTAACCAGGGACCTTCCTGGACAAGGAGTTTATCTCTTACACCTACTAGAGCGTACACATTATCGTTTTCATGGGAAAGTAAGGGCTATGCCATATCCAATTATAGGGATAATATTTTCTTCTACTATCATCTATCCTTTAAGAATATGTCATCAGTTTGTATGTGCGAAATCACACCTATAAGTTGGATGAAAAGAAAAAGAAATGTGTGTGTTATCCTGCTGATTTTCTTTAAGCAAGATTACTTACATAATCTTAAGCAATAGCGTGGTAATGTTGTTATTCTTAGAGTGGCATATTTTTTCAATGTCAAAATTAATATTTATCCTTAGCTTATGAATGCAGTCACTTCATTTGATATTTTTAATAAAGAAAAAATGCTTTTTGATTTTAATCGCTAGAAGAAGAGTAATGAACATTTGTTAGAGATTTGTTTTTGTTGACTATGCTTTAATTTTAAAGAGTATGCTTCCAGATAATATTTGTGGAAAGCATGAACAAGAACCAATTATTTCCTTGAATAGTTTACCCACTCACATAAAATCACAAGGGAATAACTTTCTAAACTTTTTGTAACCTTGACCTCTTTCCTTCTTACTAGTCTTGTATTTCTTTTCGATCCTAAGACTTCTGTTCTCATGTGTCCCTCTAGTCAGTAAAGGAAAACATGAACCATATGAAATTATCCTTCTCCCCGGTTGCTCTGTGACTGTTTATGGGCATATTTATAGCATATTTATAGGCTGTATGCATAGTGGTTAAGAATCTTGAGACGATGGACTCTGAAAAACAAACTGAGGGTTCTAGAGGGGAGGGGGGTGGGAGGATGGGTTAGCCTGGTGATGGGTATTGAGGAGGGCACGTTCTGCATGGAGCACTGGGTGTTATGCACAAACAATGAATCATGGAACACTATATCTAAAACTAATGATGTAATGTACGGGGATTAACATAACAATAAAAAAAATTAAAAAAAAAAAAAAAAAAAAAAGAATCTTACAGGAGCTACTTAACCAAGTGTATTCCTAGAAAGAGTTGAGGGCTGAGATTTTCTTTAATCTATTCTTGGCTCTGTGAGGTAACCAGTGCATTGACTTTAAGCAAATCACATAAAATTTCTCAGATTTAAATGATATCTGATTGTACAAAATGAGAGGGACAGAGAATCTCTCAGATTTTAGAAGCCTTTCCGTTCTCATGTGGAAGGGAATGTATGCTCAGAAAAACTGACTGGCGTCTTCCATTTCCCATTTCAGAACAATACCATTTGTTCTGAAAGCTATATCACCAGCAGGAAATCTTCAATTTACAAATCCCTATGTGATATCCTCAAGGTGTGTATAAGGATCTGGAGAGTCATGCACGTAAATGATAGAACCAGAATTTGAATCCAGGCTATCTGACTTAAAATTCTGTACCTTTAGCTTAGTTATTTAACCTCTTCACAGCTTAATCCCCTCATTTGTTCAGTGGGAATGATAACAGAATTTACATCATAGGGTTGTTGTGCAGATGAAATGGGTTGATTCATGAAAAGTACTTAAAATTGTGCCTAAAACACAGTAACTCCCAATAAATATTGTTAGTTGTTGCTATTACTATTACTATTACCTTCATCCACATGGATGAAAGAGTACTTGTTTACAAGGAGCTCATAGACAGAAGCCATTTCAACAAGTAGAATCCTTAATGGCGGCAGCTGATGTTACGCGAAAGAGTGTGAAAGTGCTGAGCTGGGGGATATTGAAGAGTACTCTAAGTCAGGGTTCATACAGTGTGTAGTCCCCAGACCATTTCCGGCATCAGCATCATCTGGGAACATTTTTGAGCCTCACGCTAGACATATTGAATTATTAGAATTCTGGGCTGTGGCTCAGCAATCTCTGTTTCGACAAGCTCTCTGGATGATTCTGATGCACTGCAGTAGGTATGACTGGTAACTCTCCTCTGCCCCAGGATTTGGAATGTTCACTTTTGCTGATTAAGGCAATCTCTGTCTTGGGACTGCCACACATACTTCTACTGGTACCTGATTCCGAATGTAATAGGGAAAGCATGGATTTGTAGGCATCCTGCAAAGCATGATGAAATTCAGACTTTGTAGTGTCTCAAACATGTGTGAAATCAGTTATTTTTGAAGTTTTTTTAAGTTTTCTAATAGCCACATTTTAAAAAATTTTATTTTAATTCCAGTGTATTTAACATACAATAGATGAATGGATAAAGAAGACACACAACAATGGAATGAATGTTGTATTTGATTTAGACCCAGAGAGAGTCAAGAGCGCAATTCTAGACAGATGTATAATCAAACATAGGTTTGGGGGAATTACACAAATGATACAGGTGAGCCTATATCTTGGACATTTTACACATGCTAATTACATTTACGTGGAATGACTTACCCAATCTTATTCACTGGCTTTGCTGATAAGCCACCCTTACCCTTTAGAACCCTTCTCAACTTTTTTCTTCTTTGTGCGAAGCCTTCTCTGGCTTTCCCCGACAACTGCCACTCTTTCCCAACACCCCCCACTAACTCACTTCACCCAACTCTGTCTGAACCTTGTGTGTACATTTACAGCTGCACAAGTCACATTAGACTGCAATTCCTTATCTACATTTGTATTTCCCCTCTGAGAGTGCAATGTCCTTATTTGCCCTTCTGTGGAGCACAGCAATGGACAGTTTCCAAGATCCCAAACTGGAGGGCTATGGCAGATATGTTTCATTTAGCTGGCACACCTCACGGTGAAAAAAAATGAATGTATTCAAACAGTGGATGTATCTGCTTTCCCGCACATTTTCCTCCTGCCTGCCTCAGCCCTGAAGAGGTTTGAGTTTGGCGTACCTCAGTGTTGTAAAATCAAAATGACTGAATACACCTTCAAATGGAGAGTATAAGCCACTTAAATATCACTAATTGTAAGTCAAAGTGACTTGGGCTGTGAGTCAGATAACCTGGTTTCCAGTCCAGGTCCTGTCCCCATTTAGCTGCATGTTCTTGTTTAAGCTTTCTGTTCCTTGGTTTTCTACTCTGTAAAATGAGGTGTTTGAAAAAGATTATCTCCAATATCCCTGAAAGATCTGAAACTTTGAAAGCCTACAGATTGGTAATGAATTTTGGTTTTACCTTTGAAACCCTTGAAATTTTTCCTTTAAACACATCATTAAAAAGGGCAAAATTGTAAGAGTGGGTAGTACAATAATTTTTGCAATGAATTTGAAAACTGTAGTAAATTCACTCTGCCTTCAAAATATAACAGAATCTGACCACTTTCAATACCCCTATTGCCACTACGTAGACCAAGCTGCTCTCATCTTTGGACCTTTGCAATAGCCTCCTGACTGATCTTGTCAGTTAAAGCTTTCCCTCTTCAATCTATTATCCACAGAGTAGCCAGACCCAGTTACAACATGGGTCAGATAGGTCAGTTCTCTGTTCAGTCTCTTTCATCATACATCGTTAAGGGTAAAAGCCAAGTTCACTTTATGACCGATACGGTTCCACATAATCCTGCCCATTATCTCTTGACTGTTTGCCCTCCTTTATTTCGACTAGTCATCCTGTTGTTCCTCAAACACAACCACCATGGTCTTTCCAGAAGCCCTTGGTACCAGCATTCCATGTCTTCCTAGCATGTTCTTCCTCCAAATATCTAAATAGTCCCCTTTCTCATCTTCTTCATTCCTTTATTCAAAAGAGATGCCTTTTCCCATGGAGGCCTTTTGTGGTTAGTCTATACATTTCAATCCTTGTCTTCAACACTTCACTCTCCCTTGGCAACTTGATTTTGTTCTTCCTCCAGAACACTTGCCACTGTCTTATATACTTATTTATTTTATTATGTCCCTCCTCCACCAAGACATTCCCCATTTATATACGCAACAGAATTTCCTCATTCATACTTGCTTATGTTATTTTTTTCATTAATTGTATCCTCCTCTAAAAACAAGATCAACAGCCTTTTGTCTTTGAAAACTTTTTCTGATTTCTTTAACTGGAAGTCCTGCTTTTTCCTAGGCATACATTGTACCTCTCTTAAGAAATGTATGCAGTTTCATCTGTATAAATTTATTATGTGTGTGACTTGTTTACTTCCTTTAGGTTACAAGTTTCTTGAAGTCATTGACTATGTCTGATTTATCTCGGTATTGGCATGTAATAAGGTCTTAATAATAGGTAATGCCTTAATAATGGATATGGGTAGGTTAATTTGTAGTAATAATAGTATAATCACACTACCATTTAAATTGGAAGGCCTAATTAGAATAAAAGCTCCACAGGGGCAGGGAGCTTTGTCTGCAGTTTGCACTGCTGTTTCTCCAGCACCCAGAGTCATGTCTGGCACATATTAGGTTGTCAGTATTCGTTGAATAAATGAATGCAAGTGAATTCTCAGAATAACTCCATCAAAAATGAATATGACTTTGTTGAACAACACCCAGCTTGAAGGATTAATGCAAATTGGATCACGTTTGCATTTTGTTTTGAGAATGACAGACAATTTAAGAGACTTCAAAGGATGGATAAGGAAGTCATTTTCCATTACGAAAATAGGAAGAAAATTGAGTAGGCTTAGTCTGGAAAAGTGAACTGTATAGCGATAATAGTAAAAGAAGACACTCTTGCACAGTTTTAAGTATGTCTTCAAAGCGTTATGTGAATATATATTCATGGTGATAATTACAGAGGCATCATTTTCTGAAAGTATGTAAATGGTACATTTACCTATGAGAGAGGGAGCCATTGCTTTTATTATTCAACCAGGACCAGGAGCTAAATTTAAGCTTATTTTGCAGGGAACAGAAACCATACACTGAGGTGCTTAAAAAGTAAGAAAAAAAGGGGGGTGGGTTCCTTGAAGTAGTAGAAAAGAGTTTTAGAGTTGTGATAAATTAGAGATTGTTAAAAATCTCCCTGAAATTACCTGCTTCTGAGGCTCTGAGATGTGAAGTTGATTTGGTCAAAGGAGAGTAAGGAAAATTCAGTTCCATTATATCTCCCTTCTGTGTTCATTCCTCAATACAAATTATTGCTTCAGAGATTAAGCAGGTTTGCCTACATTCTCAAACTTAATAGAGATAGTAATTAATGTCAGTGGGATTTCTTATATGTCTCTGGTTTGATTAGGTGTCTGGTTTATAGCCACCAGTTTATTAAGGAATTAATCATACCTTTATTCTCATGTGGATGGATATTTTCCAGGGCATACTACCATGAACTATAAAAGAATAATTATATATTTTCCCTGAGGGATTTGGAAAAAATATGAGTTTGCAATATATCAAATAATAATAGCTAATGTTCACTGAGTAATTTTAGAAATTTTATTCATTTAAGTATCACAACAATTCTATAAAACAGGTATTATAGTCATGCCCACTTTGAAGATGAGTAAACTGAGGCATAGGGAGTTTAAATAATTAGCCCATGGTCACACAGATATTAAATGGTAGACCCAGGATGTGTACACAGCAAATTTAGTTCCAGAGTTAATGCCTTTACCCACTCTACACTGGATTTCTCTTTCGTGGTTAATATTTCCCAGTGCATAATAAACATTCCCTTAAATCATAAAACTACATTTTCTCCCAACACTTTTTAAAAGTATTAAGAAGGAAGTATGATTTACTTGTAAAGTATTATGGTGGTTTACTTTAAGATGGTATAAACACTGAACTTTGAGAGGATTTTTCTTCAATATGTTTGGTATATTTACATTGTAAATTAAAGTATTTTTTAGAAATAGTAAACCATTATACAGTAATTTTTACATTCTTAATCTGGTGGCCCGTTTCGTGTATCTGACTTGGGAAATTTGAGGTGTGTAGGATGTGTGTATTTGTGTGTGTGTATATATTTCCATGTATTATTCAGTAGCCTAGATAGAGTGGTACTGAGCAGGCATCCCGCCAAGATCTAGTGAGGTTGCACTTAGTACATCTGCTTTTCCTGACACTGAGACAGAATGTGGAGCACACTCCCATGTCAAAATATGTCTGTTCAGCATTACTAAGCCCACTCTATAGTATTCTAATTGAATTTTTAAAAATATCTTAAAGAGAACTTCTCTTTGCTTCCTCTTACTTAGGTATTGCCAGAATACATAATTTTATTGTTACTTTAGTATGTAGCGGGGACCAGTTATGATCCTTGAGGAAGCAGTGTGGTGTTGTGAATATCCCATACAATTTCAGAGACAGACAGTTATGGAAATTAACATGCATTTCTCCATTTACCAGCTGTATACACTTGGTCAATTTGCTTAGCACTTTCAAACCTTAGTTTCTCAACTGTAAAATGGGAATTATATGTAAGGACTTAAAGTATATAATATCAAACTTACCCTCATGGAAGAGAGTGCTTTGGGAAGTCTGAAGAGGAGAAATCTATGCTGCTGGAAGTGTGAACAAGAGTAATTTCCGGGAAGGTATAGGACTGAGCAGAGCCATGAATTGTTAATAGGCGTTCTTGGTGCCTCACATGCAGTTTCGACACTCTGCTGGGCCCTAGACCCAGCCTTCTTGTCTTTAAGGGAATTTGACTGAAGTTGAATCTGCATAGGATTCAACCCCACTGCACTTGGAATTTCTCTCAAAGTGGGTAGGAATGAATACAGTTACACATGGTCTTTTCTCAGTCCTTTGAATCTGCTGGTGATCTCAGCAGGGAAAGTCATATCAAGATGCAAGGGAAGATAGTCTACTTCCCACCAATGTCAAAGTCCTCTGGAACAATGCCTCCCGAATTTTTGGACATTAGAATCATCAGGGTGACTTTAAAAAAATCTGATGCCCGGGTCAATAAAATCAGAATCTCTGAGGATGGAACCAAGGCATGAGTATTTTAAAATAACACAGATGATTCTGAAATACAGTCAAGTAAAAGAAGAGTGACTTCTAGAACATTGCTTCTTATACTGTAGTGGGCATCAGAATCACCTGGAGGGTTTGTTAAACTACTGGTTTTTGGGCCCTTACTCCCAGAATTTCTGATTCCAGTAATCTGGAAGAAGGGCTGAATGTTTGTGTTTCTAACAAGTTCATAAGACCACACTTTGAGAACCACTGCTCTAGAACAGTGCTTCTTGAACCTTACATGCGTAGTGATCATTTGGGAATCTTGTGAAAATGCAAATTGTGATTCGGTAGGTCTTGGATGGGGCCTGAGATTCTGCCTTTCCTGTAAGCTGCAGGAGATGCTGACACTGCCCACAGCAAGCTCTAGTCTGAGGACTGGTGAGGTTCAATAAGCAAAATCTGGGAGCTGGTAAGAACTACCCCCAGATCCATTGAATATGAAATTGCTTTTTTAGCAATGCTGCACATTGGAATCATATGAGGAATTTAAAAAAAATATTGAGGCCTAGATCCAATCTTGGAGATTTTTATTTAGTTGGTATGGGTATGGCCAAGGTATCAGAATTTAAAAATAAACAAACAAACAAAACTCCCAGAAGGTTGTAATACGCAGTGAAAAACTTTGAGACAGAGTTACACAATAGGATATTATTTTAAAGTACACTGCAAATCATTGCTGTCCTTTTATGGAATGTTCCTTGATATTGTATTGTAAAAAAAAGCTGGAGATGACAAGTAAATGGCCCCTCCTGGGTCCACAGCAGACATCACTAAATTCTTTTGTTTTGTTTAGACATCACTAAGGTTTTACAACAGTCATTGTGGCCTAGCCTCAAATGTCTCCTTAAGACATAGTTTTGGGCAGCTGCAGCAAAATGATTGGAGTTTCACACACGCCTGCCATATGTATGCTTCGTCTTCATTAACACCAACATATATTGAGGGAGAATTGTGTTCTAGTTACTAAGTTACAAAGATGATTCTCATACTATCCTGCTTTCTAGCTGCTCCTAGCATAATAGACAAAGTTGAGGTTGAACCTTTATGTAAATTAAACTTAATAATGCCAGGTAGCACTGGTACTGCCAAGTGATTAGAAAAAAATCACTAAATTTCAGAGATGGAAGAGATCCCCCAAAGCCATGGTGCTCAGAGAAAGTGGACTTTAAACTGAGCCTTGAAGAATAGGAACAAAATAGGTGAGCTAAGATCAGGAGAACTGCATTTCAGATAAAGAGGCACAAAATTACCAAGTGGAGAAAGCTCCTTCCATGTTGGGGACAAATTAACTGAACAATGGGTCTAGCAAAGAAATTATGTGGAGGTATCACAGGACCATATTTTAGAGTGCTAAACAACACGTAAGGAAGTTTACACTTTATATTTTAGGACATGGGGAACCAATGAATGTTACTGAGCAATTGTAATCAAATGATAGGTGAAATGTACTTTGGAAAAATTTTGTACGTAGGGACAATGGGAGAAATGAGCTGAAACATTTTAAGGTAGAGAATACTGATCCTATTATTTTTCAAATTCTTTTTTCCCCCCCTCCATTTCTAAAAAAATATTTTAACCACATTTATTTCTATAGATCCACTTAATATTTTTGGAATGAAGCAGAAATACAATTTATATTTACATATTATATCATATCATAGATATTATATAGTATATGTATATATATACATGTATATATATATTAATCATGATCAGTAAATATAACATTTGAGTGCCAGTGTCAGTATAACTTGAGTGGAATCGTGAATGTTTCTTTGTGGCTTTTTCACTGACTTCCCACTATTTAAATATAATTGCTCATCAGTATTGTGTGCGTAAATTTTCAAAAGTGCTTTCTTGTTTTGGTAATTAACGATAATGAAGTGCAAAGCTTTGGTTGTGCGTATCTAAACCATCTCAAGCAAGTTAGCTTTTGTTGTCTGTGTGTAATTTTAACTAAGAGGAACTAAAGGTTTTGTACTTTCTGAGTGGGGAATTTCTGCTTGCCTGACAAATTCCTTTTAAGGCTTCCAAATCTATTTATTGTAGTTCCATTTTTTTTTTCTCACTTTCTTTACAACTACTTAGATTGTAGTTGCTAGAAATTCTCTTTTATTTCTCAAGAGCAACAATATTTTATAGCCTTACGGCCACCAGAACCTAGGTTCACATCCTAGTCTTTTCTTGGAGGATTTCATGACCTTGGGAAAACCACATCTTTGAGATTCAGTGCCCTTCTCTGTAAAGATGGTCGCAGAGTTCACATGTGGAGTAATTTTTTTTCTATTTTATAGACTTTCACCACTATGATTGCAGGTACCAAGTCTGTCTTTTACATCAGTGTATTACAAGTGCCTAGCATAGTGTCTGGAATATATGTGATAAATTAATGAATAAACCTGACAGGCCATAGTGTCAATTTTGGTGTTTGATGGAAGATTTGTGGAAGATGTAAATCTAAAACCTTTGAAAACATGAAAGATTTCTTGAAGGATGTTTCTGCCCTTTGATCTGGACTGACACCTGTGCTGTTCAGAGTTCTTCATGTGGACCGTAAGACAAGTCTGATGTGTAAGACAAATTGGTTGCAGAGGATGAGCAATGATGGGCATTTGCTTTCATTATCGATAGTGACATGCTCCCATTTTTCATCTTAAGGAAAAAAAAAGAAATCACATTGAATTGACTTGTTAATTATGCAAGTTTTTGAACATCTCTGAAGTAACACAGGAAAGGTTTTATGATGATATCAGGTTTAAAAGCCAGTGGCAGGATTCTACTAGCTTTTGTCCAAGAAAGGGATCATCATGTTGCTCATTTTCACTATGTTGAAAATTCATAATGTTTGCTATCGGCCAATGCTTAAAAGAACAATTTTAAGTCTCTAAGCCCCAAACCACTCATCGGTTCCATAAGTCAGTAAATTCAGTGGAGAAAATAAATCAGGCAGTTGGATTATTTGACCAATTGTTTATAAAGTAAGACATCAGACTGAAAACACTAAATCACTGTAACCTAAAGTATGTTGATTTTTACATTGTTTTCATTGTTTCATTTTAAATGCATAATTATTTTTGCTCACTGAATCTTAAATATATAAGATGAAGTACGTTGCTTTTTTTTCTGCCATGACATCTTAAGAAATTTAAGTTAAAATATGAAATAATGATGACCCAAGTGTCCCTTACCCCCTACCCCCATTGTGAAAGCTCTAGCCACATCAATAATGATACTTTGTACTTTACTTTTATAGTTTAACAAGTATTTAAAAAATATTACTTTAACTCATCATCATATCAAGTCAGTGAAGTATTCAGAGTGGACACTAAGGCTCAGTGAGGTTACATTACTTCCAGTCACCAAAGTCACAAAGCCGTTAAATGTTAGAACTAGGGCTCATGACTGAGAGCTATGTCCTCCAAGTTCAGTCTTCATCCTAGTCTTGTTTCCTTAATAGCTAAAGTAGGGACTATCATATCTTTCCCTTAAATTCTGGAAGGAAAGCTATTTTAGGGAGTTAAGTTCAATGACCACAATTGTTTAGGCTTCTACTGTGCAATGTACCTTGGATGAAAAAAATGTATTTCATCCTCTTGAAAAATTCTTGGTTTGCTGGGAGATTCAGGCAAACATATAAATATGAAAAAGCAATGTGGTAAGTGTTGTGTAATGCTGTGGAATTAGGATGAGGCAGCAATTAATTTGCCTGAATGAATACTCCATTGTACCATAATTTATATGACCACTTTTGTGTTGGAAGAGTTAAGAGCCCAGACTATCTATCTCTTAGTTTGTTGACTGTTCTATAAGATCATTTTCCTATTGAAAATGAGGAGGGGGAAGAACTGACCTTAGTAAATGATAAATAAAGGCCAGAAATAGATATTATTTTCATGACTAATGTAAAACCAATTGAGTGACTTACAAATATTATCATAAATACTATAATTACAAATGTTATTACAGGAGACTATTGGATTATAAGGAAAAATAACATGGTATCAACTTAATTTTAGGTTCAGATTTTTGTAGGATATGATATTATTCACATTCTAATGAAGTATCTTTATTGAGAACATTTTGATGTGTGGGGAATGATAATTTTCAAGACAATCTGATATTGAGAGTACACAGATTATAAACCCAAATATCTCGATTCTCTCTCAGTATCTTCCACTATAAATTTAACTTGGATTTTCAGTGGGTCACAAAATGCATGCTTTCCATTGCCCATTCTGCAGGTTCAACTCAGAATTTGAAAACATGACTATGCTCTTTTATACCTGTTCACTATTACAAGCAGTAAGGAGGCTATCCTTACAAGTTGCTTGAGAAGATACTGGATTTACCTGTTGTAAAGAAGAATTCATAAGGAACTTTTTTTTCCCTCCCTCCTTTCTCTTTCTTTTCCTTTCTTCCTCTTCTTCTCCTTTGCACCTTCACTGGTTGTCACAGTAAGTGTTTTCTGATGTTTTGGGTTGATTGCTACCTTTTTTTGTCACGGGAATTATTTTTGTGGGTAACAGTCAGGTAGAAATTAAGTTGGATAAGAACACAGCACTTCTACAAGGTACTTTTTTCATGTCCAGTATAATTTTATAAGAGATCTAATATCTTGATTATAACAGATTTCCTCAAACTCTTCCTTTCTTCTTCATTCCTTCTAAAACCTGCTTCACCATTCACACACACCAGCCCCATGCATCCTATGCTTTTGTCCTCTCAAACTCTGTGTCATGTAAATTATCTGGCTTTCCCTTTAGATTCCATATTTAAATATATTCTATGTGTGATAAACATTGTCAGTTTTTTCTTGCATGCTTAATTTTCTTGCATGCTGGAAATACGACCAAGAGAAGCTATGCATAAGCAAGCTTAAAGAGAAACCACTGCTGATTCATTTATTTATTTGGCAAATATTGAACAGCAGCTTATGAGACCAGGATGTTATATTCTAGGCAACAAGGATAACAACAGTTTCCAGGGCTTTCAAGTTGCCCACAGAATAGTAGGAACCTCAGGAAGGATTACAGATGAAGGTTTATCCCCCAGGGACCACATCTGTTGGCTACCTCACTATTTCCCCATCATAAGCACAACATGTGGCATATACTAAGTGCTCAATAGATATTTATGGAAAGAATACATATTTTATGAACCAGAGACATTATAGAGGTATTTACAAGATACCATATGAGAGTTCAAATGGCTAAGGCTATGGAATCATACCCTGAAGTTTAGGATGGCAATTTTCATTCCCTTCTTTATTCACTTGGTACCCAAAAAAGAAGTTAAGACTTTTTATACCCTGAAATAAAGCCAAGTAGTGAGATACTTATTTTAAAAGTGACATTTTACATGTCAGAATGCCTAGCATGATGCCTGAAAAAAAAGTAGGCATTCCACGAATATAATCTTTTTCGTTTTTCCTACCTCATGTGTTACTTTTCTTTAATTCTCTCCTGCCACTTAAATTTCAAACTGAGACTGACTGAAATTTTGTAGGTCCTAAAACTTACACAATTTTAGGCATTCCCTCAGAAAAAACAAATATAGCATGATGAAATGAAAATTAGGCACAAAAGTGAGTAGGGTGAGAAAATAAATCACAAAAGATTAAATTTTAAAAAGCTGAAAGTTATCACAATGATGGTAGAATCTAGGGAAATAAAATATTTTAATTACTTGATGGATTTAAGTCTATACATTTATTTTCCATTATTTATATGTATAATCTTTGAACATCTTTTCATATGGCAACAATCTTGTAATTATTTCCTGAAAAAAATAATTCAGTCTTTCCTGTGGCATAATTAGTCAAAAATTATCCTTTATAACTTTAATTTATAAAAGTTTATTTTAGCTTCACAGCTCATCATTGGTAATATCATGTATTACATGTTGAGGGTTATTATCAAATATGAGAATTTTGGGTTGTATGGTATCAGGGCATTTCAAATCCATCACCTACTTCCCCCAGGAAATAACTTCTGCTAGTCATTTATACATTATTACAATAATGCTGTGTATCCAGCAATCACATAGACTCCACTGCATGCAACAGCAGTGTTATGTCTCATGTGACTGGGGTGGTTGGCCAGGTAGCTCTGTTGATCTTGTCTCAATTACATATCTGGGGGTCAGCTATCTGTCAGTTAATCTAGAATTGCCTTGGCTGGATTACTGAAACCACTTTATTTTGCCCTAAGTGTCTTACATCCTCTTCCTGGCAGCAGTGGGTTAGTCTGTGCATGTTCTTAATGCAGTGGCAGAGGAGAAATGAACAAATGGGAATAAATGAGCTCTTTTTCAGACTTTCCTTGCATTTGCTAACATCCTCTTGGCCGTAGCAAGTCACATGGTTGAGCCCCGTGTCAAGGGATAGGACAGAATATCGTTCTAGAGCATTGCATATTTATATGGCAAAGCATGTAAATTGAAGAAAAAGTAGAGAACTGAGTGTATCAATGCAATTCATCTACTAGATCTTTTTTTTACCATTTTCCTTTATTACTTAAAAAAAAACTTCTCTCTTGAGGTATATTTGACATACAAAAAAAACTTGTACATATTTGATATATACAATTTGTTGAATTTTTTTTTTTTTTTTTTTGAGAGAGAGAATGAGAGAGAGCACATGAGAGGGGGGAGGGTCAGAGAGAGAAGCAGACTCCCTGCCGAGCAGGGAGCCTGATGCGGGACTCAATCCAGGGACTCCAGGATCATGCCCTGAGCCGAAGGCAGTCGCTTAACCAACTGAGCCACCCAGGCGCCCCTTGTTGAGTTTTGATATATGCATACACTCATGAAACCATCACTACAATCAAGGTAATAAACATACCCATCAATTCCAAAATTTTCTTTGTGTCCCTTTGCTTTTCCTTTTTTTTTTTTTTTTTTTGGGGAAACATTAAATGAGATCTACACTCTTGACATATTTTTTTAAGTGCACAATTTAGTATTGTTAACTATAGGCAGCATGTTGTACAGCAGATCGCTAGAACTTAGGCATCTTGCATAACTGAAACTTTACATCCTTTGAATAACAGCTACCCATTGGCCTCTTCCTGTAGCTCCTGGCAACCATCATTCTATTCTCTGCTCTCATGAGTTTAATTATGTTAGATACATCATGTAAGTGGAATAATGCAGTAGAGTAATGCTAGGACTAGCTTATTTCACTTAGCACAGTGTCCTGATTCATCCATGTTATCACATATGACAAGATATTCTTTTTTTAGAATGCTGAATAATATTCCATTATATGTATATGCCACATTGTCTGTCTTCACTTATCCATCCATGGACATTTAAGTTGTTTGTATATCTTGACTATTGTGAATAATGCTGCAATGATCATGTAAGTTCTTGAGATCCTGATTTCAACTTTTTCCATATATCCCAGGAGTAGGATTGCTAAATCATGTGGTGGCTCTGTATTTAAATTTTGAGGATTCTCCATACTATTTTCTATATTGGCTGCACCATTGTACATTGCCATCAGTAGTGCACAAAGTTCCTTGTCAACACTATTTATTTATTTATTTATGTAATAGTGGCCACTTGAACAGGTATGAGGTGGTATCTCACCATGGTTTTAATTTGCATTCTCTGGTGATTAATGATGTTAAACATTCTTCATGTACCTATTGGTCGTTTGTACATTGTCTTTGGAGATGTGTCTATTCAAGTCTTTCGCCCATTTTTTAATTGGGTTATTTGGGTTTTTGCTATTGAGTTGTAGAAGTTACTTATCCATGTAAGATATTAACACCTTATCAGTTATACAGTTTATACCCATTTTGCAGGTTACCTTTTAACTCAGTTGATTGTTTCCTTTGCTTTGCAGAAGCTTTTTAGTTTGATAGTCCCACTTGTCTACTTTTGCTTTTGTTGCCCACACTTCTGGTGTTACATGCAAGAAATCACTGCCAAGACCAATGTCAACAAATTTTTCCCCTATATTTTCTTCTAGGAGTTTTATAGGTTCAGGTTTTATGTTTGGATTTTTAATCTATTTTGAGTTATTTTTGTGTATAGTATAAAATAGGGGTCCCATTTCATTCTTTTGGATGTCAATATCCAGTTTTTCTAGAACCATTTGTTGAAGAAACTATCCTTTCCCCTCATTGCCCTTTTTATACCATTTTTCCATGTGGTTTGGTGATTGAGTTTTGTATGGATTCCAAGAATACCAACTCCATTATTTCACTTTTCAAAATATAAGAGTTAGATTTACATAAATGTTTAGAAAGATATTCCTTTTGGAAAGGACATGATTGAGAAAATGCCTGAATATCAGATTTGATGCTTGGACTCTCTTTGGCTTATGATGGTAGTCGTCAGCAAATGTTTACTGGGATCCTGAATATAAATAGAATATATACTACTCTGTTTATTTTCTCAGTCTCTCTCTTTGTCTCTGTTTCTCTCTCTTTTTTTTCTTCCTCTCCCACTCTCTCCTTTTCTCCATATTATACAAGTGTTGTTTAGATGTGTTATTTGTTTGGAGAGCTTACAATCTAGCTGTGGTTAGGGCAGAAACTTTTTTTTTTTTAAGGAAGAAAATTATAAATTGTGGTGAAAATAGTCTAGATTCAGGACAAGGGCAGTTTAGGAGTGAGAGAAAGAGCTTGGTATTTGGTGTGTCATTTTAAGCATGGCAGGGGTTTCAGTATGAAGATATGGGGAGAAGAGCATTCCAAGCAGAGAGAATAAAGTAAGCAAAAATATGGGGTTAAAAAGTAGGAAGAGGGAGATCAAATTATTAGAAGCCATAAATAAATATATTAGAAGGAATAGTATCATGTAGCAGAAATGTATGCTGTGCGTATATGTAATTTTTACTATCAGGCTGAGATGTTTTACGTTTTTAGTTTCTTTTTTATCTTAAAAAAAAAAAAGCATTTTTATTCCAATAAGAAAACCACAAATTCTGGAAATGTCTTTTCATGACTCTTATGATCAATAACATTTATTGAATGTAAGATATGTACATGTGACTGAGGTAGAAATTACAGAGACCTACCCTCAGAAGTCTTTTGTTTTAGGGATGGAGACAAATGTGAAAATAAATGACTATAATACCATGTTCCAAATGCTATTATAGATATATACCAATGAATTACACAATCATGGAAAAGGAAACAGCCATCTCAGAAGAGTTTGGGTAAAACTCATGGTGCGGTTGAGTAGTGAAGACAGGTTTTTCAAAAAGAGAGAACAAAAGAAAAGAAACTTTAGCCTCACTAAAGATCATGGGCAAACTTAGGAAATGGGGAAATTCTATAAAGCTGGTTATGGTGACTGGAATATGTAGCAGGTGATCAACTTCCAGATGCTATTTTAAGCCAGATTGCAAAGGGTGCTGAGGGTCAGGGTAGAGACTTTGTGTAGTACCTGGAGGTTGTAAGCAGGGGAATGGCATGATGAGAGGCAAGGGGCTTGAACAATGGCGTGGCCCACTTACTTCGAGTAAGGCCTGCGGCTTCGAGGATGGAGAAGAAGACTGGAGACGTGGGAGGAATTCTTGTGCATAACAAAGGACTCCTGTGAGCTAGAGCCTGTGTGCTACAATGAAGATGAACAATAGATAAGGGTACATCATTTGCCACTTTTCAAGATTTTAAGAGGCAGATGCGGACCCTCCCAGAAAGAGTAGTTTTAACTTGTACCACTAAAAAGTTCCATTCCAAAATGTTTACTGATTTTTTTTTTTTTTTTATGGACTTGCTAAATCTCCCAAAGCATACCATCTAAAAGCCATTATCACTTTCCGGTTCATTGATGACTTTCACAGCTTCTTGCTTTTGTCCCTGCCTGGCTTTAGTAATTTTCGCGCTCTCCTCAGGTATGAACAGCTTTAGAGTTGCTTTGTTATGACAGTTTCAGATAAATGGACCAGTGTTCTTAGCATTTGTCCTGGGAAATCTTTAGGTTGGAAAGATGTTTTGAACAATTTTGAATTTCATTGTTCTTTCTCATAAGAATTTTCATTGAACTTGATACTTTCCAGTAGCATTTATTTACCATGTAGAAGCACCGTACATTTAGTTGGTCCCTTACATATTAACTCTGCTTTCTTTAGCAATCTCTGTCAGTAAGGATTAGGGTTGGTTCTGCATTACACAGACTAAAATAACAAGGCCTTATTTTTCTCACATAAAATCCAGACCTAGGTAATTGAATGCTGGCCTGGTGCCATTGCACAGCCGTCCTCTGAGACCCAACTCCTTCCAGCTCACCTGTCACCACTCCCTCGGGGGTAGCCCTTGTTTTCATGATCTCAGATGATCCAGCCGCCACCCCACCCCCCATCCCAGTCCAAGCAGCCATAAGGCAGAGGGTTGAGAAGAGGGTAAAGGAAACCTAGAAGCTGTCTTTAAGGAAAGAGTCTTCAAGTGTACAGAGACCTTTCTGCCAACATCTCATTGGCCATTACTGAGTCCATAACCACAGTCAGCTGCGTGATGTGTAGAGAAACGTAGCTAAGTAGTCTGACTTTGTGAAAAGACAAGAATGGATATTAGAGGAAATTAAACTTAAAAAGGAAGAAGGAGGACACACGATATTTTAGGCAGATAACTACATGAGAAAGCCAGAAAACCTTTGTTCATGTGCAGATTCACTTGGGTTACCTCTCTGAACCTGTTTGTCCTTTTAAAAATTAGGATAATCATTCTGTCCTAAATGTTCCATAGTGTTGGTGGTTGAGGGTCAAATACAATGATGAATTGAACAGCACTTTGAAAATTAAGTATTGCACAAAAATAATTAAGTGATCTTCTGAATATAAACGCAATGGATATTAGTGAGACAATGTCAGTTGTTAGATCAGACCTTATGGTAACCTTATTTGAGAAGCAAGAGAATCATAGATTAATGACAAAGAGCTCTAATATCAAGGCAACACCTCTCTGTTTATGAGACACTTTCAAGCATATGATAATGCATTTGATTCTTCTGTAAACACTATGCAGTAAGGATGATTATGTTCATTTTACAGATAGGAAAATTAAAGCAGAGGTTAAATGAATGACTGTGAGCCAGGTAGCTTCTGAGTGGTGAGTTTAGAAACTATGTTGTCTGCAAATCTCACACTTTTTTTGTAATCTGTTGCTGCTTGAATCTTTGTGCGTCACGCGTCTTGTTTTCCATTTGGCAAAGTTTAGATCTCTAAGATTAGAGTGACAGACATTCAGACATTTATCCCTACTTTATCTATATAGTGTTCATTCCCATTTCTCCCTAGTATGAATCAAATTCAATTTACCAGTCCCTTTCTGTACACATCCGTTATCCTCCAGAACCACCTGAAGTCCTGTCCCACCGAAATGTTTTTCTGTACTTGGCTTACCCAAATTCTGCCCTTTCTTTAAGTGTCAACCTGGGTCCCATCTTCCATGTGAGACATTTCCTGAATATTTCAGGCCACACAGATCTTCCATTTTCCTGAACTTCTGTAACATAGAGAATATATATAGAAAGCATATATTATATTTAATTATAGAAATAAATTATACACTGTATCAGATTATTCCATATGTCTTAGCTTTCTCTCCCTAACTAGACTTTAAGGTCTTATACTTCTTAAGTTATTTCAGTAGCACAAGGACAGTGGTAAGAACATAGGAACAACAAAACCAGTTCAGATTCAAATTGAGCTAGCTAATAATCTTGAGCATCTCATAAGATCTAGTCTCAACTTTCATGACAAATGAGGAAACAGGTTCAAGGAGGCAGAGAGACTGGTCCAGTGTCAAGCACATCTAGAAATTAAAACCTGCTAGAGTAAATCTGTGGTTTCAGGCTTGATCCTCTACAACTATCAGCTGAACATTTGACTGCCAAATACTGTGTGTGTGTGTGTGTGTGTGGGTGTTGGTTAGCTTACCATCCCAAGTTGAGAGAAGCCGGGAATAATCAGTCATTCCAGGTAGCCCTTGGGTGGATTTTCATACATTTTACATTCAAAACTAAGAAGATGACCAGAACTGATGGACATTTTATCAGTAGAAAAGAGGGATAAGAACCTCTAACTAAACCAGGATGTTAAAGTGAACTACAGATATATGCTCTTATGCATGCAGCTGTGAGATATTTAGTCCGTAGCCATGTTGTCATCTACAGAGCCTATATGATTACTTTCTTCCCTTATGTAATGCGAATTCTTTCAGGGAAGGGGCAATGTTTTATGCTTATGCTCATTTTATAATCGCAACAGTAACTAGAGTAATGCTAGGGAGATATAATTCATAAAAATATATTGTTGGAAGATTATTATCTTCTTGTTTTTCTCTTTGGTATTTGAGTACCTTCTCCAAGTAGACATGTAGACTGTTGAATATTTTCAGTGATGGACAACCCAAATATTTAAAGACTACAAGCAGGTTCCCATTTCATCTTATGATATTGAATTAATTTTAACAAGTTAACTTTTAATGGTTTTAGTGGTTTTGTGCATGTCTATATACATACGTGTGTGTATATGTGTGTGTGTGTGTGTATTCTGAGATATAAAATATATCCATTAGAGCTTAAGCTATCAGTTATTGATCTGTCTATTTATATATCTACATTTACATGTAAAAGAATTAAACTATTAAAAGAAATGCTCTCATTCCACCAATGTAGCTAAGAATGAGCCAGTGATTTTTATCTTTATCTTCTGTATTCAAGACAATATTTAGGACCACAGGGAAAAATCTGAAAACAAGACACTCTGGCATAACTTATAAAGATCATATATTTTTTTCTTTTTTTATTATGTTATGTTAATCACCATACATTACATCATTAGTTTTTGATGTAGTGTTCCATGATTCATTGTTTGCATGTAACAACCAGTGCTCCATTCAGTACGTGCCCTCTTTAATACCCATCCCTGGGCTAACCCCTCCCCTCAACCCCCTCCACTCTAGAACCCTCAGTTTGTTTCTCAGAGTCCATAGTCTCTCATCGTTCGTCTCCCCCTCCAATTTCCCCCCCTTCATTCTTCCCTTCCTGCTAGATTCTTCTTCTTTTTTTTTTTTTTTAACATATAATGTATTATTTGTTTCAGAGGTACAGGGTGAGCACTGTGAATTGTGTGAGACTGTTGAATAAAGATCATATTTTATTATTACTTATGTCTGCAATTACATTTTCTACTGTTGAGAATGTTTTGGTTCAAATTATTTATTTGTTTGAAAAAATCTTATTACACTGAGTATGTGCTCATTTTGTGAAACGAAACTGTGGGGACCATAGAGACCTTCTAATGGAATGTAACCTCTTTACTGCAGATGAGTTTATGTGATTTACCTGGGGTCACATAGGTAATTAAAGGTAGTGCAGAGACAAGAAGTCAGCTCTCCTCCTCTCCTCAGTCTCCCTCTCTCTCCCTACTAATTTCAATTCGTAGTTTTTAATTCTCAAAATAGTCATCTTAAGAAGCAGGATGATTTATTCAAAAGGTCACTGATTCTTTCCTCTCTGTTTTCTCTTTTCCTCTCTAGCCCTCTTCAATCTAATTCCTGTGGGCCTGCGTGTGGTGGCTATCCAAGGGGTGAAGGCCAGCCTCTATGTGGCCATGAATGGTGAAGGCTATCTCTACAGCTCGGTAAGTACCTCGTAAAGCATGCGTGTATGTATGCGCATGCGCTTGTGTGCACACATAACCTGGCATTGAGAGCTAGTGAAGTAACCATTATTTTAGGGAAGAAAATTAGAAGTTGAAGTCATTTTAGAATTTCCGACCCAGTATGTCAGGATTTCATTAAGATTTTTACAATTTACAATGTGAGGGATCATGCCCTCTTGAGAAAGAGTTAGTTACTTGCTATGCAATATAAATTCTCTTCATCTGGCTTCTACTTCTAGAGGATATGTCAGTCTTTCGAATTTTACCTTTCTGCTTAATTCAAGGGGTAAAAGGTTTTTCCTTTCTCCTGTTACTTCTCCTTTAAGCACATAGGATGGTTTAAGAAGTTAAATTCTTCAGTTTGTCTGGGAGTCTTTTCTGTCTTGTGGAGAAAAAACTTTTGGAATAGGTTGTGTTTTGTTTGTATTTAATAAATCTGTTTAGTACCTAATACATCAGATTCCTGTCATAACTGGTCACTTCAAAGACAAGGTGAATTTATGGAATGAGCTCTGAATTAGGGGCTGGATATTTGAGTTTTATTTACATTTCAGTTACTATTTCTCTTTGGGCAAGTTAGCTCCCCTCTTTGGCTTAATTTCTGGACCCATAGCACAGTGTATTGGACACCATGTTGTTTAACATCTCTTTTCAACCTTAAGCTGACAAAATTAGGTAGCTCCAGTGGCTACATTATAAGCACTGACATTTTAAAGTAGTAAACTGTCATCTGATGCCTGTCTGACTCTCAAGATAATAATTTATGCATTGGGAGAGTGTGGCTGCACTGAATCTCATGTATCAAGTATTATGATAACTCATAATTTCTTTTCTCTCATGAGGGAATGTGCCTATTTGTAGTTCACAAAGAGATATCCTTGAAAATCATGGTTAAAGATTTCCACCCTTACTTTCTATGATCTCAGTAAACAGCATAGTTATTCAGGAAGTTCACTTATGCCTATGAGATTCTAAATTAAATACTAAATAACTTCTATTAAACTCTTTTCATATTCAGTTAAATGAATCTCTGCTATATTATGCTTGCTTTTTAGTGATATATCTGTCATTCATATTAGGATTTTTAAGTTACTCTTTTATTCCTGAGCATATTCAGATATGCATTTGCATTCATATACTAGATGTGTATATGCACATTTTTTTTAATTGTTCTATTCACTATAACACAGATAAATACATTTTTGGTTAAAACAAAAGTGAGCTTTCATTCTTAATGTGCCATAATTCTAACAGTTCTTAATGTCCACTTATTGTGAGTCTATATTTTAAATGTAAGAATTAAAATAAGCAAAACAAAAAGGTTGTTGTTTTGAGTAATTCCAATTAATTAAGCTTTAAAAAAAGTTTTGGGGCGCCTGGGTGACTCAGTCATTAAGTGTCTGCCTTCAGCTCAGGTCATGATCTCAGGGTAATGGGATCAAGCCCCACATCCATGTCAGGCTCCTTGCTCAGCAGGGAGTCTGCTTCTCCCTCTGCCCCTCCTCCTCCCCATGCTCTTTCTCTCTCTCAATCTCAAATAAATAATTAAATAAAATCTTAAAAAAAAGTTTTGACTATAATACAAACTAAAACATGGAGATGATCGTAGGATAATATTGACTTAAGGATTTAATCAGTCATCAAGTAAAGAGCTAAAACTAGCAATTATACAAAAATGATGAGTTCAGCTCTTTGAACCAGAGTTCATTTCCAAAGGTTTGGGAAGAAGAAAAACACAGAAAGTCTGACAACAGTATTGCAGGCAGAGGACAGTTGTATAGGAGTGTGTGTGTGTGTGTGTGTGTGTGTGTGTAGGGGGCAATGGTGGGGAGGGGCACCCTTGTTGGGTACAATCTCAAAGTTCCTGAGAGGAACCTGGGTATTCAGTATGAGATAGGTGAACTTCCTACTCTGAAGCATGTCCAGAGATTCATACTTTTTATTATTCTTGCTCAGAACTAGGGTTAAGTCACAGGAGGCTTGAGCCCATAGGAGAGAATTTAAGAAATTCTTGACTAGATAATTTTACTGTGGGTGCTTTTTTTGTAAAGGAGTTAATGCCTTAGAAAGCCAATAATTACCTGTTGAGTTACCTGTTTGGGGTACCCAGATATTCAGTTTTCCCCTTCTCTTAAATCAAACTTGCCCCATACCAAGAATCATAATTTTTTCCTGCTTATGGTAGAGGCGACTGGGAACAATTTCCCTTTGATTATAAGTATAGCATGGCTGACATAGATCATCAGGGATTCTTACTTTCAAATCACCCTCTTTCTGGATAGAACTAATTGGAGTGAGTGCTGGTGTTTAATTTTATTTTTTTATTTATTTTATTTATTTTATTTTTTTATGTTTTTTTATTATGTTCAGTTAGCCGCTGTATAGTACATCATTAGTTTTTGATGTAGTGTTCAATGATACATTAGTTACATGTAACACCCAGTGCTCATCACAACACGTGCCCTCCTTAATACCCATCACCCAGCTACCCCATCCCCCCAGCCCCCTCCCCTCTGAAACTCTCAGTTTGTTTCCCGGAGTCCATAGTCTCTCATGATTCATCTCCCTCTCTGAATTGTCCCCCTTCAGTTTTCCCTCCCTTACCCTATGGTCCTCTGTGCTATTCTTTATGTTCTCACATATGAGTGAAACCATGTAATAGTTGTCTTTCTCTGCTTGACTTATTTCACTTAGCATAATCCCTTCTAGTTCCATTCATGTCAATGCAAATGGTGGGTATTCATCTTTTCTGATGGCTGAGTAATATTCCATTGTATATATGTACCACACCTTCTTGATCCATTCATCTGTTGAAGGGCATTTCAGCTCCTTCCACAGTTTGGCTATTGTGGACATTGCTGCTATGAACATTGGGGTGCATGTGCCCCTTCTTTTCACTACGTCTGTATCTTTGGGGTAAATACCTAGTAGTGCAATTGCTGGGTCATAGGGTAGCTCTATTTTTAACATCTTGAAGAACTTCCATACTGTTTTCCAGAGTGGCTGTACCAGCTTGCATTCACACCAACAGTGTAAGAGAGTTCTCCTTTCTCCACATCCTCGCCAATACTTGTTTCCTGTCTTGTTAATTTTTGCCATTCTAACTGGTATAAGGTGGTATCTCATTGTGGTTTTGATTTGTATTTCCCTGATGGCTAATGATGATGAACATTTTTTCATGTGTCTGTTAGCCATTTATATGTCTTCTTTAGAGAAGCGTCTGTTCATGTCTTCTGCCCATTTTTTGACTGGATTATTTTTTGGGTGTTGAGTTTGATAAGTTCTTTACAGGTCTTGGATACCAGCCCTTTATCAATAATGTCATTTGCAAATATTTTCTCTCATTCCATGGGTTTCCTCTTAGTTTTGTTGACTGTTTTCTTTGCTGTGCAAAAGCTTTTTATCTTGATGAAGTCCCAAAGGTTCATTTTTCTTTTGTTTCTCTTGCCTTTGGAGATGTGTCTTGAAAGAAGTCCCTGTGGCCGATGTCGAAGAGGTTACTACCTATGTTCTCCTCTAGGATTTTGATGGATTCCTGTCTCACATTGAGGTCTTTCATCCATTTTAAGTTTATCTTTGTGTATGGTGTAAGAGAATGGTACAGTTTGATTCTTCTGTATGTAGCTGTCCAATTTTCCCAGCACCACTTATTGAAGAGACTGTCTTTTTTTCATTGGGTATTTTTTTCCTGATTTGTCAAAGGTTAGTTGACCATAGAGTTGAAGGTCCATTTCTGGAGTCTCTATTCTGTTTAATTTTAAATGGTGGGCACAGGCCTGAAGATTTTGTTATAAGACTAGAGAAGGCTGATACTAGGGGAGGCAAACCTGAAAGAGAAGAGAGCATCAAGGCTCCATCACTCCGGCAGTACTGAGTCCCTCTGTGTGGCATGCCTCAGCAGGAGAGTACCAGCGCAGCCAGGGACCCTGTGGTGAGTTTAAAGCAGGCTGTTAACATAGGCTTTCTTGAAGTGTTTTTGGTGTATATTAGGCTTGAAGTTTTCTTTTAAAAAGAAAGTTTAATTTCTTTGATAATGAATTCATGTTTTAATCATTGATTTTTTTGGCTATCATTTTTAGAATTAGGTTGAAATTATCTTAGAATTTAAAATTAGTTCTCCATGTGTTTGGAATTTTGGTCTGCAGGAACATTTCTCTCCCCTCCCCTGCCCCACCTCATGATCTTCTTCCTCCAAGGTCTGCCCTCACTTTCTAGTTTGTTGTTGTTGTTGTTGCTGCTGCAGCTGCTATCTAGCCTCCAGTGGCCCTAGTTTAGCATAAGATGTTAGAGTCATTTCAAGGCTCCTATCCTAGGGTAACATGGGTTGGAGAAGGGGGCCTGGGCTAGGTCTAGTTCCTCTCATTGTGAGGCTGTGTCTCTCACTAGATTTTGTCTAAAGTAGTATCAGCATTTCCATTTTAGCCTTTTTACAGGTGGAGAAGGAAAACTATCCCAGCCACTGGTATAAGCAGGTAGGCTGGCTCTGGTCCCCATCCTGCATAGAGGGATTTATTCCCATTGACTTGACCAGAGTGGAACTCTGGGGCACACCACCAATGTCAGGATATGGAGCTTGTAGCTCCAACCTAGTCAGTCCTTCATTTCCATTCCACAGGGATGCTTGTTTCCATTTCAGAGGGACGCTTAGCTTGCTTTAAACCTGGCTATGTCATTTAGATTTTACATTTTTTAATTTTATTCATCATTGCTATCTGTTTGGAGCAGAGTGGGTGCAACATAGTCTAAACTCATGCCTTTTTTCCTTTCTGTCTTTAAGTTATAGTAAACACATAAAATTTACCATCGTAATCATTTTTAAGTGTTACATTACAATAGCATTAACTATATGCACATTGTTGTGCAACAGATCTCTAGAAATTTTTTGTCTTGCAAAACTGAAATTCTGTCCCCAAAACAATTCTCCTTTCTCCCCTCCCCTCACCTTCTGGCAAACACCATTCTACTTTCAGTTTCTGAGTCTGACTGCTTTAGATACCTCATATATGTGGGATCATGTAGTATTTATCTTTTTGTGATTGGCTTATTTCACTTAGAGTAATGTCTTCAAGGTTCATCCATGTTGTAGCATCTGAAAAAATTTCCTTCTTTTTAATTTTTTGAGAAACCTCCATATTGTTTCCCATAGCAGCTGCAATATTTTGTATTCCCAACAGCAGTGTACAAAGGTTTCAGTTTTTCCATATCCTTACCAACATTTGTTATTTCCTTCCTCCTTACCTCCCTTTCTCTTCCTTCCTTCCTTCTTTCCTTCCTTCCTTCCTTTCTGTTAGTGGTCATACTAACAGATACAAGGTGATATCTCATTGTAGTTTTGACTTGCATTTCCCTTGGCTTAGTGATGTTAACCACTTTTCATGTACATGTTGGCCATTTGTATGTCTTTGGAGAAATGTCTATTTAAGTCCTTTGCCCATTTTTAAATGTGTTTTATGGCTGTTAAGTTGTAAGTGTTCTTTATATGTGAATTTGAACTCCTTATCAGATATATGGTTGACAAATATTTTTCCCTATTCTGTAGGTTACTTTTTCACTTTGTTGATTGTTTTCTTTGCTGTGCAGAAATTTTGATGTAACCCCACTTGTCTATTTTTACATTTATTGCCTGTGAATTTGGTTTCATATCCAATAAATCATTGCCAAATTCAATGTCATGAAGCTTTTCTGCAATGTTTTCATCTAGGAATTTTATTTTATTTTATTTTTTTAAAGATTTTATTTATTTATTTGTCAGAGCAAGACACAGCGAGAGAAGGGACACAAGCAGGGGGAGGGGGAGAGGGAGAAGCAGGCTTCCCGTGGAGCAGGGAGCCTGATGCGGGGCTCGATCCCAGGACCCTAGGATCATGATCTGAGCCGAAGGCAGATGCTTAACAACTGAGCCACCCAGGTGCCCCTCATCTAGGAATTTTACAATTTTAGGTATTACATTTATGTTTTTAATCCATTTTGAGGTAATTTTTCTATATAGTGTAAGGTAAGGGTCCAATTTTATGTATTTATTTTTTTTGCATACAGATACCCAGTTTTTCCAACAGCATATGTCGAAGAGACTATCCTTTCCCCATTGTATAGTCTTGGCACCCTTGTCAAAGATCACTATACCATATTTGTGAGAGTTTATTTCTGAGTTCTCTGTTTTGTTTCATTCATATATATGTCTGTCTTTATGCTAGTACAACACTTTTTGATTATTGTAGGTTTGAAGGTGTTTTAAAATCAGGAGGTGTGAGTCCTCCAACATTTTTTTAAAAATCAAAATCGTTTTGACTACTCAGAATCCTGTAAGATGCCGTGTGGATTTTAGGATTTTTTTTCCCATTTCTGAAGATAAATGCCACTGGGATTTATAGGGATTACTTTGAATCTGAAGGTTGTTTTGGGTTGTATGGATACTTTGGCAATATTAAATCTTTCAGTCCATAAACACAGATGTCTTTCCATTTATTTGTTTTTTCCTTAATTTCTTTCAGAAATGTTTCATAGTTTTCAGTGTATAATACTTTGCCCCCTTGATTAAGTTTACATTTATTGTGCCGTTTTGAAAGGAAGCCCAAAATAATTTTAATGGCATTAAATGATACTTTTTTTTTTGTAAAGTAGAGTAAATAAAAGTTCTAGAAGACATCACTTTCTCACACAAAATAAGCTCACAAATGCTAGAAACTTCTGTTCCTGAAACACCTTCTTTAGTAGTTCAGGAAACACTGCTGTGTCACAATCTGTTGAGACAGATTTTCCGACAAATTTTACCTTATTCAGATAGTGCCCTTAATTTTAAAATTTTTGCTATTTAACCAGTTTTAACTGACTTGAATTTTAATATTGTTTGATGTTTCATTCTCTTTGAGGTTTACAAGATTTTGAAAATGCTTGTAAAACAACCTAAATTTTGTCAAATTATCAGAATGCTTAAAGGCATTTGTGTGGGAGTGGGGAGGGTTGCATCTTTTCATCATATACAGAGAAGGTATAGTCTGAATCTTGTCTTTCTACTATCCTCTATAAATTTACTCTAAGATTGGTATCTTTTTATGTTTTTATTAGTTTGAACTGAACCTTGTATACATAAAACGATTACAGATAAGAGTTGTTTGATATAAAATTCTAAAGTCAGATTATTTTCAAACTGGAGGTTAAAAATTGGTGATGAAATATTTTAGATTATTATTATAGAGTCATCATATGTGTAATAAAATATATAAAGGATGAAAGTAATACTACCATAGTTATATTGATGATGCTGTTATATTTGACTTTTTTATTTTTGTTCTGTACCTATGTAATTCTTAACCTTCCTTGTAGTTCAATTCAAAATCTTACTGGTAAGTGAACTCTTTCCATTATCCATATCAGTGAGAATTAGATACTACTTCTGCTTTAGTATCACAGGACTTAGTGTCTGTTTTTCTAGTGGGAAGGAATTTTATCATATCCATCTTTGCTACCTGGGCCACGTATTTCCCCCAATCACAACATTAAGTACATTCTCTGATAAAGGAAGGCTTTCAATGAACTTGTTGAATTTTAAAGAATTGCCTATCCCAAGTATAGATGGAGCAGATTATATACAGCAGGTGAACAGTTAACTATGATTACATTGGTGA
The DNA here is from genome assembly GCF_004348235.1 of Phoca vitulina. Classification (NCBI taxonomy): domain Eukaryota; kingdom Metazoa; phylum Chordata; class Mammalia; order Carnivora; family Phocidae; genus Phoca; species Phoca vitulina. The sequence goes on from NW_022589711.1 coordinate 52,000,833, forward strand.
TCTTACAGTCCACAGCACAAATGCTCCTTTGCCCTCAAAGTCAGCCTCAATAAACCTAAAATTTAGTCAATATATATTTATTGGAATTCTACCACATACTAGACATTATACTATATAGTGAGCATATGAAAGTGGGTAAAATAGAAAGATCCTTCTCTTCCTAGAGTTTTCACTTATTATCATAATTACTTGTTGCAAGAAGTCTGGGCCAGTACAATGTTAGAGAGCACAGTCTTCAAGACCACCTTCACTTCTAACACCAACTGTTAAGTTCAGGTCAAGGGTGGTTCCCAACACCACTCTTTGGCTTGATAATTTATTAGAAGGACTTATAGAACTCACTGAAAGCTGTTATAAGTATTATACTTGTGGTTATTGTTTATTATAGGGAAAGCATACAAGGAAGCCAAGGGAAGAAGTATATGGGCAGAGTATAGGAGACACCAAAAGTACCAAATGCAGAGTTTCTATTGTTTTCTTCCTATAGAATCAGAATGTGTTACTCTTCTGGTATCAATAGGTGACAGTGCATGTCAAATACACCCAGTCAGGAAACTCACCTGAGCTTTGGTGTTAAGAGTTTTTATTGAGACTCCATTATATAAGATTGATTGAATGATTGCCCATGTGGCTGAACTCAGGCTCCTGGTAGACTGATATGTTGCATGACCCAAAGTGCTAACCCTAAAACATTGTTTCTCTCTGGCTAACCTAAGGCCCTCAGGCAAACAAATATCAATTTCTGGAGGCCAAGGACAAATGCTACACATCTTTTGGGACGAGGTTGAGTTCTTTACATGTATACACACTGTCTAATTGAAGTGAACGCCATATTTTATTAATATATTACTCTGACTCAGCCTCCAGTCACACCCTGTTATAAACAAAACATGTCCTCCCAAAATGCATATGTTAAAGCTCTAATCCTCAGTGTGATGGTATTAGGAGGTGAGGCCTTTGGGAGGTAATTGGGTTTAGATGATGTCATAAGGGTGGAGCCCTCATAATGGGAATAGCATATCCTTAGAGAAAGAGGATAAGAAACTGGAACTTTTTCTCTCTGTGAGCACACATAGTAGATGTCATGTAAACATACAATGAGATGATAGTTATCTACAAGCCAGGAAAAGAGCCCTCAGCAAGAACCAAATCTGATGGCACCTTGATCTTGGACTTCCCAGCCTCTGGAACTACGTGAAATAAACGTCTGTTGTTTAAGCAACACAGTCTATGATATTTGTTAGAGCAGACAAGATACTTCCCTTCTGCCTATATCTATTTTCTTTCTCCAACTTGGAAGAAGGAAATGATGAAAGACAAGAAAGTTATGAGAGTAACATCTGGTACATCATCATTTGGGAAGTGAAAACATAATTCAGTGCTTTGGACAACTTGGGAGCCTTGACATTTGAATTTAGGAAAATTATGCACTTAAAAATAATGCAATTTGAATAGCTTTAAACATGTCGAAGACTTGTAACTAGGCTGAAAGTATTGGGTCCTTTTTTAAAATATGTATTTATTTATTTTTATAGAGAGAGAGAGATTGAGAGCAGGGGTCAGGAGCAAAGGGAGAGGGAGAAAGAATCTCAAGCAGACTCCATGCTGAGCTTGCAGCCCGATGCAGAACTCGATCTCAGGACCCTGAGATCATGACCTGAACCAAAACCAAGAGTCAGACAGTCAACCCAGTGTACCACCCAGACACTCCAGTATTGGGGCTTTTTTAATGAATAGTTTGATGCTTTTAGCACACATATCCCTGACATTTCAGTGATTGATAATGATTAAAATGTTTTAAAAAGGTTTGCTTTTCTGGTTACAATCATTGTTTACTTACTTTATAAACTTAAAACAATTATATTGATAATGTTTGGCCTTGTATCAGTTATCTCTAAAATTAGAATTATTTAGCTTATGAACTATTGAGTTTTTTTTCAATTGAGGGATTAAGGTCAAATTACATACAAATTCTTATTGTTTAACACTGCCTTAATCCATGTCAATTATATTTGAAGCTAAATCAATGATAAAATGACTCCTTTAAGTCAGTCTTTGTTTTAATACAAAGTAGTATTATAAGCTGTTATGAGAGTAACTCTACCAGTGATAGTCATAGCAGTGGTATTAAGGGCTGTGCTGGTACAAATAATATAGTTTATTTAGTTTTTGTTGTTTCTAAAGGGCTTTTAGATTTATATGTAATTTGCCCAGCAACTCTGTGAGGAAGGACAGGAATGGACCATTAAATGTAGATAAAAAGCTGAGGCTTAGGAAGCTTGTTGACTTAAGTCCATCCTGGTGAGTAATAGAACCCAAACTATTATCTAGGTCTTAACTCCAGAAATTATGAGATTTTGATGATACCACACTGCCCCTTGGCCTTATATATAATAGATCTTCCCACTGTAGAATGCTTTCTCAATTTTTAACTGAGCTTTCATATAAATAGTCTCATCTGAGCCTTACAATAACTATGATACTGCTATCGAAGGACAAAAGATATACCTGGGAAGCAGAGCTTATGTGACTAAAATGACGGCACTCAGTAGAGGTGAGGTAGGTCAAGAAAAGGAAATCCTAGTTCAGTGTTCATTTTTTAAACCAACATTGTTTATCTTATTTGCTATTGCATTTAAGGATGTGTCACTCTGTACTGTTACAACATAATGTCAAAAGCATAATTATATTAAAACCAGGGCAACCTATCACCTTGTTTATTTATAGGTGTCAACAGCAATAATAACAACAAGAATGAAAGAGATATTTCTTTTTTTTTTTTTTTTTTTTTTAAATTTTTTATTGTTATGTTAATCCCCATACATTACATCATTAGTTTTAGATATAGTGTTCCATGATTCATTGTTTGTGCATAACACCCAGTGCTCCATGCAGAACGTGCCCTCCTCAATACCCATCACCAGGCTAACCCATCCTCCCAACCCCCTCCCCTCTAGAACCCTCAGTTTGTTTTTCAGAGTCCATCGTCTCTCATGGTTCTTCTCCCCCTCCGATTTCCCCCCCTTCATTCTTCCCCTCCTGCTACATTCTTTTTCTTTTTTTCTTTCTTAACATATATTGCATTATTTGTTTCAGAGGTACAGATCTGAGATTCAACAGTCCTGCACAATTCACAGCGCTTACCAGAACACATACCCTCCCCAGTGTCCATCACCCAGTCACCCCATCCCTCCCACCCCACCCCCCACTCCAGCAACCCTCAGTTTGTTTCCTGAGATTAAGAATTCCTGAAAGAGATATTTCTTAATTGCCTCATGTCCTTTTGCACCATTTAGAATTACGTGCCTAAATTTGGTGTTTCAGTGGGAGCAGATGACGTCAAGATTGTGATAAGGCACTGACTTTATATTGAAAAACTAAGTCAAGAGTTATTGAGAAACATGGGAGAGGTCTTTGAGGGAGAAGAAAAGAAGAGGACCAACATTGAAAGCTATCAGGGGAGGATGAGTTTATGCCCACAAGGTGACAATAGGAGAAAATACCTTTTTATTTTACTTCTTTAATTTCTTTTGCTTCTCACTATCATAGATGTCCAAAATTTCCCATTTCTGAAGACCCAATAAAACTTCTCTCAATTTCTGCAAAATAAAATTTCTGCAAAAATAACTTCCATATTTTGGACCTTGATAGGACATTTATCTGTATATTCCCTTTCTTCTTTTAGTTAGAATTACTGGTTTCTGTGCCCTACTTATCTTACCAGATGCAAGCTCCTTGACATTAGTGATCAGATCTAATATAGATTAATATATCCTATAGCACTAAAGACTGCAATTACCATATAAAGGTATCTATTAAAATCTTGTTGATGGATACATTTCATGCAGTTTAATTCTGAAAATAATTTATTGGGCATCTGGTCTTACTGGTTTTTGTAATAATTGTGCTGATTGTGTCTCTACACACTTTCTAGTTCAGTTAACTGGTTCAACTTTGAAAAGGCTTTGAAACATGGCAAGTTTGCTAGAGGAGTCATTGTTCATGCTTCTCTGCATTGAGGTCCATATTGTATTGTAGTTTTAAGAGGTAACGTTGTCGTGTTTTCCTTTCTGTACCAAATACTGCTTATAAAAAAGAGGGAGCTAAGACTGGCCAGAACATCTTCTGGGAAGCAATCTGGTCATTGCAGTTCATCTTTCAGTGGAAGATTTCCATTTTATGTTGAAAAGAAATGGCAGATTTTTTAACCAAACATATGTAGAATAGAGGTACAAAATAATTACCCACTCTAGAATTTGAGTTTCCTCATCAACTGATGTCCTCATGGACTGTTCTGAAATCTGAGGTGTATGCAGAACTATTTTTGGGGGCAGGTAGTTTCTCTGAAAAGTGCTGAATATTTAAGGAGAGAGAGAGAAAGAGAGAGAAAGTAGGAATACCTTAGCCATTAATGCCAAATGAATCATAGAGTTTTGGTTAATGGCACTTAGACAGAGAGAAGTCAAAGGCCAAATCACAAAGGCTTGTTTAGCAATTAGTTTGTTAAATACTCAGTTTAAGCCATTTACATTTTTTTCTTCCATATACATGTGATTTCCTTTAATTTCATAACATTTCTTTTTCATCTTAGGTTAATTTTTGGCTGTAGCACCTAGAAAAAATTTATTTATCTTGCCTATTTTTTTTTACCCTCATATATATTAATTAAGTGAACTGGGGTATCCTTTCCAACAACAAAAGAAAGAAAGGAAGAAAGAGGAAAGAAAGAAAGAAAAAGAAAATATGAAACCTGCCCAGCCCAAGAATCTGGCAGTTGTTGCTTGCAAATGTGACATGATTGGTTGTTGGAATTAGGTTGCCTTTCTTTAGAAAGAATCAATAGATCATTAGTTTTACTTTCAGTAAGGATTGAATAATGGTAAGCATTCATTTTTAACTTATTATGTTTTCAGTATTAATTGGTGTTGATTTTATCCTAAGAGTTTATAACTTCTGGAAAATATTAATACCTTAGCTCCAGGGCTAGCCTTAATTATAAAAATTAACATATGTATATCTACTAACATTCTTCATTGAAAAATAAAAGTAGGATTAAGCTTCTAAGAGCAGCATTAATGAAGATCTTTAGTTGAACCATTTGGGAATGATACTAAATTTTATATTTTTTCCTTTCTGCCTTGCCATTAGGCCAATATGTAGTAATATATCCAAAATTTTTTGATTGCATTTCTTTAGTCATTAGTGAATAAGGCAGTTTTAAGTAGTATTTAAGAATGCAAACTTTAGAAATAAAACTGGGTTTGAATCATAGTTCTGTAACTTACTTTCTTTTATATCATTGGAGAAATTTCTTAAACTTCTAGGCTCAGTTTCCTTATATGTAAAATGGGGATAATAATGAAAATGCATGCTATATAGGATTATAGCAGGGATGAAATGAAAGGATGCATGTAAAACCCTAGCACTGCGCATGGTACACAGTGAACGCTCAGTGTTAGCTAGTAGTAGTAGTAGTAGAGGTAGTAGTAGTAGTAATAGTAGTAGTAGTAGTAGAAGTATATACTCAGTGTATCCTCAATCAGATCCTTAACATCAGTCCATGATATTCATGTAGTATTAATTCTACTCTTAGTTTCAGTGGCGATTCCTGTTTTGCCTAATGTACTTTCTTTAGCCACTCTGGCCATGGAAGCTTAGCTTAGAGTATTTCTCCTGTAATTAAAGCCAATTAGCTTCAAACCCAAGACTTGACTTTATCTGTTGAAGGAGAGTTGCCTTTTTTTTTTTTTTAAACTGGATTTAGAACTGAGGATAAAAGGACTGCAACCATCTTAAAAGCACAAGAGAAATCCTGGATTAGAATGATTCCAATATTCAAAGGACCAGGTGCCTAGGTGAAAAGATGGAGAAGCCAGGTCTTGTTCACTCCTTTGAAGCTGCACAGGAAGACACACCTGAAGCCAGCCCTACCTGTGACATTTGCAATTTTATGCCCAGTAATTAACCTTCTTGTGTTAACCAGTTTGGGTTATATATTTAATTTTTAACCAGATAAACTGATAGATGAACCAATTTTCAGAGTAGTCAGACTCTGTGTGAAAGCTCCATGTTCTCCACATCATTCTTACTGAGAAATTACCTAGTGGCCTCCTTCTGAAGGTTTATGACTTTACTATGGCTTTCTGGGCCAGCCTGATTCCCAGAAGAGATTTCCTGTCATTATTAGTTCTGCTTTCCCTTGCTTTTCCCTCTCCAAAACTAATGTGAGAATTGTAATTTCATAAGTTAATGTTTCTTGGTTTGTAATAAAAAAAATCATCAGATCAATTTTTTTCCCCACTCTCCACCTTCCACCCCCAGCTTGAGCCAGTTTTTTAATCTGAGGGGCTTTCCTTCTTCTAAATATCTCTTTATTTAACTCACTTGGAGGAAAATATATTACATAAATTCAGTCTATAGGCCAGGACTTTCATATACTTTAGGGAAGGGGAAAAGCAAAAGAAATGAGTGCTAAATGTAAAGGGAAAAATCAGTTGATTTTTAATTGAGATTTGAATGGGAGAAACAATTTCAATCCTACAGCCTACTGCATTTATGGTACACCTAAAGTTTGTTTCTATACCACAAAATTTTAAAATCTAGTAGTTAAATTGGAGAAGTGGTTTAGCTGCATGGAAATGTATATGTCAAAAGTGACATATTTCAGCCACCTCTAACTGGAAGGAAAGAACTTTATTTTGAGGCCATTGAGAACGTAAGTCTCCCACAGGGTAACCATATGCCCTGGTTCATCCAGGAGAGTTCCAGTTTATGCATGATGTCTTAGTGTAGTTATTGAGAGTATCTGTTTGACCCTCAGAAGAGTCCTGGATTAGGATTTGGGCAATAGTTATGCCATCACCTTACACATGATCCTACATATGACTCAGTGGGTCATCTGAGATATCAGTGTATGCACAAAATCTCACTGAAAAATTAGAAAATTCCCTCTTCTGATTTTACTTCCAAGGCCAAGTCTTAGTGAAAGATTTCTTAAGTTCATTTGCCTGTATCACCTAGGTTTTGAGTTTGGCTGTGAGTAAAAGAGATATCCATAACAAAGTTTTAAATTTTCTCACATAATCACAAGCCTGGAGATTGACAGTTACGGGTGTTGGTTAATGGACTGGTTCAAGAAGTACATAAATGTATTTGGCCTTTTCCTCATGGTACAAGGTGAGTTCTATAACTCCAGCTAACACATGTACATTCTGGGCAGTGGAAAAGGGGCACAGAGAAAGATTGTGTATTTATCAGGAAAGCATACTTTCCCAGAAATTCCAGTAATGACCATAAACGATGTCCAGTAATGAGTATAGAACAGTGTCACATGGTCGCCCCTAGATGCAATGAATGTAGGGAAATGTCTAGATTGTTTTTAAATTTTGAGCTATAGACATTGTCATAACTATCAAAACAGGGTTCTGATAATATTAAGGGGGAAATGGATATTATGTAGGCATCTGACAACTGCTACACCTGTCCAGTCCTATAGAACAAGAGAGAAGTAGAGAACAAGTGAACAGATTAAAGAGTAGATATGCGTGTGTCATCTCTTCATTAGGTTATCTAAGATATTTTGCATCACTATAAATATCATTTAAAATTTTTATGAACTTCTATTAGGAAGCTAAATACTGAACTCTAAAGACTAGAGGGAAGAGAGATTATCTGTAATTTTATTCAGGTCCAAATAGATTAGAATTTACCTGGGATTCGGAGACAGAAGCTTTCTGCTTATTGAGTTTTCATGGCAGATCGCTGGATATTTCCTCTCAAATTTCTTTCTATAACTAGGGCAATGAGGAATAAGCATTACTGTTTCAACTTCCATTCTTCTATTTCATTGGATGGGAAAAGTTCTCTCTATATGGAACTATGAAAAGGCACCAGAACTGAATGTAACCACTGAGGACATAGCATTACTTTGCAAAGGTGTGTTTGCCTATGGTTTCTTTCTTTCTTTCTTTTTTAGAGAGAGAGGGGATATAGGGGCAGAAGGAGAAAGAGAACCTTGAGCAGGCTCCATGCCCAGCTTGGAGCCCAAAGAGGGGCTCTATCTCACACCGCTGAGGTCATGACCTGAGCTGAAATCAAGAGTCCGATGCTCAATTGACTGAGCTACCCAAGTGCCCCACCTATGGTTTCAATCTAGCTGTTACTAAAAATCCAGGGATCAGCAGTTTTTTCCATGCTCCTATTTATCTAGTAGTTTGTTACCTATTTATTTAGGGTTGGTAATGTGGCACATGTTGTCCTAGGCACTAGAGATAGAATGTAAAACACTTCCACTATAGTGGAAGACGGCAAGACAGCATGTAAACACACAAATATGAAAATATCCCATTCAGGATTAGTCCTACGAAAAATATATTTCTGTAATAGAGAATAATAGAGGAAACTAATTTAGACAGGATTTCCATAAAAATGTCCTTAAGGAGATGATATTCAAGCTAAAATCTAAAGGAGGAGAAGAAAGAGAATAATCAATAAGCCAGGGGAAGAATGATGCTAGCAGAGGGAAAAATTAGTGAAAAACATTCATAGGAACAAAATATTTGTCAACCTTACTGTTTCTCTCTTACCCTTCTATCATAATTCTTGCATCTGAAGTGCTAGTTCTTATATGTATTCATTTTCATTTGCTTATCTATTTGATTTAAAATATTTTTACTTGTTGTGTGCTGAGTACTAATTTGGGTGCTCTAGTTATGAAGAGGAAAAAGACAAACACTGTGCTTTCACACCATAATAAAGAATGAAATTGTTAAAGGTCATAACAAAAGGAAGCGAGTTTATAGAAACACAATACACGTTACTTCTTAGCATATTTTCTGAATTTTAAATTTTACATTAACTCTCATTATGAATTTCTGTTATTTGTATCATACTTGTATTTTGAGTCTTTTTACAGAAAATGCAGGAATACATTGTATTTTTTTAAAATTTGTATGCTATTTAATGAATGCTTTCTTCATTATTAATATTCGCAAGGGATTTTTAGGAACTTTCTTAGTTATTTCAAAAAAGAAAAAAAAAGATTTCATTGGCATTATCTTAAGATCTTAAAGTCTAATTAATAGCAGATTGCCAAATATATGTGTATTTTAAAAGCTCCATGCCACATACAAAAAAGTAACTCAAAATAGATCATAGACTTAAGTGTAAGAGCTAAAGCCATAAGATGCTTAGAAGAAAGCATAGAGCTAAATCTTCATGACCCTAGATTAAACAGCGGTTTCAAAGATATGACACCAAAACATAAGAAACAGGAGAAAAATAGGTAAGTTTGCTTTCATCATAATTAAAAAAAAAAAATTCTGCTTCCACACATGGTCAAGAAAGTGAAAAGACAAACCAAAGAAGGGGACAAAAGTTTGCATATTATATTTGATAAGGAATGTGAATCTTGAATGTATAAAGAACTCTTACAACTAAAAATAAAAAGCCAAATTAAAAGTGTGCAAAGGATCTGAATAGACATATTTCCAAGAAAATATACAAATAGTCAATAACCTCATGATAAGATGCTCAACACTGTTAGCTATCAAGGATATATATGATTAGATCATAGACTATATTTTTTTCTTCCTCTTTGGATCAATTTAAAAATTTCAATCAAAACCACAAATGCCATTTCATACTCATTAGGTTGGCTGTATTTTAAAAAGACAGATAGGTGTGCTTAGGTGGCACAGTCAGTTAAGTGCCCAACTCTTGGTTTCAGCTCAGGTCATGATCTCAGGATTGTGAGTTTGAGCCCCAGATTGGGCTTCACGCTCAGCTTGGAGTCTGCTTAAGATTCTCTTTCTCTACGGGCACCTGAGTGGCTCAGTTGGTTAAGCGTCCGCCTTTGGCTCTGGTCATGATCCCAGAGTCCTGGGATCCAGCCCTCCATCCTGCATCAGGCTCCATGCTCAGCGGGGAGCCTGCTTTTCCCTCTCCCTCTGGAGCTTCCCCTGCTGGTGTTCTCTCACTCTGTCTCAAATAAATAAATAAAATCTTAAAAAAAAAAAAAGACTCTCCTTCTCCCTCTGCCCTTCCCCCCACTCTTTTATTCTCTCAAATAAATACATCTTTAAAAAAATAAAAATAATAAAAAAATTAAAAATACAGATAATAACAAGTATAGATAAGGATATGGAAAAGTTGGAACACTTATTTACTGCTAGTGAAATATAATATGATGCAGCCACTTGGCAAATAGTCTGGCAGGTCCTGAAGAGGTTAAACATAGAGATACCATATGATCCAGCAATTCTACTACTAGTTGTATACCCAAGAGAAATGAAAACATATGTCTACATAAAACCTTTTGTTCACTAATATTCTTAGCAACATTATTCATAATAGCCCAAAAGTGGAAACAATCCAATGTTTATCAAATGAAGAATGGTTATCTAAATGAGTAATGGGTAGAGTTGATTGTGGTGATAGTTGTTCAACTCTGTGAATATACTAAAATCCATTGAATTATACACTTTGGGCGAATGGTATATGAATTTTATCTCAATAGTGCTATTATTTAAAAAGCTAATTCTATTTAAAATATCAATTTAATCATGATTTAATAGAGATTAAAAAGTAAGTAAGATGATTTTTTTCCCCTAATGGATTCAATACACATTAATTGAATTGTATTTTTTATTTGTTTAAAGTAACACAAAGGTGTGAATTTCCTCACTATGGGAGAGGTGTGACACAATTCTAACACTCTGGTGTTGGAGCACAACATGAAGAAAGGAGGGAAACAGAGTAGAATCTGTGTTTCCATTGTGAAGCGGTGTCCTACAACTGTAAACACCACAGATTTTGACCACAAAATACTACCTATGAGAGAAGAGTTTTTATAATAAGATTAATATTTGTTGGGACGGGTGGTACTTGATTTTACTTACTGAGCTTGGACATTTAAAATATTATTGTCAGGGCTTTCAAATATATGTAAATCTGTTAATAAGGTAGTACCTTTGGATATATGTTTAAATCGCAGAGTATATTTTTTCTTCCTCTCTTTGACTCAATTTAAATATGTTTTGTGAGGTATTCTTGAATATTCTGTACCTTAAAATTATGTCTTGGGGCTATTTAATGGGAAAAGGTATAGAAATATATGTATCTATTTAGCAATACACATTTTAATTCCTTGCAGCAGACCATATTACTTCCTAGTACACATTTGGAAATTTCAAATTATGGTGCAGTTTTAAACACAAAAATTTTAAACAGGATTTAACTGAAGTTTGAAGCTCATTAGAATATTTAAAGAATTATACATAAAAGGGGAGCCTGGGTGGCTCAGTCGGTTAAGCGGCTGCCTTCGGCTCAGGTCATGATCCTGGGGTCCTGGGATTGAGCCCCACGTCTGGCTCCCTGCTCAGCGGAGAGCCTGCTTCTCCCTCTCCCTCTGCCTGCCACTCTGCCTGCTTGTGCTCTCTCTCTATCTCTCTGTCAAATAAATAAATAAAATCTTAAAAAAAAAAGAATTATACATAAAATATACTTTTTAGAATTAAATATTTATTTTTATTTTATGCATATTATGATAGAATCCCTCAAAAATCATTTTTAATGAATAGCATAAAGTTGAGGGGCAGCGTGTATCTTCTGTTCTCAGTGTAGCTTGTTTTACCTTCTTCATTTTTTAGATGTAATAAGCACATCTCAAATCATAATAGAAGCCTGTTTTGTGGAGCATGGCTGTTAATCCAGCTATTATCTCGTGGAATTGTCACAATTACGTTACTATGATTCTTTTGTGTTCATTACAGCCTTCATTATGTTGGTTTTCAAGGCCAGTGGCTGGGTCAATCAATATTACTTTCACTCAGTGAATTGGATAAAGTTTCATTCTCAAAAGATTTACCATTTTAAATATGCTATATCTAGTTAGCCTTGTATAGTTTAATTCAGGCCATCTAAAAAAAAAGAGAGAAAGAAAGAAAAAATAGAAATGTTCTAAAACAAATACCAAGATGCATTAGAGTTTTAAGAGAGTTGAAAACTTTCAATATAATTTAGACTAAAATAACATTTGGCAATTGATTCCCTGGATAGCCATCCAGTCTCTGCTTGAACCACCCCTGAAGACTTCTCATGCTGTGGTAGAGCATTCTGGTGTAGTGTGAACCGTGTTTGGAATCAGTCACACATTCCAATTTTTGTAATTTCTTTCTTGCCACTGGTTGACTTTAGGTGATTTACTTAATGAGTTCCTCTTTATTATTTTTTTAAAGTCTAGTGCACTATATCTACCTTATCAGTTTGTTAGAGGAATTTAGAATGATAAAATAATAGGTAATACAGTCAGATCACCCAATAACTGTAGTATTTTCTTCCTACCCCTTATAAATGTCAAGACACTTGACAAGATACAAGATATTTCAGAGCTGTATGTATATTTTTCATCTGAAAAATGTATTATTTCTCTATTTTGATTTTGGTGGAAATATAGTGAAGCTTTTTTTTACTCAGTTTCATCCTCCCTCTTGACTATCTTCATGGCCTGTGTTCTCTGCCCTCTCAATTCCTCCAGTTCACCCCTGCAAACTCTGGAAGGGACCTTTTGTTGCCCCGCTATTTTTTATTTCATCATATTAAAGGTAAACCAGCCACTTGCTGCCCTCAGAACCTTCCGTGAATTCTAGTAACCCACACTATCAAATCCAGAATTCTTCGCCCGGCCTTCAAAGCCCTTTAATGATTTGACTCCAACGTAACTCTCTGGTTTCACCTACATTTTCATTTCTCTCTATAACATGTTTTCCTTTGCTTTCTTTTTTTTTTTCTTTTCTTCTTGAGTCATTTCATAGATCTCACCTTTTCATGCACTCAGTCCTAATGCCTTTTTCTGCTATTTTTGCTTATTAAACTCCCTTGCCTTCTTTAAGACCCAGTATACCTCCACCATGTTGAAACTGAAGAAATCAATTCTACCTTTCTTTATCCTTCCATAGCATTTTGTACTTTTATTTTTTTATTTTTTTTAAAGATTTTATTTATTTATTTTATTATTTATTTGACAGAGAGAGACACAGCGAGAGAGGGAACACAAGCAGGGGGAGTGGGAGAGGGAGAAGCAGGCTTCCCGCAGAGCAGGGAGCCTGATGCGGGGCTCGATCCCAGGATCCTGGGACCATGACCTGAGCCGAAGGCAGACGCTTAACGACTGAGCCACCCAGGCGCCCGCATTTTGTACTTTTAATAGCTCTTTATTCTGCCTTAGGTTTAGTTTGCACTTTTATCACCAAAACTACACTACCAGCGTCTTGAAGGCAAAGCCTGTGTCTGATTTATCCTTGAATTCCATCTACCAGTTTCCTGCAAATTCTCCTACCCACCACCCACCCAACAACACCTCCACAGAGGTGATGGATTTGTCTATTATCTCAGTTTCTTTAGCTTCCAATGTTCTTTAAACACAAGGAGAAGTTTTGTGGCCTGACCAAAGCCACTCTTGAAACCATATCATACTGAATATTTGGTATTTAATTTTAATAAGTGGTTTGTTTTTCCCCTTGTGATCTAAATCACAGAGGCAGGCTTTCTTTCCATTAGCAGCTATATTGTGCTCTTCCTTTTATCCTCTTCTTTTGCTCTTTGTATATTTTTTAATAATCTATTTTATATATTTATGGCTTGCACTTTTGTTTTAATATGATATGATACCCAGAAATAGAGTTATTTGCTGCATGACAAATTGAAGGTGATTCTCAATTTACAAAAAGCAAGCAGTAATTCCATAACTTAAATGCAATATTTACATTATGTTTTATGGATTACAAAGCATGTTTGCACCTATTATTTTATTTGATTCTTACCCTGTGAAGTAGGCAAAGGAAAGGAAAATTGTGCTTATTTTATGGATTAGAAAGCGGTGGTGTGGGGGCTTAATAGATTTAACTAATGTCACAAGCTGGTGCTGGATCTTGAACTAGTTTTTCCATGCCCATTCTAAGACATTTTCCATTGTATCATGCTGGGATATTTAAAATTCACATAATCTGATTTCTCAAAGTGATTTACCTGCAGTTTTCCCCTAATGCTTTATCAAGTAAAATAGAATGCTGTAGGTCTAATATTTTAAAGGGCCTTATTTGGTTTGAACTTTTCTTTGATATTTTCAATTGTCTGTTTTGCCATGATCTGTCAATGTCCCTTACCCTACAGATCAGTTTACCATAATATTAGTTTTGAGTGCTCAGGTGACATGTGAGGTAATGTGTTATCGGGGCAGTCACAAATTGGTTTTGGAATGCTTTCTGAGTTTCCCTATATACCATTTGAGTGCCTGATTTTAATGTGGATATTGTTGGGGTATGGTTTTTACTCTTGAAAGTTTTTAATGGTATCTGCTAATTCATCATCCCAGTAGTAATTTAGCATTCTTATTATAATCTGAAATATAGGTATAGAGTTTAGAGTAGTAGATTATTATAATAAGGATCTCTTTCTTAAGATTTCTTAACTGTATTTCTTGGTCCTCATTCTCAAATCTATATTTATAAACAGGCTGTGTTTTTGGTGTCTTATTTTTTAATTAATTTTTTTTTTTTTACAAAATGAAGAGACACAGGCCAAGTCCCCACTATCTAAGATGTATTGACTGAGAATGGAAAATGAAGTTGTACAGCCCTTCAGTCTCAGATGAAAAATGCCGAGGGATGTAATTGGCCACATTCCAAACTCTTTTCAGAGACTCATCCAGTAGTCCAAAATGGAAAATGAAGTTAAAAAAAAATTCCCCAAAGAGGCATGATTCATCTTGTGTGGCAGTAAATATAACTTTTTGAACACTGTTATTTATTTGACTACTTACTGGAATCCAAGTGTACCTATCTCTGCAAATCAACTTCTCAAGAACTCTTAAAGCCCAGTGCAAATGCTCCCCTGACAACCAGCTATTTGTTGTTGTTGTTTTAATTCTCCTTGTATTGAGACATCCTTCACTTCTACCAGTTCTCTCTCTGCTATCCAGCACTGTGCCCACTCTGGCTTTATTTTTATGGACTCCTAGTTAATAAAATTGATCAGAGAAGACAATTAGACTAAATCAGTGTCTTTTTCCCCTAATATTCACCAAAATTAGAATCCAGTCTTTGCCGAAACATCTCTAAGATTGAGGACTTTATTACCTGAGTTGTACACCAGAGATAATTGTTAGGATCATTTTCTTTTTATTGTGCCTTTTTTGGTCCTGGTTCTGCCACCTGGAGTCACAGGGAATATATATGTTAATTGCTTAGCAGTGCTTGGCACATGGTTTATGCTCTAGCACTGGTGACTGCTATGAAGATCACCTGAATTTTTCTGTCTCTATGTGTATTCCATCTCTATCTCAGTCATTATCTATATCCACATCTGTATATACTTACCTTCCATCACAGACAATGATGTTTGATACATAGTAAGGACCTTAAAAGTGTTTTTAAAAAATTATTATTTATCTCTCACATGACACATTTTCAACCATTTGTTGAACTCATTTGAATATTATGGGAAGCAAAAAATTTTTTTAAATAAATACTATAAGAAGCCATCATGGTTTCCATGAAAACATTCACCAGTTTCAGTTCTTTCACAAGGTAATACATATTACTTAATAAATAAATTAACAAATAAGCAATAGAATCATTAAAATCTGTAAATTGAAAGAAACCTAAAAGTCATTTGGTTCGCTCTCTCTATCTCTTTTTTTTCCCCTTCAGATTAGAAAATAGAACTCTAGACATGGACTGTTTTCATTCCTTCATCAAGCAGAGCTCACTCTTTCGTTTATACATATGTCTCCTAAAATGTGAAATTGTAATCTGTGCAAGTAATGTTATATTAGTTTCTGCTTTGCTATAGCCCTTGCATAATACCAGTTGACTCTCTGGGGCCACCAAGAAACTAGTATGTACTATCAGTAATACAGGGCTGAGGAATTAGAATTCATGCACTTGCCACTTAGAAATATATGTTTAAGAAATTCTCTGATACTACTTTTGTTTAAAACATTGATTAATTCCCAAAAAGTGTTTATGATTATTCTGGTGGTCTCCTACAACATTTTCTGATATAAAATAAACTACAGAAATATGTTTTTTCATTGACTTTATGCTTACACAATAACAGCTTTGATCTTTGTTATATTTCAATGGGTAGCTTGAACTAGATGCATGATAAGCTGAATCCATGCTAAGTACAGCCATTAGTGTAGGGGGGACCGAGATGGTGTTCCTGGCAGAGTTCTCATTATTTGTAATATAGAGAACTTTTACTTCTATTTGGTAGTCATTTCTGTAAGTCCCAAAGGAAATTCATGCTATTAGAAAAGGTTTTCCCTCACTGACATTGGCTACTCAGGCTAATTCTTTTCCCCTATGTGTGCCCCAAACCTTCTTTCAATTGAGGTCGCTTTGTTTCCTATGACATTACATTCCAAACAAATCCCTACTTTGTATTCTCACTTGCTCCACTTATCACAAAGCCTTCTGATAGCCCAATCTATATCTAACTCTTCTTCCATATATCTACCAAAGTCCCTTTTCTAAAATGTCTCATCCTTTGCTTCCTTAGCCAAATTTTTGATGGTCAACGTGATGCCTCTCAGAAAAAAAAAATGATGCCCTTTCTCCATCACTGGAGAATCAGAACCTCCAACTCCTCTCAGTCAGAGATTGAGGCACATTTTTTAGACATATATCTGACGAAATGGTGGCAGTTAGTAGATTAAGGCTTCTATAATGGATAAATTTGTGCAGGAGTTCCCAACTTATTTTTCTCTTAACATCTGATAGAAGTTATATAAACAAAAAGTCATCCAGAAAATATTTTTGACTGTTCATTTTGTGCATTTTTTTATGTTCAAGGAATTTTCATGTTTGTAGTGTCATTGGATTTACATAAAAACCTGAGAGGTTGATCAGACCAGTGTAATTATCACTAATTAGTAATATAGTAAATTGCTCAAAGGTAATAGGGGTCACTAATACCAGTGCCTGAGCTAAGATTTTCATTTCATACCTAAGCCTCCTTTCTCTCCTTTATTTGAAAAATGAATGTTCCATTGCTTATAGTCATTTAGGATTTCTCTTTAAGAATTTTATGTATTTGTTTATTTTTTGAGAACAAAATATTGGTTGCAGTGTAAGTCTGGAAGGGTAGGTACTGTGCTGTGAAAATGTGAGAGCTGGGAACAATCTGCTAGGAGGTGGAGTGGGAAGGAGACAGAGAAAGGGCAACTCAACCTGTATTTCTGGGAAAGAAAGGAAAAAGGAACAAACAAAAGAATCCTATCTCTGCTTAAAAGTTTATTTTTTGTATTTAGTTTTTAAGTTCGTATGAGACGACTTTTTTACATTTTTCATTTTACATTTTTCTTTGGTACTCTGTAATGGTGCCTATCATCCTAAGCACCAAGAGATGGTGTACCAGAGTGGCAATAGGAAAGTGTGTTGCACTCTGTGTGAAAAGTGATCCAAGGATTTTATTTAAAGTAGTTGGACATCTTTGAGGTCTGTGACCATCCATCTGTACTCTTCTTGTTTTCTCCCATTGCCATCCTTCTTTCCTCTTTCCTCCTCCTTCCATCCTTTCCTCCCTTTCTTTTTTTCTCTCTGTTTATCTCTCTTTTATGCCTGCAACTCTTCCTTCTTCCTTTTTCTTTTGGATAAATTTATTTAATACTCTTTCACTGAACATGTGCTATATACAAAGTGAGCTAGATGCTTTGGATACGTGTAATACAAAGGATATAAAACTTTTGTTTTCACAGGAGCTTATAGTCTAGCAGGGTAGGTGGACAGTACAGAAATGAAGACATTCAAGGTGGGCTCTTCCAAAGTCCCAAGTATGGAATAAGCAATACCTCAGTTATTCAAAGTGAAATACTTATGGAATGGAGAGGATGTTCTTGTCCTGGAAATGTAGTTCGAATCACTAAGTCCTACTAATTTGCATCCAGGAAAATACTGGCCATTGTAACTTGTTCTAAACTGTGTATAAGATTCTATTATCATACCACATAAAGTTGGTATATATGATAATATATATATATGTATATATATATCATACCTTCAATATTAAAAATTATCATGTACACAGGAAGTTGAGTGTGAAATGAGAAACTGACTATTCCAGGTCCATTCATAAAAGTCTTCTGTCCCCTCGTTCCTATGCAGGAGAGCAAATTGGTAGTAAGATAAACAAAAAGATACTCTGTTTAGAAAGAACTATGAGGAACTATGTGCTTAGCAGGACTGCTTTATCAAACATACAAGGACTATGCCATATTTGTATTTATGAATGGAAAGGGAGGGAGGGTAGTAATTTCAGGGAATGATGGCGAGGTTACAGGGGGAGGAGACAAGTGAAAGCAAAGTCAGTGCTTAATGCCCAATAGGGTATGTAGGCAGCTTGAGGATAAACCTCTTGCATGCACATACATGTCCAAAAGCCATGGAAGGTTAAGACATTACTGTGCAGGATCCCTTCCATATGTGTGTTCTGGTTCTACAGCCCATTGCTTTGGGGTCATTTAGTAGGAATACTTGCTTTATCCAATTTAACAATCCCTCAGTTTCTTGTGATATTAAATGATGAATGAAAATCATGATAATAATTTTGATAGCTAACATTTTTGAATGCTCACTACATGTTTGGAATTTATAGATTTATTCACTCAGTCTTCATGGCAATTGCCTAAATTATGTTCTAGTATTATTTTCCTTGGACAGGTGAGGAAATAAAGATGAAATGATTTACCCAAGTTTACTCACATGGGAGATGAAGTTCTTAACTGTATTAAATACTGATTCTTAGAGAATACGAAAATGTCAGTTAATATTTATTTACATGGTACTTGGTAGTCTCAAAGGGCTTTGACATCCACCATTATTTACAATTCACACCGCACCCCCATGAGGTATATTAAGTCAGGTTATTTATCCTGTTTTAAGAGATGAAAACATTAAGGCTCAGGGAAACTACCATGCCTAAGAACACATGTGTAGTAAGTGATAAAACTGACATTCCACTTCAGGTCTATTTATTCCAAAACCTAAGTAGAATCCACTGCACTCTGATATCTGTTCATAATTTAAACCCACATATACATGTCTAACTTTAGGCAAACTTCCAACCCAGATGACTAAAATCTAATAGTTTCTGGTGCTTGGGAATGTACATTTCCGTCTCTTAGTAATTATCTCCTGCCTTATACAGTCTTCACTGGAGTTGCCAGATAAATGAGATGTCACTGCACTTAGCAAGGATCACTGTTGCTGGCTCTTGATTGGTTTTATCTGTTGCTAGGAGGAGTTGCTGTCTTTCAGCAGCTGCCAGCCAGGCAGGCCTTTCTGAGTGGAACTGAGCCCAGGTTGACAGTAGCTGGAAAAGGAACGTGTCCTAACCTGGCAAGGACATCCTTCAAGTTGATCAACTTGGCTGACAGAATCCCCAATTTTGATGCATTTCATTGCTTTTCACAAAGCCCATTTTTGTCCTTTTTCCTTCTTTTCTCTGCTTAAATTTGTTTAGTTGCTGACAGACCATATTCATGCACCTTACAAAAGAATAAGTAAAGTCCAATTAACATCTGAAATGCAGAAGAATTTGGTTCCAGCTCTAGTGGGATTGTGATATATTGTTTGATTAAAAGAAGTAAGAGCTACTTCTTCTAAATAAGGGTACACATAATTTTCCTGGCAATTACAAAAAAGGGAGTTTAAAATGTTCCCTTTAGGATTTTGAGGAAAGAATGAGAATCATTCAATTTGGATGGCTTCCCATGTTTAAGATCCTGTTTATCTGCAATGTGACTAAAGTAGATGCCGAGGAAGGAAGGGCATTGTGTTCATTTTTCCTCTGCTTGCCTTTATGTATCATGATCTGTCTACTTGGAATGTTCTTCACCCTGGTTAGTTAACTCTTCTTCATACCTCGAGATCAGGCTCAAAAGCAAAACCTGTGGCAAAACTTTCCACATGTTCCTCTATCTCCCCTACATGTTCACTCCCTTCCTTGTGTCCTCAGAGTGCCTCATTTATATTCCTATTTGGGGACTTCTGATAGTAAACTATCTTTATAGTCTTTATTTTCTGCGTAACATTGTTTTTGAATTCTTAGCACCTAGTACTGTGCCTGACCCTAGAAAATACCCCTCCTTCTACCCCAACACCAGCTCCTAGGAGTCTAGTGGTTAGCTAGTATACATTATAATCCATTACTCTCTTTAATCTTCAGACAACTCAATTCAAGTTCAGGAGCCTCAAAACCAGGCTTACATGAAAATTATCTATCTATCTATCTATCTATCTATCTATCTATCTATCTATCATCTATCTATCTATCATCTATCATCTATCTATATCTTTGACCCCTAATCATAAATAATATGATCAGATATAATATGATCAGATAATAAATATATTAACTACCTCCAGTCACACCCACACTAGAGGAATTTGAGCATTCTCTAATTACAGACTCTGGGAAATGGAGCACAGACTGTTTGAACTGGAGGGAATGTCAGAGTGTCAGTTGGCCCACATGCTCTTTGACAGATGTGTCAAAGAAAGCCCCCAGAAGAGATGTGACTTGCCCAAAGCCACAAGCCAGAGGGCAGTGGCTGAGCTGTGCTTCAACCCTACTGAGCATTCTACTAGTTGTTTCTCCCTCACTCCCACACAGTTGTTCTACAAAGCAAGTGTTGGCGCTTACTTACTTTTGTATTTTCCATAGCACTTTTGGAGTTGTCCATTTGGGATTCTCAGTAAATATTGAAATGAACTAAGGTTTTTCTTTTTCTTTTTTCATCACCTTCTCATATTCCCTTCAATACAAAGGGTATGAAAGAGAAAACTTAGCTCTGCTTTGGAAACTAAATGAAAGAAGAGTTTGCCCAGTTTCCAATAAAAGATTGGGAAGTGAACGTCTGCCTCTTCATCCCTGTGCCTTTCCCTGTTCCCTTCCTTAGCTGCCTTGTAATTTCTTACTCTCTTTTCCTCTTCTCAGGATGCAGGATCTACCCATATTTTCCAGTAGGTTGAAAAGTGCAATAATTCAAAATAGTCAGCAGCACTAGTCTTTCTCTTCCACATGCTCTTCCCCTTTCCTGGAACACTCCTTCCTCCACTCTGCCTGGCCAAGTTTTGCTCATCTTCCAGGTCACAGCTTCAGTTTCACTGACGCCCTCTGTGCCACAGTATTTTTTTCCTCCATAGTACCTATGATAATTCTGAAGTTTTTGTGTTCATTTTATTTAATGTCTGCCTCTCCAACTGGACTGCAAGTTCCACAAAGTCGGAGACCATTTATAGTGTTCTACACCATTGGATATTCATCGCTGAGCACATGGTACCTGATACATAAAAGGTGCTCAAAATATTTTTATTTAATAAATGAATGAATTAAGTCATTATTCTTAGTTCTTATCTGTGTTTGTCTAGTGACTTTTTAGTGGGACACTGCACCTTTAAGACCCTACCTGCAAGATAAGGAGAACACTCACTTCCCCGAGACTTGTCCTGGAATGATTCCACTCCATGCCCAGGGATTTTTTTTATCTTTGTCTTTACCTTTATCTTTATGTAGTCCAACTCTGCTCCCTTCCTGATGTCACATACTCTTTTATATTGCCCTTAGGGTTTTTTTCACAGTAAAAATTTAGATCTCTGTTTCTTTAGACTTCCAATATCTCACCTAATTTTCCCTATGGATGGTAATTTCTCTCCTCATTTTGGTGTAATGCATTGGCATGCTCTCATATTAACTGATTTCTGGGTAACCTTTAGAGATTCTTAACCTTTTTATGCTATGAATTATCTTGGTGGTCTTGTCATTGGATTCCTTTTTCAGAGTAATAATATGTAATGCATAAAATAGAAAATACACAAGATTTTAAAAAAACAATTGTATTGAAATATATTTATCTACAACTTTCACTTCTCATGACTACCCCTAGAAAATACCTGGTTTGGCCAAAATTGACTGGCCCCAGACACAGTTGGAAGGTGGGCAGGTTAGTTTCCCAGGATTGTGATGTTGGGTAAACCTACTTGGGCATCTGTGTTTATGCTGAAAATCAGGGTAAACTATAAGATGCCTTTCAAACAACTTGATTGTTAAACTTCAACCTTTAATAATTAGCTTCAAGGAGAGATATGTCATAGCAAATATACATATTGGGTTTGAAGTCTGTTTCACATGGGTATTTGATGACATTTAAAGTGGATCATTATAATCCCATAAGTACCTCTGGTAACAAGTGCTGGGAGGAGAGCTCCCTTGCAATGGAAGACATAATATTTTCCAACTCAGGACGTTCAGTCTGCATGTGCTGAGAACAGTGGTACTGGTATCTTACTGAGCCAGTTCTGAGGTAGCAGAGAGGATTGCCTATGTTTCCCTTAGGCTTTGCTAGAGTTTCCATCGGCTTTTGTAAGACATGAACACAAACCATCCAGAAAATGGACCTCAATGGGACTGGTGGCTCAATGTGTGCATGGAAGAAAAATAAAGAGCAGAAACCCACCTAAGCCAGCTTTGTGATTCTGAAATTGAAATTAATTCCTCCCAATAAGGAAATATCCAATAGAATCAATATGGCTGTGAGAGCCATTGGAGAGAGCCTTAGTCTCAGACCTGGAAGAGTTGAATTCAAATACAGACTCAATGCTTTGTGCCTTGCACGTTGAACAAAGGGCCATTCCAGTCATTCTCATTGTTTAGAGTCTCTCTCCTCAGATTGTGTACTCATCAGGGAATGCTTAATTTAATAAGTCTTTATTGAACATTTATGGTGTGTTGACACAGTTATGTTTTAGGAGATACACCATGTCCTGCATAATGCCTAGAGCAAAATAAAGCATAGAGTGTGTTCTTGAAGAATTCTTATAGACTTATTACATGTTTTCTAGTAATAATGGTGTTCTACTTATATTCTTCAGCCTTATATTCAAAGGAGGATTAAATTTCCCCATTTTTAATATAATATACATTAGAAGTAGAAACAATCTTAGGAATATTTAAAATATATGAAAAGAGCAGGGTATATCTTCAAGCACTAAGAAGCATACATTTACATACAACCAATCTGTATGATAATCACAAGCCATTCTCATCCCAAGTTTCTCAGCAACACGAGTCCAGTTTGACTTTACAGGGTGTAGTCAGAAGTGGTATTATTTTAGCTACACATTTCCTCATATTAATGGGAGAAGGAAAGTCTCACTCTCCTCTTAGTCTGATAATCTCCTCCAATTTCTTCTGCCTATCAAAACCATGTTCATTCAAAATGCAAGTAAAAACTACCTCTTGTGAAGTGTGTTGAATCCTCACCAAGTATAAATATTTATTCCTTCTTTTGTGCTCCCATCCCCCTATCATGGTCCTTAATGGTCTTCATTTTTCATTTACCTGTCTCTAGTTAATTATCAATTCCATGAAATCACATGGCAGATTTATTTTTTTTTCTCCTTTTTGCTAAATAATTTAGTACCTTATAAATAGCAGTGTTCAATATATAATAGTTGAGTCATGGGTGTATGAATAAAGGAGTGAACAAAGCTGAAGGAATATGAGTTTTTTATTCAGTAAAGATTTTTGGAATGAGTACTAGGCTATCATGTGCCATGCATTGTGTTTAGTCTTGGGTATATATAAGTGGTGAACTTTTATCTGCTGCCATAGCACTGATAGTATAAGTTATAGTAATGCTTATAAATGAATTCTCAATGTTGAAGAATATATATCAAGAAATGTAGGGATAGTACCATTTTGGAGAATGTATGGGAAAAAAATCTATGGCTCTTAAAAATTTAACACTCCTTGAAGAATAGAGGAGAAGAACTTTTGGGAAATACAGTAGGCAAAAAGAATACAGTATGATTCTATCAATGCTTAAAAAACATTAGACACATATGAATCATATCAAAACAGCACTGCTGATTTGGAGGGTGGTGGAGATTCTATTTCAGTCTCAAACTGACTCCTTTATGGTCTCATCCAAACCATTTCTTGCTTAAAATTCTCTGTTTTATAATCGATTTTCATCCCCCACCCCCTACAAGTGAGTATTCAGAGGATTAATTATTGCAAAGCTCTTTGTAAATGAAAGACCTATATAAATTCTAAGTGGTGTTGTTATATAGTAGGTGATGTGTCAGTGAAATATTGACAAAAGCCCCCATTTGCTAAAGCCTGAATTGACGTATTAAACTCCTGCTATAGAACAATACCTCTGGGGAGGCTTATACATTCATTTCTTTAGACACGTGAATCCGTGATTATAAATAATTATATTGCAGTACTCCATGCGATGCCAGTTAAGAAATCTTTATTGAACAACATGGGAGGTGGTCTTTGAGTTTCAATTACCAAAGAATATACTTTTCTCTTCCCTCCTCAAACAAGGCATTACATCTGGAGCAGACTAGCTGTCCAAAATACTGCTTTTTTTTTTCTTTTAAAAATTCTTGCTTTATAGCATATTTTCAGAAAAGTGAATGAAACATGCCTATTTGTGGACCATGACTCAGACTGTAGAATTCTAGTCACATAGGTTTCCTTATTATCTTTATTATTATTATAATTATCATTATTTAAAGCAGGCATACCAATTGAGTAATGTAATTGTGCTTGATAACATGTGCTGGAAGAAGGGATAGTAAAAGATTAGCAATATTCTTAAAAAAAAAAAAGTTTAGCAATATTCTTGCTGTTCCAAAAAGAAGCCTAGATAATTAAACTGGCAAAAAGCAATTTGAAAGAAGTTAGGCCCTCTCATTTTGGGGCATTCTGCTGACTACCTGGATTTTTTTTTTTTTTTTCTATTTGTTAGCTTGTATGTAAGCCTGTGTTCTCTGGGCTTGGGCTAAAAAGGGTTCAGGAAAAATGATATCCGTGCAAGTGAGATAAGAGGATTAGATTGTACCACTTCAATACTCCATCATATTCTCTTCTGAAATGTAAGGGTAGGACTTTAAAAATCTTTTGTTTGCAAGTTTGAAAGTATCAATTTTGCATAAAATTTTTTAAGGGATTGTAAAAGCTTTATACAAAATTATAGATGATTTGTGTATACTAGATTTGTAAAGAGAAATTATTTCATTCATTACGGAGGCATTATAATGGTCTTTATATCTATCTATCTATCTATATCTAAAAAATATAAATATTCATCTCTTATGTTTTGAGACTTTGTTTCCTTATGAAATCATGACAATTTTTGACAATTTGGTTTGAAAGTAGAAAGAAGTATCTGTAATGCAGTGTTTTTGTAAACAAGACTTGTATTGGAATGGCTGTCAAGTATGAGAATGTTTGTAATAAAAATAGTCTCTGTATAAACTCTTTATTTTGACAAATATTCTAGGGAAGAAATGATTTGATTTGATCTGAGATTGGCTATTATTTGAAGAGCAAATCTAGGTTTACCTTTTAAAATATTCCATTGCAACAGCCATCCAGGTTGTTACATTTTGCTGCACTTTCCTTTTAAAACACTTGATTAGCATCTAATCAATACTGTTCCTGCTGTGATTATATTCAGCTCCTCTTAGTTGGACAGAAAGTTAGGGGAGAAATGTGGATCTTTTTTTTTTTTAATTTTTTTATTGTTATGTTAATCCCCATACATTACATCATTAGTTTTAGATATAGTGTTCCATGATTCATTGTTTGTGCATAACACCCAGTGCTCCATGCAGAACGTGCCCTCCTCAATACCCATCACCAGGCTAACCCATCCTCCCAACCCCCTCCCCTCTAGAACCCTCAGTTTGTTTTTCAGAGTCCATTGTCTCTCATGGTTCTTCCCCCCTCCGATTTCCCCCCCTTCATTCTTCCCCTCCTGCTACATTCTTCTTCTTCTTTTTTTCTTTCTTAACATATATTGCATTATTTGTTTCAGAGGTACAGATCTGAGATTCAACAGTCTTGCACAATTCACAGCACTTACCAGAACACATACCCTCCCCAGTGTCCATCACCCAGTCACCCCATCCCTCCCACCCCACCCCCCACTCCAGCAACCCTCAGTTTGTTTCCTGAGATTAAGAATTCCTCATATCACTGAGGTCATATGATACATGTCTTTCTCTGTTTGACTTATTTCGCTCAGCATAATACCCTCCAGTTCCATCCACGTCGTTGCAAATGGCAAGATCTTATTCCTTTGAGAAATGTGGATCTTAATCGGATCCATCCACTTGTGAATATTCTGTCTTTGAATTCTTCTTACATTTAATAGATTTTCTTTTTTAAGGTCTTACATCTGTTGATGGGTTCTGCAGAAGAGATGACATCTAGTCTGTGTAGTCATAGGGCAGTGATTATGGTAGGGTGAGGCCTGGGGGATGCCTGGCACACAGCTGACGCCAATGGAGATTCAAAGGTCATGATGACCTAGTAATGTAAATGTTGGTCAAATTTTCTTGGTTTCATGGTGGATAGGTAAATGAACTAAGAGTGAGGAAATCCGATTTCTAGTTCCAGCCCTGCCACTGATCCAGGTCAAAGAGTGCCATGCATTGCCAGGAGGCTCCAGTCAGGGTTCTCTTGGATTGGCCTGCCCTTATAAGCCAGAGAGAGTGATTGAGACCTGACAAGACAGAAAGGGAGCAAGGTGGGGTTCATGCTGACTTCTCTGAATAATTCTGAGCCTCAAAGCCCCATAATATATTTACATCTGCACAGACCCTTCGTCTTTGTAGGATATTTAACCGGCTAGACTCCGTTGGTATTATTTGAAGGCAGAGTCCTATGGCCAACATTTTAAGGGTTTGTGTACCAAGAAACCAAGCTTCATGATAACTTCCTCATTCTGTGTGCCCAAAGGAACTCTCTTAGTGGGAAACCAATTGCATTTATGGAGAGATATTGTATTTTATTTATTTATTTTTATTTATTTATTTATTTATTTTTAAGATTTTATTTATTTATTTGACAGAGACAGAGATAATGAGAGCGGGAACACAAGCAGGGGGAGTTGGAGAGGGAGAAGCAGGCTTCCCGCTGAGCAGGGAGCCCGATGCGGGGCTCGATCCCAGGACCCTGGGATCATGACCTGAGCCGAAGGCAGACGCTTAACGACTGAGCCACCCAGACGCCCAAGATATTGTATTTTATATGGCAGTAGTTACCCAATCTGATTAAAGTTTCTTTGCCCTTACTCATTTGGAAGATTACTGTTGCTTATCTTATTCTTTTGTTTAATAGTTGCAAACTTTTACCCGTCAGCTATTTCTCTCTCCAAACTAAAATATGTTGGAAAACCAGGAAAAAAGTGAAACAACAACAAAAAACCACTCTGAACATTCAAAAGAGAAATTACAATGTTTTTGTATGAAATCTTTTGTATCTTGTTTGTAAGTGAAGAAATTATTCTGCTGTCATATGATCTGATGCCTCTGGTTCTACCAACCTAGATTGTTTTGTTTCTTTGTGTAAAGACGTAGAAAGCTACATAGAACAGGAGAAAGGGGAAAGAATGACAGCAGTCAACAGTGAGTGAAAGCTCGAAAAAGCAACTCAATGAAAAGAAAAGGCAGCGGGTTGTTAAATACATATTAGAAAAACTTCCACAGGAAAAGGAGGACAGTTTGAATGTATAAAAATCTCCAAATCTTTAATTGATCATACAAAGCTATCCAGCATGTTACCCTCAGTAAAGTTCACTTTACTAAAGTTTTACTCAACTGAATTGTTCTCTTCGAAATCTCATACATTTGGCACTTTTGTTTTTGATACAGAAGATCTCCACTTGGTAGCAAACTGAAACAGTAGAATAACCCCTAAATCCAACTGGCATGGAGGATGTGGGGATGTAGTGATGGAAAGACATATTGTTTTATTTTAGACAACTCTTGTAAATTAGGTTACGATTTAGCAGTGGAGAGAGAACTGGAAATCCCCAGGCACTTACACTTCATTTTCTCTTCTGTTCAAAAATTATAACAAGTAATTTTTCATATAATTTTCTTTTATTTCCCAAGAGGAAGGATTTTTCTTCTTCTGCACCCTGCCTTTATTTTTCCTTCAGAAAACATCACAAAGGCACAGAGTTAAATTAACCAGAGAAAACTCTGATTGACTTAAATGAAATCTCCCTCCCCCACTTTCATCTCTCCGTCTCATCTGTCTATGGATAAAATTTAAATAAAATTCTGGGGAGAAGATCTAATCAAAATCACCTCTGAAGAGGTCACTTGTTCAGCTAGCGTAAGCGTGTGTGTGTGTGTGTGTGTGTGTGTGTACATGTATATATACACGCATACATACACGTAAGTACACCTATATATGTTTTTAAATAGATGGAGAAAAAGATTGACTTTACAAACCAGAAAATTATAGAGACCTTTAAAATATTTTTCTCTGTATTTATCTTAATACCTTAGACCTGAAGTCAATTGTGTAAATATTTGAATAATGAATTTTTCCTTTAATATTCCCATTATTAATATCCCTTACAAAAATTGGAATAGAAGGATGCTGACTTTGTGGCACATATTGTTCTACATCTGTGACTATGTGATGGCAAACGGGCCTATGAATACTGAATAAAAAAACTGGTTGGTATTCTAGATACTGTGCCCAACACAAAGCTACCACACATTGGAGAAGAAGACACAGAGTTGGCATAAGCTAGCCAGGTCAAATGTGAACAATGTCAGCCCTCAGGGAGTCACTTATGTCATGCTGAACAGACTTCTGATTTGAAGCGATGATAACGAGTGATTTTAAACTTATTATGGATATAACTAAAATTTGGTTTGAATTTTAGCCATTTCATATTTTGGTTGGGTGTAGCTGCACATATTTTGGGCTTTGACTGTGAAATCATTATCCATTGCCTTCATATTTCCACTTAAATAGAGTTTTGAATTCGGATAGACACATGGTTCCAATGTAGTTGGATACAAATATTGTCAAGTATAGCATACTTTGCTTTTATGAGGACTTTGGGGAAATACTTTCTTTATTCTTTTTAATTAAGATACACAGTCTGTTCCTCCAAAAGTTTATTGTCAAAGGTTACATAATTTCGCTATTTTGTCTTAAAACTTGGAAATAATGTATTTCTATGGCTAATTTGTATCTATATATTTATTTTCTCTTATTTCCAAAAGTTTCTCACATTTATACCTATTACCTATTACTTATACCTTTTGATCTGTATAAGTAAGCCGGTACTTCCTAGAGTATTTATTTGGAGAAAAAGTCAGATTTGTACAGAAATGTTTTGGAATACTCCTCTGGCTATAGTGTTCATAAAAAAAAAAAAGTGACACCCACAGATTTCCAAACTCTATGTTCATGGAATAATTACTAAATTAAGTGTTACACATGTTTAGATATTTTCAGATTTTTTTTAATATCCAAAAAGCCCTCTTAGTCAATGATACTAAATCACCAGATGACCATGTTAAAAGCCACTTGTTCATACATAAATAAAGTACAGTGCATGGACCAGGAAAATGATAACTTAAGGCTATTTAGTAAGCAAGAGTTCATTGCAATGTATATGTAGATAGATAAACATGTATATTCCTATATGTATATACATATATATACATAGATGTGTATATATGTGTGTGTACATATATATATATGTAAGTAACTTTATAGCTTAGCAGAACAGAAGTGATTCTAAGCCCCTCAAATTATTTTTTTATTAACATATAATGTATTATTTGTTTCAGAGGTACAGGTCTGTGATTCATCAGTCTTTACACAATTCACAGAGTTCACCAAAGCACATACCCACCCCCCAATGTCCATCACCAGCCACCCCATCCCTCCCACCCCCCTCCACTCCAGCAACCCTCAGTTTGTTTCCTGAGATTAAGAGTCTTATGATTTGTCTCCCTCTCTGGTTTCATCTTGTTTCATTTTTCCCTCCCTTCCCCTATGATCCTCGGTCTTACTTCTCAAATTCCTCATATCAGTGAGATCATATGATAATTGTCTTTCTCTGATTTCACTTAGCATAATACCTTCTAGTTCCATCCATGTCGTTACAAATGGCAAGATTTCATTTTTTTGATGGCTGCATAATATTCCAGTGTGTGTGTGTGTGTGTGTGTGTGTGTGTGTGTGTGTATTTATCTTTTTTATCCATTCATCTGTTGATGGACATCTAGGCTCTTTCCATAGTTTGTAAGCCTCTCAAATTATTAACAAGGGTACAATCTGTATATAATTCAGTGGGGGCATTTTTATTTTTAACTAAAAGTCACTTTAATAAAATATAGCATAAGAATGTTTGACATAGCAAGTAGAAGTTTCCAGCTTATCACATGAAGAAATATGTATAATGAGGTAGAGATTCAAGACGTCAAGTTCTGACTCTGACACTTCTAACATTTGCAATGTGGGCAAATCATTTCTCCTCTGTGAGTCTCTGCTTCTGTTCTATGAAACAGGATTTCTAATCTTTGCTCTGCCACCTCATTGGGATGTTCTGAAGAGCAAATGAAGTAATGACTGTGGAAGCCCTAAAATGCTCCCGATAGGTAAATGATGATATATTTATTGCATGTTCTAGTGCTCAGTAAGTTATAGGGTGCATTGAAAAATAAAGGGTCCTTATAATTTTTGCAGGCTATCCAGAACTGAGATCAGAACCCTTAGCCACAAAATGCCTATTCTGCCCAAATATCTTGCACATAATCAAGAAATACCTTGTTATAAGAATATTTGTAATTCTTTTAAAGGACCCCATGATTAATGTAGTATGATTTACCTTGTGATACAGGATGCTGGGCATCATCAGCAGATGTAGTGC
Source organism: Phoca vitulina (assembly GCF_004348235.1). Taxonomy (NCBI): domain Eukaryota; kingdom Metazoa; phylum Chordata; class Mammalia; order Carnivora; family Phocidae; genus Phoca; species Phoca vitulina. Next base: position 52,031,602 of record NW_022589711.1, read on the forward strand.
TAAGTTTTTCAGGTCAGTCATCTACATAGCAAGTCATGGATTTCTTTCCTATGTCCATACCATCATTTACAAACATATATGGCCTTTGACTCCTTCTATGTATCATAAGACTAGAAATCTGAAAGCATTTTTTTAAACAGCAGGGTACATATTTAGTTTGAATATGTATACTTCCTTCAAGAGGGTAGTGTTACTGTGTAAAAATGAGAAATCACAATTTGATGATATTCTGAAAAGACATTTTTTTTAATCGCCAGGTATAAGTTGGTGAAATCTTTTAGCAAATGGAAAGTGGCATTCTCACTTGGTATCTGTCAGGTACATGTGTTGTGTGTTTACATGTATTATACATGCATTATCTTATTTAGTCACCAGCACATTTAGGTGCTGTAAATGCTGTGATTAGCTCTGGATGAGTATCAATAGATGAGAGTCTGGATATTTGAAGAGAAAATAAATCTGTCTAGAGTTGCATGGCTAATAAATGGTAGGCCCCAGAGCTGGGTTTATCTGGCTTCAAGAGGCTTGCCCTTAATCACATTGAACCTAAGAGTTGTCCTCTATGGACACATGTGCCTAGCACAACTTTCCTTTCACTCACTATTTTATGAAAAGGTCTTAGCCCCTTTCACTAAAGCCATATTGATGTTAATTGAACATAGAGATATGATGGATATGCAGTGCAGTGTGGGCAAAGGCTTTGGAATGAGATATTAGAAGGGATCTGGGTCCAAGTCCAAGCTCACATACACACAGAGTATTTTTTGAGCTTCAATTTTTTATCCCCAAGGGGAGATGATAAACCTATTCTGTGGGATTACTGGAAGTCTGAATGAGGCCATGTCAGCTGTGTTACAAAATAAGTTGCTATAACTGGACCTAATATCTCTTTTTTAATCTCTACTGGGTAAATTCTACTTATTTCCCTAGTGAAGAGGAAACTGATATTTACTGAACATCTAATATGTGCCAAGTGCTTTATTTACACTAATTCATATTAACTACAAACCTAGAAATTAGATGTTATTACCCTGATTTTGTAGTGAGAAAACAGGCTACCTCTCTCACATAATGCCAATAATAAGGCGTAGAGACAATTTCATTCTAGACTTCTTTTTTCTTCTGTAGGCTGGAGCCAGGTCTCCAGTATCCAGCGAGATCCCAGTCTGTGCCTTACACATGTTGACTTTTAATGGTCTTTGTATTTGTCTCTTTGAATTCTCTACCCACTTTTCATTTGTTTGTTTATTTTCCTCTCTGTCTTTCAATGGCTGTTCCTTCTTATTCCTCTTACCTGTCTTTAGGCACAAAAGTTGAGAGGTGCTGTTCTGTCTCTCCTAATCACCAGTCACATTGCTTATTTTGTTTTTTTATAGCACTTGTCACTGTGTGAAATCATTTATATATTTATCTAGGTATTGGCTGACTCATCTAGTAGATTATAAGCTCCATGAGACCAGGGACCTTGTCAACTTTGTTTGCTCCTGCCCAGCACTCAAAATGGGCTTGGCACATTAGATTTACAATCAGTAATTGCTGAATGAATGAATGAATGATGTTCATTTGTTTCTTAAAATATATTTTCTATGTAGGCTGAGGTTCATCAAATCATTTTAAATGTAACCTTTAGTTGTTTGGATGTTTATTCATGTTTTCCCTTAATGTCACTTAATTTCCTGCAAAGATTTCTTGGTGCTGATAGGCTTGAGTAGTTGGTAAATAATTTGAATCTGTGCTGCTATAGCAAGGGCGTTGTGACATGGGATCTCTTTGGAATTATGATTGATGGTTCTCAACCATGATAGAAAATAGAGCATATAAGACATGGTATAGATGAAAACTCATGAGGGAGTTTTGAAAACCTTTAAAATGCAAAGAGAGTGCTTATATTTTGAGTATACAGTTTGCAGGCAATCTTTAAAATACAGTTCCAAAGACAAAAATGAATTTATAAAAACGGTCCAGGTGCCTAAGTAACAAAGACAAGCTAGTTTTGTCTACTTTGTTACTGAAAACTTGTTACTAAAAAAGTTGGTTACTAAATAGATGCTTGAGGTCATCTATCATAGCCAGAATCCTAATTATGAAAACTTGATAGTTGATGAGTCAAGAAATAGGATGGCTAAGGATGGACTTTCAGTCTTTCAGCTAAAAATGCAGAATCATCAATTAAGATAAATATCATTTGGGTTTTGAACATAAATTTAATATGGATATCACAAAAGATCACATTATAATTTAGTGAAGATACTTTTAAAAAAATTAATCAAAGGCATAAATCAGTTTTTAAACAGAGATTCATGAATCCCTTGCGAGAAAAGTTCTCTATTTTATATTCCTCTTAAATGACACACAGATGGTTTATGTAATTGTGCTTCAGCTTTGATAATATTTCTGGATAACTAGGTGTAATCTGCATTAATTGCTATAAATTGCTCTGATTCCTTGCTGTGAAATATTTTTCTTCTGTTAGGTAATTGTTTGTATTTTGTGAATGATGGATCATTGTTACACAGAATAGTATTGCAATTCACAAATTTATTTTTCAATACCCACATTTTGCTTGGAAACTTGTCACTTCCACCTAAAGTTATTCCTATAATAAATACCCAAATTCTGAAGCGCTTCTGGCAAAAATTTCATTCTAAAACCTGTTATTTAACTTATTTCTGGAGATGATAATGCCTTATTAAATAGTGACTGTCAGCTTTACTTTTTCTTGATAACTAGAGTCATCAAAAAGAGTTACTCCACCTGGAAGCCCTTTTGGATGAAGTTGAGTAAAGGAACTATCTATGCTCCTATAGGGTGTTTATATCTATCTTAACATTTACCATGTAGTTTTGAAAACAATACAATATGTTTCTTTCCACTGATAGCAAGTTTCTCAAAAGCAAGTGATCCAGATGCCATGTCACCTCTTGTAAATTCAGGTTCTAGCATAGTTCCTGGCACATACTAAGTATTAAATAAGTAGCTGATAAACTTGAAATCTGGGTGAATATTTTGTTTTTTTTTCAGGTACATTCTCAGAAGCACTTAAGGTTTTGGGTTTATTTGCTTCTTTACTCAACAGCCCCAGCCTATTTTGGGGTTAGTGGTTTTACTGCTTTGGTTAGCTTTTCTCATGTAATCTATTCTCACTTGTGTTAGCTTTCAGATCCTTTCTGGTGGTTGCTGCTTCTAATCTTCTTTGATGCAACAGACCAGATAACTAAGCACATTAAAACAATGAGTTAAATTTTACAGACTGTTAACTTCCGAAAAACTTCTGAACAAAGCTATATGCTTAGCATTGTGTTAAGCATCATGGTGGTACAAAGAATATATCAGACATTGTTCCTCCCCAATTTATTTGGAGAGGCAGTATGTAAAAAGAGAATACAACTAGAAAATGAGATAATATATATCCAGTACTGAATTGTGCTATACAGATGAGAGTAAAGGAAATGAGGCTTAGGGAATTAGGAAATCAAGGAAGGTTTAAATGATCATGGCAGGCTCTATGATTAGATCTAAACCTTGAAAATTTAAGCAAAGAGAAGCAGATGAGGTGATTAACAGTATTGGAGTTATTTGGAGGAAAAAGTCTAGTTCAGCCAAATATTTATGTTTGGCCATTAATTTTCTATGTTAGCATTATTTTTATTTGTAGATTGCCTCATCATTTAGAATTGGATAGAATGTAAATTCTTTTTTTTAATTTTATTTATTTATTTGAAAGAGAGAGAGAGAAAGAGCAGGGGGGAGGGTCAGTCAGAGAGGGAGAAAGAATCTCAAGCAGACTCCCCACTGAGCTCAGAGCTCAACATGGAGCTCAATCCCAGGACCCTGAGATCACAGCCTGAGCCAAAACCAAGAGTCGGGCACATAACCAACTGTGCCACCCAGGCACCCTGGATAGAAAGTAAATTCTAAAGCTATTTTGAAAGTTTAGAATGGATGATGTTTTACACAACAAACTGACTCACAGATCGTAAGACTTACATCTCTGCAATAAGCAGTAGTAACACCTTTATACATTACAGGTGTGTGTGTGCCATGGCTCAGCAACACGTGTACAATGCCTTAAAGTTCTCCATAAGTAGCCCAAACCCTCCTTTGCTTTCATGACATAATTATTTGATTGATGATAAAATGAAGGTAATTTGATAGAAAGTCAATCTCAGGAGCACACTCAAACAATAATAAAAAATTATCCTAAGTGTTTTTCAAATATAAAGTATTACAATTAATAAAATGAATTCTTCATTTGGCTTTGTGAATATGTTTATCCCATGCTCTCATATGTGCCTTTTTGAAGACTGTTTAAAAATTCTGTGATGGAAACCTCTGCATCCTCCATTAGTATGCGTACCTAAAACAACCAAAACTCTGGTCATGATTCCAGAAATCAGTGAATTCAGCCAGACTGTAGATCACTCTGAGTACCTTGGCAGGGTGGGGTGGGGGAGAACAGATTTCTGGGTGTTTTAAATTCTCCATAACTCAGTAACACCACAGTACTCAGCACTAGTAACTGTGAATGGAAACTTCCAACCAGAGTCTGCCTTTGATGCATATGTGACTTGGAGGGTTTTATGAATTGGCAAGAATTTTAAGGAGGTTAACATATTGGGGAGAGAAAAATTCCATCATAAAATTCACTTCTCTCTGATGGGTGCCAACAACACATGTGATGGAAAAGATAGCCAGATATCTGATGGCATACCATTTGGAGCACGGGGATTAATCCTTTTCCTCCTCAGCTTCTTTAAATTCATCTTGTAACAAAAGCATCTCTTGATTCAAGATTTGGTTAAATTATCACCTCCTTCTTGAAATCTTCACTTACATTAGCAGAATGAATGGCTTCCCCTCTCTAAGCCAGATGTTCTGTGCTTCTATCAGTCAAAAGGGTACATTTTTGTTTAATGGAACATATATCCAGCTCTCCTAAGCTGTGATCTTTCCAGGGACAGACACCAGGTTGTGCTCATTTTTAGATCTCCAACACATAGTAGATACTCAGACATTTATCATCATAGTGAATGAGCACACTTAGTTCTTAGTTGGCTTCATTGTCTCTGGTTATTTCCATTAAAAACAATATAACCTTGAAATAGTCTAGAATCTTACTTTAATATTCTCACAACAGGAAGTATTTGCAAAGAGGTGGTATTTCATTTATTTCATGCAAAAAGTTTTAATTACTAAGGGTATCCATGAAAATAATTATGCAGATCTGACCTAAAAGGTGGTTCACAGCATGAATACCAAGTGTAAAAGTATAATTAGGTTCTAGTACATTTCAGTTTTTATTAGAATGGGGTAGGAAATGAAGCAAGACTTTAAAATTTAAAAGAATTTTGGATTATAATGTGAAAAAAACTAACAAAACTATACTCAAATGATGGATTCTTAGAGAGATGTTTATTTACACAGACCATTTTTAAAGGAGAAGATATCATCTAGTAATATTTCATTTACTCATTTTCTTTATTCCATATAATAAATTGATATTATTCATAACTCACTGGTTTAGAAAGTAAGTTCTTGATATAAAGAGATTTGTTTGGGATTATAGTGAAAAGAGGACTAGATTTGGAATCAGGAAGCTTGAGTTTTAGTACTCTCTTGATCTATTATGAAATATATGGCTATGGCCAATCCCTTTATTTCACTGAGGCTCAGATACTTCATCCATAAAATGGGGATAATTTCAGTCACATAGGAATTAATTGCTTACCTACCCCTAAGGGCTGTGAGGATTAAATGGAATGATTCGATGCTTCATGTCATAGTGAACCAGTGTGTAATTCAGGGCCTGAACAGTTCCTTGATTTGTTGGGTTATATTAAATCTCACATAGTAAGTAATGTATGGGAATAGCTTGTTATATATTTAGATTGTGATGTATCTTTGATTATAGGTTACTTTCCCCACTCACACATTGGTGGAGCCTAACTGGGGTAGCTTCCAGGCAGCCCCTTCAGCTTGTTGAGCATAGCTCCCAGTAACATATAATTTCAGTGTCACCACCAATTTGATGGTATTTGGAACTTTCTGCATACCACCGGGGTCTATGAGTCAAAATCCAACCTCCCCAGTAGTTTTCTAAGTGACTTCAGGAACTCATTTTAAGACTACCACCTCAATGATTCTATGACTCTGTGAAAGCTGATATATTACAGTAGAGTCTGTCCAGAGTTTAAAGTTTTCTGAGTTATTGGGAACTTGAGATTTGGAATTTTGTTCTTTTTACTCCCTAACTGTATTGATTTGCCATGAGAGTCACGGTAAGCATTACTCTTTCTCTGTGGAATAGAAGATAAAACACAGTTCTGCAGTGTGACCTGATTCTCGAAAATCCAAATAGATCATACACTTTGTTCTTCCTCCCCCACCATTTTCTGCCCTCTGTTCCCACCCCGGCCCATAGCTAAAGACTTATTATCGGGAAGGCAAATTGCAGAGCCAATACTGTATTTTTATAATTATGTTGTTACCTTGTATAAAGATTATTTGAAGGACAGGGTAGAGAATAACTGTAATGAGAGAATATTTCTGCAAAGATCTCAAAGTGTTTGAATAACCAGATATCCATTGAGCAGTATTAATTGATCATCCATGATGGTCAAGTACCTTGTGATCTTCAAGATATCATCAAGGGTACAAAGTAAATACTCTATCCTTCTTGCCATTAAGAACTTTCCAAACTAGAAAGGATGTTAAAATTTGGAGTATTGATTACTGATGCATCTTTTCTAAGTTCTGATAAGTAAAAAATAGGGTCAAGAGTGCAAATGGTAACCAAATTATGTTTTTTTTTATTAGTGGCAAGTGCCTGGTAGTTGGAAAAGCTGAAATGCAGAATTTATTGTTGACCTGGGACAAAATGTGAGGTTATTTGTGGGTCTCTGGATGTAGCCCTCAGAGCTATAGCTTTCCTGTGAGGAGAGCTATGTTAAGACAGTGATCCCAAGTGCTGCTACCCACTCTGCTATGCAAAGTTCTCTGAAGGAGCACGAATGAAGGAAAGAATAGCGGACTTCTACTTACACCTCAGATGAGAGAACCTGGACTCTGTTTCAGAAGTGCTGACCACATGGGGTTAGAAGAGGAAGGAGGAGGCTTAGCCTCATGAAGCAGGCAGTGAAATAGATGGAATTGTGCTTTTCCCCCACCTTTGAACCTAAATAGCCCTATACATTTTTATATGGCCCAAGAAACATGAAATTTCGACCAATAAGATTGTCTGCTCTTCCTGTGGAATAAAGCAGTAGACATAGCAACTGAAGTTCCACTTGTCTGTTGTGGTAAAAAAAAAAGAGTGGTGGTAAAAATTTACTCTTCTTGGAGAAAATGGGATTCCCTCCTAACAAGGAGTGATCAAATGTATATACAGATAATTACTATAACTAAAGTCTCCTAAAAATTTAAACACTATAACTAATTATATGTGTCTGTGGAAATTATCTTAAATCCTCTTTTTTTTTAAATTTTTTTTTATTATTTTTTTTATTTTAAAGATTTTATTTATTTATTTGACAGAGAGATAGAGAGAGAACACAAGTAGGCAGAGAAGCAGGCAGAGGGAGAGGGAGAAGCAGGCTCCCCGCAGAGCAGGGAGCCCGATGCGGGACTCGATCCCAGGACCCTGGGATCATGACCTGAGCCGAAGGCAGCCGCTTAACCGACTGAGCCACCCAGGCGCCCCTTAAATCCTCTTTTGAACAAGCTATATATAAATAACAAATAAATACTTCTACTCATCTTTTAATGGAAAGCTCTGTTGCCTCTCCAGGATTAAAGGAATATGAAAAATAATATTTTGTTTGTGAAGAAAACAAGATGAATCACAAGGTTCTATTCAGAGCGAATCACAATTAAAAGAGAGCTTTCCATACGTTTATTAATATTACAAATAATATAAATAATAATGATAGTTATGTACTGAGGCCCCATATGTGCCAAGTTTGTACTAAATCTTTCATGGTGGTTACATTTGCCTACATTTAAAAAATAATACTCAAGGATATGTTTTATGCCATTCACCTCATGAAAAATTCTCTTATACATCTGTTGTACCTTTATTTTTCAAGAGTCAGTTTAGGAGCCATGTCTTCTGAGAAGTCTTCCATAATTTTCTTTCACCTATATTATTTCTTAGTTCCTGGATATCTCGTAGTACTCCCTGCAAAACATAACACTTACCCAATAGCACAAGGCATGCATTTGATTGTTTATGTGTGCATTTCTTACATCTCACCTCATGGGCAGAAATCAAGTTCTATATGTCTCTGTACTTTCCCCCAATGATCCTATCTTAGTACCTTACACCAATAAATTTTTAATAATCATTAACTTTTAATTACTACCCTTTTTGTAAGTTAGAAATTAGGAGGATTTGATCCTTTCAATTAGAATTTTTGTTTAAATATATCAATAATTCATAATTATATGAAAGGTAAATATATTTCAGCTTTATGCATTGCAAAATAAATTATTCCTGACAATATTTTGACATTTTAGACCATCAATATTGGATATTTTACAATTCATGATAAATAGACATTTTTACCTGGCCTAATTCTAAATTGAGAAACAGTTGCTATTTTGGCAGTTTTGTTCTTTAGTATCTCCTTCCAAGATATATGGAGTAATTATAAAGAGATAGAATTTGCTGGAAAAAAGCATCATGTGATTGAAAGGTTACTTGTTTGGGAATTAGAAACCTTGCTGTATTCCTACTTCAGCTTCTAATTCATACTGGAACTTTAGGAAGTCCTTTCATTCTTATTCTGCTAATACTTATGGAATGTTCATTGTATATCAGTCTCTGTTCTAGACTCTGGAGGTATTGTAATGACCAAAATGTACAAATATTTATGCTTTTGTGGGGGCATAAATTCTAGTTTTCCTTTTTTGGCTTTGGCATATTCCCCTGTAGAAAAGAAACTCCCCACTTGATAAAATGAGAGGATAGGATATAAAATTCTCTCTGGATCCTTCCATGTTTAACACACCAGAATTACATATTCTGATATGTAATTGGTTGTGACAGTTAAGGACTAGAAGTTATGATTGTAAAGTAGGCAACGTTGTTCTCTTCCAAGATATTAACAGTTTAGTCACATATGTATGACTAAATATACCTTAGTAACTGTAAGAGCAAGTATCTTCCTGTTACCACCAGCAAGGAAGCAGTTCTCCAGATAGGGGACTTCTGTTTCACATCCAAGCTAGGCAAGCTTTGGTTCAGAGCTCTCAGTATGGTTTCTTACAGATTTGCTAAAATAGAACATGATTCCAACCTTCTAAGGGAGGAACCACTAGAAATGGCAAAATGAGTGATGTTAACCTACACTAATGTGGAAGCAGAGTTTGGGATCATCTGCAAACCCTGTTTAACCTCATTGGGGGATTTAATGAACACTGAGCAGCAGTAATCAATCTTCAGAGTCTCAAGAGATAATGTTACTAATTTGCATTATTCTCCAGAACCATCTTACTAACTTTCCATGCCCTTTACATAAGAAATAAGACTGAACCACAGGATTTTATTATAAACTCAAAAAATATTGTCTCAGAAACTATCTGGCCTAGCTCATTCTGAAAGGAAGTATCAGGTGAGTCAATGCTAGACCTAAGAGAACAAGCCTGGAATCAATTCAGTAAATTATTTATTCATGTTTTACTCTAAGTACACCATAGCTTATAGTCATTGCCCACAATATGTACCTACAACATAGATGGTGTTGTAAATAATATAATATAAACATAATATAATGTGATAAGTGATATAATCATGCCAGGGTACCTAGTGGTATGAGAACATAATTAAGGAGCAAATAAATCCCCTTAGTTAAATACTTCAGAGTGGAAGTAATACATGAATTGGGTAATACATGAACTGGGAAGTAATACATGAACATGAGAAATGCTGAGGCTCTTATAGTTCTGTGAAAAGGAGGAAGGGCATTCCAGGCAGAAGGAACAGCACATATAAAGGGGAAAACATACAAAAGTCATATGGGATTACCAGTGAAAAGTGAACTTCTGACTTCTGGTTTCTGGTCCTAGATTGCTGAGAAGTCATCACGGCCATCCTCATAATAAGAAAAAAAGCTGAACAAATGAAAATTCATAATTCTTCTTAAATTTATTGGAGAATCGGGGCCACAGGGCAAACCACCAGCTGAAAATAGGGAGATGAAAAATAGAGAGCCAGAGCTTACTGTGAGCAGAGGCTGCTGCTGGATCCTGATAGGAACACATGAAGGGCCATGGACTAATTGTTGGAGTTTGAGAGAGAAAATCTTCCTGAAAACCTACTCTTTGTAGAGCATACACTTTCATGAGTCTCACCTTCAGGAGCCCAATTAAGTTCTTGGGGTGAAAATCAGAGAAAAAAAGTCCTCTTGTATGTGGCAGGTGGAGGAGGAAAGTAACCGTTTTAAAGTATACCAAGAGCATTTGTTCTTACTAAGAAAGGCCTACCCTCGGAAGAAACTACTTTCCCAGAGCCTAATCAACACGGGTTTTGCCAAAGCCTAACCAAGAGGGAGAAAGGCATGTTCAGCTGCAGGCCCGTCTAGCCTTCCCCTCTCATGTAAGGGTGTGACAGAGAAGCTGAGAGGCACTTGTGAAAGCCACAGCCCAGGGGAACAGGCCCACCAGGAGATGAGAGCTAACCATAGGGATATAGAATGTTTTCCTTCTTCCCAGCATTTTACCACCACACTACAGAGCTCCGTAACCATGGGGGATTGCAGCTGAAAAGAACTACAAAGTCACACTCTATTTAAGAAGGAGCCTCTAGGGAAACCAAAGACAACAGGGGAGACAGAAAACAAGGAAAAGAGAAAAACGTTAGCCTCTCACACCTCCAACTCTAGAAAACAGTAAACACAGCTTAACCCCAGCCCAGTAAATACAACACTTATACTAAAGGCCTCTTTGCCTCCGTTTCTTTTACCCAATGCATCATGTCTGGCTTTTCACAAAAAAATTACAAGGTGTGCCTAAAAAATATACTTAGAAGAAAAAAATCAAGCATCAGAAGCAGACTAAGACATGGCAGAGATTTTGGAATGATTCAGACCAGGAATTTAACATAACTATGATTAATATGATAAGGACTCTAAGGTAAAAAGTGGACAGCATGCAAGAACAGATGGGTAATGTAGGAACAGAGTTGGAAACTCTAAGGAAAACATCAAGAAAAAAAGCTAGAAATAAAAAGCACCCACAGAAGATGAATCATTAGTAGACTGGACATGGCCAAGGAAAGAAACAAGAGGCTTGAATATGTCAATAGAAACTTCCCAAACGGAAAGATAAAGAGAAAAAAATCCAGAAGAGAATATCCAAGAACTGTGGGACAATTATAAAATGTGTAGCATACATGTGTATTGAGAATGCCAGAAGGAGAAGATAGAAAGAAACAGAAGAAATATTTGAAGTAATAATTTCTGATAATTTTCCCCAAATTAATAAAATACAGCAAACCACACATACGGAAGTTCAGAGAATACTAAGCAGGAAAATCCAAAAAACCTACACCTAGACATATCATATTCAAACTGCAGAAAATCAAAGAAAAAGAGACTATCTTGAAAAAATCTGGAGGGTAGAGGAGAGCACCTTGTTTAGAGAGGAACAAGCAAAAGAATTGTCTTCAGAAAACATACAAGCAAGAAGAGAGTGGAGTAAGATATTTAAAGTGCTTAAAGGAAAAAAAAAACAAACCTACTAACATGGAATTCTGTATCCAGCAAAATTATCTTTAAAAATTTAAAGAGCAGTAAAGACTTTCTTAAACAGAAATTGAGGAAATTTGTTGCCAGGAAACCTGTCTTGAAAGACATGTTAAAATAAATTCTTTTGAGAGAAGGAAGATGATATAGGTTAGAAACTTGGATGTACCTATATGAAGGAGGAGTGCTAGAAAGGATTAGATGAAGGCAAAAGTTTGATTTGTCTAAGCTTGTTCAAATTAATAATAGCACCAATGTATTTGGTGTATAGCTTATGGATAAATGTAATAACAGCAATTTTATAAGGGAAAGAAGGGAGGAATTGGGCATACACTGTTATAGGGTACTTCCACTAACTGCTAAGTGGTATAGTCTGTTTGATAGTGACTTGGGGGGCGCCTGGGTTTCTCAGTTGGTTGAGTGTCCGACTCTTGATTTCAACTCAGTGGGAAGTTTGCTTGGGGATTCTCTTTCTCTCTCTCTCTTCCTTTGCCTCTCCCCCCCCCCCCCACTGTCCCCACTTGTGTGCTCTCTCTCTCTCTGTGTCTTTCAAATATGTAAGTCTTTTTTTAAAAAAGAAAGTGACTTGGATTGTCATAAATATATAATGCAAACTCTATTAGCACAATATCTAAAAAAAATGAAGGAAATATGATTGATATGCTAAGAAAGGAGAGAAAATGCAATCATATAAAATGATCAGTTTAAGCCAGAGCAGAGAAAGAGTGGAAGGCAAAAAATAAAATAAAATAGAACAAAGGCAACAAAAAGAAAACATTAATATATATGTTTTCCAACTGTGTCAATAATCACCTTCAATGTGAATGGTCTAAGTATAGTAATTAAAAGAAATAGATTATCAGTAGATAAAATTTAAAAGACCCCACCAAATGCCATCTACAAGAAACCCTCTTGAAATATAAAAATATGTATATATTAAAAGTAAAGGGATGGATAAGGATATCCTATGCTAACACTAATGAAAAGAAAGTTGGAGTAACTATTTTCATTTCAGACAAAGCAGACTTCATAAAGGAAAATTATCAGGAATAAGGAACAGCATTACTTAATAATAAAAGGGACAATTCTTGAAGAAGACATAATAATATTCAATATGTATGTGCCTGAAACAAGAGAACATTGCAATATGTGAAGCAAAAACTCATAGAATTTCAAGGATATATAGATGAATTATTATAGGCATACTTTAATACCCTTCTATCAGTAATGAACACATTCAGCAGGCAGAAAATCAGTAAGGATATATTTGAACTAAACAGCACCATGAATCAACTAAATCTAATTGTTATTTATGGAATACTTCCATATTCCATATGGAATTCATATGGAATATGAATATATTCATCCAACAACAGCAACATACGCATTCTTGTCAGGCTTACATGAAATAGTTACAAAGATAAACCACATTTGGGGCCATAAAACACACTTTAACAAATATAAAAGAATGGAAATCATACAAAGTATGCTCTCAGACTACAATGGAATAAAGAGATAAAAAACCCAGAAAGGTAACTGGAAAAATCCCAACATTCTTGGAGATTAATCAGCACATTCGTCAAAGAAGTCTCCAGGGAAATTGAAAAATATTTTGATTTAAATAAAAATAAAAATACAACTTGAAAAAATTCATGAGATGCAGTGAAAGCAGTGTTTAAAGGAAATTTATAGCATTGAAAGCATATATTAGAAAGGGAGAAAGATCTAGAATCAATAATCTAAACTTCCACTTTAAGACATTAGGAAAATAGGAGCAAAATTAAATCCAAAGTAAGAAGAGGAAAAGAAATAATAAAAATTAGAACAGAAATCAATGAAATTGAAAACAGAATCAGTACAGAAAATCAACAAAACCAAAACCATGTTCTTTGAAAAAAATCAATAAAATTGATGAACCTCTATCCAGGCCAGCCAAGTGAAAAAAGAGACAAGACACAAATTACTTACACCAAAAATTGAAGTGCAGCAGTCACTACTAATTGCATGGATATTTAGAAGATATGAAAGGGAGGTTATGAACAGCTCTATGCCAACAAATTTGATAACTCGGATGGAATCGATACATTCCTTAAAAGCACAAACTACCAAACTCACACAAGGAAGAAGGGATAATTTGTGTAGGTCTGTGTCTATTAAAGAAATGAGATTTATAGCCTTCCCAAACAGAAAATACTAGGCGCATTTCACTTGTACACTCTACCAAACATTTAAGGAAGAAATTTTACCAAATCTCTATAGTCTCTTCCAGAAAATAGAAGCAAAGGAATATTCCCTAACTCATTCAATGAGGCTAGCATTACCTTAAAATAGCAGGAACAGACAAAGATGTTACAAGAAAGGAAAATTCCAGACCAGTATCTCTCATGAATATACATACAAAAATCCTCAACAAAATATTGGCAAATTGAATCCAACAATTTATAAAAAGTATTATATACCATGACCAAGTGAGATTTATTCCAGATATATAAATCAGGTTTTACATTTGAAAATCTGCTAATGTAATCCATCACATCAACAGGCTAATAAAAAAACATCATTACTTTTTAATGACTAAAAGAATCTGACAAAATCCAACACCTATTCATGATAAAAACTCATATTAATCCAAGAATAGAGGGGAACTTTGTCAACTTGGTAAAGAACATACAAAACACCTAGAGAAACCAGATGCTTTCCCCCTAAGATTGAGACCAAAGCAAGGGCATCCCATCCCTATTCAACATTCTTCTTCAACACCATACTTAAATCCTAACTAATTCAGTAGGACAAGGAGAGGAAGTAAAAGGTATAGATTGGAAAGAAAGACATAAAACTGTCTTTGTTCACAGATGACATGATTGTCTATATAGAAAATCTGAAATGACAAGAAAAAAACTAGAGCTTATAAGCAATTATAACAAGCTTGCATATTGAAGGCTAATATACAAAAGTCAATTGCTTTCCTTTATACCACGATGAATCATAGGAAGTTAAAATGAAAACAATAACAACATTTGAGTTACCATGTAAACAAAATGAAATACTTAGGTATAACTGAAAATATATTCATAATGTCTGTATGAGGAAAACTACTAAGCTACCATGAAGTCAAAGAAGTTTTAAATAAATGGAGAGATAGAATATGTTTACGGATAGGATTCAATATTGTTAAAATGTCACTTCTTCGCAACTCCTCTACAGATGCAATGCAATCTCAACCAAAATTGCAGCAAATCATTTTGTGGTTATCAATAAGCTGAAAAGCAAAAGACCCAGAGTAGCCAACATAATATTGAAGGAGAAAAAACAAAACAAAACATAGGTCTGATACTACCCAACTTCAAGACTTACTATAAAGCTACAGTAAAACAGTGTGGTGCTGGTGAAAGAATAGACAAATACTTCAATGGAACAGAATAGAGAGCCCAGAAATAGACCCCCACCAATATAGTCAACTGACTTTTGACAAAAGAACAAAGGAAATTCAATGGAACAAATGGTGCTGGAACTTCTAGACATCCATATACAAAAAAAAGAAAAAAAAGAAAGAAAATAATCTGGACACAGACTATACACTGTTTATAAAAATGAACTTAAAATGGATAATAAACCTAAATGTAAAGTATAAAACTATGAAACTCTTAGAGGATCTAGATGACCTTGTGTTTGGCTGTGACTTTTTATATACAACACCAAAAATTAGATCCATGAAAAGGAAAATTGCAAAGTTAGACATAAAAATTAAAACTTCCACTTCATGAAAGACACTAGTAAGAGAACAAAAAGATAAGCTACAGACTTAGAGAAAATATTTGCAAATCACATATCTGATAAAGGATTTGTAACCAAGACATACAAAGAACTCTTAAAACTCAACAGTAAGAAAACAAACAATCCAATTAAAAAATAAAAGTTCTAAGCATGCAGCTCACTGAAGACTATATATAGGTGGAAAATAAGCTTATGTAGTGATACTCAACATCATATGACATTATATGACACGTCAGATGCAATGACTTGCAAATTAAAACAATGAGACACTACTGCACACCTATTAGAATGGCTAAAATTCAAAACACTAACAACCTCTAATATTGGTGAGCATGTGGAGCAACAGGAACTCTTTTTCAGTGCTGGTGGGAATGCAAAAT
Organism: Phoca vitulina; assembly: GCF_004348235.1. NCBI lineage: Eukaryota > Metazoa > Chordata > Mammalia > Carnivora > Phocidae > Phoca > Phoca vitulina. The sequence goes on from NW_022589711.1 coordinate 52,047,497, forward strand.
GGTACAGCCACTTTGGAAGACAGTTTATTACAAGGCTAAACATAGGCCCGCTTTATAATCCAGTAATCACATTTATAGTTTTTTATCCAGATGAGTTGAAAACTTACGTCCACCCAAAAACCTGCTCATGAATGTTTATAGCAGCTTTATTCATACTTGCCAAAATTTGGAAGCCATAAAGATATCCTCCCATGGATGGATGGATAAACAATCTGTGGTACACCATCCAATGCAATAGAATAATACCAAATGATAAGAAGAAGTGAGGCCCAGAAAGAATATGGAGGACTTTAAATGCCTATTTCTGAGTGAAAGAAACCAGTCCGAAAAGACTATATACTGTATGATTCCAACTATAAGAATTGCTAGAAAAGGCAAACATATAGACATTGAAACAGTCATTGGTTTCCAAGGTTTCAGGGGGAGGGAGGAAAAGAGGAATGAAATGTTTGTGCAGAGGATTTTTAGGGCAGTGAAACTATTATATATGAAATTGTAATGGTGGATACCTTAAGTTATGCTTTTTTCAAAACATAAAGAACTGTACAGTACAAAGAGTAAACCTTAATGTAAACTATGGACTTTATTTAATATTAATGTATCAGTATTTGTTCCTCAATTATAACAAATATATCACACTGATGCAAGATATTAATGATAGAGGAAACTCTGTGTGTGAGTACAGGCATATGGGAATGTTCCATACTTTCTGTGAAATTTTTCTATAAACTTAAAACTTTCTAAAGAGCGAAGTGGACCTAGTTAGTGTGGGAGATAAGAGTAAAAAATTTATTTGAGATCATTTTGTGACAGGCTTTGTGACAGTTTGGTCTTTTAAAAATGCTTTGCCTTAGTCCACAATGGATTTGATATGGTTCATGGAAATCAACAGTACAAAGGTAGCATATCAATCATAAATGAAAAAATCAAACCAGAAAATAATAAAGATTAAAATGGGAGGTTAATACATATATATTAAACCAAGCAGGTATGTAGAGCTCATAGGCATAAAGCTTGTAGAGCTTTTGTATTTGACACAACGGATTGACCCAGCGCTATTTGGAAACCACAGGAAAACAGAGATATAGTCATTTACTATATTGTTCAATTTCGGACCATGGCAAATGTAGCTACTCCTTAAAGAAAATTTTCAAATAGCATCTCATAGGGCAACTATTGAGGGATGGCACAAAAGAGAAAAGAATCTACAACCAAAAGATAACTCTACGAGTAGAAATTATTTTTGGTTCTCTATGACAATGAGTGGAGGCATGTTTCATATTTAAGTGTCTAATAATTTTGTACCTTTTTTTCCCCTCTAGATTCAGTTCATTCATTCATTTATGCACAAAATATGTGTTGAGCACTGACTATGTCCCAGGTATTTATCTAGATATTAGGGATATATCTCAGAACAAATGGCACTTAAATGCTAGTAAATTAATCAGATAATTATTCGGAAATATTTAGCAGTAAACTTTTCTCCATGGGATCAAAATGTACACAAGTATATGATTACAAATGGAAAAATAGGGGATAGAATCAGGTGTTGACCATTTTTCCTTTTTCATTTATGTGTGAATTTTCAATATGAATGCAGAGGCATAAAGCATTAGTGTGAGTCGAAGTGTTTCTGAGAACAAGTTTCATTGGTTCAGCTTTATAACAATGATAAATAAACCTGTTAAATATTCCTGGACAGGGGTGCGTGGGTGGCTCAGTTGTTAAGCATCTGCCTTTAGCTCAGGTCATGATCTCGGGGTCCTGGGATCGAGCCCCGCATTGGGCTCCCTGCTCCGCGGGAAGCCTGCTTTTCCTTCTCCCACTCCCCCTGCTTGTGTTCCTTCTCTTGCTGTGTCTCTCTCTGTCAAATAAATAAATAAAATCTTAAAAAAATATATTACCGGACAGTGCCAGTGTTTGTCCCCTAAATGATGTTTGTAACATTTTTACCATACAGCAGATTTCATTCATTCACTATCCTTTTCTGAGTTGTCCTATGTGCCAGTACATGTTTCTAATGTAGTCCGTTTTCTGTTCTCTTCTTGTTAAGTTTGCCCTTAAAATACATTAAACTTTTTTTTTAAAGTTTAAGTGTTGAAAATATAATATCATAGTAATTTAGAATATTCATTTTATTCATTTATCCTTTATGAAAAGCACTATATATCACTTGATGTTCTTAAAGCACATGAAAAAGACAGCAAATGAATAAGTAGGTTTGCTGTGTGTCATGTCATTCAGATGAGTTTAGGTTGTTCTTGTTTGTACTGTATATTATTGTTAGAGATTTCTGGGAACAGCTCTCTATAAAATCTCTCCAAGTAGACAGCTATTCCCATATCAGCATCTGCAGTGGAATCTGGAGGACATTACAGAGAGAAAAGTACACTGAAGCCTTTCCACCCCAGGATTGCATAAGGACTGTAGGGAATGGATTTGGAGGGGCTGAAGCTGCATCTCTGTTATGGTTTAGGTGACCCTTGGGTGTATTTCACCCAGAGGACTACCCCTAATCCCTCCACTCCGGTCTTGTGAGATCTTTGAAACCTGTTTTCCCCAAGTGTTGCTAATTGCCCCTGCTCAGGTCACAGTGCTACTGTTAGCAGGCATCAGGACCTCTGTGAAGTCATTACGTGATGCTGTGTTTGGTCTTCGGGAATTTCAGAAGTGTTACAGAATGACAATTTATGGCCAAGCTAAAATATCCCCGCAGCCCTTGTAGTGGGTTGAATAGGGTCCCCCAAAATTCATGTGCACCTGGAACCTCAGAATGGGACCTTATTTGGAAATAGAGTCTTTGCACACTTAATTAGTTAAGAATCTCAAGATGTCATCATACTTGATTTAGCGTGGGCCCCAAATCCAACGGTGTGTCTTTGTGAAAAGAGAGGGTGCAGAGACACAGGGAATTAGGCCTCATGAAGGCATAGGCAGGGACTGTAGTGTGCAACTATGAGCTGCGGATTGTTGGGTATCCCCCCCACCAAATTAGGAAAAGGCCAGAAAGAATTCAGAATTCTTCCCTAGAGCCTTCAGAAGGAACACAGCCCTTCTCATACACCGATTTCAGACTTCTGGCCTCCAGAACTGTGAGAGAATAAATTTCTGTTGTCTTAAGTCACCCAGCTTGTGGTAATTTGTTACAGCAGCCCTAGGAAACAAATACACCCACACACACTGAATGTGAGAAACTAGAAAATACAAGGAAAACATGCAACCAAATTCTAGGCCTCATCATTCAGCGTGCTAAATATAGAGTGAAAAACCAAGTTTTTCTTATAGGCAGCATCTTCCCAAATCCTATTTGCAATAAAACAGAACCCCCAAATTAATGAAACTCACAAAACGCACAAATTTTACACATTTACAACGGGACTTGAGTGAAATTCATTGGATGTATCACTTCTAAGCATAAAATGTTTTGACTGAAACTAGAATATTTCAACATACGTTCTTATTATTTTTATCCTTTTTTGTCAGTTTTATTTTGCACTCATCAGTAGTCTGGGTCAGATCCTAGCTCTCCTGCTCACTAACCAGTTAACTTTGAGCAAGTTACTCTTTCTGCCTGGGTCTCCTCATCTGTTAAATGGGTTAATAAGAGTTCTAATCATTCAATTAATGTGAGGATTCAATAAATCAGTAAATGCAAAACATTCAGCCCAGTTATTTAGCATATGGGAAATTCCTAAAACACGTTAGATATTAAAAGCTTCTTCTCAGCTACTTAAGATTTGTTTTGGAGAGGCAGTAACATCATTAACTATTGACTTTAAAATAAGGAAAGACATAAATGACAGGAAATGAGCTCCTGAACAATAGAATCTAATCATGGATAGTATCATTAAAATATATGGAGATAAATTAAAACACTGAGTTATTTTCTAATCTTATGACTAGCAAATAAAAAGGCCAAATACCATTTTTCAAATTTTAAGCTCTGAATTCTTGTTGTATTTCTTATTCAATGCTAAGCCATGACAAGGAAATAAATGTGTTATCTGCTCCATTAACTAAAATTTGTTCAGAAAGAAAAAAAAAAAAACCTCATTACATTTGCAAAGTAGGATTCACAAAACGACCTGCTAAAACAGCTGTGCAGTTCTAAAAATAATAATAATGAATCTAAGTATAAACCATCACCCTCTCTTAAAAATTACATTTATGCTTCTCTGATCTTTGAAATTGTTATATATTTTCATCTAGTTGACATGTTATAAAAGATATTTTTTGATTGCATGTTAAGATAACATTTTTCCAAGGAGGATCTCCTAGGTAAATGTAAATGTTGGAAGTGTTTCATCAGCCGTATCAGTCAGATGCTAAGCTAAATATTTTGCATAATTTAATATGCATTACCTGCCCACCACACACATATTCTTTCAGAGCTGGAAATGAAATCCCAAACTGGGAGAGACTTTTGGAGATTTTCCAGTCCATTTTTCTAATTTAATAGATGTGGAAACTCAAGCCCAGAGAAGGGAGGTTATTTGCTCCATATCACACAGCAGGGCAGTGACAGACCTGCTTTGTTACTTTCCTCCCCTTTTATCTTTTGCTTTAATCTTTTTGTATTTTTTTAAGATTTTATTTATTTATTTGACAGAGCGCACGAGAGAGCACACGTAAGCAGAGAGGCAGGGAGAAGAAGGAGAAGCAGGCTCCCCACTGAGAAGGGAGCCCAGGCGGGGCTCCATCCCAGGACCCTGGGATCATGACCTGAGCCAAAGGCAGACTCTAAACTGACTGAGCCACCCAGGCGTCCTACAGGATCTCTCTTAAACTCAATTTTCTCAGCTATTAAATGGCAGGCACATTTATCTCACAGAGGTGCTACCAAGATTAAATAAAGTTCTCTATGGGAATGTACATAAAATGTATATAGAAATGTATGTGAACTCATACATTAAACAAGCACAATTTATAAGATAAAATCAAAATACAACTGGATTTTTGTTTCAGTGTCCTTTAAAAACTTACACACTGGGGAGAATGTTTCCTATCTGCCTAGATCAAACCCATCACATTTCTTAAAGTATGTAACAGTTACTCCTTTAATAAATTGAAGTTGCTTAGTCCAGTAAGATGTAAGTTCTTCTTTATTCAAAGGTTATTCATTTCCCAATCCTACACTGAGTCAGGTCCTAGCTTGGCATGATTGCAGAAGGCTACCTCACCTTGCACTCACCGGCACCACCCACATTCTGACCAGTATGACCCACAGCTTTAGGACTAAAGGGAAGAAGAGAGTTCTGACTTGATTGGTGATGCCATAAGAACCTATTTGGGGGTCACTTGTACTCTGCTGTGCTTTTTTGTGGGTTCTTCAGAGACTTCCCCAATGAGGTTCTCCAACTGCAGTTCTGTCAGGCCAATGATGATTTCAAATCTCCCCCATCAGCCCCTGGTTTTCACTTTTCACTCTTTAAGACTTTCCACGGTGGAGACCCATTGCCCTCCCATCCTGCCCTCTTGGATTGGAATTAAAGTGACTCTGGGCTGGCTCTTTCTACCATGTGGCCCACACCTGGTCTGTAAAGAACACTCAGGTTCCTTTGCCTTGACCAACTTCAGGAATGCAGGTCAGTCAAAATATAACCTGTCCATCAGCTCCTCTCCCTTGTTCTCTAAATTTCTCAGGTGAGGATTTATTTTGTCATTGGTCTTCTGTGCTCTTCAGTATGGCGAGAAGAAGGTCAAAGCTTCTGAATGGTCCTGCTGGAAACCTGTCTCTGGGTTTGAGATGAAAAACATAACCAAGCCCTACCCCACCCTTCAACTTTCTTTATCTTCCTTTTGGAATTTAGAGCAGTATAAACAATTTTCACATTACTTATTTTTCCATTTTCATATTTTTTGGCATCATACTTTGGAATTTGCATCTATCATATTCTGATGCCTTAATTAAAATTTGTAGTTTTTAAAAATCCTCTTATATGCATGTTGTCTATTCAGTCAATATTTGTTAACCAATTGATGATTTTCAGTTTTCCAAGAACTGGTTAAAATGTCTGGAATATAGTTCACAGATAAGCTAAATGTTTATCACACTAAAAAGGAAATATGTATATGGGAGGTAGGGTGGGGGAGAGCTGTGACAGCCAAATCCTCACACAAAGGCTGAAAAGCAGGCTCTACTGCTCTGAACACATGCAAGGAGGAAGAATATTTAAAGATCCATAGAAACATCTGTGAGTACGGCAGCGTGGTCATAACATCACAAACAACATTCTTAGTTACCCAGTTACAATCAGTAAAAGGTTTTCCTTTCCCGAACCAAAAAGATTGTAGATTTCAGGTGCTCTTATCACACACATATACACACTCACAAATGGTAACTATGTGAAGAGATGACATGTTAATTAGGTTGACTGTAGCAATTATTTTACTACATGTGTATATCAGATCATCATGTTGTACAACTTAATATATGCAATTTTTATTTTAAAAAAAAACTTCAAGTGAAGACCCCAGAGTGGATTGGCCAAACAGGTTCCCCCACTGCAAACCAATTGTCTTTCTTCATTCACTCTGGGAAACTATTATCTTCTGTTGGTCTTACAGGCACATGTATGCATATGGATAGATACTTAACAGAGTGCTTTCTTTTTGAGCAAAGGAAAAGTAATAGATGGTTTATGGCTACCCCCTCAAATTTGGCTTTTCCTGCCAGCTTATAGCTTTTGCCTTCAGCCCAGGCTTACCTGTTACATCTAAATAAACTTGAGGCAGCACTTTCATTTAGAAGCAATCTATTCTCTGATAGGAAGAACAATGAACTATTTTATTGATGGATCTAGAGCATTTAAATAAGAATCACTTTCCCATATGGCACCTTGGTTTTGTGTAAGTTTATGAAAAGACATAAATTTAAAAATAAACCAGAACAAAAAAAAATTAGTGGATCCACACCCTAAAAGCTTGCTGGACTACTTTCAGAATACTGTGATTTACTTTGGATGACAGTTCAAGTAGGCTTCTTCATTTTGCTCCGCACTATATATATAGAATTCATCTATGCTGTTGTATAGGTGGGGGGGGGGGGATCTGTTCATTTTCCACACATTTTTTCTGAGATGTGTGCTATTGTAAAGGAGAAGGAGACATTACCGTCTATATACGGACTATAGGCCCTAGAACAAATATAGCAAAACTGGTGAATCCATTCTCTCAGAAGGCTTCTGGATGATTGGTTCTTGTTTCTGAACACTATATATGAGCCTCATTTAATTATAAGGTTTCTTGATTCTTTTTTTTTTAAGATTTTATTTATTTATTTGAGAGAGAGAGTGAGAGAGAGCACAAGCAGGGAGAGCGCAGAGGGAGAAGGAGAAGCAGGCTCCCTGCTGAGCAAGGAGCCTGATGCGGGACTCGATCCCAGGACCCTGGGATCATGACCTGAGCTGAAGGCAGATGCTTAACTGCCTGAGCCACCCAGGTGCCCCAGGTTTAATGATTCTTAATGAATTGCTGAGTTTTAACATTTATAATCTAGAAAAGTAAGTAATTATTGTTACATCTCTTGTTAGTAGGTGCTGGGTTTATATAGAGTAGCTTGTATACTAGATGCTCTTGGTAAAATAATTTCTATTAGTTTCAGATTATAGGGAAACAGGGATTCCAATCCAGCCCAATAGTGTGACAGTAAAGAGACATCTTTAGCTAGGAGGTTAGGAAGTGGGATTATCTAGAAAATACAGTCAAGCCAACCTCATGATCTATAACTTTTAGTGATTTCCCAGAGAGCAAGAAATGAAGTTTGAATTCCTTGGCCTGGTATTTATATCTCTCCAGATTTGTCCCCAAAGTACATTCCTAGTTGTTCTCACCCTAAGCTTTATTTAAACTTTACGTAACTAGAAAGGATATCTGACCATATCTAATCATTGAGGAAATGCTCCATTCTTTTCCTATTATATTTTCCTGTATTGTTTTTATCAATCTTTCAAGATCCCACTCAGAAAACACTGTCTTTAGAAGCCTTTTCCAGTTCCCATAGGTACATATATTTCAACTTTCTCTTATATATATCTATACATCTGTGCCTTGACCTGCAGGAAAGCTCTGGTACCAGGTGCTGAACAGACAAAATAATAGATACTAATCATCTTTAATCTGAAACATTAATACCCTGATGTATCACCCATGTTATTCAACAGAGCTGATTTCAATTCTTAAGGATGTCTTTTTCCATTAAGAACAATCAAAGGGACATATTCCCTAGGCCATTGAGGCATCTTTTAAAGAAACATCTCAATTGCCCTGATGGCATTATTGGAAAAAAAGAATGGGAAGCCCTCTGTGATGACTAATATCAAGGGAACAGAGTTTATTTGGAAATGGTCTATGTGTTAAGCAACTTTACTGCTTTAGGAGCAATGTCCTGTGTCCTGATGTGTCCCTAACTGGAAATCAATCGTGCCAATTTGAGTAAATACATATATCTACTTAAGGTATTCACATATTGTTGGCCTTGACTTCAGAAGAGCCAGACAATTAGATACCGGCTGTAAGTGAAAACCAGCTCTTTGTTATTTTTCTTTTTCCATTCTCATTCCCTCCTTCTCTCCCTCTCTGTCTCTGTCCCTACCCCTGTCTCTCTCTCCCCTCAGAGCCAAGCTCTTGGACCCTGACTATCTTTGCTACCACCAAATGTTCCTTATGTTTTGCCAACAGGATAAGCCCTTTCTAATTTTTATTACTAAATAGCTTCTCTCAAGTGAGTTAATAGGTACACTTTGAAAAATCTTGAAGTATATAAACAGTTGGCAAAAATGAAGTATTTTATGCATTTTGCTATGTCATTTATTTCTGGTATGGTTTACTGTACACATTTTATATACATATATACTTGTCACTGAATTCCTCAATGTAATATTTCAATACATGCTTACTGAGTTAATATGCTATTTTGCAAGGGTTATTGGGCAATTTTTACTCTGTTCTCTCTAGCTAGGTAAGAATGTATGGGGAATATTATCCTATACTTTCATCTTCTCTCTGGAGGTAGAAAATAATCCTTATTAACTTCATTTTCTCCTGTTTTTCCAGACTTACCTTCAAAAATATAGTATAGAAATGTTTATAGGACATCACGAAAGGTAATTAGGATGTGTTAACCTTCAGGCATCTATTTTAGGTTTTATGTTTGTAACAGTCTTCCTCAGCCTGTATAATTATCTGGCTAATGGTGATCAGTCATTATGATGCCAATGACAGGCATTTTTCATTGTTTCTAGTTCTACTTTTTAATCACTAACTTGACATCCTGAAGACTCAAATCCTTGAATCAATCCACTGAGCAGGAAGGGCACCGGCAGAAGGCAGACAAACCAATCTTGCAGTCTCAAGGTTGTACTCAGATTGAATTCCTTCATCTATTATTTTTTGCCAGCATTTTTTAAAGAAAAAGTTTTATAGAAGTACAAGTAAATTTTTCAATTTTGACAACCTCAGTGTCAGAATTCATTCCTTTAGCATTTACTGAGGGTCCCATGTGCAAAACCCTGGGGAAAAATACTTACCTTTTGGAGATGGTTTGCTGTCCAGCCACAGACATGGATGCACAAAAAACTAATAGTGTAAGGAAGTGCTCCTTAACTCCTGGAACTTAAATCTGAGTGCAGCATGAGCTGTTGGTGAGAATGACTCTAAATAGAACCCAGCACACTGGACTCCTCTGAGGGGCTCCATAGTCTGTGTTGATAACCCACCTTCAGCCCAAGGCAAGCCTTGCCTTTCTTTTTTCTTTTCCTTTTTTAACTAGTTGGCATTTTGTGAAGTTTTCTTTTTTTTGCCTTGCATCATAGTATGTTGTACGTGTTTGCCTTTTTTGTCCAGGAAGCTCTTCAATGTCCTGAGTGGCACCGTATCTCAACCTTGTCCATGTTTGTAAACTCAGAATGCCCAGTGCAAATGTTGGAATGGATTCCCCCATTAATTCATTTATGTAACAGTGTGAGTGGTTTGGGAGCTTGTTGGAGATTGATATTCTTACGAAGGGAGAAAATCCCTTCATAGAGAATTCTTTGCTCTGCACAAAAGTGATTAACTTGCTCTTTAATCTGTGAGAAGCATGGCCCTATATACTTCACTCACTCTTTACCTGCCCAGAATCCAATCTAGCAAAACAAATTCTTAAAATTTATTCATCATTGCTTTCTGCTCATCTATGAGGGTTCTGAAAAAGAGATGGAGATTAAGATAGATATTTTTCTTCGAAAATTGGACAGGAATTTGTCCAGTTTAGTTAGTCCCAAGTTCTTATGTTTATAATCATGCAGAAATATTTCATAGATTACATTTTGACATAGCAATTTCACAGAATCAGATTATGGATACACATAACCTCCTTCTGCCCTTTCCCTGTCTTCAAGGGCACAAAGGTAGATTTGAAAGGAAAACAGCCCTCTTTGAAGCTTAGCTGCAGCAAAAAAGCAATAACAGTTATTGAAAATTCCTGGGCTAAATTCTGTTTGTATGAAATGTTTTATTTTGTTTTGTTTCATTTTGGATTTGTCTTGAGTAATTATTTCATTTTCAGATGGCTCCAAGGAACTTGGGCTATTAATTTTTTTTTATGCAGCACTCTGATTTTTCCAGGACTTGCCATCATTTTCATTAGTCACTTCTTACAGCATCACTGGGAGGAAAGTCAATATTCTTCCCTCTCCTGCCCACCTGGAAACCCTAGACCTGGAGAAGAGAAATGAGTCAGGGCAGGTCAGATTCCCGAACAGAATCATTCTCAGAAGTGCAGTTTTTAAAAGCCATTTTAAGGAGTCTGAGTAGACCAAGTAGTTTGTTCACAGCCTTGGAAACTGATTTCTCGAGGTAGTTCTTCTCATAGTCCCTCAACACTGATGTCCCCAGCATCTGTACCTCTTTCTTAGAATGCACTGCAAGTCTTTCAGGTTCTTACATTAAATTGCTTTCCTGTTTTTTTTTCTAGAATATTCATAACCCACTACATGAGAGTACATTAATCTAATTTGGGGCTGGGGGCTGGGAAAGACTTCCCCAGAGTAGCAACTTTTGGGTGGATACCAGCTCCTGCCAAAAGTTAGGAGTAAACGAGATGTGAAGGTTGGAAGGTGCCATTAGCAGAGGGAGGAAAGGGAGGAGAAGTTGGTTGGGAAAGCTAAGACCAAGGAGGAAGATGGGACATGGTAGGTTGGGCTTTGTAGATTGAATTTTGAATATTGGTAGAAGGCCTTGATGAAAATTGTAACTCCAGAACTCGGGACTGATCAGGCTTTTTCAGCCATGCTATTTAACTTCCAGCAAATGAATTAAGAATCAGTCACAATATATCTGGTTGCTAAAGCAGATATTGATGTAGTCTCAGGAAATGTTTAATGAATGAATGATACAGAATATAGAGTAAAAGAATTGGAAGAGAATTTGAATCTCTAAATTCATGTAGAGCCAGAAGATATTTTAGATGTCAACAAATACAAAGAAGTCCTTGTAGATTTGAACATGAGGCCCATTCTTCCTTGGTATTCCAGAATGATGCATGGATCTCTTACTTAGAAAATGGCCATCCTGTTTTGTGCCCAAAGTTATTAACTTTTGGATGACATTTAGAGAGAGATTTGTGACAATGTCTAATTGATTGATCATGGTCCAGTTTTCTGAAGAACCATCTTCAGGGCATGTAATGAGGTAGCCTGCCAATAATCCAGCTGAGAAACTCAGAATGGCAAGAAGAATTTATTCATCAATTCAATTTGAATTGAATTTGAGGTATGTTTAGTGGAATTCTACCATCTCGTCAACACTAATTGTATCTCCCTGTTATTCTTACCTCTGACTTAGTGGGTACTTTTCTTGGTTTCTCATTTTCAGGCTAGCACTGTCTTCTCTATAGTATGAAAGAATATATAGGTTATAAAAGTATGGATACATATTTGTCATTTCAGTTTATCTTTGCTGGAAGTGTGAAGGATATATGAAGTGTAAGGTGTATTGATTCTCATGAGCTTTTTGGACTTGGCTCATCCAGAATTAGTTCCTCAGCTCCTGTAGTGTACCCATTTTATTTTTGTCCCAGTACCTTTCATGAATCCTGCTGTGGTTCATAATAATTTAGCTTGAGGTTCTCCAGCCCTCCTTTTTTTTCTTCGTTCATTTTGCCAAATGATAGAAGGGGGAAAAAGGGAATTTTATGAAATGTTCATATAATTGGACAGCATGAGCAGAGAATTTCAAGAAAGTCCAGTTCTTTGCTCATGAATTGATTTAACAGTTGCCAGCTAAGGTGCAGGAAATTAAGTGCCATATTACATGCAGCCTGAGGCTCCTTGGAGACAAGAAAAATGCCTTTACTTTTCAATGAGCTGTGGGAAATTGTTCCAAGACCATCAGGAAAAGCTTTATTTCTGTGAAAAAGAACTCCATGGTCATCAGAGCATAAGGCACTTGAATTTTACATTGTGACAGGTTTTTACTGAACAAACCACTGGGTCCTGACTCCATTGACCTTGGGAGATAGGAGGGTATGGAGCACGGAATTGGAATTGGAACCCCATGAAAATTATTCCCTTTACTAATACTGCAGTGTTAAAAATGCTTTATATTCTATGTAAATGAAACACTCAGCCACTAACCTGAATGAATGCTGTTTCTCTTAATCACAGAGGACTCAATAACAATGTTTAGACCCTTTGACCCAGTTATTGAACTCATAGAAATTTACCTTAATAAAATAATTTCAAACAATAAAATAGAACTGTATACCTGAAGATATTTTTTGCAGTATTAGCTATCATAGTAAAAGATGGAAACAATTTAAATACCCAATGGTATAGAAATTATTAAATAAATTCAGATATACAGAAGTAAGGAAATATTCTATAGCCAATAAAAGTTAGGTAGGGTGCCTGGGTGGCTCAGTTGGTTAAGTGACTGCCTTCGGCTCAGGTCATGATCCTGGAGTCCCGGGATTGAGTCCCACGTTGGGCTCCCTGCTCAGCAGGGAGTCTGCTTCTCCCTCTGACCCTACCCCTCTTGGGCTCTCTCTCTCAAATAAATAAATAAAATCTTTTAAAAAAAAAAAAAAGAAAGTTATGTAGACTATGTAGTTGTAGAAAATTGGCTCCAGTCTATGTGATACTGGAGAAACTAATCACTAGTATAATAAGTATAGCTAACATTTATTAGGCCCTTTTTTGTGCCAAGTACTATTTTAGCACTTTACATTTATTCATCCTCAAAATAAGCCTATGAGTTAGGTATTCTTTTATCCCCTAAATAAAATTAGTAAACACTGTTAACTAATGGTTTTTACTGTTTAAAAAGATGGCTTAGTAATATGTAACACTTGAGGACAAAGTTCAAACTTTATTAAAATAGGCTATTCACATATTACAAAAGAGAGGAAATCTTCATCCCACATAGCTGCTTCTTCCATTTGAACACCCACTCCTAGAGGCCTGGTGTTAGATCTAGTGTTAGGTAACAGCCACCAAAGAGCCCCAGATAGTGGGAGAGTAGATGTTTGGAGAAGGAAGCGTTTGTGTAAAACTGAAAGCAGCAGAATTTGCTAGTATGTAGGTGAAAGAATTGTAGCCTGGGTAATCTGTTCATAATCTTCTAGCCCATAATGCAAAAATGACAAGGATGATAGATAGAAATGACATAGGGAAATTTAATTTAAACATTAGGAAGAACTTCTGAACTTTAATAGTGTTGTGTTGGCTTGTGTATGATAAAAGCTGTACTATAAAACCTACAGCTACCAATCCTTCGGAGGAGTGGAAAGGCTTGACATGAAGAATGAAAGGACATTTACAGGTCGAAGTGGGAGATGAAATACCTTGTGGAATACAGAATGTATGACTGAGGGGTACTAGGGTGGCTCAGACATTGAGTGTCAGACTCTTGATTTTGGCTCAGGTCATGATCTCAGGGTCATGGAATCGAACTCCAAGTTGGGCTCTGGTCTGGAGTTCATGAATGGGTTAAGATTGATACATTACCCCTGGAAATTTTACAGCAAGTTTACATATGAACATTTTCAGGGGGAAACATCTATGTTTTTTTATCAAATATTCTTAAATATCTCTGATGCCAAATTTACTACTATAGCATCTCCACTGACATGTTACAGGAAAAGAAGCCTGGATGGTAATTACAGTAGATGATAGATAGATATAGATAGATAGATAGATAGATAGATAGATAGATAGATAGATGATAGATGATAGTCTGTTACGTATGTTGGAGAGTCTTGTTGATTCCTCCTAATGTTGTGAATCTCCCCAATATAAGATTGGAAACTGTCAGTCAAAATGAAAATAGATAACGCAAATACATAAATATTCAAAAGTCTTTACCCCAGGGTCATTCAAGAGTATAACACATAGGAATTTGACATTGGACCACAGCTCTACCTTGTGCCTTGTGTATGGCATAAAATAATAGCTCAGGGCTTTGGGCTGATGCCCTAGGGTTCTTCCTGGGGATACCATGTTGCCTCTCAGATGAAGTCACCTCTCCAAGGACTAAGGCTCAATTAAACCTGCCTTTGCATACTTTGGCTACATCTGTGTTTTTTACTGTCGGAAATCTCTTGTCATTGTTTAGAAAGCCACCTTTTAGGTTTTATGTTATCAAAACTTACAGGTACAAAAAATTTAAATTAGCATGAGACGTTGTCTGATTCCTCAAGGCATCGGTCTCTTGATGCAAATAACCAATGAAAAGAGAGTTGGTCCCCTTTTACAACCCAAGTGCGATTGATTTTTACTTTAATAACAACTTTATTGAGATATAATTCACATTCATTGCTTTTTCCCTGAGTTTCTTTTCCCTTTGATTCGCTGTAAAAAAGTATGTGTGTGTGTGTGAATGTGTGTGCATGTGTGGTGGTGTGGGAGTGTGATTGCATGTGGTATTTAAAGGTAGAGCAAATTGACTTTTGAGAAGAACCTAGTTAATAGAGCCACTTGGGTTTCTAATATAAGGTGGAGTAAGATTAATTATATGCGGCAGAAAATAAAATGGAATGTATTCAGTTTCTAATTAACATATTAATTTTATTAGTTACCTTTTCTTCCCCTTAATGCCTCCACTGGCTCTGACAATTGCTATTGCCCTGACATTTTATAATTTAGACAGTAAGGCCAAGAGTAAAATACATGTCTTTATAAGGAACATATAGCAAGATTATATCCTTGACAGATCTAGTATTTCAGGTTGGTTGGACACAGCCTTTCCCTGAGGTTCTTTTGACTGAAACTCCCAGCTTATCTGTTGTCTGCCTATTTGGGAGGGCAGTAAACCTTTCTGAATTCCTCCACATGGCTTTCCATTTGTGCATTCATTCAGTTTTTTACTTGTTCAGCAGACACTAACCAACAGTCTCCTATATGTAATGATCTCTCTATGCTTGATATTATTAGGGTTACAAGATGAGTAAGAAATATCTTTGCTTTTGAGGAGGGATTTGTAAATAACCGAAGTACAGGGGAGATGAGGCTCATATAATAGCAGACTGGTAAATAGAAGGCTGTGGAAACACAGATGGAGCAGTTTAAATAGAGAGATCACATAAAGTTGCAAAGGTAACATTTCATCATGACTCAGAAGGATAGGTAGGATTTTGGTAGGTAGAGAAGGGGAAAGGGTGCTAGGACTTCCAGAGTGAGGAAAACATTGATTTATTGAGTGTTTTCTATGTGCAAGACACTGTGCTAAATTAACGCTTTCCTATGAGCCAAGCTATTTTTCTTTTTTTTTTTAAGATTTTATTTATTTATTTGACAGAGAGAGCATGAGCAGGGGGAGGAGCAGAGAGAGAGGGAGAAACAGGCTCTCCACTGAGCAGGGAGCCTGATGCGGGGCTCCATCCCAGGACCCTGGGATCATGACCTAAGCTGAAGGCAGACGCTTAACTGACTGAGCCACCCAGTTGCTCCCTAGTTATTTTTCTATCCCCAAAATACAGAGAAAAAAATGGAAGCCTGTGGAGGTTTGCTTTGTTTTCAAGCCAAAGGGGAGTACAAGCAACAGCACCATTGCAGTATTTGCTAAGCTGCATGACCATATTTCTTTTGTTCATCATTATGTCTAGCACACTGACTGGCAAACTTTTCTTCAAGGAGTGTATAATAAATATTCTAGGCTTTTCACACTTAAACTCTTATCACAATTACTCACCTCTGCTGTTGTAGCTCAAAAGCAAACATAGACTATGTGTAAATGAATGGGCATGGCTGTGGTCCAGTAAAACCATTTTTCGACTGAAAATTGAATTTTACATAATTTTCACATTTCACGAAATATTCTTCTTTGTATTTTGTTCAAACGTTTAAAAATGTTAAAACCATTTTTTGCTCATGGCTCTACAGAACCAGGTGGTGGATTGGATTTGTCCCAGTGGGATGTAGTTTGCTGATCCCTGATGGCTTATCACAGGTGCTTAATAAATATTTATCATGAAAAATAATTAGTGGAAGAAGAAATGCCCTACTCCTTGCCCAAGTCCCCTGCATCACACAGCTCCTGGGTCCTCCATTTGACCCCTTATTTGTGTGTGAACTCTGTATCTTGGATGGTCAGTGGCCCTGTAATCCAAAACTGAGGAATGTAATATTGGATACTACTACATTTTATATAGCTGCATCTTCTGAAAAATAATAGGTCAGGAAATCAGCTGAGATAAGGCTTTGATTCTGTTATTCAGCCAAGAAATATCTCCAAGCCTCTTCTTGAAATGAGCAAAGATCTGTGATACCTTAAGACATCTTATTGTCCATCTTAAGGAGCAAGAGTTTTTTGTATTATTTCTTTTAAGAATTGTTGAGTTATCTTCAGTGGGCTCCTTTTCATTAAAAAAATGAAAATGGCCCTAAAAGTTGACTTATTAATAAAGGGCCCATGAGGCACATCTGATGATATCCTTAGAAAGCACAGATGAGATCCGACATACTTGAGTATCACCAGCAAGAGCCAGTACACCTGAGTATCCCTTAAGCAGACCAGTACTGCTACAGAGACAGAGGAAAAGCTGTGGCATCGGAAAGTGGATCCCAGGAGTGTACTTGTTGTGATGAGCACCAGCTGGTGTATGGAGTGTTGAATAACTATATTGTACACCTGAAACAAATATTACACTGTATGTTAACTATACTGGAATTTGAATAATGACTTGAAAAAAAGAAAGTGGATCCCAGGGACATTTTAAGCTTCAATAGACATTTAGCTGTAAGTTCCTAGGGCAAGAATCCAGGAATTCCATACTGGTGGGTCTAAAAGTAGAGTTTTGATTACCCCTAGCATATTAGAGCTTTTCATACAGTTCTATCTGACTTCAAAGTCTCTAAAAGTCTAATAATTATGAGGATTCCAAATAAAGCGTAAAGAGACCTTGGCAACTTATCTGTCCTCTTTGCTCATTTTCTTCCTCTGGAAAGTGGAGTAATAATAGCTACTTCTTTGGGTTGATGCAAGGATTAAATGAGATAATGGATCCTTTTAATTATTTCAATTACTCTTTTTTAACGATTTTTTTAAAATAAAGATTTATTTATTTTAGAGAGAGAGTGTACGCGAGCAGGGATAGGGGCAGAAGGAGAGGGAGAGAGAATCTCAAGCCGACTCTGCCTTGAGCATGGAGTCCCACATGGGGCTCAATCCCAGGACCCTGAGATCATGACCTAGCTGAAATCAAGAGTCGGATGCTTAACCTACTGACCCACCCAGGCACCCCCATTTTTCTTTTTATCCATGACAGAATTAAATATAGAATTCAAGATTTCCATTTCCTTGCTATGTCTGTTATGAACCCAAGGTTTTCTTCTTTTGGATTCCACATTGAATGTGAACAAATCATTTCCTATCTTTGTTCTACCAACACTTGTCAAAAAAATAAGATGTACCTAGCCATTTTACTCTTTGGCTTTTAAGAAAAGGCCTTCTTCTTTCTTGAAAGTCATTTTGTTGATGGGGTGAATTAACACAAAATATTAAATCAGTTTAGTTACTATGTGCTAGGAGAACACTTATTCATTCTCCAGATTCCTGAATATGTTGTATAGTTACAGTGATTTATGAAAACAAATCTGAATATCTTATGTCAAATTCTCAGCAAGAGCCTAACTCAAAATGAGGTATTAGTTTATATGATGGGAGGATTGATTCATTTGATTTTCCCCAAGGGAAAACAGTGTTTCAGTCTTTAAAGATGAAATACTACACATTAGTTCCTCTTCAGCCTCCATAAGGAGAGCTCGCTATAATTCTACAGAATGTTGCTGTAAGGCTCATTTCCACTGTGCAGACTGCTGCTCATCGCTTAAGATGATTTTGCATCAAAGAAGGAGTAGGATGCTTTGTTGGACTGCCTCAGAGCATCAGAAGACATCTTTAGACTAACATGTTTCTGTTTGAACCTAAAATCAGTAGACTACTAAGTAAGGTCTTACTTGAGTCTTTATATATAAGAAGTTCATTTCCTCTGATTTGAGTTTAAAAACTCAATTTCTTTTAATTCAATTCAGAGAATTCCATGGCAGAGCCAGCTTATATCTTATTGTTTTGTTTAAATCATTGTTTCTCAATTTGGCTGTACCTGAGACTGCATGGAGAGTAAAAAGAAAAAAGGAACCTCATTCCTGAACTCATAGGCATATTTAATTGGTTTGGAATGTGGCCCAGACATAGGTTTTTCACTTTTTCCCCTTTTTCCTTTTTTTTTTTTTTTTTTTGAAACAGCATCAGATGAGTTTTACATGCAGTTTTGGTTAAAAGCCAGTGATATATATTAGCACTTCTCAAATTTTAACATTCATATAAGCCACTTGGGGATTTTGTCAAAATGCAGACTGCTTCTTTTTTAGGTTTGGGGGGGAAGCATTGGTGGGACCAGTGTTGCTGATCTAAGGATCATATTTTCAGTAAGAAAAGTCTAAAGTATGCCCCAATTTTGTTAGGAAACTTTATCTATGGATGCCTTGGTTAAACTACTATGAAGTAATTAACTTTTGCTTAATTACTCAAAATGATTTCATACTGTACATATAAAAAAGCAGCCATTTTTTACTGCCACATTCTTTAATTCAATCCGACATTTATTGAACACCTATTACAGGCTCACTACTTTGCCAAGCTTACAGGGAATATATGAAGTAGAAAGACACAAACTCTAGGCTTAAGTAGCTCAAAGAGGGGCTCCTGGGTGGTTCAGTCAGTTGAGCTCCTGCCTTTGGCTCAGTCATGATCCTGGAGTCCTGGGATTGAGTCCTGCATTGGGCTCCCTACTCAGCGAGGAATCTGCTCCTCCCTTTCCTTCTGCCCCTCTCCCCTGCTCGTGCTCTCTCCCTCTCTCTCTCAAATAAATAAATATCTAAAAAAAAAAAAAAAAGCCAGACTTTAAAAAAAGAAAAAAGTATGCCAAAGAGGAGTAAAGGGCTAGGGCTAATGACCATAATTCAAAGTGAAAAAGCATTATAAGAGAAATTCTGTTTTGTTTTTTGTTTTTGTTTTTGCTTAATTTTGATACGTTATGCATTTTTGTTAGAGATACTTTTTAGGTTTAGGAAATTCCTCAAGTCTAAAGTCTTTTTTTTTTTTTTTCTCTCTGAAAGATGGGAGGGACGGTTCATAGGGATTTTCATCTATTCTGTTGATGTGTAAAGTATCCGGAACAGTACTTGACTAAAAAGCCTTGAAAAATGTGGGTGGAATGAATAATGGGTAACAGATTATCTGCCATCTAATATTTAGGGACAGTGGCTTTTGAAACAGGTAGTGTGACAGGAAAGCGATAGTAAAGGTAAAGAGACCTAACATCTCATGTCACACCTAGGACAGTTTCATTATGGGAAGAGTGGAGAAGGGATGAAGAGGGTGCTTGCAGAGGAGCTGCTATAGATCAGACATTTAAAAGCCATGCAGAGGACTAGATCACTGCCCATTCCATTTATTAGGTAATCAAGTCCCCCAAATTCACCAGCAGCTATGGTTAAAAGGTTGATTGTTTAAGCAGTTTCAGGCTGTGTGTCTGGGACATTTGGACTTCCACTGGAAACTCTGAACCTCTAGATGAATAGAGGATCATTGGATTTTTGTGAAAAATTTAGTAAATTCACTTGGTCATTGATGAGAAAGTTCTCCAAATATAAGATCTTTTCTTCCAGTTTATGACCTTAGTTTTTTGGTTTTTTTTAAATAAGATTTTATTTATTTATTTGAAAGAGAGAGAGCGTGTGCACACGAGCAGGGGGAGGAGCAGAGGGATAAGCAGAGTCCCCACTGAGCGGGAGCAGGGCTCTATCCCAGGATCCTGAGAGCGTGACCTGAGCCAAAGGCAGATGCTTAATCCACTGAGCCACCCAGGTGCCCCTATGACCTTAGGTTTAAATAAACTAGCGATTTCTATTTCAGTTTTTTTAAATGATCAAAAGCAAAAAGTAAAATACTCTAATGTACCTTTAGGATTCAGTGAGGATAATGAATTATACTAGATTTTGATTACTTCATGGGAAAAATAACTATATTATATTGATGTCATTTTGTAATATATAATTACATATTAAATTGTATAATAATCATCTAAGGGTCTCCAGCCAAATCTAAAAACTGTTGTGTGAGTCGTATAATTTTTAGTGCTCAAGACTTGTTCAGTTGAAGGCATTTTGTTAATCACCCTTTTGTCCTCAAAAAAGAGTTTTTGAATATCTTTCAAGAAATTAACAAAGTGATCAGCAGCCTCAGTTGCCAGGGGAGTTCAGAGCAAAGTTTATGCCTCCCCACTGCCAGCTTGCTTGTATAAAACAAATGTCAGAGGCAGCACGTGGGGAACTTGTAATGGTTTAATTTACATGTATGGAGTCAGCACAAAATTAATAGCAGTCTGTCACCAAGGTTTGTTAGCTAATTGCTGGGTTTTAATGTTAAGCAAATGAGTGTGAATTTTAACAACACTGTTTAAGAGCCTCTTTGGGAGCCTGCTCTTTCCATTCTTCTTGGCATGCCTCAGGTTTCAAGCTATTTTCTGATGACACTTCTTAATTCTTCAAGTATTAAGGTAGCAGTCTCTATTGTCTTTGGCATCTGGCCCCCTCCCTAATAAAATCAGCTAGTTACCTTCTCAGGAAAACAGGCCATATGGCAGAATTTCCATGGGCCACTGCCACTGTTTCCTTCTTTACACACCCCTTTCCCTGTAAAGGACAAACAGTGTACTGTTTGCAGGGCAGCTGCTATAGATCAGACATTTAAAAGCCATGCAGAGGACTAGACAAACAGCGTACTGTTTGTCCTTTACAAACTGCATTGACAAACAGTCTCCACAGGACACTGGAGAAATGATTTACTGAATTTTCTGTAGTCTGACTCTGTATATGTTATAGGGACACCTGGGTGGCTTAGTCGGTTAAGGGTCTGCCTTCGGCTCAGGTCATGATCCCAGGGTCCTGTGATCGAGTCCTGCCTTGGGCTCCTTGCTCAGTGGGGAGTTTGCTTCTCTCTCTGCCTGCCGCTCCCCTTGCTTGTGCTCTCTCTCTTTCTCCCTGACAAATAAATAAATAAAATGTTTTAAAAAACACATTTTATGATGTAAACAGATTTTTTTTTCCTCCCACTGTCTCCCTGACACTTTATGCAGTGGGGGATGATTTTTCTCTGTGCCTGGATATAATCCCTGACAGACCCGTGGCATCTCTACAGCCCTCAGGCACTTTAAGTCACAAACACAGTGTTAGTTCAGTAATGAGAATAGAGTCCAAAGTATTTATTCAAACTTCTGAACTTGATTTATCACAATTAAGTTCTTCCTTCTTAGAGTCTCTTATATACTAGCCTTTACTGTCTAGCTGCTATGTTAGGTGTTTTGTGGAGGGAGAGGAGGTGTAAACATAGTACAGGTCTTTTTTGTCTAGGTGACTTCATCAACCCTGGGCCTTGGCAGATTTTACAGCTGATGTCTTTGGGTGGGTGAGGCCAATAACCGTAACATCTGTCTATTTCTCTCATGAGTGCTTTCATGGAGTCATTAAGGACTGATTCCCTGCTGGTTTCTCTCACCGGCAGTTCCCTTGACTCGTATCTCTGTGGTGGAGGGTTCCCTGGTAGATCCTTTCTCAGCTCGTGCATACCCTGCAGTGCATGTGCAGCCTCTTTGTGGTGAGGAGCTCCTACCCCTGTTCTCTAATTTAACCTATCCAGGTGATCCCTCCCCCCACCACCGCTCTCTCTTTCTCTTCCTTTCTCCCTCTCTGTCTCTCTCTGACACAGCTTACATCTTAATAAAATTAACTTTCTTAGCTGTAACTCAGTCCCAGTCCTCTGTGTCCTACTGAGAAGAGGTAGCACCCTCAATCCTTTCTCCAAAATGATGGGGAAAGAAGTCTAGCACAGCAACAGCTTTCTCTGGAGAAACCTGATAACCAGGTTTCTCCAAAATCCTCTTTCTGACCCTTGGACCTCTTTTTATATCTTATTGTAGCTAAGAGGTCCAAGAGTAATGGAATATGTTCTTTTTCATCATCTATGCCAATCTGCATATGCAGATTTGTTTAATACAATAGAATGCATTCTATATTGGTTCCTCAGTTAAAGCTGAGGCAGGAAGAATCCCAGTTAAATATGTTACATCTTTAAACAACTTGAGGATATAGAGAATTTGTTCAATGTGGTTTCTTGACCATTGATTAGACACTACTAATTAGATATAATAAGAATTTTGTGGGAGATCAAAGATGTCTAAAGTAAAGCAGTTGTCTTTGTGGACACACAAGCTAATTGGGAAAACCAGGTATGCTGTAAATAGCTCTATATAGATGAATATGCCTATGATATAGTTGATCAAACTACACTGATGTGGCATCTTGTAGTTTGGCAATCCAGGTGGTTTGTTACTTGACAAAGAGAAAAGCTAGATAGTTTGCTATGCATTGGCCCATTTGACATGATGATTTTGGTTTGGGAATTGGAAGAGTTACTCATCATTATCATAGAGATGCTTCAAGAAATGGAACATCATGGGGGCACCTGGGTGGCTCAGTCAGTTAAGCATCTGACTCTTGGATTTGGCTCAGGTCTTCATCTCATGGCTCCTGAGATCAAGCCCTGTGTCAGGCTCCATGCTCAGTTGGAGTCTACTTGGATATTCTCTCCCTCTGCCCCTTCCCCTGCTAACGCTCTCTTTCTCTCAAATAAATAAGTCTTAAAAAAAAAAAAAAGAATCTAAAACTAATGATGTAATGTATGGGGATTAACATAACAATAAAAAAATTAAAAAAAAAAGAAATTGAACATTGGGGTGGGGGAGGAAAAAAATCTTACAGTAAATTAATCTATAATAGGCTATTGATTATATAACAAACTTATGCTAAGGCTACACATTTTACTGCAATTTCTGTGTTCAGGAAGCATCCACAGTGAAGGCAGTTACGCCTTGGAGACATATTTAGGAAAGTATCACATAAAATCTCTCCTACAAATGGGCTAATGATTATGAATTCTGGCATTAAGACTTAAAATTCTAGGTTTGAATCCCTAGCTTCAGCATGAAATGCAACACCTGCCTTATTTTCATTGCCCTATCCTGTGCTTAGGCAAACTTTTCCTTTAACTGTGACAAGGAAAGATTCATATGATTCTTATAACTTTTGTGGGAAAAAAAGGAATATTTGATTATGTTTTTCTTTTGAGGATATATTTTTAAACTACTCTCAGTTTACAGGTTTTCTTAGAGAAGAAAGTAGAACCCATCCCCCACTCCACTATAAACCTTTCCTTGAATTTTTTTTTTTCTGTCATCTGTACAAAGCCTGTGAGGGATGTATTGCATTTTACCCATGACTTAAAATTTTCCTTTTTTCTAATATGATGCTTTTGGGGTTTTGTAGTAACATGATTGTGTCCACCTCACTAAATTATTTTTTCCCTCTATTTTATAGATATTTTGGCAGCAGCATTTTACAAATAATAAAGTTGCTCTAAAACCATTCAACCACAGCCTCAACATCTATTTTTATTATAGTCCTCATTCATCACCCCAAAATAATAAAACAATAAAATTACAATGCAATTGTTACTATGCAATATTTTCATTATAAAGATTTCCCTTTTCAATTTCTTAACAAAACCTTATCTGATACTAGACCAATATTTTCCTCATCTGATTCTGTTTTGCAGCCATATTAATCAAGCTCAAATCCATGACCTTGAAAAAGGGACTAAATAGAGGAATTGCCCTTGGATATAATGAATTGACACAAGAAAAGCCACTCTGGTTAGATTGTAAATACAACAAAGTAATTTGCTTGGAATCTCAAGAGAATGATTTTTGTATGCTCTATTAGAATGTATTCATCCGAATAACTGCAGTTACATAAGTAATAGTGATAGTGTTGCAGATGAAGGGGATAAATATACATGCAAACCCCCCCACACCCATCACACATACATATGATAAAATCTGAATTATCAGTGACACACTGCTTGAGCATTGATGACAACATGCAATATTCAATTAATTTAGAGACACAAGAGGTTTTTTGTTTTGTTTAGTTAAGTTTTCTTGTTCACTGCTTTTTTTTTTTTTTATGTGGGACAAGGATTTCTTTCATATATCATTGCTAGAGTATCTTTCAGCCAATAATCTGCTAATTTTTGCTCTTCTACTCTTGAGCCACACTAATATTTTTATATTTTATTTTAAAGGTATACAGCTAAATTACTTCAAATTAATTTGAATCTTTGTATGGATTACAATAAAAGAATTAAAAGCAAAATCTAAAGATTAGAGCAAAAGACTAAGATATAAATATTTATGTTTCCAGACCTTTTTTTAAAAAAAAATGAACCAACTCTAAACTACTTATGGTTTAAAAACATTTTTATTTTAAACAAATTGTGTTGATTAAATTAGTGATGCTAACTGCTATTATTTACTTTTTTCATTATATTTATGGTCATCTATTATATTTTTCCTAATACAAAGTGTTCTGGGTTCCAAAAAATACCTTTCCACACAATTAATTTGTAATACTCTTGTCATTTTGCTGTATTTTACTACTGCTGCTTAAGTATTATAATTCAGGAGTTCAGTTCCTAAACATTTGCTACAGTGCGAAGCCCTCTCAGAAGTCAAGCTGAAGTTAAAAATAGTTCATTTACTATTGTTTAGAATTAGCTCACCTTATCTTATGTAGTAATGTGTAAGTTTATATTTTTGTTATGAAAAGAGGAGAAAGCTACTATTTACTATTACCACTGGGATACTGTTCTAAGGGAAGCTGTTGGCAAGAAGTATTTTCTTCCTTAATCATGAAAACAATTCCCTGGTCAAGTGACTAGGACATTTGGCTAATCCAACCAACCAACAAAATCAGCACCAAAAATTCCTTCATGATATAGGTGAACTACACATAATCATTCTGCCAGAGATGAAAGCCAAAATGGCTGCTGCGGAAGCTATGGAGAAAGCCATTCACTGAGAAAGAAAATTTTAAAGTAAAACCCTAAGATAATTTTGGATTAAGGATTTATGAGAAATTAAAAGACCTAATGTACACGATGACAGGAAATATGTGTGCAACTGATATAGGGATTAGGATATTATCTATCCCTCTGATACGATGTGGAGATCATTTGGGTGATGGACAGGCTATATTTGGTTGCTATATTGAACAGGAAGTTGAGTCTGTCTAACACAGCTGCAAAACTAAGACATAAATCGAAAATTCTGGTTTCATAGCCAAATGCCAATGAGAGACTCTGACAGGGCTTTAAATACCAATAAGATTTCCCCAAAAGGAAATAAGATAGTGTACTTAGTGAATCTAATAAAATCCTGAAAACTAAGGCATGTAGCAATAATGGAAAAGGCATGAAGCAATAATGATGCTGATTTCATATTTTGAAGGGTAACTGAGTTACATTATATTACTTTTGCATAGTGGTTTATGGTTCAACAAGGACCAAGCACTAATAGGATCTATTTTAATCTATCAGAGCATAATTGCAGTTTATGAGCTTCTGTCTAACAGCTGTACAAGTATGAGATTTTCCGAAAGGCAATAATGCTTGAAATCCACACTTGATAATTAGATTTGATGAAAACTAATATTAGCTTCCACATAGTCACTAACCTGATCAAAGCTAAAAAAATGAAAACCCAAAAGCTCAAGTTACCTCAGTTCAGATTGCCTGAGTTCAGGAATGCTCCTCATCCGCAAATACTACCATATTTCCATCTGTGCATCTATCCATAAATAAATATATCAAATAAAACCATAAAGGAAATTATTCTCAAATAAGAGTTTTAGAACTTGCTTGACTATTTTATGCTCTTACACAAGGACTCTGTATTTCATTTTGGTTCAATTAAAATGGTTCAGAGATAGAGCATATTGAAAGAAGAAGAAAAAGGTTTTTTTTTTAAAGTTCTTATATTAAATGCATTAAATATATAGCATATGCTACACTAAATGGCATACAGATTCGTATTCATTATTTTTCAAGTAAAGGGACATGGATATGTATACATATCCTACTTACCTTACAAAATATGTATACATGAATAAAATTTTGTAAATGTATTTATATTTATAAATGAATATAAAACATAAAAAAATATTCACATATTAACAAGTCTGTCAGCCATAGGGGAGTATGTGTGTGTATGTGTGTGTGTGTGTGTGTGTGTGTGTGTGTGTAAATGCAGCGCTGGATTTGAATAGAGGGTACAAATCAATAAGAGGATAAATTATTGCAAAAATATCAAGGGATTTCTCCTTACATATAATCTCCTTTTAAAAAGAACAGTATATTCTTGACCAGATTATTGAGAGTTTCAATGATTTAACTATCATAAAATTATGTAAATTTATAAAGCAAAAGCTGGAAATGAGAGGAATGATTCAGTTACATGGGAAGTAAGACCCTGTCGCACTGTAGCTCGTTGGATACAGTTATGACAGAGGACCATGGCAGGTCAAGGACCAACAAAATGGGTTCCATATTCTCTGGCCTGAACCTGAGTATTTATGACAATGAATTCTTCATTTGGAATAGCACAACCAGACAAGCCATAACAGAAGTGACATGCAGTTTCCCTCCCCACCAAAAATCATGTTGGAAAACTCCATAAATCTCATTTAATGGGCTGTTTTACGTCCTCATATAATACCAACCAGGGTCTTGCAAGGTGGGTGTACTCATTAGATGCTGAATAACCCCAGCAAGGGCATTAATAGCCACTGGAGGGTTTCCATAGGCTTAATATATACCTCTCTAGGAAAAATACAAGTGCGTGGCTATGTTTAGATTAAATGTAACAGATTTCTCTCTTCTATGTTGAAAACTATCTGGCATCAGACATGAGAATGATATAAATTTAATCCTTGGCAAATATAATATTTAATGATTACTTTTAAACAATTAAATGAGGTTTACCTTTGATGACTCATCAGAGGTTGCAAATAAAAGAATAGAAATAATAGATCAAATAGTGCTTATAATTGACATGTAAAGCAGTCTGACTTGAATCTAAATTTTATCACATTGAATGTAAATTTAATTCATTGTAAAAATTTATGCTACAATATATACATCAATATTATGCCTATAGTGCTTTGATAATGCAAACTTTTTTGCACACCATAACCATCTTCCCTCTAAATCAACCTCCTCACAGTGCACCTAGTATAGTAAACCTCAGAAATGTTTTCTCTCCTCAGATCCTAATTTAATACGTATCCTCACCACAAAATCTATTTATTGGCTTTTGCTATTGTGAGAAAAGTTCACAGTGTATATAACATTAACGATCTTAATTTTTCTGTTACTTTAATAATAATAGCAACCCTTTAAAGGAGGTCTTATATACAATGTGGCCAGCCGTTTGCTAAATGCTTTGTCTGCAGCATTTCTTTTAATGCTTATCATAACCTTTTATGCTGATGAGAGGGATGTGTTAACTTCATTTTCAGATGAGGAAACTGAAGTTTTGGCAGATACAGTATTTTTTCCAAGGTCTCACAGATAATAAATGGTAGAATCACAATTCATACCCTGACCCGTGTGCCTCCTGAGTTGAAACTCTTCTTGCCACTTTACATCAATACCTCTCATCTCTCCTAGGCTATGGCATGATATACACTACACAGCAGTAGAACCTTAGCAAAAATTGTGCAATGTTACCTAATAGTCCAAGCAATATGGAGAGGTATTATATGTGTTCAGTGTAAACCAAATCATAAGAAAGTATGTATTCATTTATTTGTTATTACATCTTTTGATTGAATGATTAAACATTTTAGGGTGGAAACAGAGAAGTTTAACTCATTATTCTAATGTAAACATTTGATATCTTCCGATTCGATCTTTTTTTTTTTTTAAGATTTTTTTATTTATTTTTGAGAGAGAACGAAAGAGAGAGAGAGAGCATACAGAGGGAGAGAGAGAAGCAGACCCTGGGATCATGACCTGAGCTGAAGGCAGATGCTTAACTGACTGAGCCACTCAGGCACCCCTCAACTTGATCTTTTAATGTTTACCTATTAGCTTGACAGTTTTGGCTACTGCGCATTTATAGAATCAGATATTTTGAGTTTAAAGGTATATTACAGGCTATTACTAGTCTAGTATCAGATCTGATGCATTGTCCTCTGTACATGCTTCCTTACAGCCTCTGTGATTATCTTTTTTTTTGCCGCTGTGATTATCTTAGGTGATAAATTTATTAAATACCCTATACTGTCTGTTACTATGCTGAAAATAGCTGTAACATGTGAAATTGAATACCTATTATCACTTTTACAGAAATGCATACTACTACTAAGATGATATTACATATAGCTGTTTCAAAAATTTATAAATGAAAAATAAGTGTTATGCTAATTATGATACATGATTAATTCCCTTTCTAAAGTGAATAATTTAAATAGCTGAAGTCATTATTTGCAGAAAAGTTTTATGCTTTTTATGCTGAGAGTCTCAGGAAAATTTCAAACTTTCCCTAAATTAACATGAGGGGGCAGGGTTCAATACATAATTTAAATAACACCCATCTTCTCTTCCAAACCTCAGGCTTCAGCCAAACCCAACCACTTTTTTCAATCCTTTTTATTAATTCCTGTATTGACTTTAATTTGTGTTTCTGGACACATCTTACAGAAAATCAATAGAGCATCCTAATTTCCTCATAATGTTGGCTAAAGCAAAATTCACTGTTTCTTTTTCTCTGTCCATCTTTCTGTCCTTCTTTCTTCCATTTTTCCCCTCCCAATTTCCTCTCTCCCTTCCTGTTGCCACTTTTTTTTTTTAAGCTTATGTAATCTACATTGCTCTTTCCAGGATTCATAATTTGTCAATATTGTCTCATTTCCTCTTCCCCTTTCCCTCTTCTTCAATAGGATTTGTTCTATGTTTGGGAGCAAAGTTCAGGATTAATAAAATGGTCTCTCTGATCTCAGAAATATTATCTTTTGGAGGTTCAGAATAGGTGACTGAGCACTTTTGTAAAGTGTTCAATTGAGAGTGAGATTTCAGTTTTCAGGAGCTCTGGGAAATCAGACCATATTTCTTCATCCAGAGTCAGGTACATTTCGCTAACAGCACCAAAGTAGGAGATCAGATGATTTTCTGATATATTGTAAATGCCGTTGGTTAGAAATGATCTCTGAATTCATTGATCAATTCATAAATACATTTTCAAGGGAATGCATTTCATACTCCTGAAATATTTACTAAACAACTAACTTGTCAGTAGGATTTAGTTCCTTTTTGTTGCTTTCCTTGGTATTAAGACTGAACCATTTCCCTCGGGGTATAATGAGAGCAATGTTAGAAAGGCAATAGCATGAAAATCATACTTGATATAATGCTTTTTATAATGATTAATCTTTTGGGGGTTCTTTTTTTTTTCAATTTCATGGAGGTATGTGTCTCATGTGAATTAAGTATAGTTTTCAGAATATTTTTGCTAATTATCTAGTCACAATTTTTTACCATGGCTGACATTGATCAAAATAAAGATGATCATTGTATTACTTGAAGACAAGTGATTATTTCTGAAATAGTTGGCCGTAAAAAGCACCTTGACAGAGCCATTGATTATCGTTAGAAGCAACCAACCTAAGTACACACATTTTTATCCTCTTTGTCACTGTAGGGTTGGAAATACTATATCCTTTCTGAAGAGCCTGGGTATTTTATCATCCTGTCAATAAAGAATTTCTTCTTTGGTTCCATTTAAAACATCTCTGGCACTTATTTTGGGGGAAAGAAAGTATCTGGTCATAATTTCCATTATAAAATAATTTCATGATTTTGAAGATTAGACATGTTTTTAACTATTTCCTATATATATTCAACTTTATTTCTTTTAAGCATCACTTCATAGGGACAATGTGTTGCCATTAAAATTTCTTTATTTTCTGTATTTAGAAGACAATATAAATGTGAGAGGTTGTTATTTGTGGTGTGAAAAAAAAAGCAGGTAGTTGTGTTTAAGAAATTATAGCAAGGGGAGATATGTCTAAGTCGTACTTACTAGCTATAATGGTAAATAATTTTTTTTAAACTCATGAAGGCATTAATCCAAAACACTTAGTGATTACCTTGGTATTAATCCAGATATTGAGAATACAAAAATGAGTCACACTGTTCTCTAACTTGACATAATTCCCAATCTCTGTTTAAAAAAAAAAACACAGAAAAGTAATTAAATGTGTAAGTGTTATCTGGTTCATTGTCTATCACCAGTTCTTATATGAATACTTATGACAGACTAGGTCCTAAATAATTATACATGTCTAATTTTTGAAATATAATTTATAGATAAAGTGCTCAAATCTTAAGCCTAAAATTTTTGTGTAACGATGACCCAGATATATGGAACCACTCCATCACCCCCAGAAGTTTTCCTAGCACCCCTTCACAGAAAAACCTCCACCAAAAATTAACTACCATTCTGATTTTTACCACATACATCACTTTTGTCTATTCTTGAACTTCATATAAATGGTATCATACTACATGTTCTCATTTGAATCTTTTTTTAAAATCAATTTAACGTTTCTAAGATTCATCATCTTTCTTTTTAGTTTTTGTTTTATTTAGTAATTGTTTTAAGACTTATAGCAAAAGTGAGGGGACAGTATAGAGATTTTTCATAGAATTAATTTGTTTTGTGTATCTCTAGTTAGTTCATTTTTATTGCTATGTAGCAGTACTCCTTCATATGAACATACCATACTTTGCTTAGCCATTCCTGTGGTGATGGATATTGGGTTACTTTCAGCTTGGGGATATTATGAATAAAGCTGCTAGGCACATTTTAGTTTTGTTTAGTTTTTTTTTTTGGTGACCATGTATAGTCATTTGTCTTTGGAATTTGCATAGGAATAGAATTTCTGAGTCATATGGTTGGTATATATTTAGCTTTAGAAGATGGTGTCAAATATATTTCCAAAGTTGTTGAATCAATTAATACTCCTATGTTACAGTCAAATTTAGAAATATAATAGTGTAATGGATTTAAGGGCAATACACAGCATGACTATGGCACAAAAACACAACTTCTTCTCTAGCAGAATAAGGGTAAGATTCTCATCAATGGCAGTACTTGCATGGAGCTCTCACTGCTCTAAGAAAGGGAAAGAAAAAAGGTGAGAGAATAGATTTCAGGTGCTATCATCACACAAAAAACTGTGTGAGAATATATGTTAATTTGCTTGATGGTAGTAATCATTTCACTGTGTATATTTCCGTCAAATCATCATGTGGTATACCCTAAGGATGTATATTTTTTTTTTAATGGGTGAGTAGCTCTTTCTAGGAGAATCTTGTTAAGTTGTATGAGTTGGATGGACCTGGAATATTTGATCAGCAGCAAATGTGTGCTGTGGTGAGACAAGAGAGATTCCTGAGAAAGGGACAAAATATGTCAATTTTTGTCCCAATAACTTTCCATTATTGACTCGTTTTTAGCTTAAGATCTTTGATCTCCTTTATTGAAAGCCCACTACATTAAGCAATGACATGTTTTCTCCCAGAAGAAATAGCATCCCTTGTTTTGCTCTTTCTGGATATCAATATCTAGACACTAATAATTAAATATCATACACTTAATTTCTGCATCTACAAGAATTCTTTCTCTCCAGAAGAAAAAAAAACGGTCTTTGGCTCTTGTGTATATAATTTTCTATGTTTGATTTTAAATAACAAACAGGTAAGTTATATCCTTCCTTTGTAGCTCAGCATAAATTTAAAAACCTCCAAAGTAGAATTATTTGTCCCATAATTTATTCAATTTTTAAAGCATGAAGAAAGCATCCATTTTGCATGGTGTTCAAATTCTCTAAGAAAAGAAATTTGTAGGTACAATCCCCTACTAGTTTTGATAATGAGTATATCTAGAATTTCTAAAAAAAGCAATTTTCTAAATATTTATAATTATCATTGAATTAACATTAAGAAATAAAAATTGTTCTCATTAATTTAGATATATAATGCATGATCAGAATTTAAGACAGGAATAGACTTTATAATTTAATTTTTGTAATACTTTAATAATACTTATCAAAAATCAGTTATATTTTTAAAGTGGCATTATTTTTTCTTGAGGTGTATAATATTAAGTGGAAATTCTCCAGTGGCCAATTATGAAGGTACCGTTTTCTTGCCTTGACTGTAACTTATATCAAACCCATCAAAATCATGACTCTTGGGCGCCTGGGTGGCTCAGTTGGTTAAGCGACTGCCTTCGGCTCAGGTCATGATCCTGGAGTCCCTGGATCGAGTCCCGCATCGGGGTCCCTGCTCGGCAGGGAGCCTGCTTCTCCCTCTGACCCTCCCCCATCTCATGTGCTCTCATTCTCTCTGTCTCAAATAAATAAATAAAATCTTTAAAAAATAAAAAAAAAAAAAATCATGACTCTTATTTTTTTCCGTGTGCTTAACAAGCTAATATTTAATTCTAGAATATATTTAAAAGCATGTTTTTGTTTTTTTCTTGACCAAATGTGGCATATCCAGGGATAGAGAAGTAAATTTGAAAGATCATCAAAATAAACAGAAATAGAAAGTCACACTGTGACATACCCTAAAAAGTTAGGTTATGTGTCAGATTTAATATAAGCCCAGATTCAATATAAATGTTATTTTAATTCTCAGTGTTTCAGATTATCCATGTGAGTGCCTATGTCAAGTACTAAGAAG
Source organism: Phoca vitulina (assembly GCF_004348235.1). Taxonomy (NCBI): domain Eukaryota; kingdom Metazoa; phylum Chordata; class Mammalia; order Carnivora; family Phocidae; genus Phoca; species Phoca vitulina. The sequence goes on from NW_022589711.1 coordinate 52,080,680, forward strand.
AATGGAGAATTGAATATATATATGAATCAATAATAATATTGTTTTTAGAAAGTATTTTAAAATATCAGAGCAATAACATCCATGTGTTACTGTTCTCATGCTCAGGTTAGACTCCAGCCTCTCTCATTGGTTGGATCTTTTTTAGTAGTGTAACAGAGAGGATGAAGCCATTCAATGTCTTTTGATGCAAATACTTAAAAGAAGCCCCAGACCACCTTTGGTCAGTGTCATGTAAAAATAGATAGAATGTGAGTTATAATGATTGCCTCATTGTTCAGACAACATTGAGAAGGCCACCTCACATACCTCTCCCTTTTTTGTAGTCACAGTACCATCAGAGGAAGCAAGAGGTTTGTTCTTTCCATTCTGAAGCTACTATGTGAACAGTCTCAACTCATCAAAAGAATCAGAACAAATAATGTCTTTTCAAGCACCATACAAAATAATCTATGTTCCCTAGCAACTAAAGCTGGAGTTTCCATGGTCATTCATAAGAATCAGATTCTATGTATTAAAAAAAAAAAAAAATCTCTCCTATTCCTAAGGTCTCTGTATTGCCTATGTAAAGATAGTATTTCAGACCCTACCCACTGTTCATGAAATATAGAGAAATCCTTTCACTATATTTTAAATACTCTGGGAGAGCTGAGTCGGGAAATTATACCACAAATTTGACTCCCAGGAATTGTTTGACTAAGCTCAATCTTTGACTCACATTGTATTGAATACCTGCTGCATGCAAGGTTGTATATAATTACAGACAAGTTTTTAAAACAATACTTGATTTACACCTGATTTTTCTATAATAGTATTTTATTAATTTAGCTTGCATCTAATGAATATCTGCTTTGTGAAAGATGCTCTGCTAAGGGCCATGAGGGTTATTTCACATACCCTCTCTCAAAGAGCCTATGATTATAATTACAGTAGAACAGTGTGTTGATTTATATAAACTTTATAATAAAAAAGTACCTCCACATTCATTATTGACTAATAGGAACAGTTCCATTTTAGTCATGGTTGACTGATTCATCATGACTTGTACATTCGATAACCAAGTCTTATGTTGAAAACAGCTACTAAAACTAAGCTATTGAAAGCACTGGCTAACCAATAGACAATCACTGATTATAATGGTAGATAAAAAGTGGCAATAGTAAATATGGTTCATCAACTAGGTAGGATTTGACAATAGACCAATTTAATTATGTTAAGCAATAACACGGTGACCTCTGAAAAATTGCCTTCTGATATATATATATATATATATATATTACTATATAATATAATTACTATTAGTCCAGAAGACCATTAGAGGGAAAATTTGGGATCATTAAAAAAAGCCGAACAACAAAAAACAAACAACAACAACAACCCCCCACACCTTAACTATCTGAGAAACTCAGGATAGCTTAAAACCACATTCCAGAGAATGTGATAAGTGTATTCAGTGTTAATCCTTGTACAACATGAGTAGTAATACTTCCTATATTCAGATAACTTGAAGATGTCAGGATAGATGAAAGCAGTTGCATGGAGAACACGAAAAATGTCATGTTGGGCTACATCTATACATGTTGAAATAGCTTCAAAAAACATATTTGAGATTATCTTCCACAAAAATGTTTCAAGTTCAATATATATCTTAAATATGTCCAGGTTCTTTTTTTTTTTAATTATGTTATGTTAATCACCATACATTACATCATTAGTTTTTGATGTAGTGTTCCATGATTCCCTTTTGTGATTCTCATTTCGATCCCCTTTGAAACTGTATCTCATACCTAATAGATGAAATTTATCCTCCGGGAAATAGATGTTGATAATTTGGCTCCACTGATACCAAATAGTAATAAGCAATGGAAAAAAAAAAAAAATCCCTCCCTAAGAATTCCTATGACTGATCATATAATATGAAAGAAAAAGAGTCCTGAAGGGTCAGATAGTTTTAACTTATTAAGCAGTATATGGGTCCTAATAAAGAATATCTTCAAGTATTCATGGCAGGAACTCTACTTTCAGAAGCGAAACATTTTTCATTTTCAACATCCCTTTTTATTGGTAAGGTCTTATTTAAAGCCAAAATCTACATTACTCATTTGGTCTTAATCTGTCCATGAAGGCACACAGAAATTGTTGACTGGCTCTTCTTTTAAATGCTTTCCACATTTAACGTCTTCAGTTTTCCCTACATTCTTCATTATATATGGTACAATCAGTAATCATATAACAGAAACATTCATTAATTTCTTGACCCTAAATTGTCATGTTCCTGCCACTGATCTCTAGGTGTGTTTTTTCAGAAAGCTGTCAGCAAAATGTGTGCCATCATGCAGACCCACATTACTGGTATTCTCTCCTTATACTGTTTTGACAGTGAGAGCTGGCTGACCTTTAAATAGTATTGTATGCATGCTTATGAGGAGAGCAGAGTCTACTGAGCCAAATCTGATTGCACGCATGGGTAACCGCAAAATACAATGACCTTTAAGCTAATAGACTCTGAGTGTTTTTGTAGCCAGGTAGAAAGACAAAATTACCTATCAATTTAATACTTTATAATGAAGAAACAATGCTTCAGTGCTGAAGTCTTTTTGGGATGCCAAATTACTAAATCTGCTTGTTGAGTATTTGGGATTAGTCTGGAAATGTGCCTACAGGATTGGGCAAGCAGCACCCGTCAGCGTGTCTCAGCGCCCTCCCACATCACCGAGCTTCTGTGCTCCACATTCGTTCTGTTGCTTGGAAGTTGCTTTAGGTTTCCTTATCACTTTAACATTTATATCAACTGGAACCAGGCACTGCATGGGAAGGCCTGTCATAATATCTGAAAAATGAGTTCTTAAAATCTTTAGTCGTGGAGAGTATGTCTCCATCTACCAAATATTAAGACTTTCAGAACTCCATAGGTGGCAGTACAAGATTCAGGGGAATTTGGATTTATGATGGTTATGCTTGGTGCCGAGTCCCTGAAAATCCCCTATACGAAAGGATTTGCTTCAGTTATATATTTCCCCCATATTATATATTTATATTTGCTCCCTTGGTTAAAGATCAGTTTTTTCCCTGTACTGCTTTTAGTGGTCACTGATGTCACTTATAGTCTAAGTGAGTCTTTTTTCTTTTAATATTTTTATACTCCAACTAGTAATTATTATTCTAAGAAGATAAATGATGATATTCATATTTTTTGATATTCATATTTTTAATTCATGGCTGTTTACCTTGGATTGGAGCATGCTTTTTTGAAGGACCATTTCCAAACTAAAACCATGATTGTCAGTTGATGTTTTGAAATTATGTTTATGTTCTGAAGGTATTAAATAACAGCTTTTTCTAGTGAGATGGGATTCCAAGGAACTGGGAATTCTAGACACTTTGTTATAAGTTCTCACAAAGTACCTAATGTTTTGGCTTGGATGGCTATTGACACAATTCCAGTACCATTCCAAGCAAACTTATTGGAAGATGATGATGAGCTAAGTGGATATGAAACAGAAATCTCCAGCTGTGAAGTCAAAACTTCATTCCTCCCACTGATCACATTTTTTTACTATCATATATATTCAGTCTTTTAGTATTCAAGTACCATGAACAAATGACTTGACTGTTACTCTTAACTCTAGGAGATCTGGCAGAGGTAGAATGTTCTCTGGTTTGTGAAGCCCTCTCTGAATCTCCAGAATTGTTATTGCCTTCCCTCTCCTAACCTCCTACACTTATTGCTATGACTATTGTTCTAACACAGAACAAATTGCATTAAATTCTACCATTTCCTGGTCTCTCCATATGATTACCATGCAAATTCCTTAAGAGCAGGGACCATGACTTTGCATCTTTCTGTTCTCGGTGCCCTCCATTCTATCTGGCATGTGATTGATAGATACCCAATAAATGTCTGCTGAGTAAATAGTAAGTTGTACTCGAGCAAATGCATAATTACTGCCTGCTTAAATATTTCTGAGGTTCACACTTAGCAGAAAGGGACATCAATCACAGTTATAATAGGAGTCTTGGAATTACAGTCTTCAAAAAGAGGGAAATGTTGGTTTGTTTGGGAGATAGCATCCTGTCTGTGTGAAGAAAATAACCATTTGGTTCAGAAGAAGTTCAGACATGTAGTGCTATGATCCATAGGCTAAAGCTATACATAGCTATATATATAGCTCTATCTGTTGGATTTGTCGGTCAACATGAATTTTAAATTTAAAAAAAATCATGTAGGCTTGGATTCTAGATCTCAAAGTCAGCATTTGTTTTGGCTTCATTTGATTTTGTCGTGCATGCCTTCTTTCATGTTTATCAAATTGAACTTTTGTCAACTACTTAAAAATGATGCATTACCCTTTGGGATGCCTGAGTGGCTCAGTCGGTTGTGTCCGGCTCTTGGTTTCCACTCAGGTCATGATCTCGGGGTCGTGAGATGGAGCCCCGTGTTGGGCTCCCCGGCTGAATGGAGAGTCTGCTTAAGACTCTTTCCCCTCCCTCTCACTCCCCCCCTCTGCTCCCGCCATTCATGCTCTCTCTCTCTCTCTCAAATACATACATACATATATACATAAAATCTTTAAAAAAATAAAATAATAAAATGATGCATTATCTTTGAAGAAGTATATATTCCCTTAACTCAAAACCATAAGATATAAAAAACATTATTCACTAAAAAAAATCTCCATTTTCCCTGTCTTTGGCCACTCTTTCCTATAGGCTACCAATGTCATCATTTTCTTATGTGTGATTGAGAGGTTTTAGTTTCCATATGTAAGCAGATATGTCTATTTATCCCACTTTATTACAAAAGGTAATCACAGTACCACTCCACTTTGTTCTTTCCACTTAACTACATTTCTTGGAGATTGTTCCATATTGGTACACAAGAAGTTTCTGTACTTTTCTTTTTAAAGATTTTATTTATTTATTTTAGAGAGAGAGAGATCACATGCAGGGGGAGGAGCAGAGGGGGAAGGAGAGGGAGGGGGAAAGAATCTCAAGTAGACTCCCACCTAATGCGGGCTCAATCTCAGGACCCTGATGAGATCATGACCTGAGCCAACACCAAGAGACAGGTGCTTAACCGACTGAGCCATCCTGGTGCCCAAAGGTTCTGTACTTTTTAAGTCATGTGGTATTACGTTATAGATTTTGCCATACATGATTTTTTTCAATCTCATATTGGTAAAGTTTTGCTTCATATTTTTTTTTTGCTGTTATAAACAATAATAGTGTCATTAAACATAAGTATTAGTGCACATTTTAAAGTATATCTGTAAATTACTAAAAATGAAATGAAAAGCGGAACGTTTGTACTTTTGCTAGATATTGCCAAAAACTCCATAGATTTAGTACAGATTTATACTCCTTAAAGCAATATATGACAGTGCCAGTTTTTCCACAGCTTCACTAACACGGTGAGCTATGTAACTTCTGAATTTGATGGGTGAAAAATGTTATTCATTGTAGTGTTGACTTTTACTTCACGTAGGATATATGACTTTTAGTATATTGTAAGAGAAATGGATAAAAGCTGCATTATTTTGATTTTTTTTTTGGTCACTAGTCTTTGCCCTTGTTTTTATTTAGATCTTTGCCTTTTACCTATTGATTTAAAGAGACTCTTTATATATTATGAAAATTGGCCCTTGGAAATGATTCCCGGTTTTCTTCTTAACTTTTAACTTAGTTAATGGTGTTTTTGTGTACAGAAATGTTTGCATTTTCGTGAGTACCAAGTATTTGACAAACTCAACAATGTAAAGATGTCAACATTTTTTTAATCTTTCTTTTATAGCTTCTAAGATATTTAAAAATCACACTGAAAATGCCTTTCTTACTCCAATGTCATTTAAATTCATTTAAAATATAGAAATTGTGATTTTAAATGTTATAATTAAATCTTATATATTTGGAATTTATCCTGAGGTAATTTTTTTTTCCTAGAGCTACCCAAGTGTTTCAACACAAATTCTTAAGGAATTCATCTTTCCTCCATTAATGTGAAATGCCACCTTAGACATACACGTATTCTTTACTTATTTGTATCCTGTACTTTTAGTCTGCTTCATTGTACAAATCCCAGTACCACATTGATTTAAGTATTATCACTTTACTTTGTTTTTGTTTTTTTTTTTTAAGATTTTATTTATTTATTTGACAGAGAGAGAGAGAAAGAGAGGGAACACAGGCAGGGGAAGCAGTAGAGGGAGAGGGAGAAGCAGGCTCTCCCGTGAGCAGGGAGCCCAACTCGGGGCTCGATCCCAGGACTCCACCATCATGACCTGAGCCGAAGGCAGAGTTTTTTGTTTTTTGATTTTTTTGATATCAGTAAGTCTACCTCTTTCTTCTCTCCCTCCCCAAATCACTCTTAATTTTCACGATTGTCCTAGCTATTATTTCTGATTTAGTTTTCCAATGTTCTAGTTTCCTGTTGCTATTTTATTTATTTATTTACAGATTGACTGAGGGTTTATTGACATCTCTATGTAGTTACATCTGCCTATTTAAGCACATTGTATCCCTCAGAGCCTTTTGATGTTTTCTTAATATAGATCCTAAAAATTTACTATCAAAATTGTTCTTAACTATGTTGTGTTTTTCCTGCATATTCTCTTATAAAGGAGGTTGTTTGTATATATAAAAGATAATAATTTCTGTATATTAATTTTATCCTGAGCCAACTTACTAAATTCTCTCATTGTTTTCAATACCTGCTTAGTAAAATTCCTTTTTTTTTTTAAGGTGAACAATTTTATCACCTGGGAAACAGTATCTGTATAATAATATTAATTTTATCTCCTCAATCCTTTTTTCCTAAGATTTTTTTTCTCTTACTCAATTATATGGCCAAGTATATCCAAGAGAATGAAGCAGTGTTTAAATAGTGGGGTCAATTTGTTTTTTGATTTTTTTTAGATAGTTACATTTTGATAACTTTCTTTCTTTTTCTTCTTTTATAATCCATATGTTAGATTTTCTATGTTTGTTAATTTCATTTTGTTATAGTGCTGTCAATTTTATCCAGGTTTTATATTAATTTGCAGAATTTATTAAAATCATCTCTCTTGATTCTTTTATTTTCCCTGATTATGTTTTCCTCATTATTTCTTATATTGGATATTTGTGCCTTTTCCCTTTACTTTTGACTGGGCTGATCCAGGGGTTTCAATTGGGGCAATTTTGACACCCCCTGCCCCAGGGAACAGTTGACAACGTCCATAGACATTTTAGGTTGTTACAGTGGAGTAAGGGGAGTAGCATGGGCATCTAGTAGATAGAGGCCAGGGATGCTGCTCCACATAATGCCCAGCACAGCACTTATAACAAAGAACGATCTTCCCTGAGTACCAAGGTCAAGAAATCCTGGTAGCTAAAAATATTTCTTGTATTAATAGTATTTTATTTTTCAAAGATTCTGCTTTTGTATTTATTGACTAATTCTACCATTTCCTTTCTAATTCATTAATTTCTGTTTTAATCATTTTAATAGTCTCACTTCTGCTTTCCTTAGGCTTCATTAATCTTTTAACTAATTTCTTTTTTTTTTTTAAAGATTTTATTTATTTGACAGAGAGAGACACAGCGAGAGAGGAAACCCAAGCAGGGGGAGTGGGAGAGGGAGAAGCAGGCTTCCCGCTTCTCAGGAGCAGGGAGCCTGATGCGGGGCTCGATCCCAGGACCCTGGGATCATGATCTGAGCCAAAGGCAGATGCTTAACGACTGAGCCACCCAGGCGCCCTTAACTAATTTCTAAAGATGGATGCTTAGCATTTATTTTTATACTTGTGTCCTTATATAAATATTTAATGCAATGACATATTCTTGAGCAATGTCTCAGCTATGTCCTATAGACTCTGATGCAATATATTTTCATTATTGGTATTTAGATGTAATATAATTTTGGTATTGATTGCTTTTTTGACTGAAGATACGCTTAGAAATATTTTAAAATATCAGATTTTGTTTTCCAGTTTTATTATTAGTTCTGTCACTATATGATCAGAGAATGTTGTCTTTTTCTCTTATTTTATTTACGTTTTGTGTGTAACCATAAATAAGCCAGTTTTTATGAATGTTCTATGGCCGCTAGTAAAGAAGATCCATTTTCAATTTTTATTGCAGTCTGTCTTATTTATTAGTGTTTAAATTTATGAAGGTTGCTGCTATATTATTTGGTACCTATCCCTTTATAACTCTTTAATCTACATAGTTTCATTAAATATTTATTTTATCACTTTAAATGAGAACTCTTGCCTTTTTTAAAAACTATTTTTTGCCTTGGATTCAGCCTCACTTATTGTTAAGAAAAAGACTTTTTTTTTAAAGATTTATTTATTTATTTGAGAGAGAGAAAGAGAGTGAGCCAGTGAGTGTGAGCAGGGGGAGGGGCAGGGACCCTGAAATCATGACCTGAGCCAAAACCCAGAGTCTGACACTCAACCAACTGAGCTAGTCAGGCTTCAGGAAACAATGACTTTTGTTCTCCTTTTGTTTACATTTGCCTGATACATTTTTTGCCATTATTTTATTTCAGATTTTCTTAAGCACTTTAAGTGTCTTTCCTCTATATAATACAGAGTGGGTTATGCTGTTTAATGCAACTTGAAAATCTTTTTCTTTAATATGTCAGTTTAACCTGTATGCATTTCATTCTTTAAAGAATTTTTTTCATACCAGTCATGAGCCAGACACTGTCCCAGAGTCTTGGGACATAACAGTGAAAAAAACAACAGACTACCCTGCCCTCTTGGAGCTATTAATAGGGAATATATACTATATTTAATTTTAATTGTATCATATTTTTTCACATTATGCTTTTCTGTCTTTAAAGCTTTTTGTACTGTTTTTGCTCATTGAAATGTGTGTGTGTGTGTTGCTTCTGATAATTGGGAGATTGGTATTCTTGACCTAGTAGAACTTTTATGCCCTAAGTACTCTCAATCCTCTATTTCTTTAAACAGTAGTTGATTCTCCACTACAACCAACAATGGAATTAATTTCTTTCTTCTTCTTTATATTTCTCTTTCTTCTACTTCTGCACCTGATTTTAGTTAATTACATAATATTTCTTGGTGTTTTACTTTGAGCTATTAAATAGACTTATACACCATTACTTATTTTGAGGTATTAAAACTATCCTTTATCCCTGGTATTGGATGTATGGAAATGACCATACTTACTCACTTTCCCACAGATGATGAAAGTATGTATTATTTACCTTCTCTTCTGTCACCTCAATCTTTGCATATGTTTAAATCTTTGTTCCACAAATAAGTAGATTCAACTTTCAGTACTAATCTTTTTGCATAGTCTGTCCAAAAATCTCTCTCTGCTGTGTGAAATTCTTTTTTTTTAAATTTTTTTTATTGTTATGTTAATCCCCATACATTACATCATTAGTTTTAGATATAGTGTTCCATGATTCATTGTTTGTGCATAACACCCAGTGCTCCATGCAGAACGTGCCCTCCTCAATACCCATCACCAGGCTAACCCATCCTCCCAACCCCCTCCCCTCTAGAACCCTCAAGTTTGTTTTTCAGAGTCCATTGTCTCTCATGGTTCTTCTCCCCCTCCGATTTCCCCCCCTTCATTCTTCCCCTCCTGCTACATTCTTCTTCTTTTTTTCTTTCTTAACATATATTGCATTATTTGTTTCAGAGGTACAGATCTGAGATTCAACAGTCTTGCACAATTCACAGCGCTTACCAGAACACATACCCTCCCCAGTGTCCATCACCCAGTCACTCCATCCCTCCCACCCCACCCCCCACTCCAGCAACCCTCAGTTTGTTTCCTGAGATTAAGAATTCCTCATATCACTGAGGTCATATGATACATGTCTTTCTCTGTTTGACTTATTTCGCTCAGCATAATACCCTCCAGTTCCATCCACGTCGTTGCAAATGGCAAGATCTTATTCCTTTTGATGGCTGCATAATATTCCATTGTATATATATACCACATCTTCTTTATCCATTCATCTGTTGATGGACATCTTGGCTCTTTCCACAGTTTGGCTATTGTGGACATTGCTGCTATAAACATCGGGGTGCACATAGCCTTTCGGGTCCCTACTTTTGTATCTTTGGGGTAAATACCCAGTAGTGCAATTGCTGGATCATACGGTAGCTCTATTTTCAACTTTTTGAGGAACCTCCATACTGTTTTCCAGAGTGGCTGCACCAGCTTGCATTCCCACCAACAGTGTAGGAGGGTTCCCCTTTCTCCGCATCCCCGCCAACATCTGTCATTTCCTGACTTGTTAATTTTAGCCATTCTGACTGGTGTGAGGTGGTATCTCATTGAGGTTTTGATTTGGATTTCCCTGATGCCGAGCGATATTGAACACTTTTTCATGTGTCTGTTGGCCATTTGGATGTCTTCTTTGGAAAAATGTCTGTTCATGTCTTCTGCCCATTTCTTGATTGGATTCTTTGTTCTTTTGGTGTTGAGTTTGATGAGTTCTTTATAGATTTTGGATACTAGCCCTTTATCTGATATGTCATTTGCAAATATCTTCTCCCATTCTGTCAGTTGTCTTTTGGTTTTGTTGACTGTTTCCTTTGCTTTGCCTGCTGTGTGAAATTCTTCAAGAAGCACACACGAGAACAATATTCCCTGAATTCTTGCACGTTAAAAAATGTTTTTTTGTTAGTGTTTGTACTCAAACAATACTGTGACTGGATATTAAATACTTGGGTTATTCCTTTTTTTTCCCATGAAGATTTTGTGGGCACTGCTCCACTGCTTTCTAGAATTGAATGTTGCTATGGAGATATCTAAGGTCAACTTTATTTTTTCTCCCTCCTAGTAACTGAGTTGTTCTTATTTCTTGACAGCTCCAAGGGACCTTTTCTTTATCCCTGAGGTTAGTTGCTTTAAAAGGGTATATCTTAAAAAATAAAAGTTTTGTCTTTTTCCTGACCAAAAGCATAATGATAACATCATAAAATGAGAAATTATAAGTAATATAAAAAAGAATAGATAAGGAGCTCTGGGAAATTGAAGAGAGTTTTTTTTTTTAACTTAAAAAATAGCAGGTTAAGTTTTTTATGGGATTTAAGCTGAGCCTTGAAGATTAGGACATGGAAAACTGGGAAGGAGCAGGATTCAGGTGGATGGAAATGGGAAATTGTGTGTTATAATCACTGTGCATGAGGTCATCTATAATACTAGATTCTGAGCACCTTGGAGTCAGTAAATATTTTTGCTCTGTGTTTTCTTCCCTTGCAACTCCTAGCACAATCCTTTGCATATAATAGGAGCTATGTCAGTATTTATTGTTGCATGCTATTATCCTTATTTGTAGCAGGTAAATTTATTTAAGATGTTTTTCAGAGTAAGAAATGACTTTATCATCAAAAAATCATCTTAATTCAGTGAAAAGTCAGTACTCTTAAACAGATGTAGGATATCAGGGAAAATCAGTCAAGTCATCTTATCCTCATTGTAACAGTGATTTCAGTTATCTTTTCTGAATGACAATTATTTTCACTTCTGGGCCACAAAAATCCAAAAAGTCCTTTCGTATATGGTAATTAGATATAGGATTCATCACTCATTGTGCTTCTATTGAATAACAAACATATGGAAGAATCAAGCATGAATGCATCTGTTTTTCTCTATTTCCTCTGAGCCTTCAGCACACTAATGGATTTCCATAAGGGTAGGGATTTAACTGGCACAAGGTCTATGAAAAATTTATAAGACAAGTTTCCTTGTTGAGGTCCTCTCTACCAGCAAGGCCAGTCTTGAACTTCCATGAAAAGACTTTATTAGTTCTGAGAGCTCCATCCTCACACACTCACTGTTAAATACAACTCCCTCGCCTTTCATTTTGCTCATTCCTACTAAGCCCTCAGATATTCACTTGCTTAAACTTGCTTGTGACTTGAGTTACATGGTCAGTGGAATTAACAGTCTATCACACACTTGGAGAACTCTTGCTAGAATAAGTTACACATAATTAATGCTTTTGTCCTAAATTCATATGAAAAGAGCAAGCTGAGTTGCAGTAATTTCTCCCATCATCAATCTCTTCACTAAAATTCAGTGTAGGAATTCAGGGATTTGTCCTTAGTTCCTTAGATGAAAGAATAAGTGTATTGAAATCAATAGTTTTGAGATGGGCAGCACAAACAAAATGAATCCATTTGCATGTTTTTTATTCTTACCATTAATCTTGATAGTGTTATAATGCATGAGGGCTATCATTTGTACACAAGCCAAAGAGAGAATGGAAAGGAATTAGCATTTTATTCATCTCATGGATACTTATTGGGCTCGATGGATATTTTGAGTCCCACATATCTCTATATGCTATACATGGACGTGATGTCATTTTGTAAGTACAAAGACTGGGAAAAGTTCAGCACTGAGTTAGCTCATTCTGTGGGATTGACACTTTGATTTGTGTGACTCTATAAAACCTCTGCTCCTTCCAGAATGTTGAACCACCTTCCCAATTGAGTACTGTTTGTAGGGAATTTCCTTCCCATCAGGTTTGGGAGAATTAGGTCACCATAGGCTTGACTTGGAATGAATACCAGCCATCCCAGCACTATCTTAAGATTACATTGATAATGTTTTTCAAAAGGATTAGAAGTGGGATGACCTGAGGAATTCACTGAGGTAGAGTAAACTTTGGAACCTTTGAAGCTGCTGTAAGATGATAGAAAGAGAAATGTAATTGTAACAAAGACCTTGGATCCATCCCACCTCTGCTACCGTCTAGAGATAGCTCACTTCATTCCCTGAGTCTCCATTTACACTGTTGTCTAGTGGAAGGGTTGTTATGCACATCAAATAAGATAATTGAAGTCTTTCTGTTTAATGAAAATTCTTTTTTTTTTTTTTTTTAAGTCCAGCCCCATTATTCTATAGGTAACAAAACTGAGGCCTGGAGAAAGAAAAGAACTCACTCCAGAGATACCAGATTGTTAAAGAAGTAATCTGGGCTAATAGATTAATAGATAAACTTATTCCCCATCCATGGCCTTCATTGTGGTAAGAAAGAACAGCCATGCATATAAAGTCTGGGTTTCAAAGATATGCCCTCATGAGTGGGAAGTCACAAGGAAAAAAAGAAGTATTTGATTTACTACTGAATTCTTGAGATATTATGGAGCCCTTGTCAGAATTTATTTAAAATGAGTAGTTGCTGAGAATTAATTGTGTCTGAGGCATTAAACAATGAAATGAAACTAGAAGTCCATCAGAGGAATGAGCTGTATATACAGTTAGTAGTAGGTGATACTGAGTTTGGTCTCTATTTTCTGAAGTTAGTAATTCATATTGTATGAGCTGATAAATCTAGTCTTGCTGCATGGTTGTTTTCTAGTTTTACATATACCTCCTTTCACTGAAACAGCGCTAGTTTAAATACATGAAAATACTTAAACTGTTTCTTTGGAGGTCCATAGAGCATCTCATAACTCAACTTCTTACCTTCTTCATTGCTATGGATGCTCTGTGACTCTTGATTTTTAAATATTAGCTTAGTGAAAAGGGGGCCTCTCACTCATCCAAATAGGCATTTGCAAATTTTCTGTGCATTTCAAGGTTTGTTCAGTATGACTGAAAACTGTATCAATAATATATCAACAGCATTTAAAATAAACAGAAGAATTCAGAATTCTGTCAGAGATCATTGCCGAGGCCAGAGAGAATGGTGTAGGTTTTCCCTTCACAGATAAAATTAATCAAGGATATTATTCCAGGTGAACTTTCAGTTTTTTACATCTAATCAAATTTAGCAATGCCTAGAGACTATAAATCTAAACTATTTAATTCTGGTGCTTAAAGATTAGAAAGGTAAATGATTTTCTTAAGTAGGTCATCCTTAGCTTAGTGTTTAGTTTTATTAAAGCTTTCATTTCTCATTTTGGAAATTCTGAGACCATATCTGCAATCTTTATTTTTCAATTCTATTTTTCACAACCTGAGAGGTCATCTTTCCTGAGAGATTAAATTAATCTGATTTGTCATTCCTTGCGTTTCAGGGCTTCCTCCTATCCTCTTAAAATTAAACAATGAGGCTTTTACCATTGTGACAGTAAAAAAGTAAAGAGATAAAAAGGAAGAATGCTTTTTTCTTTTTTTTTTTCCCACCTAAATTCCAGGTCAGTCTGACACAGGATCTCATCAAAATAAACTGTGGGTGCTCAAGAACAACCTTTGTTTTTTTCTACTCTGAGAATCTTTATCTCCAGGTCTATTGGAATTACTGAGAGTTTCTTACCGTGAACTCTGCATCAAAAGCATTTTTTTTCTCTAATTCTTGCCAGGTTATAATATTATCGTCACCATTTCTCAACATACTTGTTTATTAGGCAATAAGCTAAGTGTATGAGGGTAATCCCTCCCCTCCAATGATATAAGGTCTAAAATATGCCACAGTGATGCAAAAAAACCTAAGTCAAAAAAACATAAATCAGCATACTCTTGATTTGTGGAGGAATGGTTAATTAGAATATGGAAGAGTAATACCAAATATGCATCTGTGTAAATAAGTGGCCATGGAGTCACCGAAGTTTCACATCCCATAACTGGGATATCCACACATTCCTAAAATTGGACAATGAGAGGTTTAGAATGTATATTCTGATTCAGTAGGTCTAGAATGGGGTCTGGGATTCTTTAGTTCACTTCAGTTCCCAGGGATGTTGATATTGTTGCACTGCAACCATAGTTTATATAGCAAGGTATTAGATAATAAGTTTCACCATATGCGCAGCACTTTGAAGTTTACAGCATTCTTTCCCACATAATGTATTATCTAACTTTTATGACAATTATGTAGAGCATGTATTTATTCTGTATATGTATTTATTCTGCAGATAAGAAAACTGAAGTGAATATAATTTTTCTAGACTTTCTAAGTATGTGAACTACTAGTTAGTAAATATAGCACAAGGATTCTGTTCTTCAGACTCCATGAACAGATCTCTTTCATTTATATAATGTTCCAAAGTTGTACAAAAACAATATACTTTAGTTTATATTCCTTGACCATACAAATTGTTTATAATAGCCATTTTTGCATTTTTCAGGGGAGTTTATATTTATCTCATTTTATGGTACAGAAAATTTATTTTCTCAGTCTGCAAAACTGTTATTAATTCTTCAAATTGTTGCATTGTGTTATTTAGTAGTAAGTGGTGTTTGGCTTGTAACCAGGTAATACTACACTAAAAACAATTTTAGAATTTCTGAGAAATAAAAATCTGTAATTATCAGGACATACAAGATTATCTGATATGCAGCAATGAGGTAGTAGAAAAACATCAGAGGCAAAATATCTGCATACAAATTTTAGCTCTTCCATGCCCTGTGCGAATGAGGCCAGTCAGTTAAAAAACAAATATAAAGGATTCCCTCCCCCTGAACTGGAAAAAGATACCATTTTTTATTTCCTTTTCTCACCAACTCTTATTTTATACAGTAAGCAAACATTATACCAGTATGGTGTGGTAAGGTAGAAAGACATTTTCAAGTTCAAATGAGATTCTTCCATCAAATAATTCTGTGTGCTTAACCCTCCAAGGCTCAGTTCTTTGTAATTTCATTCATTTAGATCCATAACATTTATTGTGCTTCAACTGTGTGCCAGATGCTAGACTACTTATGCTTGGCATAGGGATGTCCTTACTTTCAAAGAACTCACAATTGTGGGGTGGGGAATCTCATATTATGAGCTCCAAATAGCCTGAAATTATTTTGTCTACTATAAAATGAGACTTATGCTACCTCTGTAACTCATAAAAATGATTGTAAGAATTGAATAGAGTAACCTAAGAAATGTAATTGAGCTCTGTGACTGGAAACTTTTATAGGCTCTGATAATGCCAGGTTTCCCTCCTTTCTTTTCTCTCAGACTCAGGATTAGACCATTGTACTAAGTAATTACTTAAATCCTGTAACCAATGATAAAATGTAAATTGGTGGAGCAAGTGGTATTCTTTCATATCAATCTTGATGGTTATAGTGTCCTAATAAGCAAACATAGATTTCAGATTATCTTAGAATATGCTATTCAATTCTCAGTATATTTTTTTCCCTAAAATAGTGATGATGATTCTCTTTTTATCTTTCATACTACAAGAATGTATTTTATTTCTTGTTCTGAGGAAAAAAAATACCTCGGGTCATCATGATTGTGAAAAAGTTCCCATTATTTTTAAGGATCTCGTCTATGTATGCAAAGGTGATGAGCCTTGGCATGTTGACTTGGAAGCCTTGCTGAATAGAAGGAATACAGTTGTGGTGGGGTGCAGTAGGTACATTTAACCTATCTCAATTCCTACACACCATGATTGTCTATAATGCCGTTGACATGACTGAGTATCTGCTAAGTCAGCTTGGCAGAATGATGATGTCAGGACTCAGAGAGAGGAGATTTTTACTCTGCTAGTAAATTATATATGCTTGATGTCATTTCTAATCACTTATTTTTAAATTTCCTATAAGCAAAAAGACATTTTAAAATAATAGGCTCTCTTGTAGAAAACACAGAAAAATAGAAGGAGCAAACTAGAAGTTGGCTAATCGTCATCAGAGAGGGGAAAAACCAAGAGAGACTCTTTTAACTATAGGAAACAAACTGAGGGTTGCTGGAGGGGAGGTGGGGGGATGGATGGGGTAACTGGGTGATGGGCATTAAGGAGAGCACGTGATGTGATGAGCACTGGGTGTTATACGAAACTGATAAATTATTGAACATTACATCTGAAACTAATGATGTATTATAAATTGGCTAATTGAATTTAAATTAAAAAAAAAATTTCCCCTGGCTCCCAAGATTTACAGCTCTCTTTCAGTGCTTCTCACTTCTGATTTTTGCTGAGTTACATCCATTTTAAGCAAAAAAATGAAAATAATTATCATGTATTATGGACTTCAATCAGAAGTAATTGATCTATATTTATCAATGATGGGTAGTTGGGAATGAGTGGCCATTCTGACTTTGCTTTGATTTTCAGTCAATTCTTCCTTCAGCTTCATATGGTTATCAGTTGCCTCCTGTTCATTTACTGTGGTGTGATAAGTTTTTACGAAAACTAATGGAAATTTAGCTGTACCAGGTAGAAGGGCATATTTTCTCCATTGTTAAACATAGCTTCCAATATTCCAACCATCAGATAAAGGGGAATACAGGAAGCAATCGATACACATTTCAGATATTCACTCTGCTTAATAGTAGGCTTCTGGAGACAGAGACGATTGAATTGGCATCTTCATAAGAACAGAAGAAAGGATATCATATAATCTAACAACAAAGGCACAGGATATGGGATTAAGGTTCTAAATGTGAATAGTACAGAGTTATGCTTCCTGGGTTTTACTTCTCTTTCTATAATTGCTGCAAAAATAGTTATTTTACTGATTGGGGCATGAGGAAATAGGGTAGTTGTAAGATGTTTTAAGACTTGCTTTTCTGTCCCTTTATTGTATATGTATGTATCTACATATGTGGGTTTATGTATGTACTATGCACAGATAATGTATTTATTTATTTATAGCTACAATAATGCCATTTTATGGTATTTTCGTAAAGGATAGAATCCCGCTTTATTCCCATTTTAAGGATTTCAGCATGCTCATGTTTCAGATGGACCTTGTTGTATATAAAAATTAAGGCACAATGTTTAAAAAAAATAGTTTGCAATTCTACTCAGCATTCACATACTGAAGTACTGACATTGTGTCATACATGGTAGTAATAACATGAAACTACATATATGTGTGTGTGTGTGTGTGTGTATAAAATATGCATTAAACCGGGGAAAACACAAGCTAGCACTCGGAAAGAGCAATGTTTTTCTTAGGCTGGGGGATAGGACACTTGAACAGGGGCTATAGAAGAATGAGTCTCACAGGCCAAGTCAGGAAGTTGAGTTTTCATTGCAGACAGTGAGGAGCCAAGGAACCTTTTTCTTTTTTCTTTCTTTTTTTATTAGCTGAGATATAATTCATATGACAAAAAAATTCACCATTTGAAAGTGTACAGTGCTATGAATCGTAGCATATTCACAAAGTTGTGTAACATCACAACTATCTAATTTAAGAACATTTTTCTCTCTCCCCGCCAAAACCCCATACTCCTAACAGTCACTCCCCATTCTATCCTCTCCCAACCCCTACACACTACTAATCTACTTTCTGTGTCTATGGATTTGCCCATTCTGGATATTTCATATAAATGAATCATATAATATGTGGCCTTTTGTGTCTGGCTTTCCTCATAATGTTTTCAAGTTTCATACATGTTACAGCATGTGTCAGTATCTCATTCTTTTTTCATGGCTGAATAATATTCCATTGTATGGATATATATATATATATATATATATATATATATATATATATACACACATATATATATATGGATATACCACATTTAATGTATCCATTAATCAGTTGATGAACATTTCATCTATTTCCACTTTCCAGCTATTATGAATAATGCTATTATGAACATTTGTGCACATATTTTTGCATAAACATATGTTTTCAATTCTCTTAGGTATAGGTCTAGAAATAGAGTTACTAGTCATATGGCATTTTTAGCTTCAGAAATTGCTAAGTTGGTTTTCAAAGCAGCTATACCATTTTACATTCCCACCAGCAATATATAAGGGTTTTAGTTTTCTTCACATCCCCATTGGAGGATGTGGAGATTGAAGTTTTGAGTTAGAAGGGTCATCTACAGAAACAACAACAGTTTTAAGGTTTAAGGTAAATTCAGTCTGGGACATACTGACTTGTTGGTAGGATATTCAGAGGGAGATGCTAAGTGGTTTGCAATTTATTTTTATTTTTATTTTTTTTAAGATTTTATTTATTTATTTGACAGAGAGAGACACAGCGAGAGAGGGAACACAAGCAGGGGGAGTGGGAGAGGGAGAAGCAGGCTTCCCGCCGAGCAGGGAGCCCGACGCGGGGCTCGATCCCAGGACCCTGGGACCACGACCTGAGCTCAAGACAGATGCTTAACGACTGAGCCACCCAGGTGCCCCTGCAATATTTTTTTAATGTGAAATACCAGTCGTGAGATTGCGGCATGGCTTCATTTCCTCTAACTTTTATCTGTGCAAGTGTGGCCTGTGGTTATGGGTGGGCCAGTGTAGGTAAGAAATAAAAAGTTCTGGGGCCTTCTCCAGACACAGAAAATTAAAATTCTGCATGGGGGATTAGGAATTTGTATTTTAAGTACTTAAATACAAGTACTTCAGTCAATTCATTTACATACTAGAGTTTAAAAACTATCACTCTGGGGCGCCTGGGTGGCTCAGTCGTTAAGTGTCTGCCTTTGGCTCAGGTCATGATCTCAGGGTCCTAGGATCAAGCCCTGCATCGGGCTCCCTGCTCGGCAGGAGGCCTGCTTCTCCCTCTCCCACTCTCCCTAGTGGACGCATCTCAGACTAGGAAGTCAGACTACCTACGGCTGACCAATGACCTGCCTGGGATGCAAAGATGAAAGTGACAATCTCACCCTCAAGGACCTGAGGAAGCAAGCAATTGATATGCAATGTTACCTGTGCCACTATGATGTCCTTTTTGCCAATGGAGCTAGCAGAGACTGAAAAACAAAACAAAAGATACAATCGATGCATGTTAAGAGGTGATAAGAAGGTCACTATGTAGATTTCTGACGGCTGGTAAATCTTATACAGTTTGGCTGTCTCTCATATGTCTCTCTCTCTCTCAAATAAATAAATAAAATCTTTAAAAAAATAAAACAAAAAAAATAAAATTAAAACTACACTCTAACCTACTAGTATAAGAAAGGGTGATTGTAAGCACCACACTGACTGTGCTTACCCTGACCGCTCTGGGGATGACATATAGTTGAGAACCGACATTCAGGTTCAGGTTTGACCAGCATCATTCCAGACACTTCACACTTTTTCTTTCATTTCAGTTTTGAGGTGGGACTACTATGATCTTCTTTATAAAAATGAGGAACCTAGCCTTGAAGGTTTAAGTCCGCAGAACTAAGAGACGGCAGAATTGAGATAAACCCTAAAATGTCTTTTCACTTTATCAAACCATAATAGAATAAATGTTATTTACTGTATATAACAGAAGTTGCTGAAAAAAGGAAAGACAAATGTGTTCCAGCTGTGGGTAGGGGTCCTTCACATTTGTTTTGAACTGACTAGAGTAGAAATAAAAGCAATGGAATTCTACGTCATTACCATCATCATCACCAACATCCTCATCCAGAAACACTTCTCAAGCTCCTTTTTGCTGCTATGTGTGCACTGCACCTTGCAAATATAGAAATGCTATATCAGTTTTCTTGGTAGTAATAATGGACTTGGTAATTGGATTTCAGAAAACACTGCAACAACTCTCCCTTGATATCTTACAAAATCCCAAACCGGAGGCAGTCTCAGGGTGGTAGATTTAGGATTGGGCAGAGGCAAGGTGACCTTGATTTTGTTGCAAACCAAGCTGCTGGGGGCTTGTAGAATTGTAACAACGTACTCTATACACTTTATCTTTCTTTGTTTCGTGGGCTATGAGGAAGTGTTTTCTGGATACAATTTATTACATTAGGCAGGAAGATTTGTTTGTTTGTTTTTTTATAAAAGGAACCAGGGCTCCTTTTTTTTTTTTTTTAAGATTTTATTTATTTATTTGAGAGAGAGAGAATGAGAGACAGAGAGCACAAGAGGGAAGAGGGTCAGAGGGAGAAGCAGACCCCCTGCTGAGCAGGGAGCCCGATGCGGGACTCGATCCCAGGACTCCAGGATCATGACCTGAGCCGAAGGCAGTCGCTTAACCAACTGAGCCACCCAGGCGCCCCTAGGCAGGAAGATTTGTGAAAAAGTTATTTTTGTCACTTTGGTAGTAGTGTATAATGTAACAACATCATTATATTATTTTAGTAGTAAATATTATAAGTACTACAGTGTGCTACATTTTATATTTTTTGCAATTAGATGATACATTTTTAGCTCCTCAAGGGCACTGATTATCCTGGTTTAATTTTATATTCCCCGATACATTTTCGTATAATAGAAAATTAGTGATGCCTGGGTGGCTCAGTTGGTTAAGCATCTGCCTTTGGCTCGGGTCATGATCCCGGGGTCCTGGGATTGAGCCCCGCATCGGGCTCCCTGCTTGGCGGGGAGTCTGCTTCTCCCTCCCCCTGCTCATGTGTGCTCTCTCTCTTTCCACCCCCCCCCCTCAAATAAATAAAATCTTGGGGAAAAAAAAGAAAATTAAGGCAACCATATAATTTATCATCTAAACCTCAATAATTTTCAAGTAAAATAGGGCATCGTTAAGAATGCTGTCAGGACTGTAGGCAAAAACTGGAATTGTACTGGGCAAATTGTATGTATTGTCATTCTACATTAACAAATGCTAAAAAGGCATGCAAATTATCTATCACATCATCTGAGAAACCACAGGGTCAGAGCTCATGAACTGCATCATAACTGATAATAGAAACCATTGCTCTTGATCCATTAATATGTTATTTAACTTTTTATTTTAAGAGCAACTCAGTGGCAGAAATAGAAGGCAACTGAAGAATAACATGAGAGAGAAAAACCTAGATGGAACAATATCTGCGTGCTAATATTTGCTTGTTAACCATTTCTTTTACCATTCCCAAAATAGAGTTTTAAAAATGGCATTCTGCTTCAGTAAGAGAGCTTTGTGTTGTTTTTAAGTATAGTCACTGTAAGTTTCCTAGGTAACGTAATGTTCAGTGTTCAGGCGCCTTTGATAAGTAAAATGTGTTGAAGGTACATAGCTATAAGAAACTGGTTTAGCTTAGATGATTCCAAGATTTCTTTAATGTGATTTTATTGGATCTGAAAATATTAATGATCTCAGATTCACTCTACTAAGCTACCTACCTCTGGTCTAGGGGAAAGTATTGTCAGAGGTATAGCACAGAATATATGGGGAGGAGGTAAAGATGGTCTATTCAGCTGAAAAGAAAAGAAATGAAGGATTCCCAACTGCATCATAACGTCGATACTAAGTTTTAATTCAACATTCATTTTTCTGAATTCTGATGCTTAGTTCTTTTTACAGGAAAGGTAATGAAAGTGTGTTGAGTTTTAGCCTATGTTCACAAAGAGCCAGATGGGCAGTGTATTTGGTGATAATAGTAGTCAAACTGATTGATTGAATAGATTGTCCATTTTCCAATTTGTATTAAGATGATTTGATAGATTCCAGCCAATGTAATCACAAATATACATGTGAAATTTTGCCTCTGTCATATGTCATGCAAGTATCATGTATCGATATAGACTTTTTTATCTTTGAGTCTAGAGAAAAGAAATTTTCACAATTCATTTAATATCTGCTAATTGTAGCTCCCAGAGAAGACCATGCCAGAGCAAGGTAAAGTATAATATACAAGAACAAATGCTAATTATTAGTCTTTCTTGTTGGTTCCCAGATGCTGACATTTTAGTATTGAAAAACACAAATCTGGAATCCAAGAATAATCATGTTCAAGGAGTTTACAAAAGTCTTCCAAATAGATGCAAAGGTATCTGAAATGGAAGTTGATTCTCTTCTGGACATTCCCATAAGCTGTTCTCAGCCAAAGCACCTTATTTAAGTCTCTCCAGTGGAGTTGGTTATCATGAATATTATGTCTCAGGGGTCTTTGTTGAGCATAAGAGAACAAGAAACCTTGCTTTCATTGGTTTTCTTTCACCTGTTCAGTTAGTACTGTTATTCCCACATTGATGCCCCATTCAATATGGCGCCACTGAGTTTCCCAGTCCCATCTCCCACTTCCCACTTTGAGAAATTTATTTATATTCTCTCTGGATTTATGACTAGTGCCTAAGTATGCATCACACTTAGCATTTCTCTTTCTCTCTCTTTACTCCTATCATTTCATCTTCTTATTACCCCTTTTCTGGTCAAAACTCAGTTTGAATTATAAAGCATCTCAAATGCCTTTCTATTTCACCAAAAGGTGTTTTCTTGTTTTGGGTATATGTGTATGTGTGTGTATTTGTCTTCTCTAAATCCTCATGCCTTTCAGCCTTTATTGTATTCAAATTACAATTGTTGTTTTGTAAGTGTAATATCTTACCTTTATATTAATAGGCATCACTGGAAACAAGGATTGCATCTCAAATATCTTTGTAATATTTTTTCTATATTTTATGGATCAGGAAATGTTCGTTGACCTGAATTGCATTTTACTTTTAAATTTCTAAGACTTTGACTATATTCTTTCTTTATATTAGCACACACATTGTTCCCCCAATTTGCTCCATCTTTAAGTTGTCCTGAATCACTTCATCTAAATTTTAGTTATTTGAAGGACTATTTATGATGTTCTAAAGGCCAATGCAATTGGTTCCTATGCTATTGGTATCTCTTCCATCCTCCAACACCACTGGTGTTTGTATATGTGTCATAGTCTAAAGGGACTGAATACCTACTTGCGCTGTCCTGATGCCCACAGTATCTCTCATTAGAGTAAGCCTGTGTCTTATGAAACAAGCCCTGTTAAACTCTAATTACTATCAGGTAACCATAACATTTAAACCTAGTTACCATTTTTGCTTCAATAAAGCTTTGGAAAACTAAAACAAACAACAAAAAACAAATAAACAACCTCGTTACCATTTTCCCATTGGCTGATCTCTGGAACATGAAAAATGTTTAGAAGAAAAAAAAATACTAATCATGTATGAATAGGGGAGTTAGTTTTGGGAGAGAGGCTTCATCAAAGAGAAAAAGTCACCCTACTCAAATAAGGAGAAAACCCAGAGAATTTCATGTTCTTGATAGAATTCAGTTAGACCAAAGATAGACAAACTGCTAGGTTTAGCTAAGACTCAGTCTTAGCCCATTATCTTAACCCATTACCAGTATTCTTCTCTTTAAACCAACTTCTCATAGAATCACATAAGTACATTAATTTGCTCCTTTATCTTTCACATGTTTGGGGCAAGATTCTTTAAGGTAATTGTGGTTGACACATGTTCAGAGGACTTCACTGTATCTCATTTTACTGATAAAGAGGTGATGATAGAGGAACCACCGTGAAAATGGAAATAAGAGGTTTTGCTAATTATCTTTTTCAGTAAGCTATTAGAATATTGAATATCATGCTTCCAATTGTTTTTAAATCCTTTAAAGGAATTTTTGAAAACATATTTGTGTGTAGATTTTTAGAATACTTTTTATGCAATGAAATAACATTTACCAATTGCCTATAGCTTACCACGTTCTTGGCTCATAGAAGGCAATTGTTATTATTATCTTTTTTTGTTAACTGAATCAGTTCCCTATTGACTATGAATATGTTTATGTGTGTGTGTGTGTTTCCCAGTATGTCAAGTGACGTATGAGAGGTGGGATAAAAACCTAAGTTAGGTTAGAGTGGGTAAAAACTACTTAAGATTTGATGGATCAGAAAAAAAAATTCGGAAAGAAAGCATAAAGTTAAAACATACCATTAAAAGTAAATATGGAGTAAGAAAGTTTAGGGGATAGTAAATTGTTTAGAGTTTAAGGTTGGAATGGAAGTAGAATGGTGAGAAAAAAGTGTAGGAAGATAGGTAGAAACCAGGTCATGGAGGGTTTTTGATGCTGGATGGAGTAGACTGAAATTCAATGGTGAGTCACTGAAGAAATCTGAACAGAGGTAGTTTATGACCTAGTTTGCACTTTAGGAAGATTAAACTGTCAGCAGTATATGATGGATTGGAGTGTGTAGGTACTAGATACAGGGAAGCTAGTTAGGAGACAATTTTAATCGTCAAGATAAGAAGTAATGAGAGCCTGAACTGGAACAGTGGCAGTAGGACTATAAAGAAAGAATGAGTGTGAATAATATTGAGAAGGTGGCTTTGGCACCAGAAAAGAAAATGATGCCTGAAGTTTGGTTGGTGTCCTTTTTTGTCATACTCAGAAACAAGAAATGTAAATGTATCTGTCAGAAACAGAAAGATTAGGTGTAGAAAAATGAAAAGAGCAAATGCATGTGAAGTACAAGGTGAGTCACTTAATTGAGTGAAAATAGGCTACAATAGAGACAGATGGGGTCTATGTGTGGAGGTCTGTGTTATAGTGCAGTGGGTCTAAAACTTGAATGAGGACCAGAATCACTTGGAAGACTTGTTCAAATGTAGGTTCCTGAACCCCCTCACAGAGTTCTGTTTGTGTAGGTCTAAGTGTGGCCTGATAATTTACATTTCTAATATATTCCAAGGTGAGGTTGATGTTACTAGCCAGTAACTTTGAGAACCTTTATTACCCTGTCCAAGAAAGTGAACCATGAGGCACATGAGAATCATCTGAGAAGCCTTAAAAGCATACCAATAGCTGGGCTCGTACCAAATCTATTAAACAATTCTAGGTGACTTTTTTTTTTCTTAAATTCCTCAGGTGATCCCAATGGGCAGCCAGACTGAAAACCACTACTCAGATCTTCTGATATTTAAGAAGTTAAAAATTTGGAATATATGTAAATTTTTCTTATTTTGATAACATTGCATCTTTGAAAGAAAACAAGTTTGGCCAGTTGGCACTTCCAAGTTTGTCAACCCATCTACATGATGAGGTGCGTGACATCTAGCTTGGGCAGATGAAAGACATATGACATCTAGCTGAAAGGTAGGACCAGAACATGGAAACTAAGCTTGCATTGGGCCCCCTTTGTCTCACATGTTTGGGGCAAGATTCTTTAAGGTAATTGTGGTTGACATCCATTGCTAAGAGTTTTTAGAGTTTAGAGTCATCCCCCATTTTTGGTTCAGAAGGAAGACATCCTTACAAAGGGAAATTTCCCTTATGCTGGTAAATGTCTCTACTCAGTTTCCACAGTTCATCTGTGTCTGCTGTTTGTTTGTTTTTAATAACCAATTTAAAATAATCAATATGCCAAAGAGGCATATTTTAGGGTGGTATATTTTGCTCCCCTCACCACTTCTCCCCATAGATTAGGGTCCCTTGCTTTGGCTTGACTTTGATGACTGACTGGTACCAAGTGAAGAGTGCCAATTAAACTAACCTTGAGAAGAGTGTGGAAAAAGTTAATTCCTAAGACCAGAAAAGCAACAATCACAACAAAAACTCGTAGTACTTATTGTGCCAGGCACTGGTTTATATGCATTACATATATTAACTCATTTTATTCTCAAATCAAACCTATGCAGGATGAGGAAACAGGCCAAGAGTGGTGACTTGCTCAATGTCACGAAGCTGTTAAGGCAGGGAGGGGTGTAGGGCTCAGGGGCAGGCCACGCCAGAATGGGCCACTTCGGTATGAACATTATTTGGGAATTAAAAGCAATCCAAACCCAGCAGATTCAGAAGAAACTCTTTACTTCCCCCTCAACTGCTTGCTTCACCAGGAAGAGAGCTGTTAACAGAGATTCTTCCTTACCTAAGAAATATATCTGCATAATAATACAACCTTTGTTTTCCAAACATCTTTTACCTTCCTGCTAATGGTTTTTCTCCCCTTTGTACTTTCAGATCCCTACCCCTCTGCTTAGCTCTTATAAGCATCATGTTGCCTGACTGTCTTTGGAATTTCTACCATCTGTGTGGATTCCCCATATGTATGCTATTAAATTTGATTTCCTCCTGTTAATCTATCCTATATCAGTTTGATTCTTAGTCCAGCTAGAAGGACCTTGAGGGGGTAGAGACAATTCTTCCTCCACAACAGGGGCTTGAACTCAAGTCTGTCTGATTCAAAGCAAATGCTCTCAATCATTGTTCTACTGTATTTTTTTTTAAGAGAGGGAGAAAGAGAACCTTAGGCAGGCTCCATGCTAGCGCAGAGCCTGGTGTGGAGTGCGATCGCGCATCCCTGAGATCATAACCTGGGCCGAAATCAAGAGTTGAGCACTTAACTGAATGAGTCACCCAGGCATCCCCTACTATATTCTTATTATATATAAAGTACACATGCTTTCCTTGACACACAGATTAAAGAATAGAACAAATAGAATAAAATCATCAAATTATCTTCTTCAGTGAATTTATCTTGTCACACTCATAACATTCAATTATTAAAAAACTTATCACCCAGTGCAGTGAAAGAAAACATTGTGAAATGAAATGATGAATCGGGAAGGCAGAGCTTACATTTAGGCCTGCTCTGCACTCTCTGTAGTAGACTAAACAAATACTTGCATTTCTCTGGGTCTCCCTTTTCTCACCTCGAAATGATGGTCTTGAAGATTCTTTTAAACTCTAAAATCTACGAATTAAACTGTATATCTAAGATAAAATAAAAAAAGAACAAGAGGGTTATCTGGGGATTGTTTACTACTTGGCTATTTCTTAGAAAATATGGTTGATAATTTTCTTTAATCTAAAAGTTTTCACAGGAGAAGTTTCTGATTTCCTGGCATTTTAAAGGTATTGTTTATTATATGGTGTGAAGACATTTATATTTTAATAGAGAGCAAGTTTTTAAAAATACATGTTAATTACATAATACATATTGCATTTCATAGAGCGATGGGTAAATTAATCTACTTTCCATGCAAGAGGGATTCTGTTTTGCATTTCAGACTAAAAGCTGGGAAAACAATTTCCCTCTTATTGTTAAAGACAATGGACAGTTAAACAGGGAGGGTCAGGGTTGACAAGGAATAACCTTCATTACTTGGTTGCATAGGTAACAAATGGCTTGATGTGACACTGTCCAATTTATAAGATATTCAGGTTAACAGTAATTTGGGAATAGTTCTTTGTGCCTGGAAAGAAAAAAAATAGTCACTTGGAGAAATATAAACGGAAACATAAATTACAGATTGTATGTAGGAAAAAATTAGGGTTATTCTGTCACAGAATGTGACAGTACACTGCACTGTCTTAGTAACAACGGTCTGGAAATTGGTTTCAGGGAGGAAAGTAAATATTCCTAAACATACTGTGAAATCTGAGTTCCTGGCAGCCTCTATTCTTAGGGTCTAACATAGTGCCTTGGACATGGTAGTAAATCAAATGTTTGAGCAGTGAATGAATTAGGACTACATTTAGCACTTTAATATTGATGATAAGAAAGTATCGGGATGCATACAGAGGAGGACAGCAGGATGAGAAGATGGAATTTTAAAATTAAATCCTAAGAGGTAAGTTTTAAAAATCTGGTAGTGTTAGGTGAAATTTTCAAGGAAACTAGAAAGCTCTTTTTGTGCAGCCAAAAAATTATAATATATCAAAGAGTTGGAATTGTTTCATATGACTTTAAGGGATAGAACTAGAAGAAATTGGCAGAATCTTTTCTATAGGGGAAAAAGATCTTGGAGGAAAGAAAAGAAGCAATCTAGGCTGTCCAAAGACACCTCTGGGCTATTTGGGGAGGCTGTGAGAGCCTCATAGTTAGAGACCTGCTAAGAGAGTAGATAGAAATCAACAAGAGTGCTGTAGAGGGGTCTCGTTATTAAATAGTCTTGAATTTCTTGGTTTTTGAGCGCTTTTAAGGTCCATATGACTAGGAGTCAAGCACTTAAGTTTAGGGCCCAATGCTATGAGTAATGAATAGTTTTGGGGAAAAGAATTCCTATCTCCTCAAAGGTCCTTCTAGCTGGACTAAAAATCAAATTGATATGAGATAGTTTAATAGGAGAAAATCAAATTTGCATACATATGGGGAATCCACACAGACAAGGAAATTCCAAAGACAGACAAAATAAGGTATATATGTCATTTTGAACTAAGGAGAAGGGGTTAAGGGTCTGGGTTTTCAGAGAAAAGGAATGCTCTTCTCAGGGCCATAAGAAGAGCAGATGTTTGGTAATTAGATGTTTGCCCTACCATACAAATGGGTCACTAGGAGAAAATTTATCTCTGTTAGTAACCTTTATTCTGGAAAAGACCCTCAATTTAGATTCTTCTGTGGAGTTAAAGGAGGGACAAAAGTTTCTCTTGAGCCCACAGGGTCTCAAGTGCCTTCAGCTCAAAATAATCTACACAACGAAGTGGCACATTTTAGAGGGTGCTGTCCTGAACCCCTTCAATAGTAAGTGAAATCTTAATTGAAGAAACATAACGATTCTGATGAAGCATTGCCATAAGAAGTACGTCAGTTATAATGCAAAGGGTTAGCACCTTGTAGTGGTGGAGTGAGGGTGAGAAAAACTTCTTAAATTACTTGATGAGGAGTATTAAGCATTGCTCTCCCTTCCTTTCATCACTGGCTCAGGAAGACAGTCTCTGAAATGGAGATTAGCGTGCAGCAGTTTGACTAGAGAGTGAAAGTGACATCAATACCTATCAAAGGGAAGCCAAGAAAGCTGGATTGAGCAGAGGAAGGGTTGCAATGAAATTTTGATGGTAAGCCTCAAGTTTTGAAGCTCAAATAACAACTTTGAGCCCTTCTGAGTTGGGGTGAGGAGGATGGGCTTCTATACCTCTATGTTGATCAGTCATTGGTGACTGAAGAGGCTGTGACCTTGGGTGAGGGAGCATTCTTCAGCTGACCTTTGGGGAACAGAGCATGAGGCATTTCTGCCAGCAGTGCTCCCAGAGGCTCAGGAGTGAGTCCTCCATCTTGAAGAGGGGTTTGGCTTACACGTGACAGTGCCCAAAACAACTGTTTTTATATAACTAAATTCAGATTGGCAAATATTATACTTTATTCAATGAATGATTCTAAAATCAGTCTTTTCCAACCATTCATGTGGTCATAGCTGTCAATGCTGTTTAGCTTTGTCCTAACGTTCATATTTAAGACAACCATTGGCCAATGACCCAGCTTCAAGATGGATACTCTAATGATGCTTATGATGTAACATTTTTAACAAGGTTTAATAAGTCTGTTATTAACTCCCTTTCTCTGTGTTGGTTTTCACTCTTGTATAAGTTCCTTAATCATAACACCTAAAAATACTTGGAATACAGGAAAATGTGACCAAACTGTAAGCCAGTCTGTAGTTAGAGTTCTACTGTTATTACAAACATATGTAATGTATGATAATGTTGGCTTTGTGCAGTCATTTCCCTCATTCCAGATCTTCCTTTAGCAAAAATATTTGACAGCACCATCACTTCTCCCCAGAAGAACATTTGCAAAAAAAAAAAAAGAAGAAGAAGAAGAAGAAGTAAAAACACACCAAGATTTGTGGAAGAAAAGTTATTTTTTTGAAGATTTTATTTATTTATTTGACAGAGAGAGAGAGAGAGCACAAGCAGGGGGAGCACCAGGCAGAGGGAGAGGGAGAAGCAGGCTCCCCAAGGAGCAGGGAGCCTGATGCAGGGCTTGATCCCAGGACCCCAGGATCATGACCTGAGCCGAAGGCAGTCGCTTAACCAACTGAGCCACCCAGGTGCCCCAGAAAAGTTATTTTTAATCAGAGATTCACTATCGCCTTTAATTATCATTTTTAGATTTGATTCTGGGTTCTCCCACTTATTAAATATAAAATATTGGGTAAATGTTTTGCCTTTTTGACTCTTAATTTCCTCCTCAGTAAATTGAATGTAACATTGATCCCACATGATTGTTGTGAAGAATAAACAAAAGTAAATTAGTAAATACCTATGAAGCATGATGCATAATGACGTAGATGCCTGATTAATGTTACAGCCCCTGTCTCCATTGAAGAAACTGCATCCTGTGGATTGAGAAATGGCCTAATTAAGAGTTTGACAGTTTAGTAATATGCATCATAATGTTTGTAAATTACTTCGACACTTAGGGAGGAAAGTAGCTGTTTAAGGATATGCCACTCCCTTTTCTTGGCTTGGGTTTATCTTGCCCTGGTTCCTTAGGAAGTTCCCCACCCTTGGGCTCAGTTCTCCAAGATGAGGCTGAGCTCAGTCAGTCACATGTCCACAGCCACCACAATAATCAGTGGAACTAGAAGTGCCATTGGAATAAATGGATCACGAACGTCCAATCTATCCAGAGATACCACAATCACATTAATAGGGGACAGTTTAGTTTCCTCATAAAGTCTCTGGGTAGTCTTTCTATCTGTTGGGCCACAGAGACAGTTCTTGTATTTGATAAATCAATTCTTTCGAACATAAAATTCTACACTAATAGATACTATAAATTTTGTAGATAAAGCTGTTCAAATGTTGTAAAAAGAGAGGTTGGCTGGACCTATGACCTGGCCTTGCCCCTTTCAAGCTGGGTGGTGTTAGGTAAGTCACTTGACTGATTGAAACTGTTTCATCACCATGAAAATGGCATAATGATACTTTCCTTAAAATTACTTTGCAAATGAAATAAGATAAATATTTATACATGAAGAAATAAAATGAGATGAGCTTTGGCAAAATACAAGAGCTTAATAAATCTTGCTGGGGGATATTCTTATTGGATGTGGAGATCTAACCATTTAGAAGGTATTCCCTTTTCAAAGGGTGATTCCTCTACTGATTTATGCAGATCTCCTCACTGACTACAAATGCAGTTTCCAAAAAAAAAGAGTGGGAGGCACACTTTCAGCTCTGGCTCTGGCTTCCTGGGAAAGTTGTGCTTTGAAGAAGAAGGGTGAGTGACAGCCTTTTCTTGCTAAAAGGGTAAAAACATTCTGTGTGGAACCCTCTTCTACAGAACTTTCGACCTTGATTAAGGATCGGCACATCATCTCCTGACAAGTTATGCTAGAGGAAGAATATGGGACAAAGACCATTTTATCATGGCCCTTCCAGGACCAGTGCAGAACACACAGCTCTGACAAGAGCAGCTGTCAGAGCAGACAGGTCGTTCATTTCCATATTTCTTTATATTACGCATCATTGATGGCTAAGCCATCTTATTATCCCTACCAAAGCACAAGGACTAGCTTTTGAAATCATTAATAGAAATTGCCAAGTTATCTTTTGTTTTCTTTTTCTTTCCTTTTTTTTTCTGAAAGTCCCCATCTATGTGAATTTTTGTGTTGAAGAAAATATGAAAGGAGAGATTATCAGTCTACAGGATGTCACAAAAGGAGGCACATTATTTATGACTTTTAAATGACAAATCCTGAAACTGCTTTGAGTCCAGGCAAGATAAAAGGTTGGCATTAAATGCGACCTTTGATTTTAATGGTCTCAAGCAGAAACCTTCACTTTGGCTGTGCAAATTGTACTGTAAATTATTGACCCAGTTCCCTTTTTCAAGCAGCGAGGGAGAAGGGGCGGGCAGACAGCAGCACAAACTATTTTTTTGTCACCTACAGTCTTCAAAATAACAAGTTGCTTGAACTTAACCATTATTCTCCCTACACCACTTTTACATAACACATTTAAATACACTTTTCCTGAAAGCCATTGGCTGAGCTAAATCGAACCTTGTCATTTTATGGCAAATCCCTTCCCTCCTGCAGCCCTCAGTTTCCACATCTGTAAAATGACAGTGTCAGTCTACAAGACCAGTGTATCTGTTTCTGTCTCTCCATCTTATGACCATATAACCTTCCTGTTTTTATTGCCTATGAAAGAATAACTGTTGATCATGACAACAGCCCAGCAATTTACAGCCAAA
The DNA here is from genome assembly GCF_004348235.1 of Phoca vitulina. Taxonomy (NCBI): domain Eukaryota; kingdom Metazoa; phylum Chordata; class Mammalia; order Carnivora; family Phocidae; genus Phoca; species Phoca vitulina. The sequence continues at coordinate 52,113,120 of NW_022589711.1, forward strand.
TAGGTGATGCAAGGAGCATCAACTTGTCTAAGATCTCAGTATTTAAAGGTAGGCCCTGCTGTGCAAGTCTATATAAGTGACAGTATTGCAACAGGAAGAAGATGCATTTACAAAATAAGGCAGGCAACACAGAAGTTCAATTGCAAATATGTGTTGCTCAAGTTGCACAATGGCCTATTTGGGGGAACATCGTAGGCTGTTTAATGTTCCTGTGTATAAGTGGGAGACTTCACTTTGTAGCAAGAGTCTAAACTTTTGTGTTTTCCTATTTCTTTTAAAATATGCAGCTATGTAGAGTTTATTATGTTCTTTGGAAGGAAAAGAGATTTTGAGTTGTGCCTTTTTTTAAGCATTTAGAAATTACCATGCAGCAGATCGCATACTTTCTTTAGAATTTCTTTGTGAAATAGATTTTGTGGCAACACTAACTCAGCTGGCATTGATTTTGCATGTCCAGAATTGATCTTTTGTCCAAACTACACTCGATCCACTGTCTTCTCCTTTCCAGTTAATGGTAACTCTGCCCTTCCAGTTGGTTAAAAAACAAACCAGAATAAGAGTCCTGAAATCATCCTTAGCACCTCTCTTTTTTCATGGCTCACATATAATCTGTTGGGAGATTCTCATGGCTCTCTTTATTCAAACATAAGCATAATCTGATGACTTCTCACTTTGTCCACATTTCCTCTATGATCCAAACCATCAACACTTCTCCTCTGGAGTTGACTAACCTGCTAACTGATCTTCCAACTTCTACCATTGCCCCATGGAACCTAATCCAAACAGCAGCCAGAGTATCCTTTCAAAATATATGAGACATCATGGCATCCCTCTGATTTAAACTCTATAATGTCTCCCCTCTTCACTAAAAAGCAAACATCTTTGCAGTGGCCTTGAAAGGATATGATCCCTCACTATGTTTTTGCCTTTATCTCTTTATTGTATTCCTTTTTGTTTATTTCTCTCCAGCCACCCTGGCCTCATCTCTGGGCTTTGGTCTCATCTATCTTGATGAACCTATGAATCTGCTAAAACTATAGCACCCAACCCCAACATATCCCAACCTTACTCCCAATTATATTTGTAATAGTTCTTACTTATTTTAATATAATAATATTTATTACATTTATTGGCTCCCTTCTACTCTCTGCCAGAATATAAACTCCATGAGGACAGGTATTTTTATCTCTGCGTTGCTGTACTCTGATATGTAGAATAGTGCTTGGCTCAGAAGCATTGACTAAGCGGTTGTTTGGTTAATTCTATAATAGATACCAAAGTCAAGCAGAAGTGCTGCAATTGTCATTTGTGTTCAATTTAATAAAGTCCTAGGTGGCTATGCAACTGTCCATTCTTCCATCTGTTTTCTGTGATTATAGTGTTGACTTTTCCAGAATTTTATTAACAAGTTAATATTATTAACTTATTGATAAGTTAATATTAATAAGCTCTAAGAAGAGCTATCTTAGAGCTGTCTCTAAAGCCTCTTGTATTACCATGTATTTCTATTCTGATATGTGGGAGCATGAACTACTCCCAGGTCCGTATGAGCACCAAGACTTATTTCTTGTGGTTCTTTTCCTCGTCTTGGGTAGTTTCCTCTCATACATATCAGTACCCATCCAAATACTTAGGGGGCTGTGCAGAAATGCAGAATTTTCCTCTTTCTCTCTGGTACTCTGCTCTGCAGTTATAGACACCTTGGTTCCCTGAACTCCTAGTCTATTTCCTCAACTCAGTGAGTTTGTGGGCTGTCTGGGTTCTTCCTTTTTGTGCTGCTGCCTAGAAACTTCTTACTAGAGTAACAGTAATGCCCACCATATTTGTTTCCCTTCTCTCAAGGATGGCAGTTGTTCACTGCCTGTTTCTCAATGTCTGAAACCATTGGTGTTTGGTGTTTAAGGTGGAAAGGTAAATCTAATCTCTGTTACTCCAACATGGCCAAAACAGAAGCCCAATGGAAAATTACTGAAGCCACTTCTTGAAGTTATTTTCTTTAAACAAAGGAGCACATAAGTGAATCAGGTAATTAATGGAATATAACAATATGACTAATTTTCACATGTACCGAACCTACAAATTATCAGCAGAAAAGCAATAAATTATAAGTCAAACTGTTTGATTTCTAACTCCATCAATTGCAATGGTTTGACTTTGAGCAGGTCACTTTGAATTTTAATCTCAATTTCATCATCTGTTTAAATGGGGAATACAAGTCCTGCTGATTTGTCACAAGTTACATCAAGGGTTAAATGTGGTCATGTATAGAAAAATTCCTGTCTCTAAAATTCTGTACTTATAAGAGGGGATATTCTTATTCTCATTACCATTATCTGTTAAACTAGAAAATTCAGGATAATAGAACATTTCTTCTTAATTCATTTTATGCATGCTTATCCTGATAAGTTATGTAGACAAGAATACATTCTATTGTAATATAACCTGTGTCAGTTAGGATTAATTTTAGCCTTGATATAATAACAAAAATTCATAATACTAGTGGTTTAAACAAGATAGAAGTTTATTTCTATTACATAAAAGAGGTCCAAAGGTATACAATTATAACTGGCATAGGATTTTCAGAGGACATTGTAGACCCAGGTTTCTATTTTCCTATTTTCCACCTTCAGTGATAGCGTTCATCACCTCTGATTCTAGGTGGTTACTGGAATTCTGGCCATTGCATCCACATTTCCATAATGGCAACAGGAAGAAGCAGAGGCTAACAAAATGTTTTCCTACAAACCAAGTTAGCTTATTTTAATCAGCTTTTTTGAGCATCCCATAACATACTTCTATTTACATTTTATTAGCTTGAATTTGGACAGATGAACACATATGGCTACAAGGAAGGTTGGTAAAGGATGATTTTAATTTTTTTTCTATAAAGTACTTATATAACAGTATGTATTTTGTTATCAGAGAAGAAAATAAAAAATACATGTTGATAAACAACTTTCAGTTTCTGCCAAATTACTTTTATTTACCAACAAGGAATCTCTGAACTAGTTCAACATAAGGTTCTTCACAAGGCATACTGTATACTGATACTTGATACAAGTGCAACAAGGCACTCACAGACAAATAGACGTCAGGATAATTCAAAGACTATTCTGAGGGCATTCCTCAAAGAGATTTCCCAACAATGTTTTGAGCTGTCATAGTTGAAATTTATGGGATGCATTCTATAGATTATCATGACACACATTGTCCTCATCTTAGGAAATAACTATTTCTATAAATTATATCTAAACTATTTTCTAAATCAAATTCTTTTTTTCACTGATACACAGTAACTTCAGAACTATTTCATTTTAATTCCAAGATGATTTTTAGTACAACTCTTGAAACTGTATCTTTAAGGTTTTCTTGACTTTCTCCACCTCTATGTAGTAGCTAATGATCTGTATAGTGATGCCTAAATGCACTAAGAAGTTTGCTATTTAAAGGAACTCTGAGATCCTGAAATGAATCCTTTCATAAAGCAAGGAATGTGTTAGCAGTGGAAATAATTACCCTGTAATTGATCTGGCCCTAAGTGGGATTTTCCTGTGTTTAGCTATGTGAGTGTGGTTTTCACTGGATGTCCCGTAGGAACCTCAAATTCAGCATGTCTAAAATGGTGGCAGGGAGCCCAGCTAGGAGGCTGTTGCTATAAGTCTTGACACTGGTTTCTCTCCACTCCAATTCATCAGCCGCTCTGATGCCAGAGAAATATTTCCTAAAAAACAAATGTACTCATTTCACTGCCCTGCTAAAAACCTCTGCTGCATCCCGTTGCCTGCTGGATAAATGCCAAGCCCTTTAGCAGAGCATTGATGGTCCTTGACATTTTGGCCCCAACTGCTTTTCCAGCAACATCTCCTGCCATTCCCCTCCACAGACCGTATGCATCAGCCACACTTCACTTCTTCCCACTCTCCAAATATACCAAACATTTCATACTTCTCTGCATTTGCTTTGGCTATGCCTGAACTGCTCTACGTCCAACACCTTTTCTACCTGAAGAATTTCTCTTTCTGCAAGCCTCAGCTCAACTCTCTCTGTTCCAACTCCCCAAAGAAAGTCAATCATCTCTCTCTTTATTTCCATAGCAATCTGCTCCTACTTACATTTTATTGTAATTATCATTATATGTCTGTCTCCACAATCAGACTAAGTTTATGGGCCATAACATAATAAATTTTTCCATATGGGGGGTGGGTAACATTTGGGTGTTTACTAAATCCCAGATACTAGGCACTTTACAAATAATAGATCATTAAATCTTCTAATATAATTATAAGGTATTATAATTATAAAGTATTATTTCTACTTCTTTGATGAATAAAGGGTTGCTCTAAGATATTAAGAAGCATTCTCATGGTCAGTGAAGTTTATAGCCATGGATTTAAATCCATGTCTGATGCAAAGGTCTAGATATTTTTTAATTCCTTAATATAACATCCTCCGTCTTCAGAATTTAGCACCATGATTGATATCTAATACATGAAAAATGTATGAAATTGAGTTTAGGCTGTCTCCAAAAATCATATTCACCATCAGAGGATAAGGTTTCCCACCACTGAGGTTACTTAAAGGATGCTCCAGAGGCAGTTTCCAGAGGGGTTTTCCAAGAGTGTTAAGAGGGCAGAGCTTTAGAGGTGGATGCAGCTGCTCTTTCAGTTAAATAGGAAACTATTCTTCATTTTCCTCAACAAGTGTTTGTTTCAACAGCAGCAAAGCAGATTTTTCCAAATGAAAAATAAAACTTAAACATGGGCTCCCCATCCTCTCCCCTGTCTCATTAAAATTTTATTTTTCCTTTTGGTAAAGTGTACAGTAAAAGATTAGTGATATGTGATAAAGATTTGTGGTATGTTTTGGAAACATTTGTTTATTAATGTAGGTTAAGGTGGAGTACTGTCAAAAATGGGCAAAAAGACATAAACAAAGAAGTGCATCCATACTTTTTACATAATTGAGAAGTTATAACTTGATGGATATAAACATGAAACTTACGTTTTGTTTTGCTTTGTTCTTCCTGTCACTGCTTTTAAATTTACTTTTTTAAATCCCACTTCCCTACTTCTTAATGCCATGCAGGGTAGTATCTATGATTTTTCCAACCACTTGGTTCACTTTAGAATAAACCTCTAATCTCATGTCTGCTTTCAGTTTATGGCCCTTCTCCTTTGGAAATTAAAACTAAGATCCTTAACTTGTGGAGTGGTGGAAAAGAGGGTTCCCTATGGTAACTTCTATTACCTATTCTGGGCCTAGAACCTCTGGTTTTTCAGGGAAGGGGAAAAGGATAGGGAAGGCAAAGATCTCCTTAAGACTAAACACATGTAGATAGTGGAGTGGTGTCCATGGCATTGCTTTGAACTAGCCTGGTTCTGTCTGCTGAAAGGACTACAGCTGGTGCATGGTCTCCATATAAGCCCTATCATGGTTTCCTTGGTGTAATGTTCAATTTCCTGGAACACCGTACTGCTGAGGACCCTCTCAGAGAGATAGCTATGTCTCTGATTGACCCCATCAATGGTACATGACAGTAACAACTTCTCTGGGTAATGCATTCCATTCTTTGCCCACAGCCAACTGGGCCTTCAGGATGTAAAACCAGGGAGATTCCAGGGTCTCTTTCTCTGTCCTCCAAGGGATCTAGAGCCTGGCATGGAGTGGTGTCACTTCCATCTTCTTCCCTTGCACACCCCACCACTGCAAGGCCTCCTCAATGATCTATTTTAGCAGACAATCTGATTTTCAAGTCTCTAAATTAGAAATGATCATCATTTTCTATATTCTTATAGACCCAAACTTCAGGTGACACAAATCACATTCTGTTGAGGTCTCTTTAATCCCTCCCTGCTATTAGGACAGAGATACTTATTTGCGCAGTTTAGCAAGCATCCAGTCAGAAAATAAGATGGCAGTCTCTCCTTGGCAGGAACTCAAGTTTTAGTAGTGATAATCTTGGACCCTTCCTCATTTGGCTTTGGGAGAGATATTCTTCTTCTCCTAACCCACAAGATGGGAAGGGAATTAATGATTGTCTTCATGAATGAACCCTTCATTCCTCAAAGGCCTAGGTCCAAGAAAACCTTCTCTTATCACTAATCCTTTTCTTTTATTAAATGGGAGGAAGGGGTGAGGTGATGATTGGTGGTAGTAATTGGTGGTAATTCTTTCATCTCTCTCAGTAAGCACTATAAAGGGTGTATGTATGTATCATTGCACTATCATACAAAGTATTTGCACTGCCTTAAAAATCCTCTGTGCTCTCCCTGTTCATTTCTCCCCACTTTCAATCCCTGGCAACCACTGGTCTTTCTACTGTCTCCATGGTTTTGCCTTTTCCAGAATGTTATATGCTTGGAACCATATAGTATGTAGCTTTTTCAAATTGGTTTCTTTCACTTGGTAATATACATTTAAGGCTCCTCTATTTCTTTTCATGGCTTGATGGCTCATTTAATTTTGGTCCTAAATAATATTTCATTGTTTGGATGTACCACAGTTTATTTATCCATTCACCTCCTGAAGGGCATCTTGATTGCTCCCAATTTTGGCAGTTATGAATAAAGCTGCTGTAAACATCCAAGTACAGGTTTTTTTTGTGGACATAACTTTCCAACTTCTTTGGGTAAATACCAAAGAGTATGATTGCTGGATAGTATGCAAAGGGTATACGTAGTTTAGTTAGAAATCACCCAACTATCCTCCAAAGTGGCTGTTCCACCTTCAATATATGAAAATTCCTGTTGCTCTACATCCTTTTCAGCATTTGGTGTTGTCCGTGTTCCAGGTTTTGGCCATTCCAGTGTTCCTGGTTGTGTAGTGGCATCTTACGGTGTTTTAATTTATATTTCCCTGATGACATATGATGTGGAGCATCTTTTATATGCTTATTTGCCATGTATATATCTTGTTTGGTGAGTTATCTGTTAAGGTCTTTGGCCCATTTTTAAATCAGTTGTTGAATTTTAAGAATTCTTTGTTTACTTTGGATCATGGTCCTTTATAAGATAATGTCTTTTGCACAATATTTTTTTTTCCCAGTTTGTGGCTTGTCTTCTCATTCTCTTGACATTGTCTTGCACAGACCAGAAGTTTTTAATTTTAATGAAGTCCAGCTTATCCATTATTTCTTCATGGATCATGCCTTTGTTGTTTGTTATGCTAAAAAGTCAGTGCCATAACCAAGGTCATTTAGATTTTCTCCTATGGTATCTTCTAGAGTTTTATAATTGTGTATTTTACTTTTAGATCTGTGATACATTTGAGTCAGTCTTTATGAGGAATGTAAGCTCTATGTCTAGACTCAGTTTTTTGCATGTGGATGGCCAATTGTTCCAGCACCATTTGTTGAAGAGCCTATCTTTGCTCCACTCTATTACTTTTGTTCCTTTGTCAAAGATCAGTTGACTGTATATGTGGGGTTCTATTTCTGGGCTCTCTGTTCGGTTTCATTGATCTAGTTGTCTATTCTTTCACCAGTACCACACTTCCTTGATTACTGTAGCTTTATAGTAAGTCTTGAAGTTGGGGAGTGTCAGCCTATCAACTTTGTTCTTCAATATTAGCAAGCATTTTTTGCTCAAATAAGATGAGCAAGAAGTTGGCTGATCTGGGTCTTTTACCTCTCCATATAAACTTTAGAATCATCTTATCAATATCCATTAAATACCTTGTTGGGGTTTTGATTGGGATTGCATTGAATCTGTAGATTAATTTGGAAAGAACTAACATCTTGACAGTATTGAGTTTTCTCTCTCTATGAACATGGAATATCTGTTCATTTATTTAGTCTGTCTTTGATTTTGTCCATCAGTTTAATAGCTTTCCTCGTGTAGATCTTGTATATATTTTGTTAGCATTTCATGGCGGGGGGGGTGGCTAATATAAATAGTATTGTTTTTTAAAAATTTTCCCTCACAGACATTTAATCCAAACTAATAATAATTTTATCACTTCCATTTCTACTTTTTTCACATTCATATGCCCACTTTTTGTTTCTGTTTTTTTTTTTAAAAGGCCTATAAATTTGCTGTTCATAAGTACAGTTTTACTATGATGACTGCCCTTTAAAATGATGTGTAAACTATAATCATTCCTATGGGTATTCACTCTTTATTTTCGGTTTCTTTTTGTCTTATAGTCTCTACTCATTTCCTAAGTTACTTAGATAGATATTTCCCTCCACTCTCTTCAATGAAATGATGCCATACATCTGTAATACAGTTAGATTCTTTTAAAAGTTGTTTTTATTAAGTTTATATCCCCTTGACCCCTTTCTTCCACCCCCCACACCCCATCTCTGGCAACAACCAATCTGTTCTCTGTATCTATGAGCTTGTTTGGTTTTTTTGTTTGTTTGTTTCTCTGTTTTGGTTTTGTTTTGCTTTTTAGATTCCATATATAATAAGAGAGAGAAGATAGTATTTGTCTTTCTCTGACTTATTTCAATTAGCATAATGCCCTTGAGGTCCATCTATTTTGTCACCGATGGCAAGATTTCATTTTTTATGGATGAATAATATTCCATTGTATATATACCTCAATTTCTTTATCTGTTTATCCATCTATTGTAATTGTATTACAATTGTAATTGGCTTTTGTAAATACTGCTGCAGTGAACATGGGGGTGCATATATCTCCTCAAGTTAGTGTTTTCATTTTCTTCAGCTAAATACCAAAAGTGGGATTTGCTAGATCATATAGTAATTCTATTTTTAATTTTTTGAGGAACCTTAAAATTGTTTTCCATTGTGGCTGCACCAATTTACATTTCTATGAACAGTACACAAGGATTCCCTTTTCTCCACATCATTACCAATGGTTGTTACTTCTTTTTTTTTTTTAAAGATTTTATTTATTTATTTGAGAGTGAGAGAATGAGAGACAGAGAGCATGAGAGGGAGGAGGGTCAGAGGGAGAAGCAGACTCCCTGCCGAGCAGGGAGCCCAATGCAGGACTCGATCCCGGGACTCCAGGATCATGACCTGAGCCGAAGGCAGTCCTTTAACCAACTGAGCCACCCAGGCGCCCCGTTATTTCTTTTTTAATAAGAGACTTTCTAATAAGTATGAGGTGTTATCATTGTGCTTTTGATTAGCTTCCACCTAATGATTAATTATGTTGAGTATCTTTTTATGTACTTGTTGGCCATCTATATGTCTTTTTTGAAAAAATGTCTATTCAGATCTTCTGCCCATTTTTAAATTAGATTGTTTGTTCTTTTGATCTTGAGTTACATGAGTTATTTATGTATTTTGATATTAGCCCCTTATCAGATATGTGATTTGCAAATATTTTTCTCATTTATTAGGTTAAATTTTGTTTTATTGATTATTTCCTTTGCTGTGAAGAAGCTTTTTGGTATGATGTAGTTCCAATTATTTATTTGGATTTTCTTGCTTTTGCTTTTGATTCAAAAAATCATTGTCAAGGCCTATGTCAGGGATTATACCATCTATGTTTTCTTCTAGGAGTTTTGTGGTTTCAGGTCTTACATTCAAATCTTTAATCCATTTTGAGTTAATTTTTATATTTGGTATAAGATAGTGGTCAAGTTTCATTCTTTTGCAGGTGGCTATCCAATTCTCCCAACACCATGATTGAAGAGACTGTCTTTTTTCCATCGTATATTCTTGGCTCTGTTGTTGTAAATTAAGTGACCATATATATTGATTGGTTTACTTCTGGGCTCTCTGTTCTCTTCCATTGATTTCTCTATGTATTTGTTTTTAATGCCAATATCATGCTATTTTAATTATTATATCTTTGTAATATAGTTTGAAAACAGGGAGCATGATGTCTCCAGGTTTGTTCTTCCTTCTCAAGATTGCTTTTTCTCTTCAGGGATTGTTGTTGTTGTTGTTGTTTGTTTGTTTGTTTTTGTAATTCCATACAGATTTTATAATTATTTGTTCTATTTCTTGGAAAAATACCACTGGAATTTTGATAGGGATTGCACTGAATCTGTAGATTGCTTTGGGTAGTATGGATATTTTAACAATATTATTTTCTCTAATCCATGAGTACAGAATATCTTTCCATTTATTTATTTCTTCTTCAGTTTCTTTTGTAATGTCTTATAGTTTTCCAAGTACAGTCCTTTCATCTGCTTGGTTAAATTTATTTCTAGGTGTTTTATTCTTTTTGATACAATTGTAGATGAGATTATTTTATTTCTCTTTGTCAAGGTTCAAAATTAGTGTATAAAAACACAACATATTTTCGTGTATTGACTTTATATCTTGAAACTTTACTGAGTTTATTATGCTCAGCTTTTTTATGCTTTAGGGTTTTCTATATATAATATCATGTAATCTGCAAATAGTGAAAATTTTACTTCTTTCTTTCAAATTTGGATACTTTTTTTTTCTTGATTAATTTCTCCAACTAAGATTTCCAATACTATGTTGAATAGAAGTAGTGAGAGTGGTCATCCTTGTCTTATTCCTGATCTTAGAGGAAAGGCTTTCAGCTTTTCATCATTGAGTATGATTTTAGCTGTGAGCTTGTCACATATAACCTTTTTTATCTTGAGATATATTCCTTCTCTACCCACTTTCCTCATAAATGGATGTTGAATTTTGTTAAATGCTTTTTCTGTATCTGTTGAGATGATCATATGATTTTTAATCTTCATTTTATTATTGTAGTGTATCATCACAGTGACTAACTTACAGATGTTGAACGATCCTTGCATCCCTAGAATAAATCCACTTGGTCATGGTGTATTTTATATATTAATGTATTTTAAATTCAGTTTGCTAATAGTCTGTTGAAGATTTGTACATCTACTTCATTGGATTGTAATGTTCTTTTCTTGTGATATCCTTGTCTGGTATTGGTATCAGAGTATTGCTGACCTTATAACATGAATTTGGAAGAATTCTCTCCTATTTTTTGGAAGAGTTTGGAAGTATTAGTATTAATTTTTCTTTAAATGTTTGGTAGAAGTCACTAATGAAGCCATCTGGCCCTGAACTTGTGTTTGTTGGGAAGTTTTTGATTACTGATTCAATCTCATTACTAGTAATTGGTCTTTTCCAGTTTTCTATTTCATTATGATTCAGTTGTCGTAGGTTGTATGCTCCTAGGAATTTATCCAATTTTTCTTGACTGTCTAATTCATTGGCATATAATTGTTCACAATAGTCTCTTACAGTCCTTTGTATTTCTGTGGTATCAGTTGTAACATCTCTTTAATATTTTCTTTTATTTAGTTGAATTCTCTTTTTCTCTTGGTCTAGGTAAAAGCTTATCAATTTTGTTTATCTTTTTAAAGAACCAACTCTTAGTTCCATTGATCTTCTTTATTGTCTTTTTAGTCTCTATTTCATCTATTTCTGCTCTAATCTTATTATTATAAGTTATTAACTTTTATAAGTTATTAATAAAGTTATTAACTTTTTTCTACTAGCTTTGAGCTTCATTTGTTCTTTTTCTAGTTCCTTGAGGTGTAAAGTTAAGTTGTTTATTTGGAATTTGTCTTCTTTCTTTTTTTTTTAAAGATTTTATTTATTTATTAGAGAGAGAGAGAGTGAGAGAGGGAACACAAGCAGGGGGAGTGGGAGAGGGAGAAGCAGGCTTCCCGCTGAGCAGGGAGCCCGATGCGGGGCTCTATCCCAGGACCCTGGGATCATGACCCAAGCTGAAGGCAGACGCTTAAGGACTGAGCCACCCAGGTGCCCCTGGAACTTATCTTATTTCTTGAGATAGACATTTATCACTATGACCTTTCCTCTTAGAACTGCTTTTGCTGCACCCCACAAATTTTGGCATATTATATTTCCATTTTCATTTGTCTCAAGGTATATTTTTAAATTTCTCTTTTGATTTCTTCTTTGGCCCATTGGTTGTTCATTAGTGTGGTGTTCAATTGCCATATATTTGTACATTTTCCAATTTTCTTTGTTTAATTGATTTCTAGTTTCATACCATTGTGGTAAAAAATGATGAGTGATATGATTTCAATCCTCTTAAACTTATTAAGACTTGTTTTGTGGCCTAACATATGATATATCCTGGAAAATGTTCCACATGCTCTTGAAAGAATGTATATTCCATTGCTTTTGGATGGAATGTTCTGTATGTATCTGTTAAGTCATCTGATCTAACATGTTGTTTAATGCTAATGTTTCCTTAATTGATTTTCTGCCTGGATGATTTATTCATTGATGTAGGTAGGATATTAAAATCTCCTACTATTATTGTATTGCTATTTCTCCCTTTAAGCCTGTTAATATTTGCTTTATATATGTAGGTGCTTCTATGTTGGGAACATAAATATTTATAAATGTTATATCCTCTTGTTGCTTGGTCCCTTTGTTATGTAATGCCCATCTTTGTCTCTTATTATGGTCTCTGTTTTATATAGTTACTCTAGCCTTCTTTTGGTTTCCTTTTGTATGGAATATCTTTTCTATCCCTTCACTTTTTGTGTGTACTTACATCTAAAGTGAGTCTTTTGCAGGCAGCATATAGGGTGGTCTTATTTTTATTTATCCATTTAAACACTCTATGACTTTTGGTTAGAGAAATTATATTTACATTTAAAGTAATTATCAATAGGTGTGTACTTATTGCCATTTTGGTAATTGTTTACTGACTGTTTCTGTTGTTCTACATTCCTTTCTTTTTCTCTTGTTCTCTTCCTTTGTGATTTGATGACTTTCTTTAGTGGTATGCTTACATTCTTCTTTCTTTCTTTTTTTGTGTATTTAATGTAGATTTTTGTTTTGTGGTTATCATGACGTACATATACCAACTTATAACAGTCTATTTTAAGTTGATAACAACTTAAGCTTGATTCCATTGTTACTCTCCTCTCCATGTTTTGTGTTTTTGATATCACATTTTACTTGTGTATTCCTTAACTAATTATTGTAATCATAGATATTTTTACTAAATTTGTCTTTTAAAACTCATACTAGCTTTTTTAAAAATATTTTTTTAAAGATTTTATTTATTCATTTGAGACACAGAGATACAGAGAGAGAGAGAGAGAGCATGAGCAGGGGGAGAGGCAGAGGGAGAGGGAGAAGCAGGCTCCCCACTGAGCCAGGAGCCCTATGTGGGACTCAATCCCAGGACCCTGGGATCATGACCTGAGCAGAAGGCAGACGCTTAACCATCTGAACCACCCAGGCACCCCAAAACTCATACTAGCTTTATAAGTGATTATTCCACTACATTTACTATATATTTGTCTTTCCAGTGAGGTTTATTCTTTCATATGTTTTCTTGTTAGCAACTAATGTCCTTTTTTTTTACTTAAAGAAGTCCCTTTAACATTTTTTGTAAGGCCAGTTTAGTGGTAATGCATTTTTAGTTTAAAATTATACTTATTCATTGCTGGTAAATAGGAAAGCAATAGGTTTTTTGCATTTTTTATTAAAGATTTTATTTATTTATTTGAGAGAGAGCATGAGTGGGGGAAGGGGCAGAGGGAGAGAATGAGAGAGAAGCAGATTCCCCACTGAGCAGGAGCCCAACACGGGGCTCCATCCCAGGACCCTGAGATCATGACCTGAGCAGACGCTTTACCAACTGAGCCACCCAGGCGCCCCTCTTTTGGGTTTTCTACATAGACAATCATGTCATCTGAGAAAAAGATAGTTTTATTTCTTCCTTCCCATTCTGTATACATTTTATTTCCTTTTCTTGTCTTACTGTATTAGCTAGTACTTCCAGTAGGATGTTGAAAAGGAGTAGTGAGAAGAGACATCCTTGCCCTTTCTTAGTGAGAAAGCTTTGAGTTTCTTACTGTTAAGTATGACATTAGCTGTGGAGTTCTTGTAGATTTTTTTTTTATCCAAACAGAAATTTCAAGTTTTAAAAATTTTGGACAATTATGTTAGCTTCAATTACTTGGATATTTGCTATCGTGTAGAAAAAGCACTCATGACTTTCCAAACCCTGTCATCAAAACTCTATTTAGGTCTTTCCTCTGTTTCTTTCATTAGAGCCACAGAGCCAATTTCTGTTCTTGTGAACAAGGCTATCTTGTCAAACCCTATGTACCTTCTCTTGTGATTTGCTCTATCTTACATCCTCTTTACATCTGATCTTTTTTTTGTGTGTATCTTACTTTTCTTTCAAGGACTCAGCTCAAATGCCACTCCACTTGAGACATTCTTAAATATCCCGAAATAGTTATGAATTGATCTGTCTTAAGTTACTACATGCTTAACAGTTTATTAGTGGCTACAGTTTACAAGAAATTAATTTTATTCATTTTGGGGAATGTAGAGTTAATTAAAACATGGCTCATGTTTTCATGGCTTCTGGTATGTTTAAAAATCTACTGCATATGCTGAACATTGTGTGGGGGTTTTGTTTGTTGTGGGTTTATTTTTTAGAATTTATTTTATTGGTCTATAAAATAAAGGATAATTGAATGCTCAAACCAATTATTATATGAGGATTTACAGAGACTCATGCTATATGACATGAAGGTATAGACATTAAAGATGTTCAAAATTCATTTAATTTGTTAATTATAAAATTTCTAATGGGAGCAGGTTTTGTGAGGTGATATATTGACTTTACCTCTAATTTTACCAATATGTACTAGAAACCCAAGGGCCAATATAGAGAACCCTCAGTAATAAAGCTCTTTATGCTTCCGTATAGGAAACATTTTTGATATATCTATTTTTATCATCTGAATGAAATAAATGAAGAAATTTGACAGCACAGATAATTCAAAACCAATGAAATTATTGACATTTAAGGAATATCCATATGTAAAAGGTTATTAGGAATAGAATTTTTAAAAGAATGTATTTTGATTTATTTTAGATTAGATTAGATTTATTCTTGGCACACAGAAGAAAATAATACTTTTCCAGAGGTTCTAAGTGTATATTTCATATCTAAAAGTCAATGTACATGAACATGAGGCTATTATTAAAGAAAGTCATTAATTATAGTTCTGCTTGTTCTTCTCTTGTGAAGAATATTCATTCATTTGCTCTCTCTGACTGACAGGCAGTAATGACTCCAATAAGTTAATGAGACAAGTTAAATAAATATGATTTTGAGTTAATATTAGTGTAAACATGATTTTAATGAGTTTTTATGCTAATAGAGTTTCCCTATTGATGGGTCAATGTTGGTGTTATGCATAGAGGGATGAATATAACACTGAGCTCCAGACCCAACTCTGCAGCTTACCAGATCTGTGGCCAGAGTTGAGTTATATCAGCTCTCTAATTAGGCCTTAGTCTCTGTGCTTCCACCATGATGTTGTGGTGAGGATCAAATGAAGTAACAGACATTGGCATTGCATTTTTGAAAGAGACAAGTGTTATTTAAATTCACGAATATAAAATTTATAAATCTGTGGAGTAGGTTTATTTTGATGGCTCACATTTTCTTTTTTAACTTTGTTTTTGCTCCCTTTCATCCTATCTCCTTTCTAGTTGTTGTTTTCCATTTCCATTCACCCAATCGTTCAGCAGATATTACTGGCCATCTGTTACATGTCAAACCCTACAGTAAGCTCTGCATAGTTCCTTGAGACCTACTGACTCTTTATTTCATTCCTTAAGGACCCAAGTGTTAACTAGCTAATTTGATAAATAAATATATACTGATCACCTTTATTCACAATTAACAGAGTGTGTGAGGCTTTCTAGGACTGTGACACTTATTTTGAAAGTTGTGTATGCTTTATTAGCTTTTTTGCCTGGCTGTCAAAAATATTTTACCATCCATTAATATACTCAGGTAGCCTACCCACTCATTTTATCTACACAAAAACCTGGTTCTTCTGGTTCTCATAGGAGTCTGCTTCTGATCTTCTGATTAATAATAGAAAACATCAAGTCTTTCTGACATCAAAAAACTTGAGCACAGGCCTATCAAGACAGTTAAATTCATGGTGCTCTAAAGAGTCTGGATATAATCTTGTTGCCCTGCATTCCCTATCTCACTTTAATGGCCATGACAGTGGGGGGCTATGTTTGGTCCAGGATCATATAGCATATTACTGGTAGACTTAAGTCTATCTAACCAAGCATTCATTGACACTGTAATCTTCATTTGTGAGGTTTTGATAATTGCTGGCATGTGAACATGCTACAACAATTAATGTATACATAAGGGAAAAATAATTGGGAAATATATCTGGCCTTCTGTGTTGAAGTTTCTTTTTTAATTAACGTCTAGCAGGTAAATCTCTTGGGTCTGGTATTTTTCTGGGTTAAACTGGAAAATAAAAAGTAGTACATAGCAAACATTTTCATTCCTGCTTGATTAGCATTCTCGTTTTCATTATGATTTTAACATCTTTATGTTCTAAAACATGAGTAATTTCTGTTGCTTTCTTGATTGGTCTATTTAGCACTACTGTTTCCTACAGTCAGGAAACAAACCTTTCATCTCTAGGAAATTGACTTGATAATCTCTCAGCCAATATATGTGTATGATTGGCCTTTGACCTATGGATCATTCTGGTTACCAACCAAAAAAATACCCTTCATTACATCTGGATTGGGATGGTATTATTCTTGAGCATAAGAATACATGATACAATTATTTTCATCTTTACTGTTTTCACTGAAAGGAAAAGGGCATAGTTAGATCTCACAAACAAATAGACTATCTTTTTTTCTTCATCTTTCCAGATTGACAAGGAATATTATTTATTGTGTCTTATAATAGCCACTTACAAGATTTCACTTTTCTCAGATGGCCAAATGATTCTCCTTTATTCCTAAACTTAATGTACTGACTCTCAAAGCAATCACTGCTTAGATGGGCTATCTATATCGATGGTATGCTTCTGATGGAAGATAACTTATACATCTGACCTCTTTCTGCTGGCTTCAGAAAGCTATTTGGTATTTTTAGACAGTGCTATTTTTTTTTTTTATCTTAACGACCCTTCCCTCCCCCCCCAAAAAAAACCCCGCTTTCCCAAATATAGAAGATACCTGATCTGATCTATGTCTAATAAGAAATGTTAGCCTTAGATGAAATGTAAGGTGGATAAATAGAACAAAGTTTGGCAGGAGCACAATTGCGTGCCTTCATTACTCAGTTTTCCTTTTCAAGCTTGTTAGCATTGCATTTTAGGTTCATAACCTCCTACACCTAAAACAGATCTTAGAGGTTATTTTGTTCCTTTTCATCTCTTACCCCATTGTACAGATGAAGTAAGTGAGGCCAAGAGAGGTGAAGTAACATCTTATCATTTACAGTTTACAATTTTAAAATTAAAAAAATTATTGTTACTGACTCCATCTGTTTCCCATTTGTTCACATATTTTGCACATATTTTCCTTGGTACTGTGCTAGGATGAGCTTAATTAGCTTACTACTTAAGTTGATTCTAATTTATCTAAAAAGCACATGCATAAAATTTTCCAGATGGAAAGCTTATATAAGTTAGAAATAGCCTGTTAATTAACTATTACTCGAAATGAAGAAACTACCTTAAAAGGTAAGAAGATTTGTGCCACTGAGAGTGCCCAAAGAGGGACTGAGTAAAACAATATGAAATTTCTCTTTGAGAATAGACACTAACATGTTGATCATATTTATCTCTTCATTGTAAAGAATTAGGATTTCTCAGAAGCATCCTTTAGGTGTTTCTATATGTCTGGCTAGTTGAGTAAAGATGTTGGTTATTATAAGGTTCAGGAATTTAGGGACCATCAGATTTAAAAGCTGATTTTTTTAGCTTTTATTATATCCCCAATATCTGAATTGCCAACCTAGTTTTTCTTTCCAACATCCTGAGCACCCCAGTTTAGACTCATTGGCTCTTATACCCACAATATTAGAGGTAATCTTGTCCCCTCCTGTCACCCACTTTACAGATAATACAAATGAGGTCCTGGAAGGTAACATCTCAACCTTTACAAATTTAGTAAGCATTAGTACTGATTTTTTTCCCATTTGTTCAGCAATTTCCAGTATCATTCTAAGGTGCAATTTCATTTTTATTCAGGTTACAGTTTAGAGAATAAATATTAATTAAAGTAATGAAAAAATATATTGTCAGTTTTAAAGGCCATTAATTCTCTAATGGCCATCAATGAACACTTCACTTGTAATTAGGTGCTTGAAAACATTTTGGTCTTAAAAGAGTTGAGCGTTCTCTCCTAATCTTATCTATGTGATTAATATGCTTAGCATGTCTTTTTACCGTAATGCAAAATGCTCAGCTCTTTGTCTTTGGAATTGATTCATTTTTCTGAATTATCTCTGGGTTCTTCATCCTATTCACTATTTGTAACAAAGCTGTAGAATTGACAACACATAAGTAGATATTATGAGATCTAAGTTTTTTTTTTTAAGTAGCTTTGTAGGTTGACATTCATAACCCCCTGAAGAAATTTATAAAAGACACAATCTTCCTTCCTGTGAATACCGTGAATACCTTTACCATGCTGTCCCAATTGGTCAGTCTGGAACTGTGAGGGTCCCTAGGACAGTAAAGAAAATTGTAGTTTTCCATCCACTTTTTGCTAGTAAGTCCCTTATGATCTCTATGGTGCTTACCTGAGGGTATTTTATAAAACTTGGCAAGAAAGGAAATATAACAGAGAAGCCCTGCTCTTTAAATGATGTTACATTCAATATTAAATTCTATGTAATTAAGGCTTAGTTTCATCACCAACATAAAAAAACCCAGCTGAATATTAAACATTTTTAAAGATTGGTAAAGGAAAACCCATGATAAATATTTAAAATTGATTGCCTGATCCTGAGGTTAATAGCGACTGTCCATAATGTTTTATGTAGGTACCGAGAAGAATGCAGAATTAAAAACAAAAATGTCACTAAAATACATTTTTCTTTCATACTAGCACTTTCTAGAAAGATTTATAGAGAATTGCACATGTACTTTCAAAGTAGAGACTGTGCTTGGCCAATCCATAGCAACCAATAAGAGTAATTCATTATTATTATTTTCAGACAATTAGTTTCAAGGGAAATATTTTCAAAAGTTACCTTTCCTTATATTTCTAGTAATTGCACCTCTTATCAAGCAAACACGGAAATCCCAAGAACTTCATATCTAATCTCTGTTAAGTCAGAGTCCACTCAATAGATACTGATTTTTTCCCTAAGTCTTTGCCCACTGTCATAGGAAAGTATTATTTTCTGTCACTGGTGCTTATGTTATTGCAAAATGGACACTTGTCTTTGCAAATATGGCCTCTGTAAAATGAATTCATAATTTTACTCTGTATCCTTGTTTGTGTTGAAGAAAGAGTGCTTGAAACTGTCAAATTATAACAGAAAACTAAATAGGCTCAAAAGGAGGAAAAGAATGTTATAAAATGCTGTCAAGTCCACTTTGGTGGTTCACATTTCGAGTGCCATTCTTGAAGGAAAATAAAAAATGTGCAGCCTAGAGTATTTCAGTTATTAATTCCATATTTGACATGCTTAATCGCCAGACATGTTGCCAACCACCTTCATAGATAACTTGGGATTTTTTGGTGTCCTGACGAATTCAGAATTTCTACTGTGTCGTTGAGTATTCTTGCCCAATAAGTTCTAAATATTGCCTAAAAAAGAAGGTGGCATCTCTTCTCTCCACTGTTTATAATGATCTCTCACTTTCAGGGCTCTAACTCTTGCACTGTTCTAACACTCACATTTAAAATCTGTGCCTGAGGCATTATAAAATATGGCATCCATCCAGGCCTTTAAAAAAAATCTCATTTTTTTTAGGTGCAATCTTAGAAATAGCCTTTTGCTATCTTTTAAAATTAATTGACTCTGATTTTTCTCTTTGATCATTTAAATTGAGTCTATGTTAGTTGAAATAAAGCCCTTATGAAAAGTTAAACTTAAGGCCAGTCATAAATTAAATGTAAAAGGAGAATTTGTTTTGTTCCTGCTTCAAAATGAGAGTTCCAAATGCCTTTTTGAAATACATAAGCAATTGGTGGACCCCACTGGCTCTATATGGGACTGCCCACATCCATCCTAATTCTGGCTCCAGGGCAACCACAATGGCAGAGAGTAGGGATGTTTCTCTCCACTAACACTTAGGAACACATGGACAGAGTCCTTGTAGGGATGTTTCTCTCCACTAAACACTTAGGAACACATGGACAGAGTCAGTAATTATTACTCATTTACCCCAAACCTTGGCATGGTATCTGACCCAAAGGAGAAATCCTATGAATCCTTGGTATATGAATTAACTAAATAACCTTAAAACTGATATTGAATATTTTAATTTCTTGTTGGTGAGAAATCTTAAAAATTTTGCTATGTAAAAATGATTAAGTTTTTTATTGAAAAGTACACATAATGGTTTTTTTTTAAGAATGCCTCAGATTATAGTTTAATGTGAAGTAAATGGAGACTTGATGGGGCTTCGAGGATAGTATTGATTTTTAGACAGTTAGGAAAGGTGCATTACTATGATTATCTTCTCAGGAAAAAAATGGCACATACTCCAGATACATCTATATGCCATTCATGCACAGAAAGAGAAAAATGCCACCAATTATCCAGTTTTTTTATTTTTAGGATGCCAAAACATCTAACTATATGAAAATAAGCCCATATGGAAATATCTTGATGTGTAGAGCTGTGAAGGAAAATTTTATCCAGAGTGATATGAATGGGTAAGTCCCTGATATTATTAGTATCAGCTAGACTCTAGATCATGCTTTCATATTACAAGTGGAAAAATTAGTATCTCCAGGGCTGCATGGCTCCCACCAAGCTTGATTCAGTAATTTAGGTTGCCACCTGGTCCCTGTAGAGGGTTGTTAATTTACAATCCTTGCACCAGACAAGAAAGCACTAATCTCTGGGCCAGTGTGCTAAAACATTCTTATGCACAAGCTTTGAAAATGTGGGCAGACCACAAGATAAACATAATGAGCTAACCTCTTGTTATCCATTTCAGGAATTTCTGACCTATTTGAATAGATTTCTGCTTTATATAAGCCTCTTGAAATAGTAGGAAGGTATACATTTTATTAAAAGTATACCTCCATTTAAAAATTCTCAGGCTTATTTTCAACCATTAAGTCAAGAGAAACACAAATCCAGTGCTGTGTGGGTTGTGAGGATGGTACACAAACAAATTATAATATTTGGAATCAAAATGCCTTTAAAAAAGAGTGAGGACAAAGACCATTTTCCAACATTTGAAAGTATTTCAATATGGATTGGGAACTCATCCTAAAATAGGTTAAGTCATGATATTCCCAGTTGTGTTGAAAGTGACAGATGACATAGGATGAGACCATGAGGTGTAACCTTGAAATGTTACCCAGTCTTAACAGGGTAGGTCTTAGAACCAGTCTTAAGAGAAGTGGTGTGTTTGGTAAGAGGGTCAAATAAAAAAAGTATAATACTAGGACTGCTGAGAAAGTGACCTGATTATGGGAACCTACTTAAAAGAATAAGAAATTTGGGGCTCCTGGGTGGCTCAGTCATTAGCATCTGCCTTCGGTTCAGGTCATGATCCCAGGGTCCTGGGATCGAGCCCCGCATCAGGCTCCCTGCTCAGTGGAGAGCCTGCTTCTCCCTCTCCCTCTGCCTGCCACTCTGCCTAATTGTGCTCTCTCTCTATCTCTCTGTCAAATAAATAAATAAAATCTTAAAAAAAAAGAATAAGAAATTAGAATCACTGTTGAAAAGTTGGTCCTTTATTGCCTCTCAAGAAGGTAGGTGAGCACCCTTACCGAGTGTGCCATGCCGTCCAGTGTCTGTGTCCAAGATGGTGGTGGAAGGACAGCATCAGTAGAGGATCCGAGGTCTAAGAGTTGAAGCCATTCTTTTCTTAGCTCAGATTAGATTATATCTAAATTGGACATTCACTTCTTGGAGCCATATTTTAATAGGTTCACTGGCAATCTAGAACATACCTAGTGCAAGGCAGGCAAGACCATGAGGTAAGTAAAACCATATCATGCAGAATGGTTGACATACTGAGAATATTTAAGAATGCAAGTGGCCCTTACAAAACCTTTTCTTGTATCTGAAAAACATGAGTCATGGGAACCCAGATCATCAAGGCCAGATTTCGGATTTACCCAGAGCAAATCTTGTCCTGTTCTTTGGACTCCCTACCTCCCAATGGGACAGTTACAAAAACCAAAGCTAATATAACTTCATTCAGTGCTTAGGTGCTAAAAGTATTCTTGACATTGTTATTTAAAAGATTACAGAGTTGTCATTAATTCTTTTTTTTATTGGCAGTTCCACGATACAAAATGCTTCCTGTTTAAAATAATGAACAGTTCAATGCTATATTAGTACAATGATATATTATGTAGACAAGGATGTCTTGGGTGGATAAAAAAATAACTGCTGCTGTTCACAAATACTTGTTAAACTCACTCTTAGGACAGTGATATAAAATGTAGAACTCTTTTTTCATTTTGAAAATGAAACTTGAGGAAATAATTTTTCCACTCAGGCCTTATTTATTTGTAAATTCAAATGGTCTCCCCTTTAAGTTTTAAAAACATGGTGATTCTATGATTTCATGAGAAAAATGCATAGTATAAATGTAGAGGGTGGGAAAATCATTGCTAATAACATTAAAAACCTGTTGGAAGTAAGAAGATTTTTCCTGTTGCCTGCTTTATTTTTAAATGGATATATATTATTTTGTTCTGGTAAAAGGGTATGTGTGTGTGTATAAGTGTAAGAGACCATGAGAATGAGAGAGTGAGAGAAAAAGCAATTTCTCTTTCTAGTGAAAAGGCCATAATCAGTAGTTCCATTTTGGTCAGTTTGTAAGAAAATCACAAAGCCAGGAATCATCCCCTTTTCTTGGCAGTAAGTGAAAGTTTAGGGACCAAGACTTCAAGCTTGGAGGACAGGTCCTCCGTTAGCATGGAAGGTTTTTGTATCCAATGAGCCTGAAGCATGATTTCACCAGGGTCCCTCCTGGAAATTAATGCTGGAACACCAGAGATCACCACGATTGTGTACTCAGTGTGCTTAAAAGCACACAGTGTAAATCATGGAACACTACATCAAAAACTAATGATGTAATGTATGGTGATTAACATAACATAATAAAAAAAAAAGCACACAATGTTATCCTGTGCTCATGTGACAAACACAGAATTAAAAGGGCCTAGAAAAAATTTTAGTATAATTTTCTAATTTTCTGGGGAGCCTTACTGCTACCCTGTTCATATATTTCTCTGTTTCCCTCTCACTGGTTTAGGGCTTCATTATTTTACTTATGCAAATATGAGTATACTTCTCCATATTGTGTCAGGATAGTCACCAATGCTAGAAGCATTGAGGAAGAAGAGGTACCTCCAGAAAAAAAATTGCTGGGGTGTCACTAGAATAATCTGGTCTGATTTCACAGACCTATTGTTGCTTTCTCTTGGGCTCGCTCTAATGAAAGCCTAAAAAGATGAGCAGAAATAATGAATATTTTTTTGAACAGGTCATCATACTTCAGGATAATAAGCATAAATGATAATCCCTTGCACATACAGGGTACTTTATAATTTACAAGATCTTTTCACTAACCTTATCACATTTGTCTTCTGACACTTTTCATGGGTTAGATATTGATTTACTGGGGTTTAAGAAGAGTGCAAAGAGAATTGGGCTTAGAATTTGACAAAATCCAATCATCAGTGTAAAGTTGGCTTATGTGAAAAGTATATTATAGTTCTGTTAAAGAATTAGTTAAATTTGGGGCACCTGAGTGGCACAGTCGGTTAAGCCTCTGGCTCTTGATTTCAGCTCAGGTCAAGATCTCAGGGTCCTGGGTTCCAGCCCTACTTCGGGTTCCATACTCAATGGGGAGTTGGCTTGAGGATTTCTCTCCCTCTCCCTCTGACCTTCCCCCTGCTTGCTCGTGTGTGCGCGCGCGCGCGTGCTCCCTCGCTCTCTCTCTCTCTCTAAAATAAATAAGTAAATCTTAAAAAAAAAAAGAATTAGTTAAATTTTTCTAAAATGTGGTTGCCTTAAAAATATTTTCAACTCACTAATCACTTGCCCTTTAAAATAGTTTTTGATTCAGGGCACCTGGGTGACTCAGTTAAAAGTCCAACTCTTGATTTCGGCTCAGGTCCTGATCTCAGGGTTGTGAGACTGAGCCCCAGGTCTGGTTCCCCTCTCACCAGGAATCAGCTTGAGATTCTCTCCCTCTGCTCACACACACTCTCTTTCTCTCTCAAATAAATAAAATAGTTTTTGATGCATTTGGGAATTCTTGAAACATAAAACTTCATGCCAGCGGCAACTTGTATTAAGTGTTTTTGTTTATTTGTTACTGACAAATGTATTATTTGTTTAATAATTGTAAATCTTTGACCATTGTTTGATCCTGGAGAAGTGATATGGATAAAAAAAAACGAAGTCTGTGCAACATAATCTCAAAATAACTTAACTTCTTTATCTTTCTCAAGACGACTTCCTCAAAAGCAAAACAACAGAAAAAACAAAAAACAAGACCCTTTCCATGAACTCTTATAAACTATGCACCCACCATCGGTGTCCCCAGTGATTTCCTTCAGCTTGCCTTCAAGCTACAGAATATGGAAAATTCCTCCTTGACTATCTGGGCTCCACATAGTCTTCTTCCCTTCCCTCCTTGCTTTTAACTTGCAAACTTTACAAAAGGCCTTAACATACCTCGCTCAAAAGAAATAGGAATGGTAGAGACTGGGTAGCCAAATTAGAATCCCCTTTGGAGAGTGTCTTAGTTTGCTAGGACGGCCATAACAAAATACTGCATAACATACCAGCTAACAAATTACCACAGACTGTGTAGTTTGAACAACAGGAAATTATTTTCTCACCAGTTTGTGATGCTGGAAGTCCACCATCAAGGCGCCAACAGGGTTGGTTTGCTCTGGGACTCTATTTGCCTTGCAGGTGGCCACCTTCCGGTTGCCTCTTCACCTGTTGTCCTGTGCACGCACACCCCTGTTGTCTCCTCTGTACCCTAATCTGCTCTTCTTATAAGGATATGAAATCAGAATTGATTGAGGTTCCATTGTAACAGGCTTATTTTAATTTGTTCCCTCTTTAAACACCTTATCTTCGAATACAGTCATTCTGAGGTACTTAGAGTTGGGGTTTCAACATGTGAATTTTGTAGGTACACAATTCAGTATAACAGAAGGCAAAGGGAGGGGAGAAGCTCCTCAGATTTATACTTTGAAGTCCAGCTCATCAACGGATGAGTTAATTTGATGACCAGCTAATCATTCCTTGGACAGATCAAATTTCTTTCTCATTTTGGAACTGAAAAATATGCCTTTGTCACAGAAGAGAATGCTATTGCTAAAGAGATTATCTAATTAATATTGTCTTCCTCTGGGCGCCTGGGTGGCTCAGTTGGTTAAGCGACTGCCTTCGGCTCAGGTCATGATCCTGGAGTCCCTGGATCGAGTCCCGCATCGGGCTCCCTGCTCGGCGGAGAGCCTGCTCCTCCCTCTGACCCTCCCCCCTCTCATGTGCTCTCTCTCTCTCTCATGTGCTCTCTCTCTCTCTCATTCTCTCTGTCTCAAATAAATAAATAAAATCTTTAAAAAAAAAAAAAATATTGTCTTCCTCTGAAGGCTTCCTCCAAATGTGGGAATGAAGTGGGAAAGGAGAACAGGGAAATCAAGGCAAGTTGAAAAGCCCAAGGTAGCTCTGACAGGACAGGAGTTTTCAGAAGACTGAGGCTAAGGCCCAGAAAGGCTACAAGCTATTAGATCATGTGAAAATTACTGATGTGGTTTTTTGACATTAATGCACCAAGCCTACTCTAAATCCTTGATAACAAACCCAGGCACCAAGTGCCCATGGTGGACGGAGGGACACATAGGTACCATAACTCTGATAATTCTTAGATAGGGGAATGAAGACCTGATGTGGCCTGAGCTTCAGACTTTTCCTAAGAAGTTATAAATCATATTTCAAAATGAAATATTATGAATTTGAAAAAAAAAAAAAACTGTTGGGGTTAAATCAAGAATGCCCATGGGTCACATCTGGGTGATTACCCATGTTCTTCCCAAAGCACATTCAACCATATAGCTTTGTATTCTAACAAACTTGTAAAATAAGTATCATAATTCAGGTTTTACATATGAGAAAACTGAGGGTCATAGAAATTAAGGAACTTGCTGGCTTTACCCAACTGATAAATGGCAGACGCAGCATTGAAACCCTGTGTCTGATATCAAAGTCTTGAGTTTTCTTTTTGTTTCATTCTACCTCTCGGAAAATGTATTTTAATCCAGGTATTATAGTGCACAGTTATTTCTAAAAGCTTACTTCTGAGGCATATTTCTTAACTGTCCCCTACAGTTTTGAAAGGGAAAAGAAAAGCAAAAAGAATCATGGGACCCACAACCCTCTTTTTCTCACACCAACTGAAGCCTATTCCAACCAAGTCACCACCACTCCACCTAGTGGCAGTATTCTCTAATTGGAGGTCAAAAGCCACCTCTGGAAAACAACTTAAAATGGAAAGAAAAGCATGTGCATAGTTCCTGTAATCCCACACTAACTTTTGGAAATGCTAGAATAATCTTTTAAATGTGTTAGGTTGTATGGAGCACGGACGTCCTATGCTTAGAACTCGTGGCATTGGACCGTCTTTTAGGTCAGACTATGTCATTAGTGGCTCTTTGGACCCTATTCATTCATAAAATCACATAATTATTGGAATATTACAAATTGATTTTGGATTAATAAAATAATCCTTTCCCTTCCCTTCTCTCATTACCTACTAAGTCCCTATACATTCTTTAGGGGTCAAATACAGCCTCAGGAAGCTCTTCTTAACCCTGATTCTTATCCAAGAAGGAGATTTTATTGTTCAGTCTTATGCCTTATAATATTGTAAAGTCTGACTAAAAGGACTAGTAATCTCTAGATCACTAACTGCTTATCGGAACACAGGCAGAATTTAGATGTTAGCTGAAAGTATACATGAATTATGTAATTATTTCAGTGACTAACTCAAAAACTAAACATCAAATATGCTTGTCAACCTCACATTAACCTTCTTCTCTACTTACCTTGGCTGAGCCAACTATAGCTGATGCACATATAAAATATGCATCGACCGTGAGAATACAGGCAAATATATACTGACAGTTTTATTGACCTGTTTATGAGAAATTGTTAAAAATACATAGTACCTAAATTTTTGCCTTTGCTCAAATAAAAACTACATGTGTCAGAAACTAAAACTTGTCAAGTCTAGCATAATATCTCCTTCACATATTATTCTGCTCTCCCACACAGTAGTTTTAAATACAGCTTTTCAACAGTTGAATGCTATAAATTTGCATGCTGATTCTATTAGGGAAAATGGTCAGATTCTATTCAGACTGAATACAAGCTAAATTGGTGAGACACTGGGACACTTTGCCACTTGGCTTCAAGTTAGGAGAACAGCATCAGTGTTGAGGTTGGCTTTCAATGCTGGGTCTTTCCCTTTTATAAAATGGTTTAGAAAAGTTCCAAGTTTCCTTTTGGCTTCATTTCTAATAATCCAGACTTCTACTAAGGAGAAAAGACATTTAAAATGCCAAACTGCAAAATATCTGAAAAGAGCAAAGACTGCTTGAACATGTTGGGTACACTTCAGGGGAAACCAAAGTCAAATACTAACTGCTTATCAGCAGTTGAACCCCAAACTTTAAAATTAAAGTTGTAGGGGCGCCTGGGTGGCTCAGTTGGTTAAGCGACTGCCTTCGGCTCAGGTCATGATCCTGGAGTCCCGGGATCGAGTCCCACATCGGGCTCCCTGCTCAGCGGGGGGTCTGCTTCTCCCTCTGACCCTCCTCCCTCTCATGCTCTCTCTCTCTTTCTCTCTCTCAAATAAATAAATAAAATCTTTAAAAAAAAAAAAAAAAATTAAAGTTGTAAAAAGAATTTGAGATTAACAACAGAAAAGGAGATAGGACTTATTCTAGACAGTGGCTCTTTTCATTTTTTTAAAAATTGTTTAATTCAATTTAAAAAACTTTTTTTTTACATAGGAGCATGAAAATCAAAATAGGAAATGAGTCCAAATTATTTCCCTTTCAGATAAAGTAGAATTCCATAAAATACAACTTAAGAGAAATTGAATTGATGATCATTGACTGGTTTTTACAGTCAATGATCTGAAAATATAATTCTTTATTCTATTTGATATTTCCTAAAAAATGGCTTTACTAGAATGAATTTTATAAAAAATGGAAGTATAGCCTTCTTACTAGTCAGCTTCATATGTGCAGAACCACATATATATATATATGAAAAAATGATATACACTTAAGTATTAAACAGTATTTTATGTAAGACTTTATGCAGAGCAGTGTGGGTATGAAGACGTGAACTGAACAGGAACTGTGACATTTTGGAGTATATCAAAAGAATGGGTTTATTCTTAAATGATTCACATGTAATTCTAAAAGTATTAACATCAAAAAAGAATCATTAGCATTCTATTTATATTCTTCAAGACCCAGAATATCATTTGTTTGCTTTGCTTAACAGATGTTAATGGATTTTACCAAGTTCAAATATATTTGAATTTCTACATGATTGGTTCTCAATTCAAGAAAATAATAATATCTCTTCTAGACACTCTGCACAAAATTTTTATCTTTTGTAAGCTAACATAGGATGTGAAAAGGATGTTGATTTACATCTGTTTATTCTGTTATATTGTACACTCCTTGAGAATGTATGATCCTGTTTATTTTTTTAAAACTGTTTCTCTTTCAGGTGTTTTCTGAAAGAATAAAGGCAATTTTGTTGATAGTTAGCTGTAACCTTTAAATTTCAATTATAAAACAAAGAAATAAGAAAATGTATAGTTGGATTATGGATTTTGTTTGCATGTTGGTTCAAAGGAGGTTTGATTCATGTATCAATGCTAGGCTTGATGAACCATTACAAAGGCTATTTCACCCAACTATTCCAGACATTTGTAATAGGCTATATTCATCTATTCCTTATTCATTCACAAACATTTACAGAAAAGCTACCAGGTGCTAGGTACTGTGCCAGATTTGAAAAGTAAGGGAGACATACTGATCTCAGATAAGTTGTACGTCGTAAGGCCATATTTGCAGATACACATAATATGAAATAAACGTGAACCTTATTTTAAGAGAGCCATGGATAAATTGCTGTGGTGTGATCAGAAGAAGAAGAGATGATTTACGGATGACAGTGAGATTTTGTGAAGGGAGTTGAATTTGAAGTAGGTCTTTAAGAATAATTGAGAGCGCACTGGACTTGTAATAAATGAGATTTGGGTTTACAGACATAGGTGGGAGGACTTGTCACATGTGAAAGCATAGCAGAAGCACCAAATGAAATCTGTGTGTAAATTGTGATAGAATCTGTGGGAGATGAGAAGGTACATAATATATAACCTATTAAGATGGATGCATTTGTATGAGGTGATGTAGCAACCTAATGATGAAGATAAAGAACACGAATTATCCACATAGTCCGAATTATTTCTTTTTATGGATTTGTAATCAAACGCTATACAAATGGGAAGACAGGTAGGTAAATGTTCATGCTTGCAGAACCATTTCATTGGCCTACCATTTTTGTTGGGTCTGAGAAGATGCTTTGAGTGAGTGACTTGTCACCTTTTAGTTTGCAAAACTGGGATTAAGGCATGAGTCCCAAATCACAAATGAATCAAATTCAAAATGTGCACTAATAGGACTATTAGGTTAAGTAGGATAGCCATTAAGTTTCAGAGTTGCATAGACCTGCCCCTGTTCTTTGACTCAGTGTTCTCTTTGTACAAATGCCAATTCTACTTTGAAGAATACAATCTCTGCTCCATTTACTATCCCTAGGGAAAACCATTAGTCAAACTTACTCTGTTTTTATCCTGTTTATATAAAAATTGTCATCCATTTTTGCCTTTTACCTCTTGTTATGTTACCAATGCCTGTTTTATGTAATAAGAGCAAAATATCTGCAACCAAACTGGCTATAAACAAAGCGTGTTCGCTGTGACAGAAAACAGAGTGACACTATTAGAGCAATTGAACCACATTTGTAGAAGTCATCTGATTGATGGAACATACACATAATTATAAGTACAAAGCCTGTTTTACCTGGTGATCCTGATCTATGAAAGGGCATAAATCCTAACCAGAGCACTGTGGCATGAAGAGGGAAGGTCCCTGGACTGGATACTGTGTTCTAATCCTGACTCTGTTAGTTTCTGGCAGCATGATCTTAATTGCTTCATTTCTGCCCTCTGGAGACCTTGATTTCTTCATCTGTAAAATAGACAGACTAGATATTTGCAGCTTTAAATTTCAAGGATTCTATGTTTATCATAAGGACAGAACCTAGGAACTTCCTTTGTTTTTAGTACCTTCTATGAAATCAAACAAGTGTACTTATCATCTCTCTGTCTGAGTGACAGTAATACACGAAACATGACAGAGGTAAATTATAGTCAATAACCTTGGACTTTCGAGAAAAGCATTAAGTGAACCAGGCCCCTCACTCTTGACTGCTCTTTAGTGGTGAATGTGTTTACTTTGAATTATCCTTCTGAAGGCTCATCGTCACAGCAAGGTGCATTGCAACAAAGATGTTTATATAAAAAAAAAAAAAAAAAACCCTACAACTTTAGCTTTTCAATTCTATCAGAACTATTTGTCTAGCAGATTACTCTTTAGGCTGTCAGAATAAAAGCGACTGGTGTGACTGTACGTGTGGGCTTGATTGAGGCTGAGCAGAACACACCTGTGAGATGTGGTTTTCTAGCCCTGCCAGGGATAGAATGTCAGGGCTCCATCTCCTCACACCTGCTGGGTCCCTGCAGGATACCAGGATTCATTCTCTTTGCTTATTATTATTTTTTTAATCTTACATTCCTTCTAGACTAATAAAAGGTTCTGTGGTGTGTGCAATACCTTAGAGCAACATCACAGGTGTTCTGTGTATCCCCGCCCGTATTTCTCATTCACTGTCTGTAACAGTAGTTCCTCACGGAGAAGTGTCCCAGTCACTGAGCCTTGTAATCACTGCCAGGAAGATCTTTAAATGAAAGTGTAATTTAAACCCAATGAGTAAGCAACACCAGCAAATTCTGGGGTTGTTTCTCCCAGTGACAGTGGGAATATTTATATAGCATGCTTGTAGTGACACATTACTCCAACAAAAGCCCTTCCCTGCATATTCACAGGGGGATTTCCGCCATTGTCTGGAAAGCCCACAGTGTTCTTGCCAGCTTTGGCTGAAATTTAGATAGTATTGCAGGAGAAATTTGGGGTCCTCTGAATGTTGAGATTGATCCAAATCATGGAAAGGCTGAAAAGTGAAACAAAGTCCAAAGAAAGATGATGATTTGGGTTTTTTTTAAATGTCTATTCCTGTACTAAGGCTCAAGGTTATTCTGGCACTCTGATCAACGTCACATGAAAGATGGGGTAAGGGACCATGTTTATTCTCCTTCTCTCAGCTGGTCCATTTGGGTGGTTTATTTAATGGGGGCTTCACTGATCTTCCTTCAATAACTTTTCACAGGAGGTATATCATTCCTTGAAATGGGTTCAGGTGACCCTAGAGTATATCCTTGTAGTCATGAGGCTTTTGTTTGTTGTGTGAGCCTGGGCAAGTACATTTCTATTTCAGAGGCTAAGTTTTATCACATTTGAAATAGATTTCAAAATAGATATATCGCATTTGAAATAGATTTTAAAATAGGGATAGAATGTCAGGTTTCCGGCTACTCACACCTGCTGGGTACCTGCATGATACTGGGATTCATTCTCTTTGCTTTTTTTTTTTTTTATGCTTACATTCCTTCTAGACTAATAAAGAGTTCTGTGGTGTGTGCAATATCGTACAGCAACACCGCAGCAATCCTGCCTGCTTCGTTGTACTCAAACCATTTTAAAAGCGGCTCTGCTCTATATTTTAAAAGTGGCCGTACTCTGTATTAGACGTCTGAAAGCCATATTTAGTTAGTAGGTTAATTTTAGTTTACAGTTTTTTCCCCTTAATTTAATATATTGTTTGAAGCAGTAATACATGCACAGAGCAGAGTTAAGTCTATTTCTTACAGCTCTATTCCCCAGCTACCCAAATCCCTTCCCAGGAGACAAACACCAGCACCAGCGTCTTGTGTATCCCTCAAGAGACTTTCTTAACATAATATAAGCAAATACGTACTTGTGCATATGTGCTTTTATGTGCATATTTTTTAAAGATTTTTTATTTATTCATTTGAGACACAGAGATACAGCAAGAGAGAGGGAAAGCATGAGCAGGGAGAGAGGCAGAGGGAGAGGGAGAAGCAGGCTCCTCACTGAGCCAGGAGCCCGATGTGGGGCTCAATCCCAGGACCCTGGGATCATGACCTGAGCTGAAGGCAGATGCTTAACCATCTGAGCCACCCAGGCGCTCCCTTTTATGTGCATATTTAACACAAATGGTAGCATGTACAAATACACACATGCATTTTGGATGTGGTATGTAGCAATATACTCACTCTTACAGATTGCCTGAACAATGCATCTTAGAGGTCTTTCATTAGCAATACATAATGAGCTGCTTTATTGTCTTCAGCTGCTGTATAATATTCCATTATGTGGACATGCCAGAATTTATCTCATCCCCTATTGAAGGACATTTAGATTGTTTCCAGTATTTTGACATTACAAGCATCATTACCATGATATAATCTTGGACCTAGTCCACTTTGCACACATGCCTCTATATCTGCGGGTCAAATTCCCAAAAGTGGGTCAATGGGTTTTTGCATTAGAATATGAGAATTTACCTGCATTCCCTAATAGCACTCCTTTGGCTATATCCCACAAATTTTGATATTTTGTGTTTCATTATTATTCAGCTAGAACTATTTTTAATATCCTTTGTGATTTCTTCCTTGACCCATGGATTCTATATAAATCTGTTGTTTAATTCCAAATATTTAAGGCTCTTTAAGATATTTAAGTTTTATTAATTTCTAACTTAATTTTGTTGTCCGTGAACATACTCTGTGAGAGTATGTCTTTTGACTTTTTATATGGGCTAGCATATAAATATTCATTTTGCTTTTGTTCAGTATAGTGTTCTACAATATTAATTAGGTCAGGTTGTTTGATAGTGCTTTATTGAGTGTGCCACATGTTCTAACACTTATTGAGAGAAGATTATTAAAATTTCTAGTTATGATTGCGGATCTATTTGTTGGCTTCCTTCAGTTCTGTCACTTTAATTCATATATTTTGAAATACTATTACTAGGCACATATGTAAGTAAGATTATTATGTCTAAGTCCTGATGCACTAACCTCTGATTGCTATGAAAGGTTCCCTTTTATCTCTGACAATATTCCTTGTCTTGAAGTATCCTTCGTCTGATATTAATATAGCCATATCTACTTTCTTATGTCTACTGTTGACCTGTGTGTATCTTCTCCACACTTCTACTTTCAACCTCTATGGGATGTAAGGATATCACTTACAGACATTGTTGCATTTTGCATTTTTGTTCAGTCTTACAGGCTCTGCCTTTTAATTGCACTGTTTATTTTGTTTACATTGGAAGTGATAATTGATATGGTAGGGTTTAAATCTACCATTTGCTATTTGTCTTCTATTTATTTCATCTGATTTTTACTTTTCCATTTCCCTTCTTATTTCTTTTTAATTAACGTGTTTTATGTTCCATTTAAATTCCTATATTGGCTTCTTAGTTTTACCTTTTTTTGTATTATATTTATAGGTTTTCTCTAGAGAGTACAACAGAGATTCTTACTTTATGACAGTCTACTTAGAATTAATATTAAGATACTTGACATAATACATAAGAGGTATAAAACAATATATTTCAATTAAATCTTTGTCCTTTGTACAAGGTGTACACACACACACACACATTTACATTAGAACTCTTTCAGTGCAATGTTTTTTAATTAAAAGAAGAAAAATCATGTTTTATTTATATTTGTCAACATATTTATGATTTCCAGTGCTCTTTATGCCTTCCTATATAACCTAGTTACCATCTGGCATAATTTCCCTTCAGCCTGAATAACATCTTTCAGCATTTATTATAATGCAAGTCTGCTAGAAGTTAATTCACTTATTTTTACTTTACCTTACCAATTTTAAAGGATATATGCACTGGATATAGAATTATGGGTTCAATTTGTTTTTTCTTTTAACACTTTAATGATTGCATTCCGTTGTCTTGTCCTTTCCATTGCTTACTGGTGTTTGATGTGTTCTTTTCCCTTCTCTACTTCGTTAATTTTTTTTTCTTTATCTTTATTTTTCAGGAGTTTGTTTATAAAGTACCTGACTATAGTTTTGGTGTATTTATCCTGCTTGGGATTTGGTTAGCTTCTTAGATCTACATCTGTAGGGACTTTTACATTTACTGTATTTGACAGTTTTAACATTATTTATTCATTGTTTCTGCTTTGTTCTATTTCTTTTTCTTCCACATAGGTTAGACTGTTTGATATTATCGACAGGTTGCTGACTGTGTGTGTGTGTGTGTGTGTGTGTGTGTTTAAATCTTCATTTATCTGTGTATTTTAGCTTGGATAATTTCAGTTAATCTATCTTCAAGTTCACTGATGCTTTCTTTTGCCAGTTTCCAGTTTGTTAATAAGTAAATCCAATAATTTCCCCCCCCCTCAAATCTTGACCTTTTCAGTTCTAAAAATTTCATTCAGTTCTTTTTTCCATCATTTTCATTTTTTTCTGTTGATATTTCTTATTTGTTTACTCATTGTGTTTTTTTTCTTTAAGTCCTATAACATTTATAGGAGCTATTTTAAAGTCCTTGTCTATTAATTTGAACATCTGGGTCACCTTCTGTTTTGTGTTTGTTTGATTTTATTGAGTGCTTAATTGGCTGATTATGGGTTACATTATTGCTAGCTTCTATCCATGTTTTGTAATTTTGTATTGTATGTTAGACATTTGTATGATATATTGTAGAGTGCATTTGCATTATCTTTTGATAAAGATTGTGTGTTTATTTCTTGGCATTTAGATAAATAGCTAGTAGATCTTCTTGATCTTTTTAGGGTATGTGTTTGTGTGTGTGTTTGTGTGTGTGTGTCTGTGTGTTTAGGTCTTGATTATTTTGCTTCTGTCTTTAATCCAGGGGGTGAAGGGACCTTATTTACAGTGTACTCATTAACTCTAAACTGTGGCTGTTCTGAGGTCTCCAGTGAATGTCACATATCAAGGTCTCTTCTTTCTGGCTTGTCTGGAAGTTCAGCATATACCAGCCCTGCACAACCTCTTATATCTCTACTGAGCTCTCAGTTCTGCAGTAGCTGCTCTAATCTGGGCCTTGGGGAGTCTTATCCTTAGCATGTTTACTCCATCCATAAGCCCAAGATCCTCAGGAAATTCCCATATAATCTCCTGACTTCCATTCCATCAGGTTTCTTTTCTCTGGCACCTTGATCTACAAATTCCAGTCCCTTTAGCAGTCCTAAACTCCAATTTCTGCCTCCACAGTTCAAAATAACCACAGTGCTACACTTCAGCTTTACCTTTCCATTCCAGGGTTGGAAAGTACCCCAAGCAGAAAGCCAGGATCAATGTAGTACTTACCTCATATATTTTCCTTCTCTCAAAGATCAGAGCCCAGCAATTTCAGTTGACAAGTGCCTAGAAACTGTTGCCTCATATTTTGTCCAGTATTTATAATTGTTACATCAGGAAGTTAAGTTTGACTGGTTATTCTGACTTCATGAAAATTGACACATGGAGTTTTAAAAATTGGAAAATTTGGGGCACCTGGTTGGCTCAGTTGGTTAAACATCAGCCTTTGGCTCAGGTCATGATCCCAGGGTCCTGTAATTGAGTCCCACATCGTGCTCTCTGCTGAGCAGGGAGCCTGTTTCTCCCTCTCCCTCTGCCACTCTCCATGTTTGCTGTCTCTCTCTGTCAAATAAATAGATAAAATCTTTTTTTAGGATTTATTTATTTATTTATTTGACAGAGAGATACACAGTGAGAGAGGGAACACAAGCAGGAGGAGTGTGAGGAGAAACAGGCTTCCCACTGAGCAGGGAGCCTGATGCAGGGCTTGATCCCAGGACCCTGATCCCAGGATCCCAGGATCATGACCTGAGCCGAAGGCAGATGCTTAACGACTGAGCCACCCAGGCGCCCCAAATAAATAAAATCTTTAAAAAATAAATAAAAATTGGAAAATTTCATGTAAATATATATTGCCAACCTTACTTGATAATTTCCAGGGCCCTTTAGAGTATTCAAAATGACTTCCCAAAAGGTATAACAATGGTTACATTGAAATATGGTAATTTGAAAATATCCCTACTTCCATCCTCACTCCCAGAAAGGAAAACAGAGCCTGAGGCACCAGAGGCACCCCTCCTCTTTCATGAATGTGCTGAGGGTATTCAATGTACTTGCCTTAATGTGCAAACCCATAGTTATATACTGTGTACATGCTAACTTCACAAGAAACAATGGTGTTTTTAATGAAGAATCACACTGTTCCCTCAATATCTGCTGTCTCTAGAATAGTCAGAATTCTGGAAATAATTTTGATAACAGTGAACTGTAATATGATATATCTTCTTATCCACTCGTCTCCTCCAATTTCCCATTCCTACCTCACTTCTATACTTATAAGCTTTGGGCTAGAGGCTAAGTCAAATAGTTATGTGGCATTATGCCTCATTAGGAGATGTTAAGAATCTGAAAATCATATAACTTATCTCAGATTGATAAAAACATCCTCTACCAGAAAAAGAGAAATAGTCAGATTTATCTGGTTACTCTGTAAATAATGGCCAAATTGAGCCTTGAGCAGCATTGCCTTGATTAACCTATTATAGGGAAAACACATTTTTTTGAATTATGCAAGTAGAGTGACTTTTCTCAACCTACTGTTCAGGCTAACCCTTCTGGCTTGTGATATCAGATATAACCTAAAAAGTGTAATTAAAAGTAAATAAAGTGAGTGATATTCCAAGTACTAGTTAGGTACACCTTTGTTGTCTCTTAATGATTCAACCTTATAGTGAAGGTATGATTAGTATTAACTTATAGATAATAAAGCTGAGCTTCAGAGAAATTAAATAACTTGTCCAAGTTAAAAAATTAGGGATTTGAATCTTTGTCTGCCTCCAAAATTGTTTCCAATATACCACAGTTTTCATTATTTTATGATGATTTAAATTTACTTTGTTGTCTTGTAGGATATTGCAAGGAATGTGTTAACAAAGAAGCTTTATTTTTAGAGAAATTAGCTCAGTAGTTTTCCAGTCAAAATTATCTCAAAAGCATATAGATAAAGATTCCATATCTGCTGAGTTTTTTTTTAAGTTATAAAATTAGATTTGTTCTAATCAAAGCAACTCAGTTTTTTTTAAAAAAATGCTTCATTTAAGATAATGTATTTTAACATTTTTTTGCCTCTTGTCAGGATGGAAAACAAAAGTTCTCTTGCTTGACTTAATATCATTATGTCTGACAACACAGTTGACAGAACAACTATTAATATACCAAGGATTTTCAAAATCTGTAAATCTAAAAGCCATTAAAAAGTTAGCAAACCAGAAGCTTCACATCCAAATATTCAAAGGTTATAACCAAAGGAACTATCTATCTCTGGAGTTGTTGGATATAAATTGTTTTGCAAGAATCATCAAGTTTTTTATTTCTTTCTTCCATATATAAAACCCAATAAAAAGGTAGCTCAGTAAACAGGGAAGATGCTTTTGTATATGAAAAAGATTTTGGTTTTTAATTGGAAAGGAAAAAAACAAAAATGAGAAGGCCCTTTGTATCTAGCATATATTTGAAAAGTCAGTAATTTTTACATATCATAGTCATTAGTCATAACTACTTACAGCAAAGTTTATTTCCTTGGATTACATTTTTTATTTTGTTTTCCTGATAACAATATATTACCAAAATTTTTGGTAGGTAAGCACTGTTTTTTAAAATAACCATATCTTATATGGACTCCTTAATTTCAAGAAATTATTTAACTATTGAATATGAAAAGGCTATGGAAAGTTTAAATCAAAAGGGACATATGAGTTTGCCTAGTTTAACAAAATTCTCTTTTACACTTAGGGGAACAAGGAACCTAAGACAGAAAGTGATCTTCCCAGTTTGAACACAGATTACAGATATACAGGAATAAAAATCTAGGTTTTTTTTTTTTTTTTTTTAAAGATTTTATTTATTTATTTGAGAGAGAGAGAATGAGAGAGAGAGAACACATGAGAGGGGATAGGGTCAGAGGACGAAGCAGACTCCCTGCCGAGCAGGGAGCCCGATGCGGGACTCGATCCAGGGACTCCAGGATCATGACCTGAGCCGAAGGCAGTCGCTTAACCAACTGAGCCACCCAGGCGCCCCAAAAATCTAGGTTTTATGAGATTCTTTCAGAATAGATTTTTTTTTAATTCCAACAACTATGGCATGCATGGAATATGAGGGAAATTAACAATCATGGTGCTTACCTTCATAGAACTAAATTCATATGTAATATCATGCCAACTAGTGATAAGTTATGGAGAAAAAAAAGCAAGGTAAAGGATTAGAAAGTGAGGAGGAGGTGCTAAATTATGTAAGGTAGTCAGGGAAGCTCTCTGAGATAGTCAGATTTGAGCAGTGACCTGAATGAAATGAGAGCAAACTGTGTTAACATGAAGACATTTTCACGAACTGAGGATCTCAATTGTGAGGGACTTGAAGTGGGTTATGCTTGTTTTTGAGAAATAGCAAGGAGACCAGTGGCTGCAGTGCAATGAGAGTTCATTCATTCATTGCACATTCATCCCATGGTGTATTGTAGCTAGAGCAGTAAGGAGGAAATGGAGATCTGCAAAGAACGGGATGAAAATAAATTGTAATTAGGCTACCTTTTAATTATATTAACTGTACAGGATTATACAAGTCATGTATTCCTAGTTGAGTTGGGAAGCATACATTTTGCAAGTAAAGCTAGGAGGAGCAAAAGTGGTTGTGAGTGATGTCATTCCAAAATGTAGAGACTTTATGGTTCTGAAGTCAAAGTCTTCTGTGTGAAATAAGTACTTTCAAATAATTGTATGGGTCTTTATTGGTATCAAAGAGCTTGTACATGTGTTATGTAATTTGACCATTATAGTTCCATGGATCTGTAGTAAACATATCTTCAGTTTATAGTAGAGGAAATTGAGGTTCAGAGAGGTTAACTGATTTGCCAAAGGTCAGTTTGAGAATTTGGAAAATTGTTAGTGCATAATAAGCCAGAAATTTAAAGAATGCAAATGATTTTACAGAAAATATTTGTTGTGCATTTCTTCATGTGTTGTGGGTAATTTTCTTTTTCTAGTCTGTTCATTTTATGTTTTATTATCATTATCATTATTATTATTTTTATAGGAACTTGCGAATGGTAAGTTTTAACTTAGGCAGTTTTACAAGCACTATTTAAATAAAACATGTAAGTATGTGCATTATATAATGGCCTATAATAAAAAGTGAGAATTAGAATAAGTGAGCTGGAGGGAAAACATTTTTTCTTGAATAAATTATGTGATTCAAAAGTGTAATGTTTTCATCTTGAACAAAAATTGTCCACAACTTATGAATGAGTGATTGTTATTGCTATAAAATTGCCATGCATGATATGCTAGCTAATTATGTGGAAAAAAACTTGATTTTGAAAGAAGAACAATGGTTTGGGGAAATAATATTTGTCATTTTACTTAATCTTCACCACTTTTTTTTTTTGGACACTTCTGTGGGTTTTTTTATTACAAGTAATGTACATAAAAAGTGTGCAAATCATAATAGAGCGCAGTTAATTTTCATAAAGTGTAACACTCATGTAACCAGCTCCCAGATCAAGAAATAGGTAATTACCAGCATCCCAGAGTCCCTTCCCTTGCTTCATTCAAGCAGCTACCCTCCCTGAACACTATCCTGAGTTCTTTCACAGTAGATTAGTTTTACCTGCTTTGCACCTTTATGTAAATGGAATCATACAGTGTGTAGCAGTTATTTTTGTTTGTTTGTTTGGCTTCTTTTGCTCCACATTATGTTGGTGAGACTCATCCATATTATTGCTTATAGTTGTATTTTATTTATTCTCACTGTTCTATAGTATTTTATGATTGTCTGAGCATACTGTATACCCATTCTACTATTGATGGTCATTTGGGTTGTTTCCACTTGGGAGCCATTGTAAATAGTGTTGTTATGACCATTCTTGTATATGTCTTTTGGGAGATAGATAGATAGATAGATAGAGATAGATTTCATTTGTGTATAAATCCAGGAACAGAATTGCTGGGTCATAGGATATACTTATATTTATAAATACTGCCAAAGAGTTTTCCAAAATGCTTTTACCAATTTATTCTCCTATCATTTATGTATAAGAGGTCCACTTGTTCCACATCCTTGTCAACACTCGGCATTTTCCATCTTTTCATTTCAGCTGTGCTTGAATACAACTCACGGTGGATTATTTCCAGTTTTTTTGAAGTATAGTTGACAATTAAGAATTGTATATGATATATGTATATTGTGAGATATTTATCACAATTAAACTAATGAACATATATATCACTTCACATAGCTACCATTTTTTTCTTTCTTTCTTCCTTTTTTTGGGGGGTGAGGGTGCCAACACTACCTTATGGTCCAACAATCAGTCCCACTTGGGAATAGATCCAAAGGAAATGAAATCAGGATCTTGAAGACATAGCTACACTCCCATCTTAATTTTAGCATTATTTACAATAATGAAGATAAGGAAACAGCCTCAGTATCTGTTGGTGGTTGATGGATAAAGAAAATATGGTATTAATAAATATACAGTGAGATATTATTCAGCCTTAAAAAGAAGAAAATCTTACCATTTGCAATATCACAGATGAAGCTGGTGGATATTAAGCTAAGATAAATAAACCAAATGCAAAAAGACAACCCCCACTTAATCTTACTTAAATGTGGAACTTTGAATAGTTAAACTTGTAGAAGCAGAGAGTATAATTATGGTTACCAGGGGTTGGAAGGGGGAAATGGGATATTGCTCAAGAGGTATCAAGTTTTGGTTAAGTAAGATGAAAGGTTTGGAGAGCTGATGTACGACAATGTGACTGAAGTCAACAATATTTTGTTATATACTTGAAATTTACTAGAAGGGCAGATCTTAAGTGTCTTCACCAATTTTTTTAATGTTAGAATTACTATCTCACTTTATAGATGTAAAAACTAAGATTTATCAAAATTAAATCAAGTTTTGGTTAGGTAAGATGAATAGGTTTGGAGAGCTAATGTACAACAATGTGACTGAAGTCAACAATATTTTGTTATATACTTGAAATTTACTAGAAGGGCAGATCTTAAGTGTCTTCACCAATTTTTTTAATGTAAGAATTATTATCTCACTTTATAGATGAAAAAACAAAGATTTATCAAAATTAAATGGCATGTCCAAGATCATACAACTAAAGAAACAGAGTCAAAACTGTCATTCCATTCTGTCTTATCACACAATCTTTGCTGTTTCCTTGACTTGGAATATTTTGATTTAATTCAATAAGAATAAATCGAGTGCTGAATACACTGGACTTCCTAATAAACATTGACAAGTAACATGGTTTTGTGAGCAAAGCTCAGAATGTCTAGAATAGGAGAAAAACCATGATACAAGAAGCAGAGTGATTAAATACTGCAAAAAAAAAAAAAAGTAATACTATGAGAAGCTAAATGAAGGAAAGTTCACGATTACCCATAATGACTGAGAAGAGCATTTGTCTTGGTCCTCTTGGATAGAGAAATAGAACAACCTAAGCAAAGTACAATTGATGTTGGGAAGTGTGGGCATGTCAAGGAACTCATACGTGATAAACACATTATTGGCAGTGATAGTCAACCATGAAAAAAATATAACATTTTAATCGTCAAATACCCTAAATGTCTCCTTATTCCTCATGGTATTTATGTTTAAAGGAGAAGGCCATTCAAATGGAGGTGGAAGGGGCTAAGGCTGATATAGTTATAGGCCTGTGGGGAAGAAGGGCCTCATCCTGGGCAACGGCAGACCCTAAGACCAGAGGGGAGGAACCAGAACACTGCAGAGAGAAGAGTAAGGAAGAAACTGCATATGGGAGAGGGATCAAAGTAGAGTATGGGACTATGAGGTTGGGGATCAGAGAGAGGAACTGTACAGAGAGTAGATAAGAATCAGAGGAAATGGGGTGAGACTGGAAAGGATCCTGAATGGTTGCCCTGGGCTTAAGTGGTATTCCAATTTTCCTTGTCATCTGGATGGAAACGGGTGGGTCTTGTTACCTTTCTAGGACAAGGCAGGGTGAGAAGTTATTTGGAACGTGAAAAAGAATTGGTCACATAATGACTAGTACAATGCTAGAACAAAAAAATTGTTGTTTTTCGTTGCAAATGCTGCTATGAAAGTGAGTTCTCAAAAGTAATTTTGGAACCCTATCAAAGGTTGTGTTCATATTCCACTGAAATCCAGGTCAGCTCAAGCTGAATAATCTTAACATTTGGGAAAGATATATTTTTAACTTATTTTTTAAGATTTGGAAAGATTCCAGAGTAATAAGTGTGAAAAGTAAACAGCATTTCACATATCTACATACATGATGTACATGTGGAGATGTTTGTTTCATCAACAAATATTTCTACAAACATTGCTATGTACCTACAATGAACTGATTTCTTGGGATAAGAGATATAAACACAATTCACGAGATGCAATATAGCTACTGGTTAGTCTTTCAAAAAAAAAATCTTCCTTATTCCACTTGTTATTTACTCTGCTTTCATTATATGCACTGGATTAATGTAGTTTAGGATTTTATCACCTTTGGCTCCAAGTCTGCTTGTCTCCATTACACACTAGATTTATTTTCATTCTGAACACACTTTTTTTTTAACCTCAGATCCTCTTCTGAATATATGTGATTACCCAGATGTTTGCCGAAAGCTTTAGATAATTTTTTTTAAAAGTATGTGTGTATGTGTAATTTGTTTTAGCTATAGTGGGAACAATCTATTTAGGACAAAACTTAACTTATAGCATAGGGTCCTGGATGCTGGAGCAGATACAAACTTCATGACAAAAACACAGAATTAATGTCTATTTACGTGACTAATTGTACTTTTCTTGCTGTAAGTAAAAACTTAAGAAGAATAATGAGTTGGAATTTTTGTAAATACTAAAAGTTTACAACAGGCTTCCATGTCCTTCATCTTACTTTCCTTAAAATAACTCAATTTATACTTGCAAATGTGAAATTCAAAGAAGTTTAATCACTTACTTAAAGTCCCACAGCTAGTAGGTATGGCTCCCAAAGCAAAACTGATTTTCTTATTCTAAATCTAGGACATTTCATTTCTCATTACATAAAAAGAGGGATTATAACAACTATACTGTAATTTTTTTGATGTCCACCTTCATATTTATATTGAAACTATGTAAGTAGTGTGAAGGTTGCACTTAGAATCATTATCCAAGTTTGCTCAGTGTTCATAAGGTTTTCTCACCATTTCCAGAAGGCTGTGCCCCACAGAAGTGCCTGTGCTCAGCTTCTGACATTTTTTCCACCTGAGATGTTTTGCCCTGGGCAGGTATTAGTTGCCTCATTTCCAAATTCTGACTCTGCATAACCCCCTTGAAATGACGGTAAATGGGATACTTCACTTGACTTTTCATTTTGGATTAGGACCTGGGTGCTGTGTCTGGGCTCCACCAGCTCAGAAATTCAAGATGCAATCCCTGCCTAATGCTATTCCTGGCTCATGTCCCTGCCTGATATCCTGGACTTTTGCAGTTTTAAGAGTAGACTTTAAACAATTGTAAAACTCGACAGAAACCTCAGAGTTCATTATTTACGAAATAAAAGTGTTATTTTTCTCATATATAAAAGACAATGTAGTAATTATCTTTGATGGAAGTGGGTTTTATGATGGCTAGTCTCAAACTGACAGCCTGGCATCATATGCAGGCTTGGTTATGCAGTAGAAAGCAATGTGTATGTAGCATTGCAAAGGTATTGAACCAGCAGCCAGGAGCTCATGGTCTAGCCCAGTGCCTGGATCTCCCTGTAACTTCCTATGACTCTCAGAGCAGTTATGTCAGTATCACGGGCTTCAGTTACTTTGTTGAGAGAGAGAGAGAGAGAGAGAGAATGCATGCACATGAACATGGATGGGGGAGAAGGAGAGAGAATCTTAAGCAGGCTCCATGCCCAGCATGGAGCTGGATGTGGGGCTCCTTCTCACCATCCTGAGATCATGACCTGAGCTGAAATCAAGAGTCCGGCACTTAACAGACTGAGCCACCTGGTGGGGGGGGGGGGGGGGAAAGGGGGGGGGCGGGACTTCATTTACTTTGTTAAATAAAGTCACCAAATTTAACTATCACTAAGCAGATTTGTATCTATCTCTAAGTTTTCATGTCTGTAAAGTATACGTCTAAATAAATAGGTTGTGTCAATATATGATAATACGTGTACACAATTCCTTGTCCCATATATTTTCCTTTCTTATGTATAATTTATTCATGGAACTTTCAAGAGTCCCTTAGTATCTAGGGTTGACTAGTACTGAGCTAGGCCTAGAAATAAAATTATTTTGATTAGTCTGTTTTAAAAAAATATATACCTGGGGCGCCTGAGTGGCTCAGTCGGTTAAGCATCTGCCTTCAGCTCAGGTCATGATCCCAGGGTCCTGGGATCGAG
This sequence comes from Phoca vitulina, assembly GCF_004348235.1. Taxonomy (NCBI): domain Eukaryota; kingdom Metazoa; phylum Chordata; class Mammalia; order Carnivora; family Phocidae; genus Phoca; species Phoca vitulina. The sequence goes on from NW_022589711.1 coordinate 52,157,791, forward strand.
CCCCACATCGGGCTTCCCGCTCAGCGGAGTACCTGCTTCTCCCTTTCCCTCAGCTGCTCCCCCTGCTTGTGCTCTGTCTCTCTTTCTCTCTCTCTGTCAAATAAATATATAAAACTTTAATATATATATATATATATATATATATATATATATATATATATATACCTAGTAAAATCTATAGTAAATTTTAGCATTTTCTAAGTCTTTTAACACAGTCCTGGAAGAAAGCCAGAACTTCAAAGTATCTTATAAATTTAATCTGAATCACTTTGTTTCCTCTACATGGCCATGATTAAACTTTGTCCTAATTATATTGAGACAAGGTTATAGAAGAACCCTGTAGGCCCATCATTTACTTCTGTGTTGCCAGACAAGGAATATACAATAGTTTTATTCTTTTTCCTCATTTTCTCTAGTCACTTTGTTTCTCTGATTCCTTCTTTTGTTTATTGGGATAAAATTCACATACCATAAAATTCATGTTTTAAAGTGTATGCTTCAGTGTTGTTTTTTTTTCACAAAGTTGCACAAACATCACTACCATCTAATCTCAGGATACTTTTATCTCTCCAAAAACAGCAGCCACTCCTTATTTACCTGACCTCCAGCTCTTGGCAACCACTAATCTATTTTTTGTTTCTGGATTTACCTATTCTGGATATTTCGTATAAAGGGAATCATACAACATATGGCTTCTTTCACTTAGCATAATGTTTTTGAGGTTCATCCATTTGTCACATGAATCAGTCCTCTGTTCTTTTTTGTGGCTGGATAATATTCCATTGTATGTATACGCCACATCCTGTTTATCCATGCATTCATTGATAGATGTATGAATTGTTTCCACATGATGAATAATGCTGCTATGGACATCTGTGGACCTATTTCTATGCAGATATGAATTTCCATTTCTCCTAGGTACATACATAGAAGTACAATGGCTGGCTCATATGGTAATTGTATGTTTAACTTTTTTGCAGAACCGCCAAACTGTTCTCCATGGCTGCTCATTATTTGCATTTCTACCAGCAATATATGAGGGTGACAGTTTCTTCATATCCTCACCAATACTTTTTATGATCCATCTTTTTTATTACAGCCTTCAGAACAGATATGAAGTCGTATTGCATAGTCTTATTTTTCTGATTCTTAACCACGAGGTTTACTTAAAATTGAGAGTGTCCTATGGTATTATATTGTTATTATCAATATAGTATAGATAGATAATGTATATATTTATTATCAATATACAATAATAACATATATTCTATCTGTAGATAGACATATATACACATATGTATATAATGTTCACAATCACCTTTTCATCCCCCTTCCCTTCAGTCTCATTTTCTTGCTCTATAATTTTAGACCCATTTAAAATCCAGAGAACCTCTTAAGCAGTGTCTTTTTATTACTGAAGGCCTTTTCCAACACCCATCGATGCATCACTGTAGCTTTCTGCAAATGAACCCAGGGGACTAGTCTGTGAGTATCATCTAGAAGGACATGGTTTCACCCAGCATTGGTCCCGCATATTCCTCAGTAACTTCATTGCAGGTGTAACTGCATTAAAGCATTGGGGCCTTACACTTAAAGGGTTACAAGGAAGAAATTTTTCCAGTACATCGTGAAGACAGCAGTGAATGTGTTTCACATGTAAGATTCTTATTTACGTATAGTTGAAGAAGATGCTATCACATTTGTTTTTCTTCTGCTTATCTTCTAAGGGAAGGAATTTCTTCATTCCATGAAATACATTTTGTCCATTTGACCTGTTAGGATATGATTTCATTGCATTGATTATAAAGTTTCATTGTAAGTCACTAAACAAGACTCGGGCAGAAAAAGTGATCTTAGAGGGAGTGATTGTGAAGCATGAAATGTGAATTCTGGCATTGATGCAGGATTCTGTGTGGGTGTGTGTGTGTGTGCGCACATGTGTGTGTGTGTGTGCATGTGTGTGTAACTTTGAATTAATCAGATAACCTTTTGGTTGTTTCACTTATCCAATGATGAGGTTGAAGTAGAGGATTTTTAAGGTTCCTTCTTGAATTAAAACTCTTATTCTATGTTTCATTGAAGATCACACAATGTAGTAGTAATATTTCTTCTACTACTTATCCCTGGGTATGTTGCCTGAAATTTTTGTTCTCAAGTTTAAAAAATGTTACAAAGAGACTAAATGAAAAGTTACATTAAGCAAAGAGGTAGCATACTGGTGATTTTATGGAACAAACTTTGACTGCATAATAGATTTGTGTACATAGAAGGTAGTCCCTTCGAAAACATTGTGAGCCTGTGTATGCTGTGGTTGTGTTTGATTTTGATTCCCGGGGATACATTTTACATGATAAGGGCCACTAAAATGTTCAGTAGTCAATCTCTTAAATTTACAAAATATTTTACTGGGATCAGACCTGCGTACAGCCTTGAATGATGTTAGCCCAATGAGTGATTCAAGCCTGACAGTTGTGTTCTGTGAAGTAAAGATTGTTTAGAAAGGAAATCTTGTTTCTTGATTTTGTATGAGGAATCTTTGTAAGTGAGTGCCTCTAAAAATTATGTGCAATTGCCTGATTTGTTCTTAATACAGGACCTATATTTCAAGTTCATTGCATTTAAGCGTTTGCTAGTTCACTTTTAAATCCTTTCTCTCTTTTGTATCTTCTTTTCTTCTGCAGGATGTTTTCACTCCAGAATGCAAATTTAAGGAATCTGTATTTGAAAACTACTATGTGATTTATTCTTCCACACTGTACCGTCAACAAGAATCAGGCCGAGCATGGTTTCTGGGACTCAATAAAGAAGGTCAAATTATGAAGGGAAACAGAGTGAAGAAAACCAAGCCCTCATCACATTTTGTACCAAAACCCATTGAAGGTATGAAATGAACTTTTTTTTTTTAGACTCTGATTTCTGTGTGTTGATGCCAATTTTGCTCCTTGTCCCTTTCTCAGTGGAGTTTACTTAGAATGCAACAGATCAAAATAAAGTTTCAGAAAACATAGTACTACCTCTTCCTAAAAAGGAAAAAAAAAATTCTATTACAAATACTTGGCACTTATTAAAAAAACTGCTTGAAATAGAAGCTAGAAAATTCCTGAAAGTAGAAAAATAGCGCTAGTTACCATTTAGAATGTAATTTCCTTCTCTGTTGAACACAATAATTTAATTCCTCAAGCTACACTCTTGAAAAGCCAATCATGCTATTATAGTGCTTTAAAGTTTGCAAAAAGCCTTTAGAGATATGTTTATATCTATATATGTTTATATATGCTAATCTATACATCTTTGTGAACAAATCTAACAATATGGTGTATTAATTTTTCCTTGTATTTTCTAAGGAAAGAAAATAGTATGCTATTTACTGTGATCAGTAAATATTTACAGTATTCAATTTTATCCTTAGTCGAGCCTGTAACCTCCCCTCTCATGATCATTTAATACAGTGTTCACTTATTTAAAATTGACTGGTGGAATAAATAATTTTATGCTAAGGAAACCCATTTTGGGCGACTTGTTCCTTGTGGAAGATGAGACTATACTATTGGGGTAACCACTTTTGCTGTATTCATTCAAGCTTTTTAAGACTGGCTAAAAAATAGCAGTAACCTAGACATTTACTGATAACCTTCGTTTCTGAAAGTCACATTATAATCACTTAAAGCATTAGTTCAGCCTCCTTGTCTGTGAAAATGAGGAGACTGAGGCAGTGCATTACAATTCTGTAACAGAGCCAGGCTTTCTGTCCCCTAAATACCCACAAGGCATGGTCAGGTAAACCAGTGTAACATCATAGCCCCTGCGGCACCATACCTATGATTGTAATCGTCAACAAACATTTGTTCAGTCAACACTGTGTTGGAAGCACTGGGGGGAAATGTGACATTCGAAGCTCCTGATCCCTCTCAAAACTCCCCTCACACCCTGTGCTTTTGACCACACAAAGCAGAACTTTCCTTCTTGTAATCCATTTTCACAGTTTGGGGACACGTGTAGTTCTTTGGCCCTCCTCTCTCCATAATGTCCATCCACTCACGTGCCTGCAAATGCCTATTAGTCTTCGTAAAGAACAAATGCAAGAGTCACTGCTTCTGTGGGGGCCTGACTCTCTTCAAGTAGAATTAAATATTCTGCCACTTTATGATTGTATACAATCCTCTCCCCTAGAACTGATCCCATTGTATTAAATTTACCTGTTGGCCACACTGTCTCCTCTTATCCATGGTTTGATCATTGTTTGAATGTGCAGAACAAATTTTTTTCCTCATATATCTTTGTTGCTTGTATAATATCTTGCATATCATAGAGAGACATTTAATAATCTGTCGTCAATTGAGTGAACACACAAATGAACGAATGAATAGGTAAGTATGAAGACAAAGAAGAATTATATATGCTCCAGATAACCTTATAATATTCTTGGAGATATGAGATACGTGTATTAATGGCAATAGTATAATGTAAAAAGTGATGTATTACATGTTGCTGGAAATGATATTGGGATTTAGGGAAAGAGCAATCACTTCCACCAAAAAAAAAAAAAAGAGATATTGAAAAGTTGATTATTTAAATGTAATTGCAAGGCTAGGCCAGGTTCAGACCATCAGAGGTGAGAAGTAGAGATCACGCAGACAAAAACACTCAGGTACAGTGTGAATAAACTATTAAAACTTTTGCATCATTTTTTATTGGAACATAATTAACATATATGTTATACATGTATATAACATACATATTCTATTCATTTTGGATGTACAATATAACAATTCAACAATTCTATACATTTCTCAGTGCTCAACAGGATAAATGTACTCTTAATACCCTTTATCTATTTCACCCATTCCCCTACCCACATTCCCTCTGCTGCATCGTTTTTATTTGTGCATTTATATAGATTTTGTTGTTGTTGAAACAAAAGTAGCACATGTTCATTAACAATTTTTGGAGAATTCAGGAAAGTGTAAAGGAAAGGAAAGATCCACGTGTGTTATTTGCTCTTTTCATGGAAATGCTTTTCATACCAACCCCCCCAAAAAGAAAAAACACACCTATAACTTACCCTCCTATTTATGACTGCTATCTGCACTAGTCAAGCTTCTTGAGACTCTGTGACCATACACATTTCCAAGAGTAATGGATTCAGTGACTACATTCCTAGTCCCAGAGCTGCCTAAATTCTATAGTTATTGCTGCATTTCAGTACAAATGTTGGAAGAGACAACTAGACATTCCTAATTGTTTACTTTAGAATTAGATTTGGCTATGTACAATACAAAACTCATGTTAAGAGCAGCTTAATCATACAGAGGTTTATTCTCACCAACCAAATCAAGAAACCTGCCGTCCAGGGCCAGTTCTGTGGCTTCCCAGTTGTTAGGGACCTCAGCTATGTCCATCTGAGTGCCACTCTCCCTAGTGTGTTGTACGAGTGCGCCCTGCACTATCACACAACCACACAATGGACCTGGTTTTACTCCTGCCCCCATGATCCAACCAGCGTCCTCATTCTAGCCAGACAGAAGAAGAAGGGATGAGAAAGGCAGAGGCAAAACCCTGTGCCAGCGTTCTCTTCTAGAAGGTCCCCATGAGCTGCCATATGATACTTAAATCCCACTGACTGCAACCCAGTCAAGTGGTCTCACTTATGTGCAGGGAAGCCTAAGAATGTACTATTTCTTCTGGATGGCTACATGCCAAATAAGTGTTCAGTTATTTTGAGAGAATAGCAGAATGGGACTGGGACAGTAAGAGCCTCTGCTTCAACCTGCCATCATCTTAACATCTTTAACTTTAGAATAGCCCTGATTTCCTAATTTTCTTATTGATAGTTTTTTGTTCATTGTTTTGTTTTTATTTTCCTTATTTACTGATGTTTTATAAAGATTTTCATTTTGTTCTGAGGGGGGGAATAGTCCATTCTAAATCAGATTCACTAATACTTGGATTTGTTTCCAAGGCTCTTTGTCTCTTTATATGGCAGGAATGAAAGCTTAGGTGTTGGAGTGTATGGAATATGATAAGAATCACTTCCAAAAATGAAAACAAGAATGCAATTGTTTCAGAACAAAGACCTTTTAATTCCCTAGAAATGTCTTTGCCTTTTGTCTTAGAGAGCAAGGTTCACTTTTTTTTTTTAACAAATTAGCTAACAGTTCTATAAATGCTTACTCTGTACAGGTATTGTGCTAAACATGTCTCAGTTATCCCCTTTTTTTCATTCCATTTCTATGAAGTGGATCCTAATATTATCCCCATTTGACAAATGTAGAAAATGAAGCACAGAGACGTTGAGTAATTTTTCTCATATCAAGCACTTGTAAGTGTCAGAGGCAGAATCCAAGCCAAGGCATTCTGACTCAAGCAAGCACATGCTTAATCTCTGTGAAGATGAATGAAACTGCTTACAGTCTGAAGTCTGAAATGTAACCTCAACGTAGCATAATAAGACCCTAGCAAATGCTTTTGAATAAATGTCTCCTATATGCTTCCCTTCTTTTTAAATCTGGAATATACTTCCTCACTCCTTAGAAATAAAAGCCTTTTAGATTCATGGAGACCTTCATGTTCTTTTTTTTTTTTTTTTTAAAGATTTAATTTATTTATTTGACAGAGAGAGCGAGGGAGCACAAGCAGGGGGAGCAGGAGAGGGAAAGGGAGAAGCAGGCTCCCCGCCAAGCAGGGAGCCCGATGCGGGGCTCCATCCCAGGACCCTGAGATCATGACCTGAGCCGAAGGCAGACGCTTAGCCATCTGAGCCACCCAGGCGCCCCAAGACCTTCATGTTCTTATATTGTAACAGACCCATGAAATTCCTCAGTTCTCCCACACCTTGTTTTATTTTGATATCATTATTATAATGCAAAAATGTGAACAAATTCCCAGTAATTCTCCATGCAGCTATGCTTTATGTTATCAAATGATGTAATTATATAATTACCATTAGTATCCAAGATATGTGCACTTTAGACATTATTCTACTATGCAGCGAGAACTTCTCTCTCCTCACTAGGATCCCCAAACTATTTGTGCTACCACTACTATTACTACTATTACTAGTCTTACTGCATTTATATACAGTTTACTGTTTACTAGGCAGGTTGCATATGTTCATTAAAGGTCACAACAGCCTTATGTTATTACCCTCATCTTATAGATGAAGAGACCAATATTTCAAATAATATTGGCCAATCACAGGGCTAGATAAATACAGAATTGGGATTGCAATCTAGAAAGCCTACTGCCAAAGCCTATACACCTACCTCCTACACTATATTGCCCTTTAATTCGAAGTAAGCCTATGGATATGCTAATAATTAGAAACGTCAGTGATAGGAAAGCAGAAATGTTATACCATGAAACACCTTGAATAGTAAGCTAGCTCTAAACCATATGGAGACGCTATACATGATATGACAAGATAAATTCATAGTGGTACATAATCAGATAGGATAGTTATGAGAATGCCATGTTAAAACTAAGCAAGAAAGGATAAAGAATATATCACTTCTTTTTTGACAAATGTTAACAGGCTTCATTTCCTACTCTGCAAAAGAAAAATTTGGAGCAGATGATTCCTAAAGTTCTTTGACAATGACATTCTGTGCATTCTTTATAATCACTTTATTGTAAAACCATGTTTCTTCATGGAGCCTAGCTTAGGATTTATAAATAAAATGATTCTAAATACATATCCTTTATTGAATTATTGAATAAATAAAGTACAGTTTTATGAGCTACTCCCATAATGGGTGATTTGTAACTTTTTTTTTAGAAGGAGTAGGATGAGGGGCGCCTGGGTGGCTCAGTCGTTAAGTGTCTGCCTTCGGCTCAGGTCATGATCCCAAGGTCCTGGGATCGAGCCCCACATCGGGCTCCCTGCTCGGCAGGAAGCCTGCTTCTCCCTCTCCCACTCCCCCTTGCTTATGTTCCCTCTCTCACTGTGTCTCTCTGTCAAATAAATAAAATCTTAAAAAAAAAAAGAAAAAAAAGAAGGAGTAGGATGAAAAACATTCTAGCCATAACTCATTGTAAAGGAAATTTTTGGTAATATTTTTTTCCATAGGACAATTATAAAGCAGATAACTAGAATTCACTTTCAGAAAAGAAAAAATGACAGCTTTATAAGAGGTTAACCATATTGCTGGCTAACTGGAAAGGTTGTCAGTTATCTTTAGTTTTTAAAGGAATTTTTATAAACCTGTAAACCCACCACTGTATGGTTACCAACAGAGTCCAGTACGGACCGTGGACTGTAAATGTCCCCCCTCCTTGGGGAAGGAAATTGACCATTTACAGAGGGAAAGCCAGAGAAGGTTTGTTTTGTTTTGCAAATAGCTCTGCCTTTTCCCCACTCCTGATGATGATATCCTTTTGAATGTCAGGATTCCCAAAATTAAACTCTGCCAGTCCCAGGATCTTTAAGTCCTGCACTGATTATATGACAATAATTACCCACCAGCCCCTTTCCCATCACGGTCCCACTTTCTATCCTGGGTTTAGAACACAGGTGGTGTTAATGAAGGGTTGCAAGGGCATCTATTCAGACAGATGGATGGACATGATATTTAAACCCATTACTATGTACATTTGCATGTCAACCTTTTCTTACATGGGTCCCCTCCCCTGGAATTTAAGACAATGGAACAGGCTTCATGATTCCCAGTTTTGCCCTTTCAGAGCATTGTTCACACAACAGATAAGTAACTCCCCCAGATTTAAATTGTCTTGGTGGTAACCTCCCCCTTTAGCTTTAGATACAGCAGCCAAATAGTTTTTGACAAAGAACAAGATACAGTCTCCTCCTTTTCTCCTCCCTCCTTTTCTTCTCCAAGAAGCTCATTACTCAGCTCCTGCAGGTGGTTGGGTATTCAGAATCTGGTTCCTTCCTCCGGAAAAGAATGTGTGCACTTTTCAAAGATTTAAGCTTCAAGAACTTAATCCTGAAGGGAGAAATATGTTTGTACAGTAAAAGTAGTAAATACCAATTGAGAGTCATTGCTACAGAAATATTAAACTCTAAATAAAGGAACATTTGCTAATTTCCACCAATATATTTTCCAGTGGGGAGACAAGACACACACACACACACACACACACACACGTATAAATTATCCATTTTTCCTGTTGCAACTGTTGATTTAAGCTAATAGAATCTGATTTAAGTACCAGCAGTGTAACATAGAGCAGTGTTTACCAAACATCAGTATCCGAACCATCTGTAGTTACAAATTCTCAGGCCGGATCTCCAGAGTGGTCTGGTTTTATTGTCCAAGTGATTATTATGGCAACCAGGATCAAGACTTAGTGTTCTAAATTGAATTTGATGATTCTAGGCTCATTTTGATCAAGTCTGGCCATAGGCAATTATTTAAATTTATTCAGATTATTGTGATCAATATATTGGACTACGCCTAATCTAACATAGAGTAAATTGTCACTCTGACACCATGGAATTGAATATACTAAACATGTTACATTTTGTCATTTCCTACTGCTATTAAGATGGCTGTATTCTAGTGCTGAGTTAAATTATTATATGGAGTAAGTTAGAGCTAACACCAATTATTGCACTAAATTGACATTGAGAAAAAGTAACCTAATACAAATCAATTAATCAAATATAAATAAGTGTCTAGTCCTAATAAACATTTTGCCAATGATTTGCTAAGTAATTTTGAGAAAATAATTTACCCTCTTCAAACCTCAATAATCTCTGAAGATGAAGTTGATTATAAATGCCATCTGTTTCATAGGAATAATATGAAGATAAGACATTGAAAGAAAGTTGGATATCCCAAATCTATCAGATCAATCCAAAGCATGTTTTTGATATTCCCTTGGAAACTGGACATTGTGTTATTGGGTTATGTACCGGAGAAATGCTGTGAGGTGTGGTATTCACTAAGGGATTAGAGACAATGTAAATCGAAATTTGGAGGGAAAATAATCTCTTCAAAAACCATACAATGAGATACCAAAGAACTGAACAAATCAAGAGTCCTAATGTTTTAGAGCTCTAAATGGGAGGATAATAATGGCAATTTCAATTGACTGGAAAGAAAACTAAATGGTTTGTTTCCCAGAATCCTCTTTTGGACCCAACCGTACTGAAAGACAAAAACAGAGCAAAAAAAATGCCTATCGCTGATGCCCCTGATTGTTTCAACTATAGCAAATAGCTGCAATTCTCTCTCTCTCTCTCTCTCTCTCTCTCTCCATCTTTTGAGTTTTGAATCTCTGCCAGACTGTGACACCTTCTTCCCCCAAACCAGTGTAACTCATTCAAAGCAGCATTTTCCTGGCTTTGAATTTAGTCTCTAATAAAACCCTCCTACCTCTCCCTGCCACATCCTTCTTCCATATCTACCTCTCTCCTGCACACAAATATTGCTTCTGATCTCCTTCTAAATGAAGATATAGATCTTTGTGTTCACAATGTCTCTTAACTCTTTATAATAAATATTTACAGCATACCGGGTGCATTCCTTTGGCAATACATTGCTTATGAACCAGCACTTAAAATTCTTCTACAGTTCCAAAGGGATTCCATGTGACATTAATTAAGGTGTGAAATTGCTTCATGTTAATTGCTCACACCCTTCCATGATCTGCGCTTAAGACAATTAAATATCTTTAATGGTACATTAACTAACAGAACAATCTAACCTTTCCACTTCTTAGAAATTACAGCGGGCCAAGGAAAATTCAATTAAATTGGTAATAATAAAAAGATTATTCATATCTCATTCTTCTTTGATGGAAACTGATATAGGATGGGGGTTCTTTATAGAGTGCCATTTATGAACTTTATCAGAAATTGGAGTTACATTGCCTCCATTTGGAAAACAGAATTTGTCAGCAACAACTACATTTGCCCTCCACACAGGTTTTCCAATCTCCCTCACAGAGCAATACTGACAATCAAAGATTCACACCTAGTTCTCCCCATAATTATAAGAACACTCACTTTTTAAATGATTTGCAGGAATCTAGAAATAATATAAGTAATGATTAGTAACAATGGTATTGCTTTATATGCCATTTGTGTGGCTCGTTATTGTTAACCTGCTTTCCTCCCCAGAGTATCATTTGATAGTCACTAACACTTCGGGAATGTGCAGTTTAAGATTATCATCCCAATTTTAAACATGAGGAAACTGAGTTTAAGAGAAATTAAATAACTCACCCAGGTCCATATAGTTAGAAAGAGGTAAAACTATGACCAGAGCTGTTATCTCTATCAAAGACTGTCAGGGGATCCAATAAGCTCCTGGAGGATTGACCAATGGGTCTATAATATAGTCAATAGTGACTTGACAAGAGTAATTTCAGGAGTATAGCAGGGAATAAATCTAATTGGAATGGTTTCAAGTTATCACAGGAGGTAAAGAAAAGGAGAAAGTAATATGAAATCACACTTTTGAGGAGTTATGCTATAAAAGAGGGATAGAGAAATGGGGAGTTAGCTGGAGAGAAACATGGTAGTTACATAGTGTGAGTGCTTGTTTGTTTAAAGCTATTACAGCCTATTTATGGACTGATGGGAACAACTGGGGAGAAGAAAGATTTGGCATTACAGGAGAGATGGTTACTAAATAACACTGACCAAAGGGGGTGGGATCATACACGGAAGTGGCAAGTGGAAGGCAAGATTTAGACAGGCATGGGAAGAATTCAAGCACCAGAACACATGTGAGCAGATGTAGGCAGGTGGGTCATTTTCATAGTGGAAATATGAAAACTTTCTCTTCTGTTGCTCTTTTCTAAGTGAAATACAAAGCAAGGTGGTTTACACTGATTAAAAAAAAAAGGAAGGAAGGGAAGAAAGGAGGAAAACAGAGGAGAGAGAAGAGGGAGGAGAGAAAGACAAGACAAGAAAAGAAAGAAGACAGGCCTATAATCTGAGTCTGAGGAGGGTTTGAGGAGAAAGGAGAAGGTATGGAATGGCCCCTTAGGAAGAATGGGAGAGAAAACTGGCAAGAGAAATGCAGGAGGGTCCCAGGAAGTGCTGAAGACACCCATGAGGTTTGGGATGAAGGTTTCAACTTGAGACCAGTCAGCAAAGTTTTATGTAGTTTGTTTGTTTGTTTGTTTTTTCCAGACACATTAAACTATTTGACTATGAGCTTTGAGCAGGAACCCTAGAGTTAATCACACATGAATTTTAATGCTGATTCTGCCCTGTAGTGCCCTGCACTACTTCTAACAAACTACATTAGTTTCCTTAGTTGCAAAAGGGACCAATAAAAGGATCTTTTGGATCATTTAAAATAACCATAATGTATATAAAGTGCAGATATATAGTAAGTGCTCAATTAATATTAGCTATGATTATGAGGACACTGACTGCTTAGGAGGTGAGTACCCACTGGATGGTACGTGCACCTGGTTTATTACAGTTGTCTGATTTGTAAATAATAGCAACTTCCGGGATTCCACTTTTTTTCATACTTTTAAGAAAGGCATTATTTTAAAAAAAAAAAAAAAAAAAAAAGAAAGGCATTATTTTGGTTTGTTTTCCAAGAGAAGTTTGTAACTAAAATAAGTGTGATTATTGAATGCGCAAAGTTGCAAACAGGTTCTCTGAGCTAGTATAATGGCAAAGAATACTTGCATCTTCTGATAACTGCATTTGCAACAAAGGTACCAGCAAAAAGAATATAATAGAAAAATAGTAACTGGAGGCCTGTCCTGGAAAGACCTATACCTAATCTTACAAAGAGAAGATATGTTTTATTTTTGACAAGATTTCAATGCTTAGTGGTATATATTAGGTCTCTCTCTTTTCTAATGACACAATCTTGTATGTAATAAATAAAGCAAAAAATAAATAGAGCAAATACCATATATTATTCTAAAGTTTGTATCTTATGGTCTTGTTAAGACCAAGTGTAGCATTTTATTTGTGATATCAGAACTGCAGGGCTTTCTACAGAAATATAGCCAGTGCATCTCAGGTGGCCGTGAAAATGACAGCCTTCTAGGCCAAGTCACATTGTGACTAGTGTCTCTCATACAGGCGTGTTCTCTCACATTAAAGGGTTGAACTGGGGATTTCTAGTGAATGCTAGGTCTTAGAGTAATACATGATGTAGGCTATGTTATAAGAAACTTTTGTGTGTCCTTGTGTCTGCACATGAGGAAGAATATTCTCTCATCAAATCTCTCTACCTCATTTTTACTCTGAAAGCTACAGTGAATTCGTTCTGTTCCAATGTACTATGGATCAAGAAAAGTCAAAACATGAATAAAAGGAAACATCCAGAAGAAGGAGAAGAGAAGGGGGGGTGGGTGGTGAGAAGGGGAAAAAGAGAAATAAATTGAAACAAATACCAAAATAGAGGAAAATAGAAAACTGATTTGAAGAAAGAGTACTAAAGAACCAAACAGAAATGCTTCCCTTTTCAGAACGTTGTCTCCTTTTACCATTTATCCAAAACCATTATGATCCCACATGTCTTAGAGGAATAATGGTATTTATATCCAAAACATTCTATGGGATAAAAAAGAGCAAGTATTTTTTTCTTTTTTCTTTCTTTCTTTCTTTCTTTCTTTCTTTCTTTCTTTCTTTCTTTCTTTCTTTCTTTCTTTCTTTTTTTTTTTTGTGCCTTAAAGAAGAAAGAGGGCAAGGAATGTGATCAAGAACCACCCAGAAGTGTCAGGTGAAAGAGCAGCAATGTTGTTAATCAGGCATTGTATCATTAGGACACTGAACATTCTTGATATTTAGTTACTGAAACTTTGTTGGGAAAATAGTGTAAAGTGAAATCAGAAAGAAACACAATTGGAAATCAGTTCCATGCCAAGTGGTAGCCATTAAATCATGTCCACTGAAAATAAAATCTGTATCACAAGAGTAGTCCCCAGGGTCTCAGATGAAACATAGTGAGATTGTAACATCACAAATTGCCTAAATCCAGGAACTTGTTTCCAATTGTTAAATGGGCAGTGGCACTGAATGTGAGTTTCTGAGAAAGGTGATTGGGGAGCTGGGAGAACAAGAAATACAGGGAGTTAGATTTTTTGTTTGTTTGTTTGTTTCACTTTATTCCCAGTCTGAAAATTACTCCTCATCAAAAGAACTAGAATATGAAACTGCTCTCCTAGCTGAAGTGGGACAAATGCATACAACAGAAGACATAGGAAGAAAATACTCAAGAACAAAGAGATTTTTTTTTTTTAAATGTAGAGCCTCCTAGAGCAAAATAAATTCTATTCCTAATGAAATAATAGCTTACTGTATAGAAAGTGATGGTAAAGCCCCCCCCCTTAAAAATCATGTACTTTGAAGTAATGCAAATTAAGAGATCAGAAGTCATTGCAATTACTAATAAGGACCTGATTATCAGGAAGAGAAAAACTTAATCTTCCATAGTATGGGGCTGATTTGAGAAGCACGATTGGGAGCTGTAAAATTTATATAACTATTTGGAGTTCAGAACCTAGGCAGTTTCCTAGGCATGCTTCTTAAATGTTTCCCACAATTGCTTAGTGTATGTTTGGAAATTAATACCAGAACTCCAAAGTCTAGTACTAGTAGCTGTATAAAATTATGATTAATTTTCACTGTAAAGTATATGGATGCTCATATATGGGATTAGTAATTCTTGATTTATCATTTGTTGTTTGTTTAGTCTTCTTCAGTGCTACATTAAGCTCCCCACAAAACAAAAGGGTAGCTCTTCTCAACATGTTAGTTAGCTTGACCAAGTGAACCCCACCTTTCAGTTGTAGTCAAAATTATGGTACTTGGAGTATATCAGATATTGTATATATTAGAAAAGCAGCAGATTTCACACATAATGGTGCCTCAGCTAGGTCTGTGTCTAAGAAATTACAATTGTGTTTGCAAGATATCAGAACTCATGAAAGTTTCAGATGCTGCCAACCATTTGTTACAGGATCCATGCTGTGAGATTCAGTTTGACTGATTCTTCCTACTAATCTGACTGGCTATATTCATGTCATGCAAACATAGACATTTTTCTAGATAACGAGATTGAATAAATAGATTTTCCCTCTACACTCATGCACTTGATGGACATATTTTTTCACTCTTCGTTCCCTATCAAATTGAGGCTGATAGACATCAGGATCATGGTTGAAAACATCCAGCTTGGAACTCTGGAGGTCTGACACGAGTTAGCCCTGCCGGGCTTATTCTTCCTTATTTCTCTATTTTACCCCATTCTTCAACCAGTCCCTGTATTTCTTACATAACTTGCACTTCACTTCTTCACTCTTCTTCAGTAGCCTATCTATCTGTCTAAATCCTCTGCCTCCTTCAAGGCTAAATCAGCATCAAAGAACTGTGGTTCTGTACTCATTTCCATTCATGTCTCTACTCTCGCTCTGAACACCCTGTGATTTGTGTGCACGTCTGTGCTCTCCTTCTTAGCCTTGAGCTCCGTGAGGGCAGGAATCAAGTGGTCATCTCTCACAGTTGCTATGGAATCTAGCAGAGTGCCTGGAATAAATTAAATGTGCACCTTTTTACAGAATCAATGACCAAATCAATGCTTGTACCAATTCAGCTTTGGATATTAGTTCACAAAAGAGTAATTGAAATTGGAGGAGAGAAAAGAACATGAAAAGTCCAATTTAGGATGAAAGTGATGCAACATTAGTTAAGCCAAGTCAAACGGGCCAATAAATGTTTTGTGAACCAGTTCCATCCTACCAAAGGTATCCAAGATACTCTACATCTCCCTAGTCTATGTATGAGCATCAGGACCAGTCGGGTCAGAAAATTTTCTCCACTGTCCTCCCATCGTTCAGTAATTTATAGCTTTAGCTCCAGTCAGGACACTTCTCTTCCAGACAGCAACAAACTCTTCTAAGATGAACTGTCTAATAGAAATATCATATGAGCTACATATGTAATTTAAATTGTTCTGGTAGTCACATTTAAAAAATAAAAACAAACGTGACGTAAATTTTATTTTTATTTATTTTTTATTTTTATTTATTTTTACATTTCATTTATTTATTTGACAGAGAGAGAGAGACAGCGAGAGAGGGAGCACAAGCAGGGGGAGTGGGAGAGGGAGAAGCAGGTCCCCCGCCAAACAGGGAGCCCGACGCGGGGTCCGATCCCAGGACCCAGGGATCAGGACCCGAGCCGAAGGCAGACGGTTAACAACTGAGCCACCCAGGCGCCCCATGACATAAATTTTAATAATCTTTTCAGCCCAATATATCCAAAACATTATCTATTTAATATGTAACCAGTCAATACATTACTTGTGAGATATTTAGTGTTTTATAATTACAGCACATCTGAAATAGGACCAAGCGCATTTTAAGTGCTCTGTGATCACATAGGCAAAATGGATATTATATTAGGCAGTGCATTCCTAGGATATTCTCATCAGATTTTCCTATCCTCTTACCAACTCCATACCCCCTCAGTTATATCTCAATTCTCTCCATCTTACTATAGTACTAAGACTAATATTTTTTACTGTTAGGGAATTGTTGGCTCTTCCCATGCAAATAAGACATTTCAGGCTTTAATAATCATTTCTTTGTTTGCAGCTTACACTCAGTATTTGTGTGTCTGTGATATTTTTTTAAAAAGTGTAATTATTAATTATGCTGTGTAAAATATACACAACATAAAATTTAACATTTTAATCATTGTAAGTGTACATTTCAGTGCCATTAAGTACATTCACATTGTACTTGTACACATTGTACCATTCTCCCTTCCCCCAGCCCCGGGCAACCACTGTTCTGCTTTCTGTATCTATGAATTTGACTACTTTAGGTATTCCACATAAATGGAATCGTAAAATATTTGTACTTTTGTGTCTAGCTTATTTCACTTAGCCTCATGTCCTCAAGGTTCATTCATGCTTGTGTCAGAGGTTCCTTACTTTTTTAAGGCTGAACAATATTGCATTATATGTATATACTACATTTTGTTTATCATTCATCCCTTGATAGACATTTTGGCCACCCCCACATTTTGACTATTGTAAATAATGCTGCTCTGAACATGGGTGTACAAATATCTGTTCACATCCCTGCTTTCATTTATTCCGGGTATATATCTAGAGGTGGAATTTCTGGATCATATAATAATTCTGTTTAATTTTTTGAGGAATCCCCGTATCATTTTCCACAGTGGCCATATATTTTATGTCTCCACCAGCAACTACGATGTTTTCAATTTCTCCACACACTCTCCATCACTTGTTACTTTGTTTTTGTTTTTTTGTTTTCCTTTTTAAAAATAGCCATCCTGCATTTGTTTTTATTACCATTTTTCGGGTGACATTAGGAATATTTAGTAGCGGTAAGGCCAATTTGGATCTCAATTAATAGATCTGATTTAAACATTGTCTGTTATAAGACAATCATTTGTTCCATTTTTTGATGAATTGCTCTTCTGCTTTTTTTTTTAAGATTTTATTTATTTGACAGAGACACAGTGAGAGAGGGAACATAAGCAGGGGGAGTGGGAGAGGGAGAAGCAGGCCTCCCGCAGAGAAGGGAGCGCAGAGAAGGGAGCGCAGAGAAGGGGGCCCAATGGGGGCCTCGATCCCAGGACCCTGGGATCATGACCTGAGCCAAAGGCAGACGCTTAACGACTGAGCCACCCATACGCCCCTGCTCTTCTGCTTTTATTAACAACTCTTGGCTAGGATTTTGAAGCCTTACATTCTCATCTTGGCTCTGCCGTTACTCACCATCTGACTTCAGGGAAGTTGCTTAGTTTCTTTTATATTTAAAACATTCGGATAAGAATTTCTCACTTTATTCACAAGGTTATTATAATTATCAAATGAGGTAGTCAATTTAAAATGGATTTGAGGGGCCCCTGGGTGGCTCAATTGGTTGAGCGTCTGCCTTCGGCTCAGGTCATGATCCCAGGGTCCTGGGATCGAGCCCCGCCACGTTGGGCTCCCAGCTCAGCGGGGAGTCTGCCTCTCTCCCTCCCTTGGCCCTCCCTCCCCACTTGTACTCTCCCTCTCTCAAATAAATAAATAAAATCTCAAAAAAAAAATGTGTTTGAAAACTCTGAAACAATAGATTTATTTAAGGGATCAAAAGTTTATTTATGGGATTACCATTGTGGTTATTTGTACATCAAAGTGATTGGGTTTTACATTTTGGACATATAATGCACTTTGTAGAACATTTATACCTTCTGTTTTCATCTTGTATTTTGTGTCATCATTTTATTGTGTATCATTTAGAACAGCACAGGTACGGAGTATTAATACAACTATCAAAGGAAGTTATATTATTGAAGAGAAATGTTTTGTCCTTTCTTTCTTTGATTTCTAATTGTATATGCTCTTTAATTACTTTTTCATTTTAAAATTTGATTGATATTTTTACCCCTTAATTTGTCAGCTTGAGTTTAGGCAGTAATACTGACATCCTAGAGCCTATAAAAAACGAAAATTAAAGCCCAAGAAATCAATCTGTTTGTTTGACAAAGTTTTTGCTCTCTTTGTTAATATTTGCATGCAATTCCTAGATTGACTGAAGTTTGCTTTCTTTAAAGAAACAGTTCTTTCTGTTAACAGAAATACGGAAATTCAAATACTTGATTTATTGGGGGGGGGTTAGTGAACTAGGAAACCTACTTATTACTCTTCATTTTCCAACTAAGATATATGAACTACTCTTTTCAAAACCTGGAATTTTATTACTCCATTTAACGGAAATATCTGAAAGTTAGTAATTGAGTAGTCCTAGAGGAGAGCAAATTGTACACTCTGCTATGGTACTAATGAGTTTTGTTCTTTTTGAAACACTGAAAATGTTCAGATGCCAATTTAAAAACCTCCTTTAGGTACTTGATATCAGGATGGCGATCAGGGTTAAGTTTTTGGAAAAGTTACCTGCAGCGGTAATTATAATGGCAACATTTTGCATTGTCACAACTGAAGTATTTTATGTATGAGTGAGAAATAGCAAAAAAAAAAAAGTTAAAAGCAAATGCCCTGGGAAGAATCTATGACATAAGGAAACTAAAAAATAAGTAGTAAAATAAGAAATTCAACTATAAAATTTAAAAATATATATATTCTTTAATTTAAATTGGAAAGTAACATCCTGCAAGTATCTCTAAGTTGGAGTTTAAGAAATTTGCAGGTCAAAATCTATTATATATATACATATACTTAAGATTTTATTTATTTATTTATTCAGAGAGAGAGCACACATGAGCTGGGGGAGGGGCAGAGGGAGAAGGGAGAGAGAATCTCAAGCAGACTCCTAGCTCTCAGCTGGGAGCCCAATGCGGGGCTCGATACCAAGACCCTGAGATCATGACTTGAGCTGAAATCAAGAGTCAAATGCTTAACCAATTGAGCCACCCAGGAGCCGCCTCATATATATATATATATATATATATATATATATATATATATATATATATATAAAATTTTTTTAAGATTATTTTTGTCATTCTTTGAGACTCTGATATAGCAGTTTGTAGTCAGGCCTAGGGATGTATTGGTTTTCACAGCTGACTAGGTGGCAGAGTAGGGAAAACTGTTTTATGGTATCACATGAATAACTTTCTAATAGAATCACTTCATTACTTCTGAGTTCCCTTGTGCACTTACCAGTTACAAATAAATAGCTATATTTTACACATATAAATGTATGGTTTAATTTTGTTGATTTTGACACTTTGCCCATAACAGAAATATAGGTAAGAGACATTAGACTTGAGAAATTTCAAGATTTCCTAGGATCTTCCATAAGCATTCTCTGTCGAAAGCAGAAACTTAAATTATCTACTGGCATCATCTGAAAATTACAACATCAATTCTTTCTGAACTCATTTCCTCTGTACAACTTTGCTACCGAGGCCAAAGGTCTTTTGAGATATGGGAGGAGGCATTTAGTGCAATAATTGAAATACTTTAAGATTTCATTTAAAATATATAAGTAAAAGATGAAATAAAATAAAAATAAATAAATATGTGTAATAATTTTGCACAATATACTTAGCAACCATAGTTTGTATGTATATTTTGTACTACCCAAAGTGTGGTTCCATTTGCCAAGATCAGCAAGATCTTACTAAAAATGTAGAATCTCAACTCCACAAAAAACTTCTGTATTAGAATCTGCATTTTAATAATATCCCTGCATGATTTGAAAGCACATGAACGTTTAAGAAGTTCTACCACTGAGATGTTGGGGGAAAAAAACCTGCCTCCTCATCACTGAACTAGTCTAAAGAGAATATTTCTTGTATCTTAACTTTCTTAATCTAGTTTTGAATTTAGAATACCTTTAGCCCCCCCAAATTATCACTTTTTTCTCTGCAATCCGTTATTTAAAATTCTCATGAAGAGATCAACTCCTTCATTTTCTTAAACATATTTGGATGCTTACTATCTGCCAGACATTTAATCCTCATAAAAATTTAGTTTTTTAGCTATGAGAGTGTGTCCAGTTTGACAGAGTTAGTGAGTGGCTGAGTGAGGATGTCAACCCAGGCAGTGTGGCTCCCAAGTTGGTGCTCTTAACCACCACATGACATCTATTTGGTCATAGCCATGCTCAGGTTTCCTGCACCAGGCAAAGCCCAAGTGAGGAAGCTATTTGATTAGAAATAGCATTCAGATTACTAAAGCACTGCAGTGATGGTTCAATAGATGGAGGTACTTAACTATTTTTTCCTAAATCAAGGATAAAAATAATTCCTGATATTTAAGTGAAATATTTCATATGCTTGTACACATTTATTTCACAGCAGTATAAGGAATGAAGATCCTATCTTACAAGAATAACTATGAATTGAAAAATATTATTCTTTCTGTGCAGTAATCTAGCAATAGCTGTGATAATTCACAGATGACTGAGCTTTAGAGCCAGACAAAACAATAGAGGAGAGAGGAACTGTTTTATATAGATGTGAAATAAAATCTCACAGTTGCATATTCAAACATGGAACAATCAGGAAAATGGCATTTTGTTTGTTTGTTTGTTTTCCTCTGTCCTCCCTCCTATTATCATTTCTTATGTAGGATGCCCTGAAAATTGGTGGTAAATGTTTCGATTTGATATAACAATGTCATATTACTTGTAGTAGGGTAAAGATTAGGAGCATGTAATTAAGGATTTTTTTTTCCTTTGCAAACTAGGTTGCAGACCAAGGACTTAAAAAAGTATCTATTTCTATCCTTTTAATCATATACTCACAATGTCTCCTCGAACTCTAGATGAAAATCCTATTATATAGTTTAGCAGACAGGTAAGACTCAAGCCTTATCTGTAAGAGAACAGAAACCACTCTATGTCTGTAGTTCAAGAAGACTTAAAAGGTTATGACTGATAGAATTGGAAGAGGACCATTTGTATCCACTAAATATGTTATCAAGTTAAAACTCGTTTTTACACTGGGGAGAAGAGCTAGTGATGAGAGTGAAGAATATTGTAAAATCAAATTTGAGATGTTTATTGAAGCCAAATTGATGTCTACAATTATAATAAGTAATTGATGTAATTTTGCTTTTCAGTGTGTATGTACAGAGAGCCATCACTTCATGAAATTGGAGAAAAACAAGGGCGTTCAAGGAAAAGTTCTGGAACACCAACCATGAATGGAGGCAAAGTCGTGAATCAAGATTCAACATAGCTGAGAACTCTTCCCTTTGTCCCTCTCTCATCCCTTCCCTTTCTCCCCTCCCCTTTACCCACCTCCGAGTCCCAATAAATCCACCCAAGGAGAGGAAAACAAAATGGCAACCCAGGACCTAGTGACTAAGATTCTGCACTCAAAAATCTTCCTTTGTGTAGGACAAAGAAATTGAACCAAAGCTTGCCTGTTGCAATGTGGTAGAAAGTGCACATGCACAAATACTAGCACACATAAAATCAAGGGAAAAAAATAAATCAAGACACCACAACATTGTGCTGTTATTAATAGAAGGCTAATTATAATGAAGACATAACTATGATGAATTTGAAATAAAGTTATTATCTTAAAGACAAGGGTTTTGGAGAATTGAACTTACCAATCAATGTAATACCCTGAGTAACTTAAACTTTGGATAATGCTGTGATGTGCTTTGTGTTGAATTTGAATTTTATTTGGGCATCTGGAATTGACACATAATTACATCCTGTTTCCAGGATTTTTTTTTACCATGATACTGAACATGTACAAATTATAGATTGTTCTAATGCCCATATGGTATAAGCCAGGAATCGTTTAAAAGTTTAAAGTTTTATTCTTGAATTTGTTACTTACAATTATTTTATGCAAAAGATAGACTTTTGTTGAATTTAATGGTATTAACTGATTCCATTCCTTCATAAAAAGAGTTTCAGATTAACCTAGTATATTATCATATTTTTTTATCAAAGGAATTAATCCAGGATCTCATTTTTTTAGTTATTTAGGGAAAAAAATGTGTTCTAAGGCTGAGTTTACTTATGGGAATTCTGTGTCATTGCCATGCCTGGGCAGTGATGAATAAGGTATATGCTCTTATCATTTGGCCTGATTTTTCACACTGTGCACAGCTTTGAGAGTATAGGTGCATGTCTAGCTGTGTTAGAGAATTTTGTACCATCTCTTGCAGCAGGAAAGAAAGAAAAGGGGTTTCACACAAGGAAATAAATCCTAGGGGTCAAAGCAGATCGTATTTGCCTTTATACCTTACCAGAGTTTTATGTATGTAGCATTTTCCAAACTTCAGGAAGAAATTGGGAGGCATGGCTGTGAAATTCCTGACTTACTATCTCGTGAAGCCAGTGGCTTGCTTGTTGCTATATATCCTTGTTAATAAGTCTAGTTGACAATAACTCTGTCTCCTAGAACACAGAAGGGAACTTGATACACTGAATTTTCAAGGGGTATAGAGAACAGCTATGGTTCCAATGCACAGGCTTGTGTGAGCTTAATGTAGTTAAAAAAAATAAAAGAACTCAGTGTAAGGACTAGGCAAATGCATAGTTAGGAATACTCAAGTATTAGAAAAATATTAGGGAAGAAATGAACGTTGTACAATTGCCTTGGGGAAAAAAATAGATCTACTTAGTCCTACAAATCAGGAATGGTATAGAGACATCCAAATTAAAACAAAACAGAATGTTAAAAAATGTATGCAGAATTATGGATATTATCAATGAGAAGACTTAGCATGTTACTTCTCCTATAGCTCTACTGTCCAGCATGTATTGTTCCAAATATGACTCCCTAAAATATATACACTTTGCAGAAGCTCTAGGCCTTCACTTAAATGACCTTGCCATTGGTTGCTGTATTCTTTCAAAGTCAATGTAGTTCCCCTCACTCTACACAATCATTATTCTTTAATAGTGGTTTGTGTCCTTCACCAAGTACTCTATTTACGTTATCAGGAGGTTAGCAGAAAATGAAATGGAGGAATTTGCCTTATCGGTTGTAAAGAATAAAAGTTAGGCATCTAGGCAAGGATTTTGAACACACATTTGCAAAAGTTATTTGTTTAACCAAAATATTTTGAAAGTAACAAATAAAGACATTTAAGTTAAAAGGAAAAAAAAGAATGTTCTCTTCTAGGAAAAAAATACCCTTGTAAAAAAAATTACCAATCTGGTTGTATTTCTCCTTGTCACTCTTGATTCAGCTTGATTTTAAACACACCTGTCACTTGTAGGAACAAACAAATCCCATGCACAAAGCCTCGTTTTCTTTGAAAAAATAAAAAGAAAGAGGCTTCTACAAAATGGGCCACAGGCTCATTTAGCATGAAATGACTTGAGATTTTATGGTGACACACACACACACACACAACCCACAAATTCATCAGTAACACAATTGACAATTTCACAAAGTGTTATTAATTACACTAATCATTTCATGACAATATATTTAATCTGGTTCAATATTATGAAAAATGTGATAGAGATATAAACTCCCAACACAATTTTCCCCTCAATTGACAATGGCTGTCCATCATTTATCACCGAGACTCCTATTTGTCTTCTTCCTGATAGCAATTAAGAAACAGAAGTCTAACCACCCAATTTCTCTATTGTTTTTTTCATATCATTGAAGCAAATGTTGACTACAGTAAAATGTTTAGAAATTAGCTTTGCCTTATTTATAATTAATTTTGAAGAATAAATTGGAAACCTCCTATTTCTTTTACATATTAACCTGACAAAAACTGTAGTTTAGAGCGTAGGGTGAACATTTGCTTAACTGCTGCTTACTTTTTAAGTACATAAAACCTTTAATAGAAAAAGTCAGTATTCACTGCCTAGGTTTTCAAACAATTACCAAATATAAACATATAATTATTCTATTTCCTCCAAAAACATGAGCCAGTTTAAATAGTTTTTCAGGTTCTTCCAAGTGAAAGAATTCTTTACTTTGATTTTTGTCATTCCAATTTCTGGGTCTCAATTCATCCATATCTTATGTTCCCATAAATAAAATAAGCTCTTTTTTTAATGCATTGGGATATTCTCAGGAAAAATACAACTTTTAGTAAAGCTTTGTAATTGACTATGTACATATAAGTTAAGATGTGTTTATTCTAAGAGTCCTTATTGTAACATGTTTCAAAATCAATGGGCTTAAGAATGAAAACAAAACTTTTGAGAATCTCAAAATAGTTTTTTGGTCAATATACTTCACTTGATTTTTAAGCTAGATGTTTGAGGTATAGAAACAAAATGGTGCTGAAGTTCCATTTGCTAATTTAGAGCCTTTTGTGCTTCAGGAAACTGGAGGACAGCCAGCCAACCTGTTCTTGATTACAGTAGTAGTTTGGGTTTTGAATTTTACATATGAATTTCATAGCACATTTTTAGCTGCTATGGATTGGCGCAATAAAAAGACATCAATTTGATGTAAATTGTGATGCTTTATGGGCCTCATTTTAATCCAGATAGCTTTTTAGAAGAATTCTTCAATTTAGGAAAATGACACGGCTGTAGATAGGTATTATATCTATGGATGGTGGTGCTGTGGTGCCACTAGCAAGAGATGAGAGTATTAAGGGCAAAGTAAAGGATGAAGAATGGCTTATTGTGTATTGCAACGTTTGAAGGTCCTAATTTGAGACCACTGATTTCTTGGTGAAGAAGCATGACTACATCAACAGTAATTTTTTTAAACACAGACCCAGAAATAGCAAATCTACTATCCTCATGGCTTAGTCTACAAGGTCTTGCTCTGAGAAGGTTTTTCCATGATGTTACTTAATTTCGTCTGCACAAGGTGAGACACACACAAACATCAAAATTCCCTGCTCATTTTAATAGCATAAAAGGCTGAGATTATTTCTCTGTCATAAAATTGTAAATAGCATTTTTTAAATCAGAATCACATTTAAAACAGTGGATTGTTCTACAAATATATATGTGTATATATACATATGCTTCTGAAATTAGGATATATAGAGTTTTTATTTGACTTGTGTTCTTTAGTCATAGCTAATCAAAAAATAAAGATATTTGAATGCAAAACTTTATATACAAATGTATATTTCTAATGGTAATATAAATTGCCACTTTATAATAAAAAAAGGAACTGGTAGAAATAATAATCAAAGCACATGCTCCTTCAGAACTTCAGTGATTCTGAATTTCCTCTTTAACATAGAAGCGAGGGGTTTTTTAATTTATTTTTAAAAAGTTATCTTAAAAAGCTATACTTCCTGACATAGATTCCATGAAAAGTCATTTCGGATTGAAAAGTTATGGTTGAGGGCAGGAAAAAGATGTTAAATGCAGATCTTTATTTTTTAGGATTTTTCCTTGGAGCCCAAGTTAAAAATTCAATATTTAAAATCTAAATTACATGAAAACTGCTAATGTTCAGAGATGATATATTAGGCTTCAGCAACAGAAGCAAAAATATATTTAACAGTACAATAGCTTTGAAATAATGTCCTCATAAACATTGCATCATTAGATGTTCTATTAGTTGGAAAGAATGAGTTGATGTTTCTTTGTCTTTGCTCCAAGCACAACTTGAAGACACTGGCATTCATTTTACTTAAAGTTGTTCAAAAGTCCAAAATATACTCCCATGAATATAATTGGTATTAGATCCATTACAAGGTTAAATGTTACAATTTTAAGAAATTATTGACACTGAAATGTTTAATAAACATGTTGTATGAGAAACTGAACAAATTAATGTTTCATTTTTGCATTGAAGCACAGACTATTCAAATCATTATTTTTTGAGATCAGATTTGTAAAATGTTTATACATCACAATCTTCCTGAAGTAAAAAGCATTTAAAATCTTGAGATGCTCATGCATGTAGACAAAATACTTGCACTTCTTTGTTTTTTTAGCATTAAACTTCTCTGGGAAGTCTCTCTCGTTTTTAAAAATGTGTTTATCCTATAATGTGTCAGTGAAAAAGTGCTGTGTCTTATAAAAGAAGATCAAAATTAGATTCACAGAAGGGGAATAAGTCAGAATTTTTATTGAACATCATAGCCAAAAGTAAAAATTACTTGCTAAATATGAAGAACCTAGTGGTCAACCTAATGTCTTTTTGAGGATTAAGAACTAGAGCACATTCATTTCTTCATTGATTCATAATGTACTAATTAGAGATGTGGTTGAGTTTAGGGATTGTAAACTAAATTTTAGTCTCAAAAAAAATCTAAGAAAGGCAGACACATAAATAAATAAGGTAATACCGGAAAGTAAATGTTACAATAAGCTTTTCCATGCAACTGACAATGCAGCGATGAAGCCTAACGGGAAAACAGGGCTTGAAAAGAGAGTAGATATTTACTGAGCAATAAAAGAGAGATGACAAGGAGCCCTTCAAGGAGAGGAAATAGTTTGAAGACAAGTTATGGAGACATGAAAGTCACACTTTACTTGGGAAATACTTATGAATGAAAGGTGGAAAGAGTGTTCAGATGAAGAGATGGGGGGCGGGGAACTGAGTTGATGAAGAGATGGGGGGCGGGGAACTGAGTTGATACCAATAAAAATGAAAAGTCAAAGTTTTGTCAAGGCGGATTTTGGATTTGTTTGAGCCTCTGTATCTGTTACGATGCTTCTGGTTGCTCTGAACAGAATCCCCAAACCAA
The DNA here is from genome assembly GCF_004348235.1 of Phoca vitulina. Taxonomy (NCBI): domain Eukaryota; kingdom Metazoa; phylum Chordata; class Mammalia; order Carnivora; family Phocidae; genus Phoca; species Phoca vitulina. The sequence continues at coordinate 52,184,829 of NW_022589711.1, forward strand.
ACTGGCACTTCTCCGGGTTCACACATCACCAGTGAGGCTTAATTTGTCTGCAGTTCTTCCAGCTCTGCCCACCTCCACATGTGAGAACTTCCCTCTGCCAGTCAGGTATTCCTTCTCAAGTTATGAGTCGCTGACACCAGAGATGTATATAATCTGTTCTCTCTTACAGTCCCGCCGAAAAAAAAATCTAAAATCTCATTGGCCCAATTTGGGTAATGTATCCATACTTGGATGAACCACCGTGGCTAGGAATTTGAGATGGCTTGACTAGTTAAGTGAACCTGAGCTTTTCTTGGACTTGTCTGATGGATGTACTTCCCCAAGGATACACAGGTCTGCATAAATGAGGGGTGAATATTTGAATAAAATTCAGCGTCCATTTGTCAAAAGCAGTTGGAAATGAATGCCGAGTAGCAAAACACAGCACATTTCCATTTTAGTTAATGAATGTATTTCCTACCACAACTCGTTGGATTTTCTAAAAACTGGCAGAGAAAATTTTGCAAATATTAGTGAATTAAAACTGCTGCCATAAACCACGGGGGGACAAACAAAGGCATTATAGATTCAATTCCCTAAATGCCTGCTATGCAAAGGCACTGTGTGGGTCACTGAAGAAGACACGAACTGCTGCAGTTTTAAAGAAAAGTGATGCATTTGACCACTCAATATATCTGTCAGTGCTTTTAGATGAGCATCACAGAGAGGACTAGAAAATGCAGGTTGGCAATTTTAAATCAGAAGTTTATATCATATCTACTTTCTCATACCCATTAAAAAAAAAAGAACTGCAAGGATTAGGCTCTTACAAAATGCTTGTCAAAATATCACCCAACAGTCATTCCAAGTCTTAAAGTCATGGCTATTTGGGACTTCAAAGTCACCTGGGACAGCCATTTGGGCCATACTCAAGTCTTTTCTATAGATTATGGCATATGTTTGAACACTGGATGATGATAAATATTTAATCTCCCAAAGCAGCCTATTGCACTTGGCAGCAGTACTAGTTTTATAAAGTTCTTCTTTATATGAAGTAACTTGTTCTTCTGTAGCTTCTACCCATTGTTTCAAATTTCACACCCTAGGTCTAGTCAATGTCAATTTAATCCTTTACCTGTGGGAGTCATATAGATATTTGAAGATCATAGTCATCTCTTTCTCACTCAAGTGTTCTCTACTCATGTGAAATATTTTCAGGAATTTTAAATATTTTGTTTACCATTCTGTTTACTTCACTCAGAGCAAACACTAATAACTTGGAGTGCATAACCCAACATGATATTCTCAATATAACTGGTCCAGAGACACTCCCTCATTCTCATTATGCTAACAATATTAAATTAAGATTACATTAGTTTTTTTAACAATCTCATAAAAATTTTTAACATTCAAGTTTATTTTCATTAAAACACCTTTCATCTCTATGACTCAAATTAAGATGGAGTTTTGCTAATAGACTGATAAGAATAATTCTAATCTGATTAAGTCTTTGAGAAGCATGAACTCCAAAAATACATACACAGAATTTTCCAGATGTACTATGAAATTCCCATCCAGTAATTAATCATGAATCATCTATTTAACTTTGTGTGATTACACCTAACTCTGTGTGATCAGATCAATCTGTTTTGGGGCTTGACCGCAATGCACTTCATCTCACCTCACTTAAACTGGGTTGAGGTTGCAGAAATGATCATTCTGATGGAAGCTCTTTATCTTAGGAAGTATGTGACTTTATAGAAGACACGAGGTTTTGCTCCATTTTAAACTGTCTCTCCTCACTTTAGTCTCCTCCATTAATTTAATTAGCAATCCCCCAATAATTACATTAATTAGACTTATAAGAATCATTACTCAGTTTCCCATTGATTTCATTTTTTCATTCTGCAATTTTAAATTTTGCTTACTTATTTCAATAGTCAATTTCAGACCTCTTCAAATTCCTATTCAAAGTTTTCTTCTCTGAGTCAGCTTGCAATGTTCTGGTGCACTCTCTCAAAAGTTCTTAAACTGATAACAATTCTGAGGCTTTGAGGACCAGAGAATGCCTTTTTGCTTACCTTTGCCTATGAGTGACAATTAGGCAGGCATCAAATCCTTGAGTTACCTTCTTCCATAGAATTCTCTTAATGTTTCATTGATTCCCAGACCCTTTTTGTTTTGTTTTGTTTTGTTTTGAAGGGGAGATAATATGCTTTATTTGAAAGTAATATGCATTCTCTGAGCATGAGTTTTCACAGTATTTCTTAAGAATTTAAAATATTATTGATGCTGTTATGTTATCTTTCTAAGCCATTTAACAAGCTTATCTAGAAAACAATATATTTTAATTAATGTGCTATGTCTCTTACATAGATATTGATGTATTAGCCCTGCCATCCATTGTAACTTGTTATCTTGAAAAAGATGTTCCTGACCCAGAGAAGCACAAAGACGCATACACAAGGAGAACACTATAAGAGGAGGTCTTTAATATATAAGTTATATGTCAGCCAATCTATGCTTTGACTTGATTCTGTCAACCCCATTTTCACCCTTGGCTTCATCTTTTTGCTCTAACTCTGCATTTCCAGATTGTTACACCACTTGGTTGACTAACTTAGCTTTGAATTAGTTTACATTTTTTACCCGAATTTTTTGAGTAGTCATTCTTTCCTTGGCCAGATAACTCTGTAATAATAGCACAGATTCTGTTGGCTCAGCATATCTGGTTAAATAGGAGAACATCCATCACAATACCCTTATTTAATGGTCTCACTGGTACAACCCCACCCACACTATAGCAGATAGCCTGTGTAGGTACATCTCAACACACATGCAAACTAAGCATGGAATTATGGGCAAGGGTGGCAATGACCCACTTGACTAACCCATTCTCCGTCTTAAACGCTAGAGCTATTTTTGACCTGCCTCAAAACAAATGACTATGGTCTGTTAGAATATAGCCAATATAACTGTGGACTTGCAGGGGGCTCTCCACTTCTCTGATGGAGAATACATAGCTATCTGGAACTTGGTCCTAAGAGCAGGAATTGAAATGGTTAACGTCCCTTCTTCTTGCTTCCTCCATCCATTGCCTCTACAACTAGACTTGGGTTCTGGTCAAGTGTATGTATCTGTCTTCCAGGTGAAGGACTCCAGTAATTAAATCATCAATTAAAATGCATATGATGATTTAATTTTCCAGCCTTTTCCATTTATTTACAGGAACAAAAGGACCCATTCAGTTCCTATTACTGGACCTCTTCAGTGGTTCTTATCCTCATTGCATGTTAGAACTCAGGCTCAAGCCTCAAGCCTCAAGCCTAGAAAAACAGATAAAATTGGTTTGGAGTGAAGACAGGTGATTCTTATCTGTAGGGGTTGAGAATCACTCCACTCAATGACCTCCTTAAAAAGCATATTTAATATTTATTAAGTGCTATTTAAGACTGGATGAATGTGGATTTCCAGACTTCTTGTGAGTTATGAGTATCCATGAGAGTTATGAGAAGACTCCCTTTCTGATGAGGTTTAGACAATCTGAATAGCAGGGGGTAGTAGATGCAAAGCTACGGCCATGTCCCTGCCATATTCTGGCATCTCCTAGAGATGGTGTAGTGGTATATTCATTTTATTTTATTTATTTATTTTTTAAAGATTTCATTCATTTGACAAAGAGAGACACAGCGAGAGAGGGAACACAAGCAGGGGGAGTGGGAAAGCAGGTTCCCCGTGGAGCAGGGAGCCGGATGCGGGGCTTGATCCCAGGATCCCAGGATCACGACCCGAGCCAAAGGAAGATGCTCAACGACCAAGCCACCCAGATTCCCCAGTGTAGTGGTATATTTAGAGATTTCTAGATAAGGACTTGGCCTTATATTAAACTTGTCTATATATTTGGAATTAACTGAAGGATAATTTCTTCTGTCTGAGCCCAGAGAGATGTTTATCTAAACAGCCCCATTAAATGAGTGCTTACTTTTCTGCACAAGATATTTGGATCTGGATGAGGTCAATAAGTGTGGCTGCTGTCTTGGAATAGTAGCCCCCAAAGTCATCAAGGGCATCCTTGAATTATCTGGACCTTTGTAGAAAACTGTCTTTATTTCTCATCTCTACTGTCATGGTTCACCGTGCCATTTTGTTTAGGGTGAATATGCTAAAACATGCTTCTCTGTTACTTGGAAAGAAGTTCACTTTCCCCTGACTGTGTAGTTTTAGCTATGAGATTCTCTTAGTGCTGTGGTCTGTCTGGTTTGCTGTCTTGGATCAAACCATCAGTTCCTGGGACAGAATTAGGTTACAATAGTTTTTTCCACACTTTGACTCAGAGCATACTGTCCTCTAAAATTGTCACCCCTGATATTTTCTTCTCTGACCAGCACTATCCTCTAGAAACCAAATAAGAGGCAACACGTGACTCTTCCTCTGTTACATGTACACTGACTAACACTGTCACAAGCAAGTAAAGAATATTCACGTCTGTTCCAGAAAGCTAAGCAATTCAGTGGTATTTGTTTCTGTATTTTACCATGTAAGCCCATCTACCCTGTATTTCTCCAGTCCTTGTCCTTATCTTTTCCATCAGAAACACAACCTGTCAAGGTTCATATGACTGCTTGATTTGCCCTGATGATGAGAAAGGAGAGTCAGAAATTTCCTTCAGGTTGTCTTGAGTTCCAGTGCTTAGAACCTGTTGAATGCAAGGAGAATGCCACAAAAGAACACACCTGGAAACCGCCTCTGTCAGAATGGCAGCCAACTCTCAGGAAAAGCTGGGGGAAACTTGGTCCTCCTTTATTTTCCAACAGGAGGAGACTGGAAATTGGGTGAGACCCAATATATTATCATAGGGCTTGATGCCATTTCATCCATCTTTGACTCTCTCCTTATATGGTTATTGGTTTTTCCAATGGAGCTCCTAGTAACACATTCCCCAGGCACAGGTTCATGACTCCCATCCAGTGAACCCTGAATTCAGTCCTAACTAGATGCAGCCTCATTGCCCTCATTTTATCATCATCATCATCATCACCATCATCAATATCATCATATCTCAGCAATACCATAGAGGACTGGAACAGAGTATTTGGTATAGTAATCAGTGATGATACTTATGAAGTAAGAAAAACTCTCATCTAAATCTACTCAGTGTAGGAGCTCGAGTAAGTGAATTCCCTTCTGATTCTCATTTTCCTCACTGTAAAATGGAAGAAATTACAAAGTAGGAATTAATTTGATTGTCTAATATTCCTTATCCATCTTGAAAATCTATATCTTTTAATTGGTATGTTTTGGCCATTTTCATTTAATGTAATTTTTAAAAAAGATTTTATTTACTTATTTGAGAGAGTGAGAGAGAGAGCATGAGTTGGGGGTAGAGGCAAAGGGAGAGGGAGAAGCAGAATCCCCATTGAGCAGGGAGCCTGACATGGGGCTCTATCCCAGGACCCTGGGATCATGACCTGAGGGGAAGGTAGAGGTTTAACGACTGAGCCACCCAGGCATCCCAACATTTAATGTAGTTAATGATATGTTTGGATTTGATTTACATTTTTATATTTGCTTTCTGTTTGTTCCCTTTGTTAACCATCTGTTTTGCATTTCTTTGTTTCCCCTTTCCTGACTTTTTTTGGATTATTTGGTGGTTTTTCTAGGGATTACAATATGCATGTTTAATTTTGTACGGTTTATTTAGAATTGATATTTTACCACTTCGGATGGAATGTAGAAAACTTACCTCCTTGTAGTTCTCTTTAGCCTCTCCTCTTACATTATGGTTATCTACATACATTGATGCCCTTATCAGACAAGGTTAAACTTTCTGCTTTTTTTTGCACATATTTTAAAGAGCTTAAGGACAGATTAATCAATTATATTTACTCAGATGTTGGGCATTTTTGTTGCTCTTTCTTTGTTCCTAATGTTTCAAGTTTGCTTTCCATAGCATGTCCCTTCGGTCTAAAGAATTTCCTTTAACAATTTCTTTAGAACAGGTTTGCTGGCAATGAGTTCCCTTAGTTTTCCTTTGTCTGAAAGTGTTTCTATTTCATCTTTATTCCTGAAGTATATGTTCACTGGATAGAGAATTCTGGATTGACAGTTCTTTTCTTTCAGCACTTTAAAACTATGGTGCAACTTCTCTCTGGCCTCCATGGTTGCTCTCCTCTTGGTAATGTGTCATTTGTCTCAGGGTGCTTTTGGGATTTTTTTCTTTCCCTTTAACTTTTAGCAGTTTATTATAATATGTCTGGATGTGAATTTATGTTTATTTTGTTTGGCCTTCACTGAGCTTCTTGGATCCATGGTCAGGTTCTTTTGCCAAATTTGGGACATTTTCAGACATTATTTCTTTAAATACTTTTTCTGCACTGCCTTTTTCCTCTTCTTCTGAGATGCCAATGACATGAATGCTAGACTTTTGTTGTTGTTGTTGTTGTTGTTGTTTTCCCACAAATATCTAAGGCTTTTCACTTTTTAATCTTTTTTTTTTTTGTTATTGTTCAGATTGAATAATTTTTATTGAGTTTTCTTCAAGTTCATTGATTCTTTCCTCTGTCACCTCTATTCTGCTACCGAGCTGGTCAAGGAAGGTTTTTGGTTTTAATCTTGATTATTATGTGGATAGGTCTAAAATTCCCATTTAGTTCTTCTTTATATCTCTTTTCATTTAGTACTTTTTCTATTTTTCCTTTGGTTTTTAGAGTCAGATAATTCTAACATCTTTGTCATGTCACCATTTGTGTCTGTTGATTGTATTTTCCCATGCAAGTTGAGATTTTCTTGGTAGCTCATATGCCAAGTAATTTCTTAATTATATCTTGAACATTTTGAATGTTATATTATGAGGCTCTGGATCTTCTTTAAGTCCTAGGACAGTGTTGACATTTTTGTTTTTGTATTCAGTACCTGGTTAGGTTCTAAGTTCCAATTAGCCTCCGGTGTCTGGGGTTCCAATGCCTATAGTATACTTTTCAAAGCATTCACAGTGCTACTTGGATCTGTCTGGTGTATATGCCACCTACTGGCCAGATTCAGACATAAGCAGTGTTATATCTAGTCAGTTCTCAAAGTTTTCTGTATGTTAAATAGTATCAGATCCACAAGTTCACAGCTTGGGAAAGAGTCCAACACTTACAAACAATTATTTGAGGTTGATCTCCTAAGTTTTTTGCTCTCCATGACCTTCTTATACATTCTGGTTCCTGGGTTGGGGGTTCTTCTTATTTTGTCTTTCGGCTAGAAACCTAGAACTTTAGTTATCCTGCTCTCCAGTGCACTCCTGAAGTGTGCCCACACCATGAGCCAAATAATGGAAGGACAAACAAGACAGAAAACAATTATGGTTGGTCCCACCTTCTTGGAATTACATCTCCTCTGCTGAAGGTGGAGGAAGTTTCCACTCCTTAGAGTTTTGGCTACTGTGGGCTCCCATTATGCCACAGGATTGCTTAGGAGCTGGGCCATGGGATGACAAAAAGAGAGAGAGAATACTACAGGGGGTTTCCACATTCTCTCTGAATAGTATGATTTCCCTTTCTGCAACTTGAGCCAGTTTTAGAGGGCTTCTCCTTAGCTCTCTCTTTCTACTCCTTTGTGCCCACTGCAGTGTTGGCTGGGAGATATTGGGGGAAAAAAATAATAAAGTCACCACCAATTCATTGGTAATTGAATTCCGGACATCTTCCCCAATTTACTTACTACTTTTTGGAATCCTCAAAGAGCTGCTCTGTGTATTCTGTCCAGACTTTATTCAGTGCAAAACAGAGAGTGACTGGTACTTACTCCATCTTACCCAGGCTGGACTCCTAATATTCTTTAAAACTCCAAAAATTTAATGATGCTTATTTATATTTTAATTATCCTATCTAGTCATTTTACTGAGTGAGTCTTCCCTGCTCCCCTCAAAGGTCAGGTACCAAGCAAAAATATAAAACCCAGGAAAATGGAAATCAAATATTAAATATTCTGATACTTTACCAATCCTGTATGATCTAAAGAAAAGTGAAAGGCCCCCATCCGAGCTATCTGCACCTGAATATAAAATGTCATATTATATTACTTTCAAAATATGGATTTTGAAATAATATTTTAAAAAGTAAAAAATATAAACAGCTAATCTCAACCTTTCCATTAGGTCTGATTCATATTTAGAAATTTGGGAGAAAATGGCTCTTAATTGGACACTTTTAAAGATTGTCATAGGATCATCCTACAAGCCATAGTTATAGCTCAGTGCTTCAAAAGAAATATGAAAGCTGGCCACCTGTAGAAATGCATAGAGTCAAAACAGCCGACCTCCTTTTCTCCAGCATAATCTGTATCATGGCTTAAGTAAGTGGGGCACTGAGGGGCAAGTCTGCAGTGACTGTCATTCATGGTGCATTTCTTCTGCAAATCAATTACACTTTATATACATAATCATGTCAGAGCCTGACTAAGAAAGTCTGCAAAATCTTTTCACAGAAGACTCAAAAGGATTGGAAAAAATATCATTCTCTGATACCCACATAATAATTATAAAATATAAAATGCCAGTAGAAACACATATGCACGCCATCATTCTTGACAGGTCCTCCAAATAAAATATTAATTTATTTAAATCAAAGGTCAGTTCCCATATTTAGCTCATATGCAACAGTTTTTTTTTTTAAAGCAACTAAAAGTTTTCAGTAGCCATTTGATTTTTAAGAAAAAATAAAGACAGTATAATTACATGTTTCTTGGCAGAAAGAATCATGTTATATTTGCATTTTAGATGTAATTTGAATCTTCAACTTTTTACACTATTTTATTTCTTTGTGCACCAATCTATTCTATTGGACCGTGAGGTCTTTGAAGGTCATAAGTAAAGTTTATTCAGCTAGGTTGATACAAAACAGAATTTAACAAATGTTCTTCAAATCATTTCAAATATGCAAAGAGTTGATCATAAAAGTTCAATAAGAAGTAATGGGTTTTTTAGCTGGCCATATCAAAGGAAAAAATTCCTGGCAAGACATTTTTTAAAAAACACTCATGAAAATTTATTTTCAGCAAAACAACTCTCTCCATTTAACTACAGTATGTGGCATTCACTGTACTACTGCTAGGTTTTTTTTTTTTTTTCTCCTTTATTCAACGTTACTTTACTGGTGAAACATTTAAGCCAGTATTCTAAGTGGTGTGTGGGAGTTTTCTCAGAGCACATATCTTGTTGCTATATAATGGGATATGTGCATATATTTTAACTCCCACATAATCTTCCGAACTGCTCTGCTGAAGTCTGCACAGCATATAATCTAGTTAGATGGTTTCTTCCTGGGATTCTGGTTTTGAAATTATCTCAAGGCTGAGTGTAACCTTCTATAGGGTTCAGATTCAATACGGAGAAATTTCCCCCTTTGTCAGCAAAAATCTTCACTCTTAGTTGAATCTTCAGCATTCTATGGTGCCCAGAAAGCAAATTATTTAGGGCAGCATTCATCCAATAGATAGATAATGAAAGCCACATATGTAATTTTAAATTTTCTCATAGCTATATTAAAAAGGTAAAAAGAAACAGATAAAATTAATTTGTGTAATACAATATATATAGCCCAATATATCTAAAATATTACCATCTTAACATATGATCAATATAAGAATTATTAATAAGGTATTTTAAATTTTTGTGTGAAGTCTTTGAAATCTAGTGTGTATTTTATACTTACAGCAGATCTCGACTCAGACTAGCCATGTCACAAGTGCTCTATAACCACATGTGGCTAGTGGTTGTCTAATTAGAAGGATAGATTTAAAAGAAACGGGATGAAAGGATTGAAAGAGATCACTGAGGTTCTCTTCCTACCTCTTTTCTAATATTTGAATATTCCCATATGATCTATAGACATTTTTCTCTAATCCAAAATGTTTTTCAAGTCCTGCAGTATCCTACCTGGTCCAATATCACCTTCCTGATTCTCTGAGTCTTCTACTAATGCTACCATGTCTCTTTGCTCAATGACACCTCTTTCTGTCACTGGATCCTGGCTTGGGGTAATTTTTTCCCATGGCTGTTGTACTTATTTTTCCACTATGCAGAATATACTTCATTCTTGCTATCTTCAACCCAACGATTTTCTCTACTCTTTGCTTTTATGACTAATCAATTCCTTTTAGGTCTCAAATTCATTTGTCTTTCTCAGGGAAGATTTCCCTGAATCCCCAAGAGCTTTCTGAGAGCATGGCTGACACAACATATTGACTATCATCTTCATAACACCTGCTATAGAGGTTCCCCTTCTAGTGAAGAAACATATACATGAGGTCATACAGTCATAAACCAAGTACATTGTTGGTGCTTAATTAGTATTGTTTGAATGAATAGCATGACTGATTAAATGAATGAAAGAATGAAAATATCAGAAAGAAAGTGATTTATTAAAGGTCTCATAGTTACTAAGTTGTAAGTCCTGGACCCTAGTCCAACTAAGCTCACACAATTTAAGCATTTAAAGAGATTACAGCTTAAAGGAGATGCAATCATTATAGTATGGACAGTAGAGTTAAAAATAGCCATGCATTCTGGAATTTTTGGTTATGGTAAGTTTCCCATTTCTGAAAATAACATAAAATATGAACTGCTGATGGTAATGTAAACTGGTATGAGTGTTCCGGAAAGCAGTGTCTCAATACCTGGACTACACCTATGACCTAGTCAAACCATGTTTGAGTATATATCTCAATTCTAATTCAGGTTCAAAAGGAGAAAGAGATGAGAATTCTATTGCAGTGTTGTTTGTGTTGGCAAAAAATTATAGACAATGTAGGTGTCCCTCACTGGGGGCAGGAAGGTAGGGAGTGGGTAAAATGTAGTGGATACACACCAGCGTGTACTACACAGAAGTTAGAAGCAACTGACTAGATGTACACACAGCGACATCAGTGGGTCTTAAAAGTTCACTAATGAAAAAACAAAGGACAGAATCAAATGTTTATGTAAGGCACCATTCATATAATTTTTTTTATTATGTTATGTTAATCATCATACATTACATCATTAGTTTTTGATGTAGTGTTCCATGATTCATTGTTTGTGTATAACACCCAGTGCTCCATTCAGTACGTGCCCTCTTTAATACCCATCACCAGGCTAACCCATCCCCCCACCCCCTTCCCCTCTAGAACCCTCAGTTTGACTCTGAAAAACCATTCATATAATTTAATAATACACATTGTATATACATATATATAAAACAATGAAACACATTTTAAAAGAAAATATGAACAAAAAGATACACACTAAACATATGAGAAGATCAAAATTGTTATCTATAGAAGGAAGGCATAGTGATAGTTGGAAATAAAGACAAAAGAAAATAAAATTAATGTCTTATATAGGTCACTGATAATGTGTCATGAATTGAGACATAGAACTGATTTAACCCTCAGAAATTGACAGCCAAAATTAGAAGAAAACTTTTAAAATATATATAATATTATATGAATATATTTAAAATATTTTTGCTTGTGTAACTCACTCATACTCTTTTTGAGTTGGACCTCTTCGAAAATATTTCTTTCTTTTTTCCTTTCTTTGCTCTCCTCCCCTCCTGTCCTTTTTTCTCCCTTCCACTTCTTCCCTTCCCTTGCATTTCATTTTCTATCCTCCTCTCCCCCTCCCTTCTCCTGCCCTCCCCAGACACTCTGTCTCTTTCCTTTCTTGTCTCATCTTTAGCTAATTTGAAGTGGTCATTTTAGAAATAAGCAGCTGCTTGAGATGTTCAAGAGGGTTCTGTATCATCCTGACAATCATTTAATAAAAACAGCTTGTTAAGTGGACCCAGCAACCATGCTGTCTACGCAAATAACTGTCCTAACTATCCCTTAATAAAAACAGTGCCTACACCTCCCCAGTTATTCCTTCTTTATAACTCAACTCCCAGTAGGGCATTAACAATCCATTTTTTTTTCAAGTGTTCACTTACTTTGTTAGATGCTCTGGGCAAAATCATTCAATGAACAAACCAACATAGTCACCATCCTAGATGACAGACATATCAAGATCGATACGATATAGTTACTGAATTCTGGAAGATTCCATTCTAGTGGAGAGTATACTACAAGTGATTTCATCATAAACTACAATTTATAGGCTTGGTTACATGATATTCTGATATAATCATTTTGACATAAGCTGTTTTGACCAAAAATTTAATTTTCCATATACTGAATGAAGCCCAGTTCATAGCCAGGGATCAAATAGCAACAAGAACAGACACCACAGATTCTAAAAAGGTACCATTTTTATATCATGTTTTCAAGATAAAGGGGGGGAAATTAAGATATTTCCCAAACCTTATTAACAAAAATACCTAGTAAAGGTTAAGAACGTATCTAAAGATAATGAAAATATAAAACAGATTAAAAATTATGTAACTGTGCACAAATAATCTGATGTATGGATTCATAATAGGCATTTTGTTTTGCTCAGAGGACTAGGGACTGTTTTGGGAAAAAGAGGCATTTGAATCAGAAAGGCCGAGTTGGTAAGAAGACACGAAGGACAAACATGCACAGAGGCCAGCGTGTCTATGCCACTTATGAGAAGCAGGAGAGGAGACTTTATTTTCACTGAGAGAAGATGTGTAAAGGATGGTATTGAGAAAAAATCCTGGAGAGATAAGTACAGACAAACTTTGTAAGGATATTAATGACAGAATGGAGAACATGGATCCATGAAAGATTTAAAATGGATGATGATAGGTTTAATAACGATAACAGAGATATAGAAAAGTTGCTTCATTTACAACTGATTGACACACTTTTTCATAGCATTGGTTAAAAAAAAAAAAGGACATTGGAAATCAGACTGTGTAAACCACATTTATTCATCATATTATACAGCATTCTACTCCTGACCAAAGCCTCCTGTAGGTAATATTACATAGTTGAGGATTTTTGCCATATTCTTGATTTCCTTTTCATGGGAAGAAAGAATGATTAGTATCCATCTTCTGTGTCAATCAGATTGCCCAAAGCTCCTCTTTTGTAGCACCCTACCTGTGTTCGCTGTTCTTGATATTTCTTGATCATTTTCTTGAATCAAACTGTATATTTAATGTTTTTATATTGAACGGCCTGAGGTCTGGTTTGAACAGCATTCTAATTTATCTAAGTTAACATATTAGAGATTAAAAACATCCCAGTATATGGTATTAATTCAGATACATTGACATTGCCACTTACTGCTCATAGATAAGTTTCATCTTGCAATTCCAGCTATTTTAGGGGTCACTTGTATCCAGTTCTCATGGTGAAAATTCGAAAATCTGCTCCCTGGTTAAGGCTGATCCTTGGTGATGAATAAATTGGACTATAAGATAGGATTAGTTCAAATGTGGCAAACTGAGAAAGTCAATATATCATATGATTCAAACAATTGTTTTTCGATAACCATGGTGTCCTACTTACTTTAGATTCTTGTTATATTGATATAAATGTGAGTTATTAGTATCAATCTTCCTCTCTGGTTACTGACATTATCAATTATATGCAATGTTTAGTAACTCTGTCTAGTTATAGTTTCTCTTATCCTTAGAAATTGGATTCTACCTAAAATATTTCAGAATCAAAATCTCTCTAGGATGTAAATTCTATTCATCTGGTGACTTTGATTCACTAATGCTTCAAAGAAACTTGAACTCAAAAATCTGTGATTTGTTTTTCCTAAGTCAACTTGGCTAAGCTGGAACTGCATTTCCTAGGATTCCTTTCCTTGATGCTTTCCAGTCAGAGTTGACCAAAACAAATATTTGCATGAGATGCAGAAAGCAGAAGTGAAGCCGGAGTCACTCCTCTCTGAAGGTCATAGTGATTTGATGCGCTGAGAGATAGACCAAGAGGTGCCCGTGGGTTTTAGTGTGTCCTCATTTAGGACATGCTTTATGTCCGGTTCTTCCTGACTGTGGGCCCTGCAACAGAGGTTCACCACAAGATGCAGAGACAACAACACTCCATGGACTTGGCCATCAGTTTCCTGTCATGGTCACACACCGAGATGGGCATGCCTGGCTTCCCAGATTCCCACGCAAGCCCTCACTTGTGCATCATTGCCAGCCCTTCAGGAGGGTGCCTTAGCAACTTTACTCTGGTTTCCAGCCTCTCCATGCTCCACCTTACTTTCTAACCTCTCCCACAGTTGTGTCATATCCAGTTCCTGTAATAAAGCCTTTATTACATCATACTCCTAGTGTTTCTCTTTCCTGGGTTGTGCCCTGACTGACAGAGTACTGAAGGGTAATTTCATTCTAGCTTTTAGTGAAGAAATGACAATAGTTTTTCTTCTGAGCACTTTCCTTTTAACTAATAGTGTCTCCCTTGACTCATGATTCCCTCTATAGTTTTAGCTTAGAAGAAACTCAGTTTCATGAAAATTCATTTCATCTATGCAAAGTAGGAAATTTTCTTCACTAACAAACTTTGAAAAAAAAAGAAAGTAGACATTAACATATATCAAGTGGTTAGAATTAGTCTTTTGCCATCGAAACAATTTTCCAGCCCATAGCCAAATCTGTTTATTAAAGGGTTATGAACATGGAATGTGTGTATAATTTAAATACATATTAAGGAGGATAATTTCAAAACTAACTTTAGAATAATTTTAGAAGTTAATTTCTCCTAGTGAATTACTTGGGTGTTCAATTACATGGGAGAGCTGACCAGATGTCTTTATGAATAGAGTGTATCTTACTCATGTGTACAGCTAGTCTTCATCTTGATATAAAATTTGACCTAAAACAGAGTTATGATTTGTGAGCTAAGAGAATAGGTTAAAAAGTAAAAATCCACAAAAAAAAAAAGAATGCAGGAAGGCAAGAAAACAGGTTGGTACTGTTTTCAGGGTCATTTGTATCATTTCAGTAGAATATGAAAACATAATTATAATAATACTACCATCACCAATAATAGTATCTATCATATTATTCAGAGGTGAAGAAAGTATATGGAAATAGTAAAATTCTATACAAATGACCATCATGATTATGATGCTTTCTTCTTCCCTTTTTACTGTCTTTTTCTATCTGGTACTCAAAGGGTTTTCTTGCTGATATCAGCAAATTTGATAACATAATCCATAAAACTGCCAGTGAGACTTGCTTGGTTCCCAGGCAACAGAGGCTTATTTTAAATATGGTCTTTCAGAAGCCATGATTCATCACTGCTGTCTAAGCCTGATGTGACATTTCACAACAGAGAGCTTGAGAAAACGGAATCTTTCAGTGGCCTAATCAATTCAATTCAGCTGGTAGTAACTAGACTCCTACACTGTACTTTCACATTCATTCACTAATTGGGAAGTGTGAGCAGGCCCTCTGCTCAGAGCGGTCAGAGACACATCCCTCACAGGCCTCCCCCTTACGGAGTTTCCAGCATTGCAGGGTGGCAACTATACAACAAATTATTTTCATACATGATAGAGTATATATAAAATGCTATAAAAAAGATATAAATTAGAAGCTAGAAATGGAGGTGATAATTGAGTGGAGGAAACCAGCATTCCAGACAGAAGAAATGGTCTGAGCAAAGACACAAAATTATAAAATTGCAAGGTATGCCCAAGGTAGATGGGCCTCTGGATTCCAAGGTTCTTTATTTCCATTATACAATGGAAATAAAGAAATTCTCTTTTTTGACCACCATGGGACCTACAGAAAAAGCGTTAATTTTTTTATTATATTATGTTAATCACCATACATTACATCATTAGTTTTTGATGTAGTGTTCCATGATTCATTGTTTGCGTATAACACCCAGTGCTCCAAAAGGCATTAATTTTTGAGATTTGCCTAAAGTTAGGTGGTCTAATATGTGGTCTCGGGCCAAGGATCAAGTTACAACACAGATTTTGCCATGTACTGGAACTTGCAATCACAACTTTTTGGCCTTTTGTGTTTAGTAGCTTGTTGTATGTATTACACAAAGGCTGTGCACCTATTTTCATTTTGTAATATGGCGATGTGTATTTATCTGCTTCTTATTCATGCATTTTGTAGGATACCTCCATTTCAAATTTATTTTGACAAAGTGTGATACCATTCCAGCATTATTACAAATGATAAAGAGCAAGGTGGAAGGGAGATTGGATTCATCGTGTGAAGGTTAAATAATTCTGGTTTTGAGCAATGAATATCGATTGCTCTTTTAAGAGGTGTTTGAAGAATTCTTGTCATTGAGGAAAACATTTATCAAGATTATCATCCTTCAATATTACTTATCTTGAAACCTATTCAAGTGCAAAGAGAAGGGTGAAGAAGCTATGGTAAACAGATGACTACTTTGCATATTAAGTTGTTTGGAAATGTACCGTTCTTGCCACAGGAATAATGGATATCTCGGAGAAATACTACAATCAGGTGTTTTTGCAAAATTGTAGCATAGCTTTGGGTTAGCCTGCAATGTGCAGAAAAAGGACTGTGGAGAAGGGAAAAACATTCTTGCAAAAACAAAACAAAATAGAAAACCTCTAAATCCTAAGTAGTTTATTTGAGTGAAAAATTCCCCTCGCTATTAAATTTACATCTAATTTTCTCTGCTCTGTTCAGAATAAATTCTGTTATAAAAAGAACAATAGTATGCCAACAGCAGCATATTAATATATTTATTACTTTCTAAACGTGACTTTTTCATGAATAATTTGAGCAATTTTAGGCAAATTACTTAACATTCTTCATATTTGTTTCCTCATTCAGAAACTGAAAGAATTAGACTAGATTATCTTTATTAGGTTTCTGAAACGATATATGAATGGTTAAAATAGAGATGAATTAAATATTTAGCAGGATTGGTTTGTAATGTCTAGACAGACAGAGACAAATAGATTTAAACAGATAAAATCGTTGGCAATTAAACGTGGAAAAACTATGTATATACATATATAAGAAAAGTAATAGATGATAAAATGGATATACATGTTGGCAAAAAAAAAGAATATGTACTTGAATGGTCAAAAAAAAAAAAAATGAATCAGGGCATAGTGAAGATGGCAGGAATGGAATGTCACTGAAAGTGACCATCCAGGATAGAATAAAGATGGCAGGTTTGTTGACACTGATAATATAACTTACTTCCTTTCTAGATAAAAGAAACCATAGTTGTCTCTAAATCACATTTCTATGGCTGTTGCTGTTAGTAGTGTTATTGTTATATTATTAATATTATTATAATTATCATTTAGGTAGCAGGGTAGGGATAGATGCGGAATGGCTTCAGTGAGGAGCAGCTGAAGGCCCCCAGGAAGAAAAAAAGAGGTTGCTCCTGCCACAGATTGCATTTAATGGCCAAGGGGTTAATAATGTACCCATTCTAGGCTTCCCAGTTGAATACAACCCAGACATCTAATTTGCAGGATGAGCGACCTTTCTCTGCCTAGTCTTACTATCATGGATAATAACACTAAGTAGACTACCAATGTAGGCGAATTTCCTAAGATGCCTGGCCTAGATAAGTAGTTTCCAAATTTGCTGTTTTTATAGATCTTTCTGTTTTAGCTTAATCTCTTTCTATTGCTGTTTCCATTGGGTCTTTTCCTCAGATAACTCCCTCCCTACCCTTTGGAATATAAGTTCCTTTGAGATTAAAGGCATTTTTTCCCCCCTTGGCCACTTCATCCTCTTATTTTCAAGCCTGGCTCCTGACAGAAAAGACATGCTTAGTGAATTCTCTGAGGAAGTCACAATTTTCAAATTCTAGTGAAATTCTAAGCTCTAATGTTGTGCACACTTAAATCTCCTCAACATAGTTTATTGTGGTAATTTGTAGATAGACAGATTTTCCTCTTCATTAAAATAAGATCATAAACTCTTGCCGAGATTCTCAGTAACCTTAAAGCTATACTGCATGTTAGTCAGAGAACTTATCATTGCATGTTCAGGGACAGTGCAGTGCATAATTTTTTTTTAAGATTTTATTTATTTATTTTGAGAGAGAGAGAGGGCGAGCTGGGCGAGGGGCAGAGGAAGAGAGAGAGAATATCAAACAGACTCCATGCCTAGTGGGGAGCCAATGCGGAGCTTGATCTCATGACCCTGAGATGATGACCTGAGCTGAAATCAAGAAGCAGACACTTAATCTACTGAGCCACCCACATGCCCTGAGTGCAGTGCATAATTCTATCCAACAGGGCATCACAATAAACGTGGGGTTATATACACTTCTATGGAAAAAAAGATTTGTGTCCTCCTGAGAATAGATGTTATTTTATTCAATATATATATGGAGCATATGCCATGAGAAGTCGTTTTGGAGGCACAGGTGATACATATCTGTCTTCGTGAAGCTTATTTTCTAAGAGGGGAGACACATAGTAAATAATAAAAATAACAAGCAGGTCAATTGTAAAGTATGTTAGAAGGTGCTAAGTGGGGCAAACAGGGTTGGGAGAGTAGGATCTGCTATGTGAGCGCAGGAAGGTTTTGCAGGCAGGTTGTGGTTTTAAATAAGGGTAGGGCGCCTGGGTGGCTCAGTTGGTTGAGCGACTGCCTTCGGCTCAGGTCATGATCCTGGAGTCCCTGGATCGAGTCCCGCATCGGGCTCCCTGCTCGGCGGGGAGTCTGCTTCTCCCTCTGACCCTCCCCCCTCTCATGTGCTTGCTCTCTCTCATTCTCTCTCTCAAATAAAAAAATAAAATAAAATAAAATTAAATAAGGGTAGTTAGTGTAGGTGTCATTGAGAAAACAGTGTCTGGAAAATATACAAACAGCAAGAAAACTATTATGGCTGAGGAGAGGTCAGAGGGTGTAGGCAAGTGTTAGTAGATAATGCCGCCTAGGTAAGAACAGGATCTGCTGAATATTGAAAGCCTTTGTAAGAGCTTACTTTTATTATGAGTAAATAGGTCACTAGTAGAGGATTTTAAGCAGCGGAGTGACAAACCTGACATTTGGCATGTTAAGGGGAGGGCAAACTTGGAACACTGACACCAGCTAAAAATCTACTGCATGGTAAGGTGAGAAATGATGGTGACTTGTGACAGCATGGTAGCAAAGGACTTGATAAGTGGCTGGATTTGGGATACATTTTGAAGGCGTATCCAATAGAATTTAGTGACAAACTGGAAGTAGGTATATGAGAAGGAGAAGTTGGGGTACATATTTCCACCTCGAAATTAGTAAGCACTCTCTGTGGATTACAGTAGGTTTTGATACAAGGCAGCTTGGCAAACATAAGTTCTATATGACTTTGTTACTCGATAGCTCTCTTGTTTTGAAAAGCTTGGACGCTGATATTCCAAACTCAAGATAAATAGACTTTATCGGCCATGATATGACATAAAGAGCTGGGCGAAAAGTACATCCTCAATAAATACTTGAGCCCCACTCACGTATTGATGGCTCACTTTTTTTCCCCCCTTGAGCTCTTCCCACAGACCTTTTCACTCTTCGTTAATCACCATTTAGTTGTTCCTAATGTCAGCGTCAGAGGACTCTCCTATGCAGTCCAACAACCCTGGGTATGTGCTGTATTATAACACCACAGTATATTGTATTTGCCTATATAGTTGAATTTCTGTCTCATCAGATTGTAAGATCCATAAGGACAGGAAATGTATGGTGTTTCTGCTATATTGCAAGTATCCAGCATTGTGCCTTTGGTGTAAGAGGTTCACAGAATATTTGTGAGGAATTAAAAAAAAATTAAAAAAACAGATTAATAAATGAGTCCGCAATCCCTTGTCCTGATGAATTTCGGCCATGCCAATTACCAAATTCAGATATGTCCCAGTCCATAATTGAAAGCAAAGGAAGAAATTCCTAAGTAATTAGATTGATTGGTTAATTGCTCTCACTACTAACTCATGCCATGATATTATAGCTACTTTACAATGTTTTTTTGTTTTCTCCAGTTGACTCTCTAGTACATGGAAAATATTTTCCACTTTCATGAAAGTCTTATTTCTATCCCTATATTTTTGTAGAAATGATTGTCTCTCCTATGTTAATGAAAGCCCAAGGCAATTGACCTTATTTTAGTTACCTCTTCTTTTCATTATATTTTATACATATTTTTATACATCTAGTAAGTTTTTACTTTTTCTAACTCTAGAAAAGAAATATGTCTCTACTTTAGGATTTTTCTTCCCTGTATCATTCTTTTATTTTCCTTGTATCTATAATCTTTCCTGACTCCTTAGCCTATTGACATGTGCATGTGCCTGATAGACTTAAACAAACAAAGGCACAACAAAACCTCATCCCTTATAGATGTTCACAATATTACAGCATCTCTTTATTTTCACAACGAAACAACTTGGAAGGATATTGAACTTCTGTCTCCAAGACCTCAGCTCACACTCAAGCCGTCTCATTTTGTGTCCTCAATTGTTCCCATCAATTTGTAGAATGGATTTTGGAAGTCAGGTACATGATTTGTTTCAGTCTGCTTATATTCTCCAAGACACTCCTGTCAGGTGATTGCAAATTATTATTAAACTTGCTCTTGTCAAGCACACTAATATCCAAATTATCAAGTGTTTTGCTTGTTTTTCAATCTTCATTCTCTTAATTCCTTGTAATGTTTGTCAGTTGATGGTTCTGTACTCTGTACTTCTCAATTCTTAAATATCCCATTTCCTTTGGTTTCCATGATCCCTCCTTGTGTTGTTTCTTCTTCTACCTATTTAATATTATTTTTTCCACTCACTGCTCTTATGCCTCCTGTGCACAGAAATATGGATATTACCAAGAATATGTCTATGATCTTCTTCGTATGTTTCTCTTTATTCTCTTAATGATCTTATTCACTTCTATCTTACCAATTACATGAGTTACTCCATCTGATGGTGACAACTTTCCATTCAACTTCTTGGATATTTCTTTTTTAGGTGGGCTCCACATGGAGCCCAATGTGGGGCTTGAACTCATGACCCTGAGATTAAGACCCGAGCTGAGATCAAGAGTCAGTTGCTCAACTGACTGAGCCACCCAGGCACCCCACTTTTTGGATATTTTCACATGAAGTTTCTAAAACTGCTCTGTCCAAAATGGTGGTCACTAACCATATGTAGCTGTTATGCTTTTGAAATGTTCCTAATATGAGTTGAAATGTGCAGTAAGTGTAAGGTATGTGTAGGTTTTAAAGACATAGTATAGGGCCTCCTGGGTGGCTCAGGTTGGTTAAGCGTCGGATTCTTGATTTCAGGTCAGGTCATGATCTTGGGGTCATAGGATCCAGCCCCGCATTAGGCTTCACACTCAGCATGGGGCCTGCTTGAGTTTCTCTCCCTCTGCCCCTTCCCTTGCTCAGGCTTTCTCTCTCTCTCTCATTCTCTCTCAAATAAATAAATCTTTTTTAAAAAAGACATAGTACAAAATGTAGCATAAATTTAAAAATTTTTGTATTGTTTATGTGGTGAAATAATTATTTTGGATACACTGGGTTACATGAAATATGTTATCACATTATATTTTGATTGAATAATACTGTTTGAAATAACCCCAAATATGGCCCACATTCCCTCTCAAACAAGTGCCTCCACCTGAATTTTGATTTTGGCTGGGACAGCAGCTCTTTTCCTGTCCCCTTGGCTTTAACTCCGGGTTTTCTTTGACATTCTGTCTCATAACCCTTCTCTGCCATGTGCTCTCTTTCCAACATTGTCCCCTTTTAATCAATTATCAAGCCTCATAATGTTTTCCTTTAAACTTATATTGACTCCACATTATTTTCATCTTTATGTTTACTTTTCTGTCCTAGATAATTTCAGTAACTAAAATCACCCAGCCTTAGGCTCCTTGCTTCTTCAAACTATCCTATATACCATCTCTTAATAAACCTCATTAAACATAACCTTCCTCTATGCAAAAAATTTTAATGGTTTCTTATATTAGTGAGCAACGTTCACATCTTTTAATCATTGTTCAAGCCTAGAAGTTTTTCCAATGTTATCTGTGCTCTACATAGTCGCTTTTCCTTTCATTCGCTTGAGTTAGGTCTGGTCTTTCTAAGTTTCCAAGTACTGCCATGTCTTTCTACCTTTTCATCTCCATTTATTGAAACTGACCTAGTACTCAAATTCTATTTTAAATGTTATTGTTCCCATAAATTTGGCCACAAATAGCCTCTCCCAAGTCTGAATTTTGACAGCACTCTGTCTTTTATGGCATTTCCCACTTTTTAACTTGTTTGGAGTTTCTCATTCATTACCCATTTTCTACTTAAGATGTTCTTTAAAAGCAGGAATCGTAGCTTAATTATGTTTATACCCATATCTAAATGGCTACCATGGTTCCTACCATGACAGGTGCTCAAAATTATTTATTGGATAAATAAATGTGTAAATGAATTAAAGAGTAATGATATATCCTGCTTTCTAAAATTAAGGATTTCTTCTGGAAAATTTCCTTCCTCTGGCAGTAATGGCCCAATTCTTTAGTTATCGCATTTTGTTTTTTCTCCCATCTTAATATGCAAATCATTGACTTTAGCAAAACAAGTATTTCGTTTGCTGATGAAAATGCTTAAGACAACAAAAAAGGGGCATATTAAGAATCAATGGAAGCTGCTACATCTGTATCTTTTTAACACCATCTGTCTCCCAAGTTGTTAGATGAATCCAAATCCCATCCAAGTTTTGCTGGTCTGCAACGGTAAAATGCTTCCGTGGCAATTCCAAACAGATTGAACATAATTCAATTAGACAATTTAGTTGTAAGAGCATTGTCTTGGCAGATAACCCTCCAGGGATTATAATGAATATAGCTTAATTGGTTTATTAAATAAAATTTACAAAAGCTCAGAGCCTTAGTTTGAAAAACTTTTAGGCATCACTGAGGTATGGATTTTGTGTATGATAAACATGATTAACACTGGCTACTGCAGCAGGTTTGGTGAGTGGTTGTATCAGTTAGATAACTACTCAAGCTAGCTGAGAAGTACCATCTGAAAACACAAGTACATTTTTTTAAATAGCTGAGAAACAATAAATATGTCCCTTGTACTGTGGCTGAAATTTAAGCCGCAGTATGGCATTTTGTCAAGAAATCTCGGCCCGAGAATCAGAATTCCCAGATTCTAGGCCTAAAATTATAAAATAGAGTTAAGTTTCCTATTTATTTAGCATGATAATCACAAATATCATTACTGTTACATAATCCTCAAAAATAAGCCTTCATATTTGTACATATTATAGGTATACAAAATAAGTCTGGGGTTTAATCCTTACATAGTTATACCTGTTTTCACCTAATTTAAGATGTAAGAATATCTGGAATTAGTGGTGAATATATATGTTATTGTGTGTTTGTTAAGATTACGTATGTAATGCTATGTGAGGGCATGGCTGCATCATAAAAAGCAAAAATCACTTTGCTTTGGAAAGAAATTTTTACATCCTATATTTTTAAATCCCCCCCCCCTTTAACAAATGGAGAGAAAAGAGGGTCAGAAAGGGCAAGAAAATCTTCCATGAAGATAGTTCTCCAAAATCAGACACCTAGATAGTTGGTCAGGCTGATTTCCAAACCAATGTAATTGGTTTCCCAGTTGGCTACTTAGGTGACTTTTATAAGTAGCTAGCAAACACTTGTTTCCAAAGCTGTGACACAGTGAAGAAAATCAATAGAGCCTCTAAAGGCAAAACAGTTTTTTAGGAAACTAAAGAAAAAATATGGAAAGAAAAACAGTCTAGAATTTCCTGACTCCAACACTTTACACTCAATTTAACAGGAAAATAACCATGATTTCCAGGAAAATCCCTTTCATCCCTCTAGATAATTATAATCACCACCAGGATCAGATATCTTCTATAAGTTAGAGCTTTAGTCTATAATATAATGGAAATATAATGTGGCTTATATCAACATGGGGATAAAAGCCAATTAGATTCTAATCAACGTGTATTGTAATACTCTACTATGTTTAAAGCATTATTTTAAGCAGTTTTGGAAATATACATATGAAAAATAATATCTAATACTTGTGTTAATATTACCCTTTAAAAAATTCCTTGTATGGATTGAATTCTGTCCCCTCAAAAGAAGTATTGAAGTCCTAATCCTGGTCCGTCTAAATGTGTCCTCATTTGGAAATTAGGTCTTTGCAGGTGTAATCAAGTTAAGATAAGGTCATTATAAAATCCAGTAATGTTGGGTATTTTTATAAGAAGAGGAAAATGCCATGTGAAGGTATGGAAACACGGGATTGCCAGGGGACAACAGGCGGAGAGGTTGGAGTGATGCAACTGCAAGCCAAGAAATGCCAAGAATCCATAGCCACCCCCAGAAGCAAAGAAGAAGCAAGGAAGGATTCTACTCTGAGTCTCAGAGGGAGAATGGCCCTGCTGACACCTTGATTATAGACATCTAGCTCCCAGAACTGGGGGAGAATAAATTCCTGTACTTTTAAGCCACCCAGATTTGGTACTTTACTATGTCAGCCTTAGCAAACGAGTACGCTCTTCTTCCTAATTACCAAATTTTAAATCATTTGGGGCCTGCCCTAATTTGAGTTTAGATGTCCAAAGATTGTGATAGGACATTCCAGAAGAAAAGGAACTGTCATGAGAAAGATCGCAAGGGCAGGGATGAAAGGCCCACATGAACGTAGCTTGGAGTCTGGTTGGTCTTGGCACCGCTCCCGGTGGGAACTGTGGAAGTGAGCAGGGCGCTGTCAAAAATAACAACAGCTCTTTCAGAAAAATGAACACCAAAGCTGCAAACAAATGGTCTGCTTGCTTCCAATTATTTTATTCATCACCATAGTCCTAGGAAAAGAGGTAGGATGTGCTCATGTTTTATTACCACTATTTCTGAAGAGGAAGATAAAAATCATACAATTCGGTCACTTACAGCAATAAAAGTCTTGTTTTTTCAACCTCATAGGGTCTTAAGAACACGGCAGAGTACGTGAAAGAAGCAGAGAAACCAGTAATTACATTGGGGATGTAAGACTCTATAATCACATGAATCCCCAGGTTTATAAAGGATTGTGGGCAATTCCTGACAGCAGCAAATGCAAGTCATAAAGCCCTGTGTACTTAAGGCTCCCCTCCTACTCCTCCTTCTGGGTATCTCAATTGAGGTTAATTGGAAATTAATCAATTGAGTTCACCAAGGAGAAAAATCTGTCAGAGTCATGACAAAGCCAGAAGTTTGCGTATTACCAAACCTTAAATGATAAGATTCCACTTTTTTTTTTTTTTAAAGATTTTATTTATTTATTTGACAGAGAGAGGCACAGCGAGAGAGGGAACCCAAGCAGGGGGAGTGGGAGAGGGAGAAGCAGGCTTCCCGCCAAGCAGGGAGCCCAGTGCGGGGCTCGATCCCAGGACCCTGAGATCATGACCTGAGCTGAAGGCAGACGCTTAACAACTGAGCCACCCAGGCACCCCAAGATTCCACTTTTACAATCATTTTCTGGAAGATATTTTAATGTTATCATCTTGATCCTTT
This sequence comes from Phoca vitulina, assembly GCF_004348235.1. NCBI lineage: Eukaryota > Metazoa > Chordata > Mammalia > Carnivora > Phocidae > Phoca > Phoca vitulina. Next base: position 52,210,220 of record NW_022589711.1, read on the forward strand.
TAAAATAACAACTCACATGTTCTGGGAACTAAGTGATTTAAATGAATTAAATTTTTTTTTTAAATTTAGCACTGAGAAAAGGCACAGTTTATTTAGTTCAAGTACTGGAAATCAGAAATGACAGCACATCCCTTCCTTTGAAATGCGTAACTCTGCTGTAACAGGCATCCCAGCTTGGCTTTTCGGGATAAGAAGTTCATGACTGCATTCATGCATTCGTCTGACAGCCATCTTCTTTCTTGGAGGATGCTGCTTTCTTCAGCGTTAATAGCGTGCAGCTTTTCCTTCTCGTGATTTCTGATGATCTGTTTCGAAATACGCGTGGCATTCCGGGGGAGCTTTGAATATGCTTTCATCCTGGTCCAAACTTCTTTCTGAAAGGTGCTATCAGGAAAAACTTCAGTAACAAGTCCTTGCGCATAGGCTTCTCCAGCGGTTAACTTCTTCCAAAAATGAGCATCTCTATTGCCTTGGCTGGGCCCATTCTTCAGAAAAGTGTAAGAGGAATATCCTTCTGGAGTTTGGCCAAGGTGACTAAAAGTAGTGTGAAATGTTGCCCTGTCAGACGCACACACAAGATCAAATAGCCCAAGAATGGTGACGGGTATTCCCACAGCTGGACCATTGACCACTGCAACCAGAGGCTTAGGAAAATCTATGAAACAGCCTACAAAATCCCTCAGTAAAATGGCACCGTTTTTAGCTTTCTCCTCTACTCCTTCAGGGGGAATACCAGTGAAATTAGTCAGATCATTTCCGCTAGAGTAATAATCACCATTTCCTGTAAAAACAGTTATGGTAGAGTCATCAAGTGCAAGCGTGATTTCCCGATACATCTGTGCGGTCAGTGCATTCTTTTTGGCCGGCCAGTTCAACATGATCTTTGTGATGCAGTCTTCAGAGGTCATCACCAGCGTTTCATATCCAGCTTGTTTCCTGTCTGCTTCAGGCTTCACTTGGCTAGAGGAGTCAGATGAAGACCTCAAACCAGACACAAAATCCACATAGTTCTGCCTAGCAGTTTCCTTGGGCAGATTGCCAAGAGCATTCCATGCATCCCATTTGGCCCTATTGATCAAGTCGAACAGACCTGGTTTAGGTGTATTACAAGGCCTTTCAGGGGCCTGCTTATAGAGTGCAGATCATCTTGCTCTCAGACTCTGATTAGCTGCCTCTCCCTCCACCCCCTGCCTCCAAAATGTTTGGGGATAGTATTTGGAGGATGGTGGGAAGTCGATGACTGAGGAAAGGACCGACTGAGCTCATCCCCTTTTGGTGGTGTTTCTTTAAAAACAAAACAAGGAGTTTTAGGGTAAATGAGGCCATTTCTGATCCCTTTCCTCTTAATTGCTACCTTTCTCTCCATAAATTGTAGGTGAAATCTCCCCGCCTGTTCTGTGAGTCTTCCTCCATACTTGACTCATAAAATCCACAATGTGTAGCTCTTACCATCTTGACATGACTTATTGCAACATCAACTCCTTCAAATCATATCTGGAGGGACCATGTGAGGTTCACCGTCAATCTCCCAGAGGGCCAGGTAGAGTACTTTGTTTTTAGTGTATATAATCTTAAATTATGTTGTGTAAGCTTAAGAAGAGAAAGTAAGAACCAATCATTAACATGTGAAAAGTTACTCAGATTACTATGTGTAGAATATTTCTGATTGGGGAAGAACCTCTCTCTCCGTCTTTAGGCCTTGTGAATTCCATCATGAGTAAGAAGAGGACTTTATATTATCTGTCCTTATGATTTCACACAGATATATGTAGCTCACACTCTAAATTGACATATCAATAAATATGAGATAGTATTACCAATGTTTTACCGTGATCTGCTTTTTACTTAGTGCTGGATCATACTTTATTGTATTTTCCAACTTTCTTCTTCCTTCTAAGTCAAATGTGAAAACGGATTTAACATGGTAACATTTCCCCTACTTTATTAACTTTCCTACCATGATTCAAATGTGAATATATTAATAAACTTGACATTTTCTAGGTAATAGATTTTTTTATTGTCCAAGAGAAGTGATCATTTGAAAGTTTATGTATATCTGTAGATTTTTTCCTCTATTTTATCTTTTGAAATAAAATATACATCTTCTTCAAATGCAGGAGATGATGGCATGGGATGACAATAAATTGTTGCAGCAAAAGAAAAGGTTGTTATGAGAGACGATGGACTCTGAAAAACAAACTGAGGGTTCTGGGGGGGGTGGGAGGATGGGTTAGCCTGGTGATGGGTATTGAGGAGGGCACATTCTGCATGGAGCACTGGGTGTTATGCACAAACAATGAATCATGGAACACTATATCTAAAACTAATGATGTAATGTATGGGGATTAACATAACAATAAAAAAAATTAAAAAAAAAAAAAAGAAAAGGTTGTTTAGCACAGCTGGTGTGCCTGAGTGTCAGTATTCTTCTAGGACATCATTGAAATAAGGCTTCTCTTACTGATCTTCAAAATAGTACCTAAGCTGAGGACAGAGAACATCATCATCTGTCAGTTCACTTGCTAATTAAAATAAGGGTAACTCCAGCACCTGGGTGGCTCAGTCAGTTAAACGTCCCACTTGTGCTTTTGTCTCAGGTCATGATCTCAGGGTCGTGAGATCGAGCCCCACGTCTGGCTCTGTGCTGGGCATAGAGCCTGCTTAAGATTCTCTCTCTCCCTGCCCATGTGTGTACTCTCTCTCTCTAAATAATAACAATAACAACAATAATAATAAAATGAAGGTAACTCTACCTGGTTAAAAATATTTTTTTCAAAAATTTTAATATTATGCTCATGAAGGAGAGAAATTTATAAATAAAAAAGACACAATCACTGTACTTTTTCCTAACCCTCCATTCTCAGCCTGGAAATTGATCCTTTTCCATCCCCTGCTTTTCAAAAGCTTTTGTGCTCTAAGGTTCTAGACAGAAGAGAAATGCCTGGAGGTCCACTAAGGATGATTCCTATGGAATCACTGACTCCAGGAACACTTGGTGTTTTTATGAAGTGTCTGAGAAAATGAGATTTGCCCTAAAGTTCTTGTGAATAATGGTCAGGCTTTCTCTCATCTAGTTCTGTATGCATATTGTAGTTAGCTGGAGAAATAAAATCACATTTCTCCCTACTGTGTAGGAATTTACTGTGGGATTTCTGTCCTCTTGAGCCCCTAGAAATCCCCATATCAGAAAGGTACCTGAAGATCCTGTTTCTTGGCTCCTGAAGACTTTAACTGAGATGTTGTGAATGACAAGAAGTTCTTGCTAAAGGTGTGCAGAAGGAGCACCTGCTTTGGTCACAAAGACTAACTTGGAAGACAACAGATACAATTAGTTTTCTTTGTGTTAGTGTCTGGTAACGTCACTTAGGAGTTCAGCTTTGCCCTTGTCGCTTGAGGGGTTGAAGTGAAGCATTAAATAGCTTTTGTAATTACTGTAGGTGAAGTCCTAAATCTATTCAATGTTTGACATACCACAGAGGTCCTGCTGCTGTGGGGATTTCGGTATATGAGAAGGAGTCTGGTGGAGGTGTTGGAAGGAATTCAGTGAAGTGGACGGTAATTTTTATATGAAGTAAAAAATGGGCTTTTATTCTTTAACAACCAAGTGCCTGCTAATACCAGACTTACTTAACACTTCAACAACTCATATTTAGATGAAAAATTCCCGTCTTTAAAAATCTAACACTGCCAACTTAACACTTACTGACTATTTACTTTGTATGAGGCCTCATGTTAGCAATTTGGGGGAATAAAGAAATAAATAAGACAGGAGTCTGGCTCTCAAGAAGCTATTATCTGTTTGAAATAGGAGCCTCCTTGCCAAAGCACCCTGTCTCCCAGGACTTCTGAAAACACACCAAGCTGTGATTTCCAAGGTTTAAATGTAATTTGTCTTAATTTTTTGTTTTTTTAAGTAATCTCTATACCCAACATGGGGCTCAAACTCATGACCCCAAGATCAAGAGTCAGAAGCTCTACCAACTGAGCCAGCCAGGTACCCCCAATTTGTCTTAATTTTTTAAAAGACTTTCACAATGATCTTTGAAATAATTGGAATTACCAAATATAACTGGATACCAAAAAGCATGACTTAAATATGCCATAAACACTGTTTTATATATAGATATATTGCTTCATATTAATTTTGCACACTTATTGGACAAATCTTATAGTAGCTTCTAATGGCAAATACTATGCAAAGAAAGTTCAAAATCATAAGGAAAAATATTTTTATCTGAAAAATAGGCAACCTAGATCTGGCATATAGAGTTATTCTCACTAAACAGAATACATTATTATACTGGATATTCAATTCCTAGGATATGCCTGAAGGCAGCTTAATGTTTTTGTGTATTTATATATGTGTATATATTTGCATTTTGTACACATAGTCCATTTGGGGTATTTCCTCAGCATGAATTCTACCCAAATTACCAAAATGAACACTTTGGTTATGCTTTCCATTATTCTAGTGTCTAAAATTTCAGCATTCAAACCAGAGAGAAAAGATGAGACAGTCAGTACATTAAATTAGAGATGCTGATCAGATAGCCTATGTTTCCTGTGTCTGTCTCCTAGTCCTCTTCATAAACTGGCAGATAATTTCATAATTAAACAGTTCTGGTCCTGCACATACAGCACGATCAAGACTCACCATGTTTCAGCAGCTTCACACTCATTTATTATCAAGATTAGAGATGCCAAAAAAAATCATGCATTCACTAATTCTACATTGAGGATTCAGAAGGGAGGGGAGAAAGTGAAAAGGCAAATCACATTTTTTTTAACTCTCATGCTTTTTATTATTCAAGTAACAGGGAGACGGATATTGCATGAGGAAAGAATATACTGTTTAAACAATTTTAGTGAAAAAGTACATAATTAGCTTTTAGTTCTACTTGTGGTTGAATAAAAGGCTAGTGGCTTTTTCTACCTAAAGTCTCCATGAGGCTACAAAATGGTGTGTATAATATCATATGATGGTACACTTTTACTAATATTGATATAACAAAATAAGTATGATTCCATTAATAGTCATGAATGTTAAACTCAGTTTTAACATTGTTATGGTAAGAACACAATGTCCTCTATTTATCTGTTCAGCCATAATATTGCACCACCAAATGAGTTTGCTCTCAGGAGACTTAAAAATCAATCCCCTTTCCCCTCAGGAAGTCTTGATAACTCAGTAAATGTTGTTAAATATCTACGTATTTGTGCAGAACATAACATTGCTGAGATGTTTCTTAGAGCAAAATTGTTACTGAGATAGAGGTGGAAGAGCCCTAGACATGGTAATAAATGCTCTGGGTTCAAGCTTTAGATCCCTCAGTTAATAGCTGGAACATTAGCCAAGAATTAATTTCTATGAATATTAGGCTCGTTTTCTTGAACACAGGGATATTAATTTTGTCTTATGGAGCTACAATAATACACTAGATCAAAATCACTTTGCAAGTGGAAATGCTTTGCATGGTTGCACATTATTATAGCACATAAATAGTTTGTGTGTGTATGTTGATAAAGAAAAATTGCACCGATACTTGTTAAAATGGCAAGGAAGACTTTATTTGAAACTATTGCAATAGGGGTCAAGGTTATTGCAATAGGGGAGAGAGACTGAATTTAATTCCGTTGAAACAAAAGGCTGGAGGATTTTTAAATGCTGGGGTGAACTAATGGAAAAGACTTTAGCGGGGAGATTGGTCAATGTGATTAGGCTATCTGTGTTTGCTAATTGACACTTATTGCAAGTTAGGCTCCTATCTTCCCCCCTCAGAGTGGGAGGCAGAGGCCCTAGCTTTCTTGAAGATTATATCCAAAAGGGAAGAGGCTGGAAGAAGACTTCTTAAAGAACCAGAGAAAGAATCTACAATGGAAAGTTTTCTAATGGAAACGATCTAAGAAAAGGGAAGTTAAGAATCTATGGTCAGGGGGTGCCTGAGTGGCTCAGTCATTTAAGCCTGACTCTTGATTTTGGTTCAGTTCATGATCTCAGGGTCATGAGATTAAGCTCCAGGTGGGCTCTGCCCCAAATGCAGAGTGTGCTTGCCTTAGTCTTGGGAGTCTGAGATTCTTTCCCCTTCCCTCCTCCTCCCCCTCTGCTCCTCCACCCACTTGCATTCTCTAGCTCTCAAATAAATAAATAAATAAAACCTTTGAAACCAAAAAAAAAAAAAAAAAAGTGTGGTCAGGAAGAAGCCTATCTAGAGCACAGTCAAGCAGAGTGGACCCTTCAGGATGCCTTGGTCAATGTGTGTCCAGATCACACAATTCCAAAGGCAAAAACAAACAGCTAAGTCAGCAATCACAGACCCACCTTTTGTTCCTTGTTTCTGTTCACTGCTGACCATCATTCAGCCATCATCACTACTGTATTCTGAATTTTATTTTTTTAGTGTTGAAGTTGTAAATGCATAATCAGTGGCAGGCAAATGCTTAATAAAAAAAAAAAAAAAATGACAGGAACTTCTGCAGTGAGGTCCCTCCCTGCCTTGAGATTTATTGATGTTTGCATTTGAATGAACTTCTGCGGTGATACATGTTTGCAGGCTTTATCCTTTGATTCAGGTAAATAAAGTAAGAGAAGTACACAGTATTAACAAATTCCTCCAGACATTGCTGCCAGGAACAGGCTAATATGCAGTCACATGCCTCTAAACAGCTTTATTTTTCCTGGGTCCTTGTTCCGTGGTTCTGGGGGAGGGGACAGTACTTGACCTTCCCCATCCTTTTCTCAATGGCCTTGCATTCTGATTACACGGCTGAACTTAGATTTGCTAAATAGCACTCGTTTAATATGGCAGAGCTGTTCTCTGAACATGTTAAAATGTTGAATCTTGACAGTATTTTCTGATATAGCCAGTGACCTGAGTGCTCATTGATTGAATAATGAGATTCAGAACTTAAATTCCAATAATTCATAATAGTGAGAAAATAAAAAAGAGCAATCAAAACAATTGTGTTTAATACTTTACATTTAGTCATAAAGCCCTACCACCTGCATGAATTTATTTATTCCTTACAGCAACTTTGTACGTTTAGTAAATTTTGACTTCACTTTACAGACAATAAAATATGCTCAGAGAGATTATGTGAAGTGAACATTTTCACAGAGGGTAAGGGTTAACAGCCAGGTCTGGAAGTCTGTTCTGCAGCATAAGAAAAGTAACATAGAGAACTGTCCAGAAAAAAGCTCTAGAAACACACTAGATCTTGAGTTCAAATTCCTGACTTATGAATGGCTCTATGTAAATTAATTCAATAACTATCAATTCTGTCTTCATTTCTAAAAGAGATTTTGTGAGAAATTAGGGAGAAAACTTATGAAAAATTTCATGAATGTCTTACATAGAGTAGGACTTCATATAGATTGCCTTTCTACATGCTACCATACTCTCTTCTTTCTCCCTCTGCTTGCCAACCCATTATTCTTTCTATGGCACTGTGCCTTTTTGCTAAAAAGCTTAAGGGAGATAAATAAATTTGAAATGATCATCTTACAATTTTGAAATCAGCTTTCTTAGGTATACTTTGCATACAGTAACATTTACCCATTTTAACTGCATGTTACAATGAGTTTGGGTAGATATCCACGGTAGTGTAATTTCCACCACAATCAAGATTCAGTTAGAACATTTATACCCCACCCTTAAGTTCCTCTGTGTTTCTTTATTGGAAATGCTCACCTTCAGCACCTGGCAAACTTATCACTTTGTCTTTTCCAAAATGTAGAAATTATCATGTTATTTTCTTTAAAAAAAGAAAAGAAAGGGGCACCTGGGTGGCTCAGTCGTTAAGCGTCTGCCTTCGGCTCAGGTCATGGTCCCAGGGTTCTGGGATTGAGCCCCGCATCTGGCTCCCTGCTCGGCTGGAAGCCTGCTTCTCCCTCTTCCACTCCCCCTGCTTGTGTTCCCTCTCTTGCTGTGTCTCTCTCTGTAAAATAAATAAATAAATCTTTAAAAAAAAAAAAAAAGAAATCCTTCTGAGATCTTAATTGGGTTTACATTGAACCTATAGATAGATTTGGAGAGAATTGCCATCTTAACAATACGAAGTGTTCAGATCTCTGTCTTCCTTTCAAAAGCCTATAACCCTGGTCTAATCACGAGAAAAAAAAATCTGATAAATCCCAACTGAAATATATTCTATGAAACTGATCAATGACACCTCATATGGTCAGGTCTCAAAAACAAGGAAAGATGGAAAAACTGCCACACCTAAGAAGAGTCTAAGGAGACCTGACAACTTGTAACCTTGCAATAGCTCACATGGAATCCTGGAACAGAAAAAGGCCTGAGGGTAAAAACTAAGGAAATCTGAATAAAGTATGGAATTTAATTACTAATAAATTATCAATATTGGGTCAATAATTCTAACCAATATGCCATACTAATGTAAGATATTACTAATGGAGGAAAGTGGGTATGGGTACATGGGAACTTTGTACTATCTTCACAATTTTCTGTTAGTCTAAAATTGTTCTAAGATTAAAAAATCATTAAAAAGATTAACTTATCAAGCGTGGCAAAACACTGTCCATCCAAGCACCTAACTAGAAATTGAGAAGTCACTCTCCTCTTTTCCATCTCCCTCCATGACATACCAACAAGTTCTAACTCTATTTCAATTTCTTTTTAATTCTTTCCCCTCTCCATCTGTCTTGTTTCCTCAAACTTTTATCTCATCAGGTCTTCTTGGACTATTTAAAAAGCCTCCTAACTAGCACCATTTTCACCCATCTCAAATTAAGAAATAAATGAATTAATGGATTAGAAAAGAATGGAATCAGAAAACAAAACACGACTGAGCAAATGTGAAGATCTCATTGGCTTTATTAAGTGACTCATGAATCCATGAATCAGCCAACATCCCATCCGGGAAGTAGAGGGAAGCTCCAAGGAGCTGTACAAAATGGAAGGTTTTTATAGGAAAGAAGTTGGGGCAAGAAGTTCTGAGATAAAGAAAAGAAAGGATTGTTTCAGGCTAGATGGCATTCCCCTATGGGAAAGGGCTGGAGCTCTTATGCAGGTTACCTCATCTTCCTTCGGGGGGTGGAGAGGGCCCCTGTGACAGATGACCTCATTGATGCTGATCAGAAAATTCCTGACTAACTGGTTAAGACTACATTTCTGGGGGAGGTTGACACTGCAAGTAGGTTATGTATTAAGCCCAGATTTAGTGATTTGGCTTAAGTGACACCATTCTGACCCTGTGGCTTTCTTTTAAACAAATGTAAAAGACATTAACTTTTTTAAAAGTTAAGCTATGGATTTAATAAATTTGATGGTCATGAAATCATTTGGGGGAAAAAAAGCTATGATGATTAAGAGAAGAAGAAAAGATTAATTTAGCTGCTTGCTTCTTTCTTTCTTTCTTTCTTTTTTTTTTTTTTTGCTATACTTAAGCCGCTTATCTTCCTCATGTTTTCCCAGAAATATTATTTCTCAAAGTTCTTCGCCAAAACATAATTTATGTGATTGTCTCACAATGTCTTACAAGAACTTGCTTTGTAATTAGGGCCTTTGGTGATTGGCTCTTCCTATTTATGGCTTTGGTGTTCTAGGCACTGACAAATAAAAATAACGTTGAATATTCATATTGTATATTTGACAGTCAATTGAACTTCCAGGAAGTATTATTTAAGTTATTCAAGTTGTCCTTGTTTCCTGGAGCTAGAATGAATTTTTGATGAACTAGCAAGTAACAGAATGATTTATTGTACTATCTTCCAACGAATGGCCAAAGATAACGTAAATTGTCTATGATTGCTTTTTGTGGGCTTTGCCATGAGAGAAATAAATATACATTGATTGCAAATTATCAGAGCCAGCCTTTTTAAATCGCATGGTATGATATTTAAATTTGGCCTCTAATCTTCTTTCACCTTTGTATTTGGCTTCCACCGTGTAATTGTATGACAAAACATGATTCACTCCATAAATATTCATGTTCATTAATCTTTTTCAGGAACACACTTAATGCATAAAGTGAAGTCAAGCTTCACTGGCTATGTTAGTCGGCTCATATCCACAAAAACACACCTGTTCTCCAGCTAACATATTCACTGATCCTTCCATGGTTAAAAGATTTTGTTTTACGATGTGAAGCTTGGGTGTTTTTAGTCAATCAAAGGGTTTGACAAGGAGCCAGAGGGAATAGGGAGGAAACATATGATTTTGAGGCTCAGACTTTTTATCTGGAAGGTAGTTAAAATGGCATCTACTAGGAACTTCACTAGCTGACTTCAAAACTACATGGTTGAAAAAGAAGCCTTTGATTTCTCTTATCTCCCTGTAAGGCATGCTTATCAGAAAAGATTAGAAGTGCAGAGTTAATGCTACCAGCAGGAGTGCTGTCCCTGCAGCTTTCACTAACCAGCTACCACAATCTATTCTTTCACTGCAGTGAGACAATCGATAACGTGCTTTATATTTCTCAATCAACCTAGCATTTGTGAACCTTCACATTGGGAACAAAACAAAAAATGGGAGCCTTACAGAGCAAACATAGTCTTAAAGACAAAAACAAAGTATTTAAATAAATTCCGAGAATAAAGAAGTGAAAAATTAAGATGTCCATGAAGGAAGGATATAATGGAAAGGGGGAGGATTGAGCGGAAGAAGGTGTGCCTGGAAAAAAATAATAAATTATTTTGGCAAGCAAAAAGAAAAAAAAAAGAATGAAAATAAGTGCAAACGAACAGAAGGGTGGAGGTAAATTAAGAATGTATTGAGAGAAAAATTCATTTGAAGGTATAACAGCACTCTAGCTGGTCTTAAGCGTTAATTTGCTTCGTTAACAATCTCACTGGCTGACTTATGGCCTCTGATGGGTAATAGAGCTCATTTACTTTCTTTGAGATTTGCAGACCACTGGCCTTGGGGAATAAAGGACCAGAATGTCCCCAGGCCTCAGAAGCCAGCAGGTCTGTTTGAAGCCCACTTAGCTTTCTGACTAGCTCAGCAATCTTCTAGCAAAATGTTTTTCTTTTTTAAGGTCACACAAATGTCTTCCCTGACCTCCCTTTGTCCATCTTTAGACCTTGCCCTCCTTTGCAAAAAGAACAGAGTACATACACTTGTACAACCCCTGGGTACCAAGGAACCAGACCTTCTTGCACGAACTCTGAGCACCAAGATAACTCTGTAGACGACATCGTGGAGTCTGCACCTAATCAAGAAATGTCACAGACCCCTGTACTCCCTTAACTGATTAAATCCCTTTAAAAATTCTGGGCCAGGCAGAAACCTGGGAGTTGGTCTTTGGACAAGAGTCTGCCTTCTCCCCAGGTGGTTGGCCTCCTGAATAAAGCTCATATTCCTTTCCAATCAAAACTCATCCCTTGAGTATTGGCCCTTCAAGCGACTAGCAGCCCAACTTGAGTTTCGGTAACAAATTTGGCAGGCCACTCGGGACAGCTAGCACTCCCATTCTGGGGTGGACAAAGCAGCGGACCCTGCAGCAGACCAGGTCTTACTCTGCACTTCCAGGCTAGTATTCTGATGGTCACGGGAGACAAGTTGCTCAAGGCAGTGACCTTGGAAGGCAGACTGGGTGGACCAACCCTGTAGCTGCAGAGACTGCTTTTGTCTTGGGAAAGTCCCTCGGATTCTGGACCAATGCCAACTGCCAGTTTCACTTTTTGGTTTGAGTGGAAAGGAAAGGAGCATTGGGGGAAGCTGACGAACTTCTGGACTGTGTAAGTCCGTTGGTGTACACGCCAACGTAAGTTTCTCATTTGTGGCTTTTGGGAGAAAGTGAAAGGGACTTGGATAGTGGTCATTGCATTTGGAATTTGGAACAGATCTGTTTTGGTGTATGTGTGGTTTGTGTTGTATTGCATTGTGTTAAATTTGTATATCATGGAATATTCTATCTTTGTCCCATCCAATAGCTCGTTGCACCTTATTTTGAATAAATGGAAAGAATATAGCCAAAAGGCCATGGCTAAGAAAAGGATGATTTTATTTTTTAATTATAACACCACCTGACCTGTATATGGGTGAAGCCCCCCAACTTCGGGAGAAGAACAAATGCGAACAGCTTTGTTTCTTCTGTGTTCTTCCTGAACTTTTGCCAAGAAGATGGGGAATACCCTTTCTGTTCCCAAAGAAAATCCACTCGAACATACTTTGAAAAGATGAAGCAAAGGGCCAAAAAGCAATGAGAGAAAAAGCCTCTTACGCCTTTGCTTTTTGAAGGAGAGACAGGAGACAGAGATAAAGGAATGTTAGTCCACACTTCAAATCTCCCTCCAACCTTTCTGGCAGCACGCCTGCCACCTCTGTCTCCTCCTCCCTCTTGTTCTGTTTCTGTGCCACCATGGGCTCCGCTCACATAACCAGCTTCTATACCATCCTTGGTGCCCTCAGGGGCCATGCCTGCTCCTTCTGCCTTCACTATCGAGGAGCCAGGAACAAAAAGTTCCTTGCCGCCTTATGAGGTTCTGACTGAAACACCTCCAAATCAGCATGAAGGGGCCCAGGGGCTCCCCTGGACTTAAACTGCCCACTTCAATTTCCCCACAGGTACCCCAAGTAAAATTGACAGTGGGGAAGAATTTGATTGACTTTTAGTGGACACGAGGGCAACATATTCAGTATTAATGCTACTTTGTTCATGTAAATAGATATGTTTTCAGAGTTACCAACAGTAGGTATAAAATTTTTCCTGATTTGTTAATTTTAGCCATTCTGACTGGTGTGAGGTGATATCTCATTGAGGTCTTGATTTGTATCTCCTTGATGCTGAGTGATGTTGAGCACTTTTTCATGTGTCTGTTGGCCATTTGGATGTCTTCTTTGCAGAAATGTCTGTTCATGTCTTCTGCCTATTTCTTGATTGGATTATTTGTTCTTTAGAACAACAGATGTTGGCGAGGATGCAGAGAAAGGGGAACCCTCCTACACTGTTGATGGGAATGCAAGCTGGTGCAGCCACTCTGGAAAACAGTATGGAGGTTCCTCAAAAAGTTTAAAATAGAGCTACTCTATGACCCAGCAATTATACTACTGGGTATTTACCCCAAAGATACAAATGTAGTGATCCGAAAGGGTGCCTGTACCCCAATGTTTATAGCAGCAATATCCACAATAACCAAAGTATGGAAAGAACCTAGATGTCCATCAACAGATGAATGGATAAAGAAGATGTGGTATATTTATACAATGGAATATTATGCAGCCATCAAAAAATGAAATCTTGCCATTTGCAATGACATGGATGGAACTAGAGGGTATTATGCTAAGCGAAATAAGTCAATCAGAGAAAGACAAGTATCATATGATCTCACTGATATGAGGAATTTGAGGAACAAGACAGAAGATCATAGGGGAAGGGAGGAAAAAATGAAACAAGATGAAACCAGAGAAGGAGACAAAGATTAAGAGACTCTTAATCTCAGGAAACAAACTGAGGGTTGCTGGAGTGGAGGGGGCTAGGAGGGAAGGGGCGGCTGGGTGATGGACATTGGGGAGGGTATGTACTATTGTGAGTGCTGTGAATTTTGTAAGACTGATGAATCACAGATCTGTACCCTTGAAACAAGTAATACATTATATGTTAATAAAAAAAATTTAAAAAATATAAAACTTTTATTCTACTAAGGTTTACTAAAAGTCAAATGAGTTCGTGTTATTTCTGTTGCAATTTGTTAGCAAAAGATGGCCTAAAATGATGGTTAATTTTGTTTGTCTCATAAAGTTCTCATGGGTAATTGTTAAGATAGCTATCAAAATCTCTGATAACCTGAAACTTTAAGTTTTGCTAAGTTAAATGATACATTGGGTTGGATTCATCGGATATTTAAATCTTTTCCAAATAAGATAAAATACTGAAACATTAATTACTGAACATAAAGATTATTCGTTTTTGACTACTTCTTGCAGGAAAACTAAAGATACATGGGTGAGTTGGAAAACATGCTTTGTGCATTATTGAAAGATTGTACTATGAAAAATGCATGTTCCTAAAAATTATGCAATGCATTCATAAATTTGCTATCTAAAGAACCTGGTGTAATAGACAGTTCCAATTGGTTATACTTAATTTTCACTGATGACTAAGGTTTCTAAGAGTTAAAATTCTGTTATATGTAATTGAGCCTCACGGAAATAATAAGGAAAGCAACTATGTAGGAAAGTAGATATGTAATAAAGGTATAAAAATGAGAATAAATTTTTGTTGAGGCAAGAGAATGTAATTTTGTCCCAAGACGAGATCAGTTATTTAGAAAGAAAAGGCTTAGGACAAAATCTGAATGCAAAAGAAAGTTGTGGAAGGTTTGTAGAGGGAAAGCTTTAGAAAAGAATTGATGTGTGGTCAAGACTAAGATTGAAATGAATGTATTTTAAAGTACACTGGTATAAGATTGAAATTCTACTTTACTCTGTTAAAAAGATAAAGTTTTCTTGGATTGTTGGTTTGTACTTGACAAGAAATTGTAAATAAAGTTAATTCTTTTCTTTGCCTGGAAAAGCAAAGTCTCTATGTTTTGTCTTTATTGGGTCTTTGGTTAAGAAAACAAACTTCTCAATATTAAAAGAGCTAAGTTTTGCTAACAACTATAAAACCCTATGTATTTGCCTTTGCAATCTCTTACTGACACCTTGGTTAAATAAATAATTAAGTTTAAGTTTTGTAATGATCTGTAATCCTATTTAGGCATGTGCTTTATAACTTTCTGAAGTTTTTTAAACACAATTCCCAAGATTCAAATTCTAAATGAAATCTTTTTGACTAATTGAACTTGTTTATTTGGTATGTTACATTACGTGGGAAGCATTGTCAAACAAATGATGATAAATCTTGGGTTACATTGTATGAGTAAATGCTATAACTGTTTTAGAAATTATATGAAATTTCTAATGTTTTAATATGTCCTGGTATAAGGTAGTCACCTGAATTATTAAAATGTTATGTGTCACAGAAATACCAGATTTCCTTGTCAACTGCATAATAATGAGCTCTCATCAGATCTTTAACCATATCCATTTTTGAGTCTTTTGTCATTTATAGTTATTGTTCCGATGCCCTTGCAAAATGTGTTTTGTCTTCAAGGAGATTCATGAAAAGACTTCTGACAAATACAGGTTTCTGATACCTTTAAGATCATAAACCTAAGCTGAGTAAAAATTTCCAGAAATAATGAAAAACTTCATTCAAACAGAACACGAATTAGTAACACTGAATATATTAAGAAAGATGATGATAGATTTTGTGGCTCTTTTTGAAACATTGCTGGTTCTTTGCTCTTCCAGATTTAAGAAAACTCTCAAGATATCTATGACTTACAGAAATATGATAAAATATTCTTTTGTGAACAAATTGAAGCATTTAACTTTTCTTCCTACCTGAACCCTCCAAAAGTCAGAAGCCCTCAGTGAATATTCTTTCTTTCATGGCAGTTATGATTGTTTGCCTAAGTTCAGTAAGAATCTGATCTTCTTGTAACTGGACACCACTGGAAACATTTGTTACATTACCAAGGCTTTGACTAGAATGTCATATTTGAGAGGGACATCCATAGACTCAGATATGACCAGATAGCTTTAAGGAACTAAGGTTGACATTATGGAGCCAATAAAGCCCCTTGGAAATGTTGGTCTGATACCTTGCTGACAGAGTTCCCAGCAGTTACCAGGTGAGTAAAGAATGCCACTTCCTGGCAGGTGCAGGAAACCTCAAAATATTTTGTGCACCTCAAGAAGAGGCATCTCTGATGGCAAATATTTGGCTTGGCTTCTGGCCTTGAAAGTCTATTAAAAGTTCAGTCTAGAGATTCCTTATGAACAGTTCCAGCGAAGCAAGGTTTAAAGAATCTATATAGTCAATTACTATTCTTGCTGAGCTTATGTAAATAATTAGGCCAGGTTTGTTAAAATTGGACTTGTTTTTCAAATGAATTAGTCTCAGTTTGGCTATCTTTGGGAATGAGGGTGATTTTAGAGAGGAAAATTATGTTTCAATAATGCACCTTTGTGGATGTTACATTCTAGTTTGATTAATTATCTTTGAATGTTTGTTGTTGTCCTAAACTAGACAACTTGAGGTAAACTTCAGAGAAATTGAGGCCAATAACTCATTTATAGATCATCTTTATGCTTGCTACTCTGTCGGGATAATAATAGGACCCCATGGGCATATGATTATTCGAATGATCTGAACAGCAAGATGGACTCTCTGACAATTGTATAACTAAACTATCACCTTCACCAATTCTATGTGGCTAGGATAACAAAATCACCCTTTCAAAGCTGGAGTATACCTCACTCCATGGGGCTAGCTATGGACCTGTGGAAATAGTAGATGGTCCCACTTTCCTTATGACTGGATTGGATGATGCACTTGGGGACACCCATATGCCCAGGTAAGTCTTCTTCCACTTGCCAGAGATTCCTTGTAATTAGGATTTTGTTAAGGGTAGACATCAAACAAAAATGGCTCCTTGGTATTTTTATTCCTTAGCCGTATTTGTCCTAGGAGCCACCTTTATTGATGTAAAATTGCAAGTAGAGGCTTTAGCCAAGCATACAGAAGCTACCTTTAACCAAACTTTACACTCAGTCACCCACAAATTTGAAGGGTGGCCCTCCAAAACTGAATGGCCCTTGATATCCTGACTGCAGCTAAGGAGGAACCTGTGCTCTCATTAAAACAGAGTGCAGTATATGTTCCATATTACCTGAAAAATGTAACTGAAGTCATAAAAAATTTAGGCAAACACACCACAGCTCTAGATGCCCTAGCCATAGATTTTTTAGAAGTTGGTTAAATTCAGTACTTTCCAAATGGAAATATACCCTTTTAAGCATTGCTATGTTTCTTGTTTTCCTTCTCTTTGGTTGTTGTGTGACTTTTTGCATCTGTCAAGCGGTAGCACATGCTATTCATACTGGCTTGGAGATGACCTCACTGTCCCCCTCAGTGCAAATGCTGGAAATAAGATTCTCTCATTCTGTAAAAGTATTCTACTCCAAAATCCCTACATTGTCCTTGATCAGCAGGAAGTAGCTACAGAAGATGGACTTTCATCCCTAATCCCATAGATAACAGAATGATAAAATTGACAGTGGGGATTTGTAACAGCACTCTAGCTGGTCTTAAGGGTTAACTTGCTTCAAGTTAACAGCCTCCTTACTGGCTGACTTACAGCCCCTGATGGGTAATAGAACTCATTTACTTTCTTTGAGATTTGCAGACCACTGGCCTTGGGGAATAAAGGACCAGAATGTCCCCAGGCCTCAGAAGCCAGCAGGCCTGTTTGAAGCCCACTTAGCTTTCTGACTAGCTCAGCAATCTTCTAGCAAAATGTTTTTCTTTTTTAAGGTCACACAAATGTCTTCCCTGACCTCCCTTTGTCCATCTTTAGATCTTACAAGACCTTCTGGCCCCCCCCCCCCCCCCCCACACACACACACCCTGGGCACCAAGGAACCAGACCTTCTTGAACTACCTCGGAGCACCAAGATAACTCTGTAGCTGACATCATGGAACCTGCACCTAATCAAGAAATGTCACAGACCCCTGCACTCCCTTCCGTAACTGATTAAATCCCTTTAAAAATTCTGGGCCAGGCAGAAACTTGGGAGTTGGTCTTTGGACAAGAGTCTGCCTTCTCCCCAGGTGGCTGGCCTCCTGAATAAAGCTCATGTTCCTTTCCAGTCAAAACTCATCCCTTGAGTATTGGCCTTTCAAGCGGTGGGCAGCCCATCTTGGGTTTTGGTAACCAAGGAACAACAAAAAAAGGAACACACAGTAAGGGCAGCAATTTCGAATGGAAAGAAAAGGACCAGTTATCTAACGGTTGTTCACATTCTCAAAAGGAGGGGAACCCACAGATAGTGGTGAGCCAGCAGAACCTGAAAGGCAAGGAGAACTTGCTGTGCTTCTCCTTATCTGCTCCCGGCTGCCAGCCTTTAGCCTAGCA
Source organism: Phoca vitulina (assembly GCF_004348235.1). Taxonomy (NCBI): domain Eukaryota; kingdom Metazoa; phylum Chordata; class Mammalia; order Carnivora; family Phocidae; genus Phoca; species Phoca vitulina. The sequence goes on from NW_022589711.1 coordinate 52,228,149, forward strand.
GCCCTTCCATTGCCCCAACTGCCTCATGTTCCTGGCGTGAAGTGCCCATGACCAGCTGGACAAAGCTGTCGTATTACATCCAATGCTATGCACTCATTTCAACATCCATGCTGACCCCTGTGTTGGTAAATGTTGTTTTCAAGTACTTGCCATGGGTGGAAAAATCCGTGGAGGATGGTCAAGAGGGAAGAAGAGAGGTCAGGTCATCACTGGGCAACCTCCAGTCATGGGTGCAGACTGAAACCAGATACTGTTGCTGAGCAATCAATCCTAGTGTTCCCTTCCTTCCATTCCTGAAGAGGTTCAGAGGGTGTGCACAGTGGTTTTATACTATTATTATAATTTTGGAGTAACCAAGCAAACCTTCCCTTTCCCCTTGCCTTTTCAGAGTAGCACAGCTGTTTTCTAAAGTCAAGGGTTAGATGAATAATCCTAAAGAAATTCACTAACATTCCCTCCATACTTTCAGACTGTTACCACCTACTAAAATGGGGGAAAATAGTCAAAAGGAGCATTCTATACAAGGGTGGGAATGTAGGTAAGAGGTTGGAATACCTTTCCTTTTCTCTCATTGGGACCTTTATGAAGGAAAGGTACAGCAATTGAGGCATGATTCAGAGGAGGCTGTCATTCGTGGCAGACCACACAGCCAGGTGCCACAGTTTGCCACTAGCTTCCAGCTGCCAGGAAGTGGAGGGGGTGGTGGAGAGGATGACTCAGTGGAGCGGAGCCAGGGGCAGTGAGAGGCTGCCAGGCACCTCTCTGCTGTGAAGAGCCAGGCTGCAGCTGGGCCCATCCAACAGCTCCATGCAGGGCCCCGCGCTATAACAAGAGGGTGAGGGACGGATGGGCCAGGCCAGGTTCTGCAGAAACTTAATGTAATGTTCAAGGTGGCAGAAACCGTGGAGCCCCTGAGAGGGTAACATGGCACATCAAGGGTCCTGATAACTTATTTTATTGTTGGCTTTTGAAAAAGAAACCACCACACACATGCTAAAAATTAAAATAATAGTAACTGGAGCAGATGGAATAATAGTTGTTAATCATGCTCAGCATGCCTCAGAGTGATGTAAACAGTATGTTGCCAACGTGCAGGACTCTCATCATTCAAAAATAATGTCAATTTTCCTTTTCTTCAACTTTCCAGGTTAAAAAAACACTGTCTTATGTCTCATCACAGCCCTATGAGTCTGGCAGGGCTGGGATTATTAACATTTTCATGCAGATTCAGGGCCCAAGATCAAGAGCATCTGTAAAACTCTAATTGGGCTCTAACCACCAGTTCATTCATTGCTCTTTCTACCTAACCCTCCCAGTCCTGCAGACCGTCTTCCAAATAAAATTGGCTGGGGAAGGGAAGAATTATTTCTCAGCTGTGGCATTTTCTAAAAAACTATCAGCAAGACATGAGCTGAAGTTATTTGTGATTTTGATGGGCCCAGGTCACTATCTTCCCTGTTTCCTATGCCGATGCAATGTCTCAGCTGGGGCCTGAGTACACTCATTCTCCCACATGATCATTGAATTTTTGTATGATCTTAGACTTTAGATTCCCTCTCTAGAAAATGAAAGGTTCAGGAAATGTTTCTTTTCCTTATCTCCCTCCCCCTGCTCCATGTTTCTGCAGAGGCACACCAGCAGCCTCCTCGGTAGGGGCCACGGAGTGAGGGACACGAGCACAAGTGTGTTAGACCCCACTTCACTGCAACTAGTGCAGCCCTGTATGTATCTGTCAAACATGGGGGTCTCCCCAGGAAAGTTTTCTTTGGGTTACTGCCATTCCAACCACAACAGTTTTGGAAACAACTAGACCTGATGCTTTCTAAATTCCTTCTGGCTTTGCAACCTACGATCACATAGTCCCGACCAACATTTTAGGTTTACCTTGTAGTGTGCTAAACTCTTTCGGGATAAAAGCTCCGTATTCTGATAAAAACACTTGAGAGAACAAAACATCTCAACCCTTTTTTAACAAGCTGTCTCAGTACCTGGCATCTGGAGGGCATTCCATCTGATTCCGCATTTTTCTCCCTTAATCCCTCCCATTGGCCAAGTCTGTGGCTGAGGAAGCGGAGAATGAGAAACTGCTATCTTTGCCTCTGCTTCAGTGGGCATGTGCTCTCTCCTCTCTAAGACTCATTTCTAAAGTGAGATTAATACCTAAGTATAATATCATTGCAAACAGAAAATGGAATAAAATAGTAGATGTGCCTAGCATGATCCCTAGCACATTTTGGTGCTCACAGATTGTTAGCTCTCCTCACTCATTTCTCTGACTTAACCCATCTTAAGATTTTTACCAGCATCTTAGTTACCCTATTTTTTTTTTTTTTTGAGATAATACACCATTTTCATCAGCAAGGAATGCACCCTCCTGAAGATGTAATCAGGTGTTACAAACTCATATGACTACAAAAATCGGGTAAGAAATGTAAATTAATAAAATGTCCCTACCGTAAGGTAATATGGAGTGATTTAGACTGTGGCTAGCTATTTGTTTTATCTGGCTGAATTTTGCCATCAGATCCAGTGGGTTCAGAGAGGCTAGATTCCCACACTTTCATTAGAAATTACCTATTTTAAATGTCAGTTTATTTTCTTTAAACCAAAACACCTCTACGAGGTGACCTTGGCAAGCCTACAGAGTGTTTATTATACTGATTTGGGACTTGGGGAGGTAAGTGGGAAGATTCTGAATTTATTTTATATAAGTTTCTAATTTATACTTCTAAACTATTGTATTTGAGGTTTTTGGGTGACTGAATCAATATAAGAGCCAAGGACAGACCCTGAACTTTTCTTCTCATCCACTCTTGTCCTCCATTCTCCAAGTGACAGCTAATTTAAATGGAGATGTTTCAAGGCCTAGATGCAAGGGTCAAGTAGACAGGAACAGAAAGGAATCATGGCATTGATTGTGAATGGCTAGTTTTCTGACAGATCATACAGTCCAAGAGTGAAGCGAGTTGCCCAAAGACATTCACTTCCAGGGAGGGTTGAAAGAGTCGTGAGTTGTGCATATGTTAATTTGGGTGTTTTGGTATACCAGAACTAAGAGTTTAGGATGATTTCACTTATTTGATCCAAGTCTCCATGTGCTGTCTAGTAATATACCCTGCCTCCCGGATGACCTGTAAAGTAACTGCTCCAGGGAAAAAGTCCTCAAAACTAAAAGTGAGTAAGACTCACTCAGAAGGCATACTTTTTCTTTGTAGCTTTTCAACTTATTTCTCCTGGTATAAAATTTATAATTATAAATCTGTTTTTGAAAGAAGCAAAAAATATAAAGGAACAGGGAAATACTTTGTCTACATGCAGTTACTCAGACATAGCTATTATTTTGTCACATTTTCTTGTAATAGTAATCCCACTAAAATGAACATAAATGGTTTTATGTAAACATATTTTGTACATATGAAATTTCTGGCAAATATAAGTATATTACTATTTATTCTGCTTATTAATTTTTCACTCTCTTATATTATTATTTTCATTGTCTCTTGATTCTTTAACCCCTTTACAGGTGTTGTTAACCCTGACTGACACTGGAATCAACAGAGAAGCTTCTGGAGAAAATACTGATGTCCAGGCCTAAGACCCAGATCAGATACAGCAGGGTCTGGGAAAAAGAAGCATTTAAAAACAATGTTTTCATTTTGAAATAATTTCAGACTTATAGAAGAGTCACAAAAATAGCATAGAGTTCTTATAACAGCTTCACCTAATGTTAATGCCTTACATAATCATAGTACAGTTATCAAAATTAAGAAATCAACATTGGCTCAATAGTACTTAAATTACAGACTCCATTTGAACATCACTAATTTTTCCACTAATGTGACTTTTCCTGTTCTAATATCTAATCCAGGATCCCACATCACATATAGTAGTTACATCTTATATTCCTCTTCTCCAATCTGTGACACTTCCTCAGTCTTTCCTTACCTTTCATGGCTTTAACACTTTTGAAGAATTCTGGTCAGGTATTTTGGAGGATATTCTTCAATTTGGAGTTATCTGATATTTCCCAAGATTAGATTGGTGGGCAAAAGTACTACAGAGGTGGGGCGCCTGTGTGGCTCAATCGGTTAAGTGTCTGGCTCTTGATTTCAGCTCAGGTCATGATCTTAGGGTCGTGAGATCAAGCCCCACATCAGGCTTGTCCTTCGTGTGGAGCTGCCTTAAGATTCTCTCTCCCTCTCCCTCTACGCTTTCTCCGCCACTTCTGTGTGTGCATGTGACATGTGCACCCTCTCTCTCTCTCTCAAAAAAAAAAAAAAATCACAGTGGTAATGTGCCCTTCTTAGTGTATCGATAAATTTTATTAATGGTTATGTCACCATTGATCACTTGGTTAAGGTGGTGTCTGCCAGATTTGTGCACTATAAATTGTTATTTCTTTTCTTTATGCTTAATAAATATCTGGAATGAGATACATTGAGACTCCACAGATATGATTCCCCTTAAACTCTAACCTCCTAATTTTAGTATTCCATGGATCTTGCCTGCAGCAATTGTCACTGTGATATTCTAATGGTGGTTTTCTATTTCCCTCATTTATTCTAAATTTATTAATGGGAATTATTCTGTAAGGAAGAGATGCAATACCTCTCCTTCTTATGTTTATTTTCTTCACTTGTTTATATCAGCACAGAATCATGAATATTTATTTTATTGTTTGTTATAACCCAATACAGTAGCTATATATTGTGCTGCTCAAACTGTTCCAGATTTGATCATTATCTATCTTAGAGGTTTGGCTCCGAAATACTTTTCAACACGGCTCCATCCCTTCTCTCCCCCTCTCTCACTCTCTCTCTCTTATTTGTTTGTTTGTCTGTTTGTTTATTTTTCGGCATTGCAAGATACTTCAAGCTCATCCTGTATGAAGCACTTCTCCAAGGAACTCTGCTTCCTTTTACTGAAGAATGATATTAAGAAACCAAGATATACGTGCTAAGTATTACTGCTAATAGATGTCACTGCTTCAAGGTCCCCTCAGAGGACAAAGCTATGAAACATACATACATCTTAACCCATGAATACACATAGCATATTTATGTCTATATGTATCAATAAACATACATATTTAAAAAGCCAAAAAGCATCACATGAGTTCATGCAGATGCCTCCAATTCCAACCAGCACTTCAGGGGTCATCCTAGCAATCTCCCTTGGTCCCCTACTCCTGTCCTGCTTTGTTCTAACTTCATTCTCTGAGGGTGAGAAAACTGGCTGTCATTATCTGTCACATATTTATGTACCCGTTCAAATATAGAGTAAATAAGAAGCAGTTCCAGAGTTGATCATCATTACCCTGTTGGAAATGAGTTTATCAGTTGGAGTACTGTGTTTGTGTACAGTTCTTTTTATTCAGATCTTTTTTTAAGATTGTTGGTCTTCCTAGAGTTCTTGACATATTCTGGTTAGAGACCCTTTATCAGATATGTGCCTTATAAATACTTTCTTTTAGTCTGCAGCTACCTTTCATTCTCTTAATAGATTATTGTGAAGTGTAATTGTTTTAAATTTTGATAGTCCCATTTTATTATTATATTCTTCTTCTTCTTTATGGATTATATTTGGCATTGTATCTAAAAAGTAAAAAAAACTGCCAAGCCAACCAAGGTCATGCAGAATTTTTTCCTATGTTTTAGTAGAGAATTTAGAAGTTTTACAGTCTTACATTTTATATTTATATCCATGATCCATTTTAGGTTAATTTTGTAAAAGGTGTGATATATGTATTAAGGTCATTTTTTTTTTTTTTTGCATATGAACATCTGCTTTTAGTTCCATCAGTTTTTACTTCACATATTTTGAAACTATGCTGCAAGATAATTTCACATTTGTTATTATTATATGTCCTTAGAGAATTGACCCTGTATTACCAAGTAATATCCTGTTTTAACCCTGACAATGTTCTTTTTTCTGAAGTCAAATTTGTCTCTTATTAATATAGCTACCCTAGCTTTCTTTTGATGGTGTTAGTTCCCTTTACTTTTCATCTATGTCTTTATGGTAAAGGGATTTTTTTTTCAGTAAATGGTTTGGTGTTGCTTTTTTTTAAATTTTATTTATTTATTATGTCAGAGAGAGAGAGCACAAATAGGCAGACAGGCAGGCAGAGGGAAAGGGGGAAGCAGGCTCCCTGCCGAGCACGGAGTCCCCCAATGCGGGGCTCGATCCCAGGACCCTGAGATCATGACCTGAGCAGAAGGCAGATGCTTAAGGACTGAGCCACTCAGGCGCCCTTGGTGGTGTTTTTTTATTAGATCTGATGATCACTTTTTTTTTTAAACTGAAGTGTTTAGATGAGTCCTACTTAGTGTGACTATTATTATGATTGAATTAAAATCTACTCTCTTGTTAGGTATTTTCTATTTGTTTCCTCTGTTCTTTCTTTTCTTCTTTTTTACACCTTCTCTTGGATTAGTTGACCATATTTTTTATTCCCTTTTATCTCTTCTATTGACTTATTACTTATATCTTTTTTTGTAAATTTAGTGGTTGTCCTAAAGGTTTCTATATATATTTAATTAATCAGTCTATCTTCAAATGATATTATACTGGTCACATGTTTTGTAATTATACCCATTGCCTCTTTCCCATTCTTTGTATCATTGTTTTAATGCCTTCTATTTTTCATATGCTATAAGCACAAAATAGATTGCTAAAATTTTCACTTCCAATGCTGTTTTATTTTATTTATTTATTTTTAGAAGATTTTATTTATTTATTTGACAGAGAGAGAGAGACAGCGAGAGAGGGAACACAAGCAGGGGGAGTGAGAGAGGTAGAAGCAGGCTTCCCGCCAAGCAGGGAGTCCCATTAGGGGCTCGATCCCAGGACCCTGGGATCATGACCTGAGCCGAAGGCAGACGCTTAATGACTGAGCCACCCAGGCGCCCCTCAATGCTCAGTTATATTTTAAAGTAATTAAAAAGAAGAAAAAATAAAATTTTATACTACCTTCATTTATTTAATTTTTAGTTTTCTTTATCTTTTTGTATAGTTGTGAGTTTCTGTCTGGTATATTCTTTCTGCTTGACTACATTCTTTTTTCATATCTTGTAGATGATGTCTACTACCTATAAATTCCCAGAGTACTGGTTTTTCTAAAGAAAGTATTTCTTCTTCACTCTTATAAAATAATTTTGTTTGGTATGGAATTACAGTTCGACAGATTTATTTTTCTTTGACACTTCAAAGATGTCACTTCATTGTTTTCTGCATGATTTCTGAAAAAAAGAGGTCTGCTATCATTCTAATTGTTGTTCCTCATGTGTAATATATCTTTTTTTTTTCTGGATATCTTCCAGATCTCTGTCTCTCTTTTTTTTCCCCCAGCCATTTAAACACAGTATGCTAGGGGTGTATGTGTGTGTGTGTGTGTGTGTGTGTTTGGTGTTAATGTTCCTTGCTTGCTATGCCTCACAAAGGATCTATCTATAGCAAGTTACTTGTTACTTGATATGTGCAAGCCTGGAGGAGGGTGGAGGGCATTCTCTGTCATGAGTAAGCCTCATCCTTAGCCAGGCACTGCATCCCTGGGAGGTGGATGGCCTTCTCAATGTTGCTAGCCATCTCCTTGCAGAGTTCTGATCCCAGCATGCATTTAATCCTCATTATAGCCACATATGTTATTTATAATAGCCGTGAGTAATTTCTTCTTGGCAGAAATCCCCATTCTATTTCGTATTACTAAGACACGGGGCTCTACAATTATGTTTTAAAGTACAGACACATAGTAGGTATTCAGCAAATGATGGTACCTTTCCTCTTGTCTCCACTTAAGGTGTTGTGAGCTTAAAAGGTATTTTTAGGAGGGAATGGGTATGTGGGCAAGGAACAGATTTTCTTCTATTCTAATACTGTTTTCAACCTAGGCAGACTGTGGAGTCCCTTTGCTTTGTAATTCAATAACTACTTATTTACAGACTCAGCAATTGGCAAGGTCATTCTGACCTTCCTTGAGACAAACTGTCCTGTTAGAGAGCCCACTGAGCTCTAGCTGTTTTGCTAATGTGGTTTCTGGGGTTTGTGGGAATCCTGCCACATTCGTAAGATGATTCATGTTCCCTTTACATTCAGGTACACAGCTAGCATAAGTCACATGCATATTCTATAAACATTTACTCCAAAGACTGAGACAAGACTTGCTTCTCTGAATAAATAACTTTATTTTATTTTTTTATTTTTAGTACAAATGAGTTGTTAAAGAGCAGATTTTTTTTTAATTAACATTTAAAATAATGGCATCTTCAACATTCATTCTATATAATTCTGTTAAGGTATGGAACATTTATAAAATGGCTTTAGTATATATTTGAGGATTTTCCTCTGTTGTTTGCCTATTCACCAAGTTCATTTTCCCAGTCTAATGAACAAACATTGAAGATTAATAGAAACGAATGCAATTACCTAAATGGAAAACAATCACTTCCCATGTGGTAAGTTAATTCTTATCTTTTTCAGAATAATTTTATTCCATTTATTATTTGAACAATGGATACTTTCATCAAGACCTAGACTTATACTTGAAGGGCATTAAAAAAAACAGAGAGATAGATGGGAGATGAACCACACACATTCTTATATTAATTTTTAAGGATATGTTGTATGAGAAATTGTCCTTTTGAAAATGATATGTCTACTTCAAAATACTGAGGCACAGTGTGTGGCCATGAAGGCCAGGTGGTCAGTTGTAGTCAGACAATGTGTACATCTCCTTCACCAATCACATGTTCCTTTGTTGCCGGCATTGTTACACCAAGGTCTTCCTGGAGCAAGATCCGCTTCTTTATGTCAGATTTTTATTTGATGTCTCTGCTCTTCTTCTATTTTGTTCTTGGGAGACTGTGTCTCTCATCTTTCAAAGAGATAAGCTTTTTTGGCGTGCTTTGATTTCTCCAGGAATTTTTGAGGGCATCAAGCCATTGACTCGTCTCCTGCATAATCATTCCCTTTGTCTCTCTTGTTGTTGCCCCACTGCCTCCACTATTCACACATCTTCCCTCTTGTTCCCACAGTCCCCCACGCACCCTTCCTGGCCACACCTCCCACAGCACTATATCGCCTTTTGTGTATTTTCCCTATGTACATCAAATTAAGTCAGACTACATCTACTTCCTCACTACTTATTCACTTTTTTTAAGCTTGAATTTTAAATAAAAAGCATGTATTGCGTTCACAGAGTCACTAATTCTATGAGACTTGTTAAGTCGAATAGTGATCCCAAGACTCTTCTTCCCGACTTCTCCTTTTCCAGAGAAAATCACTTTCAGTTGATTCTTTCTTTCTTTTTTTTTGCAGCTTCATATCTGAACATTTTAATATCTCTAAATACCATGGTTGTGTCATGACTTGACTGTTTTTTTTTTCAAACTTGAACATTGTCTATTGACTCCCTACCATGAAATACTCCAAAGATTTGTGCAAACTGCCATCTCATCATTCTTCCAGGAGAGATTTGTTATATTTTGGTTAGATCTATATTCAGTCTCAAAAATTGTTCTTACATGGTTTTGCTGTTTCTCGACTCTACTTTCTCCGTATTTGGACTACCTTTCTGAGATATCTTCGGCCTTATCTTACAAAGATTCTATTGAGTTTCACATTTTGCTTCTTGTATTTATTTTCTATAGGGTGTATTTTTTGTTTGTTTTCTGAATGATTCTTTTCATAATATCCTAGAGTTGTTTGGCAAATCAAATATATCATCCTATTTCTTTGAAAATATCAATAATACTTAAATATGTGTGTATATATTTTTTTTATTTTTTTTTTCTCTCTGCATAGTTTCAGCTTTCTCCAAGTTGCTTTGTTCAATCTACTGTTTTGGACTCCCTCTTCTGTGTGAGAGGCTTTCCTCAGACATCTAGTGATCCAGATTGCATCTTCATATTTGAGACTGTTATGAGCTAAAAGCTTGATTAGCAACTGTGAGCATGAAGATGGGACTTAATTGATGGGTTGTTTTACTGTAACATGATTGGACTAATTAATTTGTTAGGAAATCCCAGATGTCCAAATATTCAGGCTTTTCTTTTGTTGGGAGTCAGACTCTATGACAGGAACCCTTCCCATCTCTAATGTGGGCAGGAAAGGCCCAGTGGCTAGTATTTGGGAAGTGGGAGAAGAAGTCTGAGGATCAGCATTTTATATGCATCAATTTATCTGATCCCCCTGTTTGCATAAGCTATGTCAGCTCTCACTGTCCTTGGAGTGCCTGAGTCCAGACATCCTCATTGGTCAAGTTGGTTAAGGTAGGAAGTGCAGTTACCAGAATCTTTTTCCCTGAATTGTTCTAGGTTAGATTTGGCCAAAAAGAAACTTTAGTCAGATTTAAAAGGAAGAAATGAAATATCACTTAATATACTCTGAAGCTCTTTTTGTGTTTGCCAGACTGAGCACAGGGGGCCCACAAGAAGGTAGGGGCTTCCCTGAAGATTCTTAGGGGTAGTTTCTACCTTGAAGCAATAGTTTCCCTTAGACCTTTCCATCAGCTTCCTCTGTTCTCTCTCACTTTGCTGTTGGACATGGTTGGCTTCTCAGATTGAACGATAATTTCCCTGATTCTCCAGCTCCTCTCACCCACAGATGTGTAAAGTCTATTCCCTATAACACACAATTGCATCACACTCATAGTCCCCCCTGCTCTCCTGTCTGAACCTTGACTGATAGACCTTGTCAGTGGATAAACCTGCCATCCTGCTCAGAGGGGTACCACAATATATGGGATAGATCTGTGCCATCTTAGGCACAGTCGGATTCCTAGACAGAACTCATGGGACTTGAGGGAGTTGCCCCTCACCCTTCACCTACTTAGCTTCACCACCATTTCCAGAGTTTCTGGTGCTGTTTTTCCTCAAGTTCGTTCCTGGCTCCTCCCATTGCAGTCTTGGGATTTAGTTCCCTCAGTGCAGTAGTCGTTGTCTCTGCTTTCCAGAAGCTACAATACCGTAATATTTAGGACACTATATCTTCACATATTCTCCCCATCTTTGTAGATCTATGCCTTAAAAGTTACCTGGTATTTAAGTGAGATTTTGGTTTCAGTGGGACTTAAGAAGACAGTAAGGCAGTACCTTGTTCAAACTGCTATCTTTACTGAAACACCTCCATTCACTTTCTAAATTTTGTAATCTCACTACTATCTCTCAATTCTATTTTTTTTATTTTTTCCTGCAGATTGTTTTTTTTATTATGTTATGTTAATCAGCATACATTACATCATTAGTTTTTGATGTAGTGTTCCATGATTCATTGTTTGCATATAACACCCAGTGCTCCATTCAGTACGTGCCCTATTTAATACCCATCACCAGGCTAGCCCATCCTCCCACCCCCCTCCCCTCTAGAACCTTCAGTTTGTTTCTCAGAGTGCATAATCTCTCATGGTTCGTCTCCCCTTCTGATTTCCTCCCCTTCATTTTTCCCTTCCTACTATCTTCTTCTTCTTTTTTTTTTTAACATATAATGTATTCTACTGTTCCTTCCTTAAGAATAGCCTAGTTGTTGAATCAAAAGCCCTCTTTCCCAGTCCTTGTTGTCCTTATTTTTTCAACAGTATTTTATACAGACTGATTCTCCCACTCATGAATTTCCGCTTTCCTCCCTCCCTTCCTTTTACTCTATCTTCAGCACCACCAACATTGATGGAGCATCAGTTTTATGCCAGATTTTTAGTTAGGCATAACCCTTTTCCTGCAGAGGATGGAGGAAACTGACACCAAAAGTTTGGAGAGTAGAAAAATACTTTAAAATTATAGTATGCCCTCATTGATAGTACTAGAAGAATTCCTCCCACTCACTGAGGAAATGAAAGGTTGTAAATTACCTCATGCTATCAGGGTCTAAAGCAGACAGCAAATCAGTCTGCATGAGTGCTTCCTTCTAAGGGGGCCTGGCTGTCCATTATTCCAGGGTTCCCAGTTCTCTGCAGAGCATCTGGTTAATAGCATGTGGGCTTTGGTTCTGCTAGGCTAAACACTGAACAGGAAAATCCAGTGAGGACATGGAGAAAGGTCCTTTTCCAATACACTAGAGACAAGTGTTCAGTCAGAGAGAGGAGGTGGCCTTCTGTTTTTGTCACAAATCCTGAACTGAAGGACAAAAACAACAACAGTCACCAACGGAGTACCCACCACCTATTGTTACTGTGTGGAACTTATAAAGAGAGTGGAAATATTTTTTTTGCAAATAAAAATCCTAGTATGATTTTTGAAAACTTCATTTACCTTTATATAGGGAAATAAAAGTGTTTCTTTAGGTTCACTTCAATTTAAAAAAACAAAACAAAACAAACAGGTATAGAAACAAAGGGTATTTCTCAAAGGGGATTAGAGAAATTGAAAGATGAATTTTTGGTGCATTAAAAGAAAAAGAAGACCTTTCATATGAGAAAATTCAAGCAATAGTAGCAGCCATTTTAGTTACAAATATCAGTGAATCAACAAGTGATTCAAAGTTCTTTATGTTGTGATAGAACAACAGCTGATCTGGTTCATCTTCACCAATTTTTATCCCTCTCTTGATCCTCCCTGATTTAGATAATTTCCACATAAAACACTTGACCTTCCAGAAAAAAACAATCCAATAGGTGAAACAATGTATTTTATAGTTTGGAAAAACACAACTTGCTAAGAAAGAGAAAACAATTGTCCATTTCTCTCCCGGATATTCCAAAATTAGACTTGGATAGTTTTCGGGTTTTTTGTTTTTGTTTTGTTTTGTTTTTTGTTCACTGACATAATCAATTTTATTGAATTAGAGAATGTATATCCAGGGCATTCACCCTATAGGTGCTCCTGCCTGGTCAACCCAGAATGGAACAAGGAGACCTCTATTTATGTTTTGTAAATTTATTTATTTTAGGAATTTATTTATTTGAGAGAGAGAAAGAGAGAGAGCACGTGCAGGGGCAGAGGGGGAGGGAAAGAGACAAGCTGAGTTGTGCTTAGCCCCATGCTGGGCTGGATCTCATGACCCTGAGAACATGACCTGAGCCAAAAATCACTTGCTCAACTGACTGAGCCACCCCGGTGCCCTATACTTTGTAAATTTAATGGCACAGACATCATGATGGTTTTTTGACATGCCAACACGTTAAGGTAAACTACCTTGAGGAGAAAGAAGGTAGCAGCCATTTCCTAGCATAAGCCCAGCTTCCCCTGGTTATTGAATCAGGCACTAATCTAAGAGCTACAGTGATGGGATTCTGCAGATCTAAATAAACTGCAAAGTCCTTTATCTTCAGAGCTGGGGCCCCAGGGGCAGACAGCGGATCCTCTCCTGAGACACTCAGGGCAAGGGTGACCTTCACAGGGCCTGGCGCTTCCACATGCAGCACCAGCGTCTCCCTGAGGGGCACATGGGCCCCTGTGGGCGCCCCCACTGTGGCGACTGCCACCATCTTATAAAGCGGGGAAGAACAAAGGCAATACCACAAAATGCCTTTAATGTCCTCATTACTGGCAATACTTTATGAACATTTGGGGGAAAGAGATATTATTGTTCTACATGACCTATATTTCCATGCTACAGGGGAAGGCAGGAGGGCCCTGTGAAATTGGAGAAGGGCTGGGAAATAAAGCCCTTGGGGGTGCTTTTGACAATAGTGGGCCCTGTGAGAGAGTGCTTGTGCTTTTGAAATTCAAGATGATTTTTAAAAAGCATAAATTTGAACACTTAGTGTTCATAATCATTTTTATATATTCTGTATTTGCAAATTTGCCTACTCACTAAAACTTACTTGCAACCCCAAATCAATACTCATGGCTCTTACATGGTCATTCTCAGGCATATGCCAAACAACAAAACTTTTGAGTCACTCAACGTACATGTACCTAGGTGAGGCTGAACCGGGTGACTTCCTGTTTTCTCTGCCATCCAGTAAACAACTGTCCTTTCTTTGGTCTATTAATGCCATGTCTTTCTCATTTTGTATTTTCTGTTGGTGATTTCACTGTTTCAAATAGCAGTCCCCCTCAACTGTAATGCTGAAGTCCTGTCTAAGTGTTCCTAGGTCCAAGAAGGTTGTGATGTGCTCGAAGAAGAACACAAGTGTGATAGATAAGCTTCACTGAAGATAACTTTCATTCAGGCATTAGTTGGCACGAGTTCAACATTACTAAAACAATGATATATAATACACAATGTGTCTTTAAACAGAAAAACATATACAACAAGGTTATGTATTGATTGGTTGACAAAAATGTGACTGGGGCTCACAGAAACCAAACTATATTTCCCTTAGAAGCAATGGTTCAATATTTGGTAATTCAGTATTTGCTGCAAATTTATAGAATATAAGTACTGTGAATAACGAGAACTGACTGTATGTACATGAAGAGAGAGAGGTCAGGAAACTAATTTGACTCCCATAATATCTATACTACATCAAGTACTTTTCTGTGATGTATGTGTTGACATTTTGTTGTATTCTTGAGTTCTCTCTATGGGTTAATTCAATATTCATTTCCCACCTTCCCAACCAGCCTCCCAATAACTGAAAGTGCCTTTATGTGAAACTGGAAGGTCTTATCTTTTCTTTATTGTTATATTCTCTGAATTTGAGAGTATTGTTCCTTATTGAGCTATGAAACACATTACTTAATCTTGCAGGAAGCTGGAGTATTATGGAAGACATTTTAAAACTGTATGGCAAAGGGAAAAAGTCGAGAAGGCTCCTTAAAATTGGTGATAGTTCAATTTAAGGATGATTAAAAATTAAGTAAGTGAAAAGGAAAGGAGAAGGATTCCTAGCAAAGGGAACAACATTGCAGATTGAAAGACACATTTGGGATGAAGGTAGTTGGCATGACTGTGACTGGTACAGGTGTCTGAGAGGACATGGGACAGATTGGGTGGGGATGAAGGCAGAACTCACTATGTTAAGGGGTGTGACATTGGGCAAGGAAATCTGTCTTCATAGAAAGCATAAAAAGAAAGGGCATTATACCTTACCATTTTTTATTTCAAAATGCTCTCTCTAGTCATGTTGTGAAGGATGAACTAAGTATGTGGTTAGGAGGATATTTTAATATTTTTAGTGTAAAATGATGAGGGCCTTTACCAAAGCAGTAACCAAGTAAATGAAGAGGAGAGGCCTTAGAATTTAAAGTGTTAATAACTAACAGGGTATTGAAAGTAACTTAATAACTTAATCCTTAATTTTCATTTCTTTATTTTAGTCCTTGTTCCCCTCAGCTTTTCTAAATTACATGAACAAATATTGTCTGAGCAACTCTTACATGCAAAGTACTGAATAGAAACTGGGAGTATGACAATGATTTAGATATGATCCTGCCCTCTCAGAAGAGAACAGAGAGAGAGAAACTTCTCAGCAAATAAGTAATGTATCACACCAGTGACCTAAGATTTTTCATCTGTCAATTATAAAATCTAGATGATTTTGCACCTAGGCATGTTGTAGGTCTAACATTATAGATTTCTGCAAATCCTTGTAAATGATGAAGACTAATGCAGTTATTGCCAGATCCTAATTTTTTGATGAGCTATGGCCTTGAAAATACATTAAACCACAGACTAGTGTGAGATCCTTAAGGAAAAGGATTACTGGATTGCCACCTATAAAGTTCACCCATTTTTCAGGGCTACATAATGTGTGAGATTAAGTATATTTTCCAAATTGTGGTAGTCAGACCAGGAACAACTATATAGGAGTGAGAGAAGCAATATTAACTGGTCAAAGGGAGAATTTAACCAGTGATGTAATTAAAATGGCAGTCTCAGTCCACTCTTGTCATGGAGGAGTAGTGTGGAGTCCACTCTTGTCTGGAGCTGAGATGGCTGCCAAATTTAGGCAAGGAGTCTGGCTTTTGTACTCTTTCATCCACTAATTATTCAAAGTGGGCTGCCATTAGAGAGAGCTTGTTTAGAGTTTAATTTCAGCAACTCCCTTAGAGTAAGGACCGTTTGGTGAAGGACAGAGCTGTGAGCTACTAGCTATCAACACAGCTCACACCAGCTCTCATATTGCATGCCTGGACTCTGAAAGGAAGACACAGATGGGGCAACACAGCATCTACTGAAAAATACAAAGCTAGTTATGTCTAACTAATGAAATCTTCACTAGCACACCCATTGTAATTTACCTATCCTTGGACATCTATTCACCCCATTTCCATTGTACCTTTGTACAGCTCCAGTAATTATCCCTTCTGCATTGGTAGTGAGACATGTTTCTTCACTTATCATTTTATCCTCAAGCAAATTTCCCTTCTTTTCTATCCCCTCATGCTTCTTTTCTAGAAATCTTTCATTTTTCTCCGTTTCTTCCCCCAAGGCTGACTTCTCCCCTTTTCCCCACGAATGCATGTATTTTATCCATCTCTCTTTTTCAAGGTTTGTAATGACTTTACAGGCGAGTTAAGGTTTCATACAATTTTGAACAGAATCTAGGGGTGGCTCCCCTCAAGTTGAGTCCCTCTGTAATACTAGGGACGATAGCTTGTTTATTGTTTGTCTATTATATCTCTAGTGTCCAGTGTGGCAACTTGCACAAAGATGAGTGTGATAAAGATCAGTAATTGTCCCCTTCATCTTTTAATAATAAAAAACTAAAGTGTGAGATGAGTATGTGAGCTACTGATCTTTTGGTTACAACCTACTGACTTTTTGGTTACAATTAGGGGTGTCCATGTGACTGACATTGCGCCTCTACTACATGAGTGGGAGTAATGTGTGTACCATCTGGTGTATCTCTTTTCAGATGCTTATCTTGGACCCTGTTTTCTCCTCTGTGATAGGTGAATAATGGTAATGACTTAGAGCACACTTGGAAATTTACCCGCCAGTCTTGGATTGCTTACTTTTAAATCATTATACTGGAGACAAAAACATTTTTTCTTATAAAAAGCGACTGTATTTTGGGATATCTTTCTGGATCTCAAATTGTTAAACATTTCCTGAAAACAAAAACAAAAATGGGATCTGAAAGTGGGTTGCTATTATAAAAACTAGGATTACATGTGACATGCATAAAGTGGCAGATGGAAAATTCACAAATATTGTGAGTTGCAAACTGGAGAATGTTATTATACTGTGGCAAAAAGTCCAGTGAAACTGTTGTTGCCATAACTTGGAAGGCAGACCATGTGCTCCTGAGACTAGCTTTGAGGAAATCGGTTGGCAAAATTCAGAATGATTCTGTGTGTTGGCCGCTACTTATCCTGTTAGCAAGTGACTACAAGAAGGAAATGGCCATGTAGAGGTGGGCATCAGGAGAGCCCTCTAAAGAATTTAAAGTGGCTAGAAAGTGCAAGTGATGGAAAGTCCAGAAATTTAGGATCTTTCAAAGTTAAAAAATCTAGCTATATCTGTGCCTCAAACAGTGAGAGATAATAATGATGCTTAAACTTATCCAGATGTAAAGATCAGTTCAAAGACATCCATCATCTTTCTGTTATTTCAGTTGGGTTCATGGCGGCCATTTTTAATTTTTGACCTAAAGGAGGCGGACCTAGTACAAAAGCTAGTAAACAAAGGAGAACAATTGTAGTTTTAGTAATAATGACCTTTTGAGGTATTTGGGTGCGCTGCCTTTCACATTCACTGCCTGGAAACAAACAGACTAGAAGTCTACCAACCCCCTGAGGGAATTGCATTGCCAATGAGACCACAAGCCTCCCCTGCAACATTTGAGCCCCTAGAACTTCATTGGCAAAAAGTGGGCTGTGAAAGCTGCCTGATACCCAAAGAAGGAATATTCTCTAACTCACCCTGCTTCAGATTTGGTCACACAGGATAACAGGCAAGTGTGTCCCATAAGCAGGAACCATGGTGAATAATGGATAAAGGAGTTATTTGCAGAAGGCAGAAACCAGGGGAGCCAGGCATGTGAACTAAGTAACCTACCCCACAGCCTGGAAGGGGAGTCTTTTTGATTTCTGTTTATCAGGCTTTTAAATCTGCTATGGAACACAGACTACTCTGTGTTTCCCATTTTTTCCTTTTCCTGAATGTGTGTTTTATTATAGGCATACTATTCTCATTCTATCAATATATACTAGTAGAGACGGAAACAGACACCTTGTCATTTAGTTAACAGATTGCTTGATTTTGAAGAGTCAAGTTTAGATATGATGAAGAGGACTGCAGTTTATGGAGCCTTGGATTTTGGGCTGGATGCAGTAATTCATGGATACTAACTTAGGTGGCCAGAATGGTTAACTGGGGGAAACTGAAATGCCATAAGTATACATTTTTCTATGCTTTCTTTTAGAAACAGATATTCTGATTTTCAGCTAAGCTCATTAACATCCAACAACAGACTATGTTTCCTAGTCTTACTGCCAATTGTGATCATGTGACCAAATTTTGGCCAATAGCATAAAAGAGGAATTGACATCTCCAACTTTCAAGTCATCTCCTTAAAGATGCTTCTGCTGGACTTTTTTTCCATTGTCACTGACTACAAATTGACTACAACAAAAACTGTAACTGCTGTAAAGTTGTTATGTTTAGAATGGCAGAACTTCCCTCCCAGTCCAGGAGCACCGACACTTGACATGAATCATTTTGGATGCTGGGTGAAAAATAGAATGTAAATTGGCAAGGATGGAAACATAGCAGTTAGGAGGTTATTCCAGGAATTTGAGAAAAAGATTGGATAGTGGCTTGGATAAGAGTGGTAACATTGGATGTGATGAGAAGTGGTCAGAGTTTGAACACATTTTGATTTTAGGGACCACAGGATTTCCTAATATGTTGTATATGGAGTTGAGAGAAGTAGTGTTAAAAGATATTTTCTAAGATTTCGGTATAACTAACTGGAAGGGTAGAATTTCCATCATCTGAGGTGTGGAAGACAACAGATAAATAAAGGAAAGCTTAGGAGTTCATGTTTGGTCATGGAAAGTTGGAGATGCCTATTAGGATTTTGAATAAAGCTCAGTGCGCAATCTGAACTGGGGATACACATTTTGGACTTGTCAGCAATTATTTTAAATTCATTTTCCTAATTTTTTATTAAAATTTTTTCCTAACATATAGAAAAGTTGTTGCAGACATTAAGACAATCCATCTCTAAATACTTCAACTTGAATTTCCTGAATAGAAGGGCATTCTCCTATAAAAAAACACATTATCAATGTCACACATAAGAAACTATATATTTCCCCAATTTACTTACTATTGTAGCCATATTCAAATTTTCCATTTATCCTACATATTTCTGTTAATCTTCTCTTTCTCCAAAGTAGAATATAGTCAAGGTTCAAACACTACACTTGGTTATTTTATGTCTTTTAATTAAGAAGATTTCTTTCCATTTTTGCTACAACATTGAATTTTCTAAGCTACCTGATCAGTTTTCTTATAGAGTATCTCACATTTCATATTCATCTGTTTTTTTTTAATTATGTCATTACCTTGTTTTTATATCCCCTATATTTTCAGTAAACTGAAAGTGAAGTCTTAGTTCTGTTTGGGTTAAGCACATTTGGCAAAATAACTTCATTGATGCGGTTGTATATTTTATATTGTATCATAATTAGAAAGCAAATAATTCACTTCCCACTACTAGTGATGCTAAATCTAATCATTCCTCAGAGTGATGAACAGATATTTACATTGTAAAGATACACACACACACACACACACTTTAAAAGCCTGTGTGTGTGTGTGCATGCACGCATGTGTATAAAAGGGATGATTATTTGCACTATGTAAATATCCTTTCTCCAACAACATTTTGCTAATGGCCACAGCAATTGATCCTTGCCTGAATCAATTGTTTGGCCATGGATTGCAAAGCTGAGATTTTAAAATTGTGGTATTATATGTAATATATATTTGCTAGCATTCTATAAAGAACTTTTGTCATCAATATGAGAAAGAATCATTTCTTCATATAAAGATAAGGCAAATGGTTTTACTTTAATACCATTTTTCATTAAATCTTGGTAAAATAGTCTACTCCTTTGATGGTAAATCAGTTCCTTTTCCTCTTCTCAAGTATCTCTATTCATTCTTAGATGTTTATTTACTCAATATCTTGTAATTAATTAAAGGTAGTGACTTTTTAATATTAAACTTTCCCAAAATTTCCCTGAAAGGAGCCCCTTCAAGCAACTTTCTGTATCCCTTTTGATATATACCAATTAGTCTTGGGTACTCCCTTTCTTTCTGACAAAATAAGATGTCCCAGCATCACCTGAATGTTGTCAGAGAAGACGTCCTTTCTTCAAGAACCCCGGTCCCTTAACATAGAGAATGTATTTAGAAACCAAGATCTGCCTCTAAATATGCTCATCGCTACTGATGTCTTTCTTTCTAGGTTGTTTCAGGGGAGAAAACTAAAAATATATCTTCTAAAAATAATGACTAATAAATTGATATTTGCCATTCCAATTCAATTTTAAAGGACTCTCTTAACTTTCGTTGAGTTTTCATAAAGCTGCTTACAGCCTACAATATTTTGGGAAAATAGAGTCTTCCACCAATTCCACCTATTCTAATGTAGTTGTCTTCACTCTTCCAGCCAAATGTGCCATTGCTTCCTTATTTTGAAGGAGGTTGCTGGATGGAAGAGGGTGCAAAACAGTATGAAATGGATTGAAATATATTGAGGTATGGTTAGCTCAATGGCATTTTTTTTTCAGAATAACTTTCTGCAAGGAAAATGGGATAGAAGCAGAGAGTAAACCAGGAGAAATAATTCTTTCCTTTTTTGGCTCCTGTAATTTTGGAAATTAGCAGAAAAACTCTTATATAAATAAACATGCATTATACAGAGAAGCAGTCTTGAAACTTTTCAAGATTCCGTATGTACTAATCACAATCTGATTTCCTTCTTTTTCACTTCCAAACAAAATTACCCTCAATAAGGCCACCAGAGACCTTCAGATTTCTGTACTTAATAAGCTGTTTGTGATCCTGATCTCGCTTGATAGCTTTGTGACATGTGACCAAGTCCACCTTTATAAGAAGTTATGCTGTTAGGCTTCTTTGGCTTCTCTGGCTCATCTCCCCTTCTCTGGACTTCTTTCTAACCCTTGGCTGCTTTTTGTTAATTTCCTCTGTGTGCCCCTCATTTCCTGCCATCCCTTTAAAACCATTATGCTCCCAAAATAATCCATTGGTTTTAGGTCTTTTTTAACATAGGAGTTCCCCTCATTTTACCAGTACACTTTAATTTTTACTATTCACTAGACCTGGCCTAAAACAATTACAGTTTATCACTTGCCTGACTAATGAAAACAAATAAACAGAAGCAAAATGGTCTGAGCATTTCAATAATTTTCTTTTGTTTTACAGAGCAATTTTGCTCTGCTCTATAGCAGATTACTGGTGGTTATGATAGAGGCAAGCCAGAATACTTGGGGCCTCTAATAAAGAAAGTTAATTTTTTTGTACTTCAACATGGCCAAGTTTTATAATAATTTCGATTAAGCCCTAGATACTTTCAATGTGGTGCAATCATCTTTGCTGGACTTATTTTGCGAACAAAGGTATTTGAATTCTAATCTGATTTTCCAAATGAAAATAGGACCTGAAAGCTGATTTTTAAAGTTATCCTTTAAGAACAATTGTCCTTTAAATGTATTTGGAATAAATGCAGAGGAGACGATGTGGCACTTAGAATCAAACCTCACACATTACATGAATAATGATGCTTTCACAGATGAGATAAATTTAATGAGCAAATGGGCTGCCAGGAAAATGACTTTCAAACCCACCTTTCATTTATCCAAGGTTATAACTATGATTTATTTGCAATCATAATTTTTTGTTTCGTCTTTGATATTATTTCTTCTTTATGATCCACACTAAAAAACTGCCTAGTTATACAACATTATCATCAAAATATGGTGGGTTTTTTGGGGGGGGTATTTATAATTTACCTAGTTAAGTGAAAACAAGAATTTACTAAGCAGCAAGGATAACTTAGGCAGATTATAATAAGCTTTTACATAATTATAAATTATATCTTTAGAAACATTCCAATTGGTGGAGGTTTAAAAGCTTGGAATTCTAAGGGACTTGTTAAAATTCATGTCTATTAATATTTTTGCTATTCAGTTAACAGATTTATTTTATTGATTTGTGTTAGTATCCAATTTATTCTCTTGCCATTTTTGTGACAGGGAGCATTATTAAAATCAATGCAAAGTATTTGCCAAGATGAACAAAACCATTCTTTATTCTTTCAGATATATTATTCTATTTTTTTAAAATATTTTATTTATTTGACAGAGAGAGACACAGCCAGAGAGGGAACACAAGCAGGGGGAGTGAGAGAGGGAGAAGCAGGCCTCCCACAGAGCAGGGAGCCCGATGCGGGGCTCGATCCCAGGACCCTGGGACCATGACCTGAGCTGAAGGCAGATGCTTAACAACTGAGCCACCCAGGCACCCCTCAGATATATTATTCTAATCCAATGGAAGTTTGTTTAACTTAGGAAAGGAAAAAATAATGCCATATCTAGAGAAGCAAAATAAATGATGAGATTGAGAAACCATGCTTTATAACAAAATTTCAAAGAACATTAGACTTAAAATTGATACTGACGAATATCATAGAAAGCACTGGAAGATTACTGCAGTGATTTCGATATATGGGAAAAACTCTCACGTGCACCCTGCACTAGCACATGTTTATTTAAGATATATGAGCCCATTTGTTTAACCACATCTGTTAAGTATCTACAATATCTAATTTTGAGTTTGGCTCTAATTTTATAGAATTTCTAAATATTTGGAAATATCTAACTTGTGTTGTTAGTATCGAAAGGTCTATTATCAGCACTAGCAGAAAAATAATGATAGCCACATATGCTATTTAAGTGTTTTATCAGTCAGCCACATTGAAAAAGTAAAAAAGTAGTGAAACCCATTTTAACAACATATTTTATTTATCAATATATCCAAAATGTTACCCTTTCAACATATAATTAATATAAAATTGATTAATGTGATATGATAATTTACATTCTGCATTTATTTATTTATTTTTAAAGATTTTATTTATTTGAGAGAGAGAGAGGGCATCCATCGGTGGGGGGGTGTGTCGCAGAAGGGGAGGGAGAAGCAGGTTCTCCACTTGAGCAAGGAGCCCGATGTGGAGCTCAATCCCAGGACCCTGAGATCATAACCTGAGCCAAAGGCAGACACTTAACCGACTGAGCCATCCAGAAGCCCCTACATTCTGCTTTTATTTTAAGTTTTCTAAATCCACTATGTATTTTACCCGTTTAGCCTATCCCAATCAAGACTGTCACATTTTAAGTGCTCAAAGCCACATGTTACCAATGACCACTGCATTGGGCAGCCTGGCTCTATGTTCCTTGCTTTTTTCAGCTTCCAGAATCTATCCACATTCTTTGATTTGTGGCAGCATCACTCTAACTTCTATTTCCATAGTCACATCTCCTTCTCTGACTCTGATTCTCTTCCTCCCTCTTATAAAGACCTTTGTGTTTACACTGGACCCACCTGGATAACCCATCTCAAGATACTTAGTTACATGGGCAAATTGTCTTTTGTCCTATAGGGGAGCGTATTCACAGGTTTTGGAGATTAAAAATTTGATGTATTTAGGGGAGGCACTCTACCTACCACAGTACCCAATTGATTCAAGGCAAGGTTAAGTACAGAAAATTCTCCAGGAACTATACGTAGTGTTAGTCCTAGCTCAAAGACTTAGTGATTGAGTTCAAACAGTGACACTGATATGAATGTAGTCCTTTTCCATAGATGTGTATAAAATAGTAGTAAGATGATCTTTCACTTTGCAAAATACAGTAACTTATTAAAAAGCTTTTAGTAAATAAGGATGCCTCAGTGGCTCAGTCGTTAAGCGTCTGCCTTCGGCTCAGGTCAGGGTTTTGGGATCGAGCCCCGCATCGGGCTCCCTGCTCAGCAGGAAGCCTGCTTCTCCCTCTCCCACTCCCCCTGCTTGGGTTCCCTCTCTCACTGTCTCTCTCTGTCAAATAAATAAATAAAATCTTTAAAAAGAAAAAAAAAAAGCTTTTAGTAAATAGCAATGGCCATCTGCGCAACTCTGCTTACTGACAGCAGTTTGTATGTCTGGTCTCACTCTTTGTCCACATCCAGTTCCTTGGAGTCTAATCTCTCTCTTGCTTCCTCACTTCCCTCTTCACCAGATCTCATTTGATTCCCAAATATGCCCAGCTTCCTCCTACCACAGAGCCTTTGCCTATGGCTTCTTTCTGTCTGAGATGCTCTTTACCTTCCTCTCTAATACCAGTTTTAAGAAATTTTTTTAAAGTGCAGATCCAAGGAACTTTTTTACCTCCTTGTCTTTCCCTTTATTTTTGCTGTTGAGGTAATCATTTGCCTGAATTTATCATTTGTGTGTGTGTGTGTGTGTGTGTGTGTGTGTGTATGTATGTGTGTTAAATACATATGAGGCACAAGCCTCTGGTTACAAAATCTTAAGAGATATTTTCCTCACTCCAAACCCAGTTACAGACAGGGAACTTTTCCTAGATCACCATTCCACAATCGTTCAGCCAGGTAAGAATCCGGAGACTAGGCAAGGATCTCAGTTCCATTTCTTCATTTTGTGTGGGTCCGGCAGCCCCCTCTGCTCCCCACACATGGCCATGGGAGCACAAGGCCTGGTGCTCTCCCACCACAGTCTCCCGCGGCAGTGCAGCTTCGCTCATTAGCTGACTGCTTGGCTATTAGATGTCCCCGCATGGCCCATCATGTGCGATTTCTCTTTCTGGCAAACCCAGCTACACATATAAAAGGTTGTTGTCTCTATTTTACAGCACATATCTAGATCGTTTGTGGAACATTTCTGGCTTTTTTTTGCCCCACATTCCTAGAGGCAGAAATCCTCTGTACTCATGTATTTTCATTTATGTTCTGAGGCTTCCTTCTGAAAATTACATTGTCATCTACATTCTGGAGAAAAAAAATATTCTTCTATATTCTGGGGAATAAAATATAGTCTATGGATAAACAACAAAAATAGAAGAAAGGTAACAAGATAGTGTCTATGAAAAACTTGTCTATTCCCTTCTTCCTGGTAGATCTGAGACAGATGCTGCGTCACGGACATTACTCTGCATTCTGTGCTCTAGCCGCAGACATTCATTGAGCAGCTGCCCCTCTTCAGCTGGAGGCTTCCCAGGGCCAGGAAAAGAGGGGGGAGGAGAGAGAGAGTATTGAAACCGCAGTAGGATGGAAAAGGATTTACGCCAGTTTCTATGATTTATTACATACAGAGGACCCCAAGGACACACTAGGGGACAGGCACGCTTGGAGCTCCTGTATGCCCATCTGAAAAAAATAGTTTGTGGTGTGTCGTATGCATGCTGCCCATTCAGATTGCCCAGGAATTTTCACTACTATTTATTTGCAGTAGCTAGAATCACTAACAAATGTGTTATATGGTACTGAGCCCCATATACACCTTTGTAGCAACTACACACATCTTTTATTCTGGGTATTTGTTGGTGTGGTGGGAAAGAGGAACATAGTATTCAGAAATCATTTTTAAAAATGCACAGAATATGACACAGCAGTTAAACAAATTGAATCTTAGCAGGACATCAGAAAAAATATAATTTAGCTGCCTGTCTGCATACATATATTTAAATTTAAAAATCAAGTTATATATCTGGCTATCAATCCTTCTCCTTTTCTCCCCCCACCCTCCACTCTATCTTATGTCATCTTCTTTCTTTTTGTCATCCTCTTTCTCACCCTGTGGTTAAGAGATGATGATAGCTGGCCTGGGATGTTAAATAGGCTTATAGGATTATGACTATCTCACTTGGTGAGAGAGAGGATATGGAATTTGAGAGAAATGGGACACCAAAGACAACCTCCAGTGTTTCTGGCCTAAGCAAATGACAGGCTGAGGATGCCTTTACTAAGAATGGGGACTACTTCTGGAGATGCAGGGAACATAGGTGGGGAGACAACCAGAAGTCCATTGGACTTATTAAGTTTGAAACACCCATTAACCAAGTGAAGATGTAGAGTAGGGCATGAAAGCATGGAACTCAGGAGTAAGGTCTAAACTAGGATGTACACTGGAGAGTTTTCACCCTGAAGATGCTATGGAAAGCCTTGGGACTGGAAGTGGGGGTAGAGAGAAAAGGAAAGAAAAGTCTGATGCCTAAGCCTGGGGTATAAGCCTGAATATTTCAATTCAGAAAAGGTCTCCTCTTTTTCCCTCTCCCCCTCCCCTTCCCTAATTCTATATCCCCTCTGTACCTAATCGCCTAGGAAGTGAGGTGGTTCAGTTGACCAGTGGTAAAACTCCAGAGGATTCGAGGCATAACTTATTCAGATATTATGGTGTCTTAACCATCTTTGTCAATACCTGACTCAAGAGAATTTAAAATTCTAGCATAATACATTCTAATAATTATTTCTATTTTGTCTCTTTTTATTTTGATAAATATTAAATACAATTTTAAAATATTGCCTTAAATTCCTCAGTTGCTACTCCTCTGTGACTCTTTCTTCATCTCAAAATTTCTGCTACGTGTATGGCTTGATCATCATATTGTGAAGATTAGCCTTTAAAACAGTGTGCGTGACATGCAGTGCTTCTGCAGCACACTAACTGTGACTAGTTTGTGTTGGAGATCCAACCTCTACTGAAGTGCAGCTTTCACTGCAGTCAGGGATCTAGGCTGACCCAGTGTGCCTCTGACAATGGAAGATTAAACTCCAAGCTGCCCACCATTGTAAAGGGAAAATCCATGTCCACACTCTGTGTTCTCCTACCTTGGAAAGGGCCTTCCTCTCTTGATCCCTGGCAACCCATTTTCTCCACAATAAGGTATGAGTTTAGTGAATTTATCTGTCATGAGATGAACAAAATGGGCTTTAAAATGACTGGTAGTAAAAGACAAGTGGTGAAAATAAGCAGAACTAGAAAAAGAGAGGTTCTAGAGTAAAAAGAAATGTAATTTCAAATTCCTATGGGTATAGATGCCCTACTTATTTACAAACTGAGAAAACAAATGTATACATTTTTGTGAGGCAAAAGTTAGGGTCAGACATCAGACTTCTCTTTCTGGTATGAAATAGCTGTAAAAATAATTTAGAGCTCACTTACTATTTTCACGAATATTGCTCTCCTACATTTGACTTGAAAGCAAAGCTATCTGAGCTTGCATTTTCTCTCTGTAATTAAATAACTGTGATATTGTGCTTGTCATTCCATCTTTTCAGTCCTTAGATTCCTAATATATAAAGAAGGAGGATTGGACAAAATGGCTTCAAAGACCCCTTCCCGCTTTAAAATAATTCCATCTTGTTCCTTTGTGTAGGGCCCTAGCCAAATAAAATCTTAATTTTAAAGTAGTTTATCAAGCCAGTTAAAGAGAGGTCTTTTATTTTATGGCCTAAATCAGTGCTTTTAAAACATTAATGTCCATTTGAATCATCTGGAGGTTTTATTAAAATGAAGACTCTGATTCAGCAAGTTGGTGGGGGGTGGCCTGAGATTCTGCATTTCTAACAAGCTCCCAGGAGTTGTTGATGCTGCAAGTCTAAGCACCACACATTGATTAGCAAAGATCTGAACTGTGGGGGATCCAACTATTAGAGACACACTCACCCATGAGGTCTTTCTCAAACATACGGACAAAATTGTGATGACCCAGTGTTTTATGGCAAAGATTAAGTTTAAATGTTTTCTCCCCAGCTAACATCAAATGAAACCAAATATATTTAGAATAATTATTTGATTATTTTATTTGAATTCAGAATTAAATAGATTTAATTATAATTACTTTTTATATAATTTACTGATTTTTTTTAACTGATTGGTCTCCTGTCAATGGAGTAAAAATATGATGTACTGTCTCTACTTGCCTCCTCCCTCTTCCCACAAAAGAAACCCAAGGTGCCAAGTTCACTCTCTAGAAAGTCATCATAATGATGCGGCTGGGAATCATCACTGTATGAAAAAGCCCAGTATAGGTGCAATGGGATTTACTTTCAATTTCCATTAAACCTTCTCCTTCCTCTCAGTCTAATTTATGTCAGGTCCTAGACCTATGAATCTCATATTAATTTGGACAGCTGGTCCCTGCCTCGAACTCAAAGAGCTGGAAGATGTTTTATTAACCACTGCCCACCCAAAACGCACACATACACACACACCGACTTTCCTCAGAAATAATCAGTCAAAAGGAAAGGGCAGCATGTTGCTGAGTCAATTAACATATTGCTTCTGGGAGGAGTTTTTACGTTTTCAGTTTGATAAGTGTGCTCTATTATCGAAGATAAAATCTTTTTGAACACTAACAACCAACATTACCAATTCTTTCCTGTAATTACCCAAGTGATTCTCACTATATAATTCCTATACTCAGACTGTTGTTAATAGGGACCCGCTAAGTCATTGACTACACGAATTAGATTCTCTTTCTAATGAAGAACTGAGACCTTACGCCAGCTCAGGTTCTAGAGTAATTCCTAGTTCTTGTTCTTGTTATCTGTATGGTGGGACAGATCCCAGAGATTCTGATAGACCTGGAGAGGACAACTGGACGCTTCTACTAGAAGGAGGGTGTGAAGCAAAAGAATTAGCTAGGGAACTCATCTGAAATGTAGTTTATTATTATTGTTATTATTATTGCCATATCAACCCCCTCATTGTGGCATTCTGATTCGTTAGGTCTAAGTAAGATCTCCAAAAATTAAATTTTAATAGGCATTCTATGTGATTCTGATGCAAATGTGCATGGGACCATACTTTGATAATGACTTCATTACTCTAAAATATATTTGTTCTTGAATCATTTACTATAAAAATCAACATCTGGAAATGTGCTTGTTAGAGTAGCAGAGATTCTTAGTTTACATAGACTACTGCTATTCATATCAAACTTCACATGTAAATTTAACACAAGTCTCTGTTTAGATTATAGCTGACCACATACTCAGAAGGTAAGAATGTAGCCTATATTGGGCACTAAGATGAATTAATGGTGGCAAAGAACTGAGGGACATGTGAATTTTTTTTAATCCAAATTATCACCTGAATCCAAAACATGTTTTTTACCCAATTTATTTTAGATACTTAGAGTCTATGCTCCAGATGTTGCCTAGAAACACACACAACACACACACACGCGCACACACACGCACACTCACACACTTGCACACGCGCACATACACAGAATGGCTGTCTACTGAAGAGTGCCCCTTCTGCTCTGAAGATGAAAGCTATTTCAAATCAGACATCTTGATCTCTCAAGCTTGTTAAAGATTCCTTCACATTTTCTAGAAATGACATGACTTTCATTTTAGCATTTGCTACTGCTTAAATGCCTGTGGAGTGTTTACTATTATTTTTTAATTTAGTTAAGGGAAAAACACAAGCCCATTTCAACTGGAACATATACATTCTGCTTACTTAAAATTCCTGGGAGGAGTGAAATGGTTTCTAAACACAGTATAGATTTTTTAGAATGTAGGCCACTGGAGGATCAACATGCTGTATGGACACAAGTTCAAACCTCTTTGATGAAATATAAGGCTGTAGAAAGAAAAACAGGCAGTAACCAAACTGAATTCCTAGAATTAGTCATAAAAAATTTACACAAATTTTAGTAACTACCTTTGTATAGTTATTTATAGGGACATTTAAAAATAATTATAAGAAAAATGCTAAAAGTGTTCTTTTCTAGAGATTCCAATGTGAGTGGAAGCCTGGAGTAGGGGAAGCACTAGGAAAGCATAAACTGAATTTTAGAGCTGAATGGGGCCTTTACAGGAGGAATGAGAAGACCTGGGTTCCAGCACCATCTAAGCCTATGACTAAGTGACTGAGGGCAAGTTCTGTCTCCTTTCTAGATCTATTTTCTTCTTCTTCAATTTGACTTCTTAAGAATAGGAATGTTCAATTCAGTGGTTTTCAGCCAGGTTGTATAACCTTTCTGGAACTGGAGGAAGTTTCAATGTTTGAAAAGTACTTATCTAGTAGATGCACATACAGTTGTAAGAAGTAATCTGGGGAAATCCCATACACTCTTCACTTCATTTCTCCCAGTAGTAATGTCTCGTATAACTATGGTACAATATCACAACCAGAAAATTAGCATCGATACAATCCATTCATCTTTTTCAGATATCACCAGCTTCACATGCATGCATTTGTGTGTTTGTGTGTGTTACCACAGTCAAGACAGAGAACACTTCCATCACAAGGATATCTCACACTACTTTTTTTACAGCTACCACCAAATCCTTTCTTCCCTTCCCAAACTGTGGTCACTATTAATCTGTTCTCCTTGTTGTTACAAGAATGCTATACGAATGGAACCATACAGAATGTACTCTTTTGAGATGGCAATTTTCATTCAGCATGAGGATCCACTCAAGTTGGTGGGTGTAAAAATAATTTGTTCCTTTTTTGCTGAGTAGTATTTCATAACATGGATGTACCACAGCTTGTTTAAACGTACATCCACTGAAGGGACATCTGGGTTGTTTATATTTTTGGCTATAATAAATACAGCTATTTGCATATTTTTGTACAGGTTTTTGTGTAAATGTGAATGTTCATTTCTTGGGAATAAATGATAAAGAGCTCAATTGCTGGGTTATATGTGCAAGTTTAGTTTTTTAAAGAAAGTATCAAACTGTTTTCCAGAGTTTCCTGTCAGCAATATATATGTGGCCCTGCATACAAAACTGTCTTCATTCCCAAGGAACCCAATGCAAGGGCATTAACCATGAGTTTGTGTTGTTATTGGCCTGGCCTGCCAACAATCTAATAGCTGGAATTACACTACACTTCTAGGATTTTTCCCTCATTATCTCCTTGTAATAGACAATTTGTCGTGCTGCCCAGGTGCACCCATCAGGACAAGGCTTTCATTCCATTTCAGCTGCTGAAACTGTTGACTGCTAACCCTTCACAAGTGCAAGCCTCTCCAAGAATTACTCTGGACTGAAGAGAGCTGCCTCACCCCAAACTACACTCCACCCCTCGAGAGAGACCATGTCCCAAACTGGTTGATGTGGAGGTACAAAGTTTTGATCTGGGACATTTCTTAAGGGCCCTTCCAGGTCCTGAGCCCCTCATGGGATCAGCTGAGGCCTGTGTGGCCACTGCATCTCAGATCAACTCCTGCCTCTGCCTAACCTTGCTTCCTCACTTCTGGAAGTTGATCTTTAGTGCACACCTCTAAAAAGAACTCCTACATGTAAAACTGTCTCCTTTTCTAAGGAATCCAACACAAAACAGTTGGTACCAGGAGGCAGACACTGAAGTGGAATTTGGGAGTTGCATCCCTACCTAGTGGTGGTGGAGGACTGATGGCCTTGGCATGCTGCAGCAGTATGATTATTCAAAGTTCCTCTGAGGAAGAACTGGGAAGGGATAGCAATGAATGACAATGCTCTCCTGGTTCAACACGGCAGGGGATTGAGCAGCACAGGGAACGTAATTAAGTAAAGGACTGTGGACTTGGATGACCATTGCTAGTTTTTTATACTTTGGAGAAAGACAGTGGAAACCTACGTGTCATTCGTCATTAATTGAAGATGAAGTTGAAAATCAGAAGGTGTCCTTGATAGCCTATAAATTTATTTAATCAGAGTAGATAAGCCAAATTTGACAAGTATGTTAGAAGTTTGGTAAAGTGCATGAATAACAAATGGTGGTACATAAACCCTGTAGAGATTGAGATTTCTGCCAGACTACAGAAGTTATTAAGTGTCCAGAGGCTTAGGGCAGCTATTGGCAAAGTTCTGCAAAGGGTCAAATAGTAAGTATTTAAAGCTTTGCAGGCCAGACTCTATCGCAACTGGATTTTGCCATTGTAGCATGAAAACAGCCATAGATAATTTATAAATGAATGGGCATGGCTGTGTAAAAATGAGACTTTGCTCACAAAAAAAGAGGGAGCAGGCTGGATTTGGCCTATGGCCTTGTAGTTTGTGAAGTCCTGATGTGGAAGGCATAATTAGACAACACATAAATAATAAGTACAGGACAAATTAATATATCTTGCAACTTCTACCACTAGGAAGGAAGCACGATCTTTTACAGGCCTCTTTGGATTCTGGAGATAAGATATCTCATACTTAGGACTGCTATTTTGGCCCATTTACCTGGTAACATGGAAGGCTGTCAGTTTTGAGTGGGGTCCAGAGTAGGAAAGGGCCCTGTAGCAGGTTCAGGCTATAGTATAAGCTCCCCCAGTAACACAAGAGATATCTATAATAAAAACAAAAGGTGTCATATGGACTTTAGAGCAAACCCCAATAGGAAAATCAAAACTAACACAGCCAGTGGTAGAGCTGAGGTTTGAATCTAGGTGTGCCTGGCTTGTGAGAATAGACACTTATTTTTTCTTAAATTCCCTAAAGCATATAGTACAGTTTTGCATAGCATAGAAATCAAATAAAAAGATACTTAAACATGCTAGCGGTTGTGTGGTCTGATCAATTACAAAGAATTTGTTAAGAACTGTACCTGCTCTATGTCTGATCCACACTGTCAATAAATAACTTTTTGTTGAATACATTTAAATAAACACAGTCAGGTGATTTTGTTCTCGTTGTTTTATGCACACCAAATTTTGAAATACACAGCTTCACGTTTAAAAGGCTTCTACATCATAGAAAACAACTCCATTAGGAGTCATGGTTAAATTCAGGTCTGGCAATTTTAATAAGGATTTTCTTTTCCCAGAGTTCCTCATAGTTGTATGGAAGCCTAACGTAATCCTTGCCCCCAAGGGAAGAACTGTTTCTTTCTTTTTTTTTTTTCTTCCTGATTAAGTATTATGCCATGTTTTAGTCTCATTTGCAAAAGAAAAATCTTAAGGCTTGGATACCAAGTAAGATCAAATTTTGGGGGAATGCTTATTCACATCTGGACGGTGTTAAATGCTCCATGAGGAGAAGCAAACCTCGGTGGCCACGTGACTTATCAAGTGATCTGGGCTGGTCTTGAACCTGAAATCAGAGAGACACAAGATCCAATGTTGGGCAGATGCTCCTCTTGGGATAACAGGGTCATCTTGGCTACCACGGAGGTGGAATTCACATCAGAGAAAAGTCAAAGGACCAGAAGAGTGAAGCTGAAGGAGGGGGAGATGCAGACTGACAATGCAAATATAACAACAGAAGGAGCTTTTACTGAGCCAGATATGCCGGTGGATAGTAGATGACAATCTAATTTACAGCCAGAGTTTATGTAACACATGGGCTATAGCCATTGGCCTTGGGTTCCTGAATGGAAAACGATGAGACAGTGAACATCTGTTGAGAGCTTACTCTGTGCTAGGCACTGAGATAAGTATTTTATACTTATTTTGCTTACTTCTCACAAGAACCCTATAATATCAGTAATTTTATTATGATGAGAAAATTGAGGTTTAGAGAGGATAAAAACTTAAGATTCCAAGTTTATCTTATTCAAAAGTCCATAAAAATGCTTTATGTGCTGGTTAAGGAAAGATAAAATAAAGGGAAAAGTGTTCTCCTTTTCAGACCAGGAGATGGGTTCAGTTTATTCATCCTGTGTCTTTGGTACTAAGAAGAAAGTAAATTATAGGTCATAAGTAAATAATATATCCCAAATTCCCCTTCATAGCCTGGATTTTAAGTGCTGTTCCCTATAGTTCTAATAAAATTTGACAATGTCCTGAATGGTTGATATTGAACTAAAAATTTCACTGCCTGGATTTTCTCATGCTGTTAGAAATGGCACAAGAATGAGAAACTTGCTCATTTACCTTCAAAGGGAATGCATGCTATGAAGATATTGAAAACTTAGGAGTAACTGATCAGTCCTGATTTCCAGTGGTCTGTATAGTTGTCAATCCAGTGTGGACCAATGTGGTCCCTAGTTATCAGACCACAAATTTCAGCACTACTTGGAACTCAGTGAGATTTTTAAACAACTTTTAATAGTGGTAAAATACTCAGTAAGTATTTTGAATGAAAGAATGAAGTCTGGAAGGCTTAAAAGGATAAGGGCAAGAGAGAGCTTGGAACTAGACACATTTACTGGGCCATTGTGAGACTCATGGTAGGAAAATGGAGAGACCAATCTTAAACCAGAGAGCAGCTGAGCTGAGCACTCAGTGTGCTCGGCCTATTCATCAGGTCTAAGCAGCTGAGGGGGCTTCCTATAGTATAAGTGGGGTAACAAAACCCTTTGAATGAAGGTTTTTAGAGTCCAAACATATAGTAAGCAAGAAGTCCTGCCATTAAGTGGAATGGCACCACAAATAGGCCAAACTTCAGGATGACTTCTGTAGTAATGTATAGAGTAAAAAGAGTAACTTTTCAACAAGAAATAGAGATGAGTCATCAGAATATTTTACTGATTTAGATTCAATAAATATTGACTTAAGCCATACTTTGTTTTAGCATTGTGCAAAGTGTAGGACCACGCACACACACACATACACCCACACACACCAGCAAGGTGAGGGGAGTAAGAGGTGCTCCAACCTCATACTTCCATAGAGATTGCTGAGACTTTTATCTCTATGAATGCTAATTAGATCAGGTTGACATAATGTTATTTGGTTTCACTATACCTTTGCTGATTTTCTGCCTGATAGATCTATCAGTTACTGATAGAGGTGTGTTGAAGTCTCCTACCGTAATAGTGGATATGTCTATTTCTCTTGGAATTCAAGTATTTTCTCATTGCACATTAGTTTTTGTCTCATATATTCTGATACTCTATTGTTAGGTGCCTATGTATTAAGAGTTGCTTTGTCTTCTTTGAGAATTGACACCTTATTTTTACTCAGCACTCCTTTATATCCCTGATAATTTTTCTTGCTTTAGAAGTCATCTTTATTAGAAATATATAGCTCTTCCAGTTTTCTTTTGATTAACATTGGCATGATATATTTTTCTTTATCCCTTTATTTTTCACCTGCCTTTTTATATTTAAGGTAGATTTCCTTAGACAACATATAGTTTCTTCTTTTTTTTAATCTGTTCTGATAATCTCTTTTAATTGGTATATGTAGCCATTCACATTTAAAGTAATTACTGATATAGTTGGATTAATATGTATCATTGGAGACTAGGATTTTGGTATGGAGAACACTTTGTGTGTATTTCAAAATGGTTACTTTCCCTTGGAATTTTTCTTGGGTCTTCATTTTGGAATTTTTCTTGGTTCTTCATTTTGAGAAACTTGAAATTATGGGTGCTTCACTAAGATTGTGGCTCTCAAAAGTTTCTCACACTCAAGTTAATCCACACTCAGCCTCCAGCAATTTATCAACATTATCATTTAAATATTCCTCCCAGTCTGTGGCTTCAGCGGCTTTTGCTCCAGGTAAGCAGATCATGGCTATATCTTTCTATATGTGCCTGATTCTCCAGATTTTGAGGTGATGCCCTTGACCTCAGTTCTCTGAGATGACCAAGAAGATGCAGTTGATTTTAAACAACATGGGTTTGAACTGTGTGGGTCTACTTACATGCAGATCTTTTTTCGATAAATACAGCACAGTACTATAAATGTATTTTCTCTTCCGTATGATTTTCTGATTAACATTCTCTTTTCTCTAGCTTACTTTATTATGCTAATATAGTATATAATATGTGTTAATTGACTGTTTATGTTACCAGTAAGGCTTCCAGTCAACAGTAGACTATTAGTAATTAAGTTTTTAGGGAATCAAAAAACATATGCAGATTTTTGACTGCACAGAGTGGTTGGTGCCCCTAACTCCCTTCCCCTTCCCCATTCTGCAAGGGTCAATTATAATTGATTTTAAGTACATTTAGTTTTTTCTCATTGTTATGGTAGGAGAAACAACTTCCAAACTCTTTAAATGTCAGACCTGAAACCAGCAGTCTAGACTTCTTTCTTTATTGCTGAAATCAAACCCAAACTTTGCACCCTAGTGGTGGTGACAGCTATGATGTCTGGCAGTATATTCAGGAAGCACAGAGTTAGGAGAATTTTTTCAAAGCAGAGTTCTACCAGGGTGATCTATGAATAAGTTACATAACATCTCTTTAAGCTTCAGTTTTCTTAGCTATATAGTCACTCTTTTTTGCCTAGATTACTTGCCGACTTAGATAAATCATATAAGATCAACGCACTTTGGTTAACAAAACCCCACAAAATCTAAAAATGTATAATATCAAATATTTGTTCATTCAATGTAGAAGTTGAAGTTCTATGATCATTTTAACCTCCAGACATTTAAAGAAGTCATTCTTATCTATATCTATATATATATATATCAAAGAATATTGGGCTCTGGAGTCCTAGTCAGCCAATAAGAAGATCACAATGTGAATGACATTTTTAAATTGATCCTGCATGAGACATTCAGTTACATAACTTCCAATTCTTAAACATTGTGAATATTGCACAAGATAAAAATATACCCAGGATTTTAAAAAAGTAATTAATTTCTCCTTCTAAAATCTTTTATATTAATAATTAATACAACATGTATAGTAAAAAAGTTTTCTCTAGATATTACATGTCATGTCAAAGTTAATTATTGTAATTTTAACTGTGGAATACTTTTAATCACTTAATGTTAATTGCTCTTTTCTGTCTACCTACCCATCTGTTTTTCTGTCTATAAAAGAGGAGGAGAAAACTAAAAATTTCTTCACTAGTGCTCTGTTCTCCTTAAAAGTTTCTTATGACATCAGCACTGATTCTAAATACTTTAGAGAAAGTTGAATGACATTGAAAACTTTTGGAAGAATATTTATAACATATCAAACTAAATACTTTTTATCTCCATAACTAAAATGTACACAACTCACATTGAATTTAGCCAATGTCATTGAGGACAAATGATTTGCCAGACAATAATACAAAAGAAAGTAAGATCTGATTCCTAAGTTAAAGGAGAGTAGATATAACATAGGACAAATATGATTAATTAATCATGTATTTCTTTTTTGGTAATTTTTTATTGTTATGTTAATCACCATACATTACATCATTAGTTTTTGATATAGTGTTCCATGATTCATTGTTTGTGCATAACACCCAGTGCTCCATGCAGAACGTGCCCTCTTTAATACCCATCACCAGGCTAACCCATCCTCCCACCCCCCTCCCCTCTAGAACCCTCAGTTTGTTTTTCAGAGTCCATTGTCTCTCATGGTTCGTCTCCCCCTCCAATTTCCCTCCCTTCATTCTTCCCCTCCTGCTATCTTTTATTTTTTTTTCTTAACATATATTGCATTATTTGTTTCAGAGGTACAGATCTGTGATTCAATAGTCTTGCACAATTCACAGCGCTCACCGTAGCACATACCCTCCCCAATGTCTATCACCCAGCCACCCCATCCCTCCCACCCCCCACCACTCCAGCAACCCTCAGTTTGTTTCCTGAGATTAAGAATTCCTCATATCAGCGAGGTCATATGATACATGTCTTTCTCTGATTGACTTATTTCGCTCAGCATAACACCCTCTAGTCATGTATTTCTGATGTGTTCTATTCCAGATGTATGTAAAAAGGACTGTGCTTGGAGATGATTTAGGCAGAGAATTGAAGTGAGGTCAGGGAAGCCTCACGAGGGGTAAAAGGTATCTTAAGGAGCAATGATAGTTTTACAGATTGGGGAATAAAAGTTGTTAACTTCAGGTACCATCAGTACAACTGGTATTGGTTGGTTTGAAATGTAATAACAGAAAGCATAGTCGAGTAGTAGGAAATAAGGCTGGAAAGATAGTTAGGGACCAAATAACAAAAGGCTTTATATGCTATATAGTTAAAATTCTATCACATCAGAGTATTATCAAATGTTTGACGCAAGAGTTGAAAAAAATGGCAGATATGGCTTAATGTGTTTCTTTTGATCAGTTTTCTTTATGAGATTTATTTTTCTTCCAAACTCAGTGGGCTCTTGCTTTATTTAATTTTTAAGAAGTTCACGTTTCTAACAGAGGTATAATTTAACAAGAATTTCTATGCTTTGCAGTGTTTTTGAACAGGAAAGAACTACAAAAGAGGCTATGGATTGTCTTTCCCCTGAGAAATTTGAGACTAAGAATCTTCTCCTCTGTTAGAGATGCTTCAAGGAGAGCTGACTATAGAGATAGGTTAATGAACACTGTTAGTGAATGACCTTACCAGGTCCTCCAACCAAACATTTCAGTGATTCTGTGATTTTTAGAGAGTTGCAAAAAAGCTTTGCAAGTTTATGATAAAATTTGCAAAGCAGCTTATGGTTTGCAAGGATTAGTGGGGCTCTGTGAGCCCATGGATTAGCCTTTATGTTTTAATGTGCCTGCCCTCACAGACAGAAATGACACTGCTCCTTCAGCTTCAATAAGCTATGCACTGTCAATTGTATTTCCAGTTCTGGCAATATTGAACTCTTTATTACTCAGTCAGGCCTGTTTTGGTCAAGGTCATACATAGTGTTGCTAGCTAGCAAATATAGAAAAAGATGAAGTTAACTGACTTTATAAGAGATGATTAAGAATAAGTTCATAAAGGCATAGAATCTTTGAATGGGAAATTGCCCGAAGATCACTTAATTAAATCTCCAGTTGGATTGAGGAATCTGCCCAGGGTCTCATCTGATCTAACTTTAGGAAGATGAGATAGCACAGAGAGTCTTCACAGGGAATTCCTTAGGATGATCCTTATGCTTGTTCAAACACATAGCAGTGTTATCTCTGGTCACCCTTTGGAACCAATGGCTTAGATCGCCCATAGAAGGAAAATAGTAATAGGAAGAAACAATAAGAAAAAAAAAGATATCTATAAAAAAATATTACACATACTTAATTACTAATCCTCAAGGACACTGATATCAAAGAGGGTGCTGCATTTAATAGAGGTACCGGTATTCAAGGGATTGAAATTGATTCCAGAATCCCTCAGATTTGTCCATGGATACCCTTGTGGATGTTCAACACAGGAAGAACACTCATCCCTACTTTAGATGCCCTGTCACCTTCAAAGACATGAGGGAGAGGAAAAGGAACCCTGTCATCCACACCTTTAAGAGGTCAGCATGTCCGTAAAGCAGAAGTTTTTTGTTTGTTTTTTTTTAAGATTTTATTTATTTATTTGACAGAGAGAGACAGAGCAAGAGCAGGAGCACAAGCAGGGGGAGTGGGAGAGGGAGAAGCAGGCTTCCCGCCAAGCAGGGAACCCAATGGGGGACTCGATCCCAGGACCCTGGGATCATGACCTGAGCTGAAGGCAGACACTTAATGACTGAGCCACCCAGGCGCCCCACAGAAGATTTAATCCACATGTACATTGGAGCCCCAAACACCTTCTCCACATATTATTACTAATGTGTATCATGAAACTGTGGGTCACAAGAGTAACCATTTATAAAATACACTTGAGTTAGTGTGAGAAGCTGCTGATTCCCAGGAACATATTGTTTAGTAATTAACTA
The DNA here is from genome assembly GCF_004348235.1 of Phoca vitulina. Classification (NCBI taxonomy): domain Eukaryota; kingdom Metazoa; phylum Chordata; class Mammalia; order Carnivora; family Phocidae; genus Phoca; species Phoca vitulina. The sequence continues at coordinate 52,267,512 of NW_022589711.1, forward strand.
TGATAGAAATATACTTGGTGATAGTCTCTTCCCATTCTTGTTAAAGATGGCACATGAACTTTCCATAGGAATCTGCAATGATGTATGTAACTTGTTGATGGGAATGCATTATTAATCCAGTTCTCTAGTTCATTTTCTTCTTCTACCTGAAGAGGCTATGGGGGCAGAGGATTCAAAGGGCCATTTGTGCTTCCTTTGATACCAACCAAATGAAAATGTTATACATTCTAATTGGATACTATTTTGATGCATACTTTTATTTTCCACTGCTGAATGATTATAAACTATATCTGTAGGTTTATATAACACTAAAATTTATACATCATGAAGATTCTGGAAGGCTTACAACACCCTCCATCCTCTAACCTTTATCGTACACACTGGATCTCATATTTAGCCAATTCATAAACAGATGCCTGAAGAGCTTTCACATTCTGGATTTTGGAAGGATCTTGGTTTTCTTACAGATCTAAGTGAATGGTTGATAATATAGTGTGTCTTCATACTTACAGCATCCAAGTTTAAAAAATATTGTCTATATTTTTTAAAGATTGGGACAATATTCATCTATTATATTTTCACTTTGTTTCTACTTGTGTTTCATTTGGATGATTGAAATGCCTGCCTTGTCCTGTATTCTGCCACTAAATGGGCAGAATATCATCAGTTGAATTTTCATAGAAGAAAAAATTAAGGAGTGGGCCAATTGCTGAACAAACTTTGGTGACATAATAATAGTATTCACCAGCCTTTCTGTGCTATACATAGGATTCTTGTAGCACTGATAAAAGGAGAGTTGTAAAGTCTTCTTTTACTGTCCATAATTAATACAACCTAATCAAGGCAAAAAGAACAAGGACAGGCTAATCTGATGGAAAGGGGCATGGATCTTTGGCAAATAAACTCAGAAATGGAAATGGAATACATTCCTTGCTTTTTTCCCAGCTGCCTCATTTTAGATGGAAAGTCTGTAAGTAATAGAAGAATTTCCAAATGTTATATTAGTAGAGCTCAAATTCAAGGGATTTTTAAAAAAATGAGAAAAATGAGAATTGGGAAAATATGTAATTTAATCTTGAATATCTTTGAGATGTGCATACACTTTTTATCAAACAATTCATCTCCACCTGTGAAGTGAAAAACTTTGCTCCAATAGTTTGAGACAGTTTTATGGTGGAATTTGCCTGATAAGATTACTTTTTTTTTTTCCTAAATAACCTTTTCTATGACACTATTTAGTTATATATTACTTTGACCTCTACAGAACACACTTCAGCTTGCAGAGTAGTGTTTGGGATATCTGTATGGAAGGAGATGTCAAGGTTATTGCAGACGGAGGAAGCTCCATTGCCAGAAGCTGATTCATTAATTTCCAGACAGATTCATGGCTTGTGAATCAATCGCCAAGAACTCAGGACCTCTTGGCTAGGACTAAGAGTGGTTTTAATAGGTCAGTGACAGACATCTGCTATGTCTGTCAGAGCGTAGTACGGTTCAGTGTTCAGGGTTTTCACCCTTCATGTATTTCCAGACATGAAGGAAGATGTTAAATTGGGTTGAACCAGAGGAATTTTTAACAGTAATCATGACCTCATCATTTCCTTTCAATATTGCTGATACAAACGATGTCATCTCACCACACTGGTATTGATATTCTAATAGTTAATTTGTGTTGTACCCATATGACTACTTTCCTAACAAATCTGATACATATTAGTCATAATTGGTAGTATATTGACTGGATTGTTTGTGAGAAACAGAAACATACTTGGTTAACTTAGACTAAAAACAATTTATCAGTAACATGGTGGGCAGCCTTTAAAGAAGTAAAGGAAAAAATGAACACCCAATAGTCAAAAATAAAAATAAAACAGAGTAGTCCTTTGGAATAGCTAACTGACCCAGCTTTGTTAGGCAACACATTCCCTATCATGGAAGGGGTACATTTGTTGACCTTGCCTCCAAGATCATTTGCAATATGGTAGAGGTAGTTCCCTAAATGAAAATCAAGGTGTTTATATTAAAAGAAAGAGGAAAACATGCTGGAAGTCAAAAATAACAAATATCCACTATTTAAATCTGTAACTGCAATTCTTAATTAACTTCTTTCTGTGAAGGGGGTTTGGCATTTATCTCCTTACCAGAATATTCATTCATTCATTCATTCATTCATTCATTCAAAACATGTGAATTGCCAGATCTTGTGCTAGGTTTTGAACTGTGAAAAAGAGAGATGTGGTCCCCAGTCTCATAGGATACATATATCTCCTACAGAGATATAGTCCCTCTTTACTAAATACTACCACTAGCTAGCATCAAATAAGACTTTCTTAGGTGGAATGATCAAAAATGTTTCAGGCAGCACCTTTATTGTCAATTCTAATTGGCAACTAGTGGGTTACCAGTAAAGGTTTTGGGAAGAAGACAATAATTTAAATAAAAATGTCTTGAAAGAAAATTAATCTATTGGTGGTCTGAAGAACAAACTTGGCTTTGATATAGGAAGCAACAGAGGAGGCTGGGAGGTCAATTAGTTACCAGAGACTTATCACCTGCTTCCTTCTAATAGGGTACTAAAAAAGTATAAAAAAATAATAATAAAATATTAACATTTATTTATTGATGCCTTCAGTGATTTATATACGTAAGTTTACTCTTTCCCATTTTTTTTTTCTTTATAACTGGATTAGGGAGATACAGGTAAGGTAATTGAGATAGAGAAAAATTTGCCCTGAATTGTTTATCTAATGAGTGGAAGAGGTAGGATCAACATAGCTTAACCTACCAGCACTTTGATTCTTAACATTCTTTAACCATTTAACTACTGATAAGTGGAGAGGATTAAAAGGATGCATTATGCGAAAAGAAGAGATATTAGTCAATGAACTTTATATTTTTGACTGGGACTAACTATGGAAGATGGTAGTTGGGTTTCCCTGTCTCAGAGCTGCATCTCAACGAGGAGTAATATTACCTTATATGCTTTGTAATACAAATGTTTAACATGCATTTTATCAGTCAGGATTTTGTTATAGATTCATGCAAATTAACTTTATTTTTAATGATGGATCAAAATAACCTATGATGGAGAAAGATAAAAGGCCTCAGATCTTCTGTTATGTCTTTGTCACATTTACTGACTCATTCTCTAAAGAAATGTGTGCCTGTGAAGTTTGAATTTTATTTCTTAATGTACCTTGGTTTGTTTTCATGTAAAAAGGATGGGATTCTCTGTACCAGTCCTTTTTGCATTTAAAATGCCTCATTTGAACAGCTTTGATTGATCTGTTTTTCCTATTGGGAAGGTTATTATCAAGTTTATTTATCACCTTTCATATTTCCATTTCCCATTTCCCTGCAAGTCGTACCCATTTTTAAATGTGGGAGAAAAGGATCTGTTAAGCCACATTTCTACTTTTGTAAAAATCAAACACTTGTGTTTCCCTGAATAAAGTTGATCTTTTTTTGTTTTGTTTTTGAAATTGATTGCCTACAGTGGCACACAGGGAAGAAAAATAGAATGAGTATATGGAACATATTTATAAAATAGTGTTTTGATACACCCATAAATGAATATTGTAAATATAATGACTCCTCTGCAGCTCACAATGCCTGAATGTGAAGGGAATACTCTAGTCATCCTGTCTTCTTGGTTTCCCCTCAACAACAGTGATAGAATAGGATATTATGGTACTCCACAGCAAGGCTACAAAACAAAAACCAAAACCCCACAAGCTTGATCAATATCATCAGACTTTCTCAAAAACATAAATACTCTTTGGCTACTTGCATAATCTTTTTTTTTTCTACAGAGATATAATAAAGATAGTCAATTTTTCTTATCCCATTGCAAAGTGAAAAAAATCCTCAAATAAGTTATGAGTTTTTCTTTTTAGTATTTGTCAATCTATAAGTTTAAGAATTTATCTCCTGAAGAGACCCACATGCAAAAGGAAAATCCATTACCTTTGAACCAAGATGAGAAGAAATTTGATGGAGAAGGGGTATTTCATAGACTGAAAGGATCGCTCAGTATAGGAAAAGGTGTAGCTATGGGATCAGAGAATGTAAAGGTCTTATCTGATGCTTATTTGATTTATGATATTAGGTTCAACGGTTGCACCTTTGTAGTTCCACCAGACTTAGCTTGGAATGTATTTGTAAATAATGGAAGTAACAATTATACTGTTTCATTGGTCTCACACTGAAATCCCTCAAAACTCTTTTAACCCCTAGAAACCAAATATCAGTGAGGACAAAACATGTTTCTGTAAATTAATGAAGTATAAGGCCAAGAATCTCAAACCACTATGTTGACAGAAACTCGGTCATTATAAGTACCCTACTTTTATCTAAAAGGGGGAAAATGCATGGAACTACAATTTAAGGATATAAAATATATAAACCAACAAGTCAAAAGTGGAGGGTAAATAACCTATGTTAATGTCAGGGAAAAGACCTACGACCTTTATCTCACTATTTTTTCCCTGCAGTTGAGACTTTTTTATTTTCCATTTTTAGGCTACTTTCCCAGCTAAAAACACATTTTTTAAGTTTGCAAATAAAGCATTCTTTTTGTGTGGAGGGAAACATTTTAATACTCTCCCATATTTCTATTTTATTCCTTGATAAGTCAGGATGTTGGCAAGGTAAAATGCATCCAGAGAAGGATAATCAATATGGTGAAGGGTCAGTAAATTATCATGTACAGAGAACAGATAAAGAGAGAGAGGATATTTAGTTGGTAGAAGAATAGCATGTATTATAAGCTATCTATGATCAGTAGGTTGACTTTGGAAAAATGGGGAATGTTTATGCTGTGTAGTTTCAGAAGATAAAACTAGGCAAGTCAAAGTCAAAGGGTAATTTATTTAAGTTCAAAATAAAGAATTATCTCAACAAATCATGGTGTTATTATGCCTCCCATTCATTTATTATTCATTTGTTAATTAACATTTATTCAGTTCTGGGTATGGAAATGAATAAAACATGGACTGTACTCTCATGAAATATATACTCCATTCAGAAGGATGGTACAGTATCACATTATGCAGTAAAGTATGATAAGTCTTGTAGTAGAGATGAATACCAAGTCATCCTTTGACACTTTGTGGGCAGTAAATGCCTTGACTCATCTAATCTGTCCCCCTTCACAGGCTTGCATTAAAGGATGCACAATATTTAAATGAAGGAATTAGATTCATCCATCAAAAAGAAGAGACTTCGTTGATGTGTATGCGCACTCCATCTCAGGGAGTATTCAAGAAATATTCAAGACATGGCCCTGTCTGAGATGCAGTCGAAGGCATAAGACATAGCCCCATCTGAGACACAGTTGAAAGCATTTTGGTATTGAGAAGTTTGATATAGATGAATGACTACTAAGAGCTTTCACAAGTTTAATTTTGTGGGTTTATGCCTAAAATAGGAAAAGAGAAATGCATTCTTCACTTCCTCTTAGCCTCCACAGGTATAGTTCTTTATGAAATGCTCAGGAGATAACCTACTCCTAAGAGATCTCCATATCATCAAAATCAGGTAATGATTTGAATGTCAAGTAGGTAATATAAAAATAATTGAATATCGATGAAGTCCAATTATCATGCCTTAATATTGAAAATATTTTCTCCAAATAATGTAATGCCTCTATGAAAACAGGATTGGTGGGGGCGGAGCAAGATGGCGGAGGAGTAGGAGACCTGGATTTCGTCTGGTCTCAGGAATTCAGCTGGATAGGGATCAAACCATTCTGAACACCTACAAACTCAACAGGAGATCGAAGAAAAGAATAGCAACAACTCTCTGAACAGAAAAGTGACCACTTTCTGGAAGGTAGGACATGTGGAGAAGTGAATCTGAGGCGATATTCGGGAAGATAGATGGCGGGGGAGGGGGCCTCCGTCAGCTGCTACTGGCAAGTGACAGAGCCACGGAGCACAAAATTGGAACTTTTAGGAGTCGGCTCCGCTGAGGGACGTCGCTCCAGTGGCTAAGCGGGGGGTGGAACCCTCGTGGGACAGTGTGGTCTCAGGACCCTCGGGGTCACAGAAAGACCGGGGGTGCCTGAGTGTGGCAGAGCTTGCAGGTATCGGAGCGGGGAAGCCGGCTGCAGAGATGGAGCCGAGGCGTGGGCTCTCAGCTCCGGGGTTGCCATAAACTGTGATCCGCGGCACAGTTGGGCCACTGCTCCTCCAGCAGGGACCCAACAAGCGGCAGATCCGGGGAGACTCCCCTTCCTCCCACGGGAGGAGCGGCGTGGGAGCGCACTGCAGGGATCTGCTGGGTTTGGAGATTCCACACAGGGTCATGAGCCAGAGATAGAAACGCTTGGTCACAGGCCGGGTGAGCACAGAGGGCGGCCGGAGACCGGGGAGACAGGAGTGACTGACTGCTTTTCTCTGGGGGCGCACTGAGGAGTGGGGCCCCGAGTTCTCGGCTCCTCTGGGGTGGAGATTGGGAGGCCGCCATTTTCACTCTTGTCCTACAAAGCTGTACGGAAAGCTTGCAGGGAACAAAAGCTCCCGAGAGCAAACCTGAGCAGATTACTTAGCCTGGACCAGGCAAGGGCGGGGCAATTCTGCCTCCAGCAAAGACATTTGGGAACCACAGCAACAGGCCCCTCCCCCAGAAGATCAGCAAGAACCGCCAGCCAAGACCAAGTTTACCCATCAATGAGAACGGCAGAACTCCAGCACTAGGGGAATACTGCACGTAGAATCCATGGCTTTTTTACCATGATTCTTTAGTCTTTCAAAGTTAATTTTTTTTTAACTGTCTTTTTTTTTTTAATTTCTCTTTTTCTCTTTTTCAACCAACATCTTATCGATCCCCTTTTAAAAAAACATTTTTATTTTTCATTTTTAGAGTCATATTCTATCCCTTCATAGTAGTTACCCTTATTTTTGGTATATATATATAAGTTGTTCTCTCTTTAAAATTTTGAGATACAGTTTCTTCTAACAGATCAAAATATACCCTAAATCTCTAGTGTATGGCTTTGTTCTAGTCTCCTGCCTGATCACATTCTCTCCCTTTTTTCTCTCTCTTTTTTTTAAATCCTCTTCTTTCTTTTTTCAAACAACTTCTTATCTTATCAATTCCTTTTATAAAATTTTTTATAATTTTAATCTTTACAGTCATATTCCATCCCTTCATCGTATTAACCCTTATTTTTGTACATATATAAGTTTTTCTTTCTTTCAAATTTTGGGAGGCACTTTCTTCTAACAGACCAAAATAGAGCCAAAATCTAGTGTGTGGCACTGATGTATGCACCAGCCTGATCATATTTGATCATATTCTGGATTTTTTTGTTTTGTTCTGTTTTTGTTTGTTTTTATCTTTATCTTTTTCTTTTTTTTTTCTTTTTCTTTTTTCTTTCATCCCCTTTGTTTTCCTTCGGCTTCAGGTCTTTTCTGATTTGTTTAGTGTATATTTTCTGGGGACGTTGTTACCCTGTTAGCATTTTGTTCCCTCATTCATCTATTCTCCTCTGGACAAAATGACAAGATGGAAAAAATCACCTCAACAAAAAGAACAAGAGGTAGTACCGACTGCCAGGGACCTACTCAATATGGACATTAGTACAATGTCAGATCTAGAGTTCAGAATCATCACTTTAAAGATACTAGCTGGGCTTGAAAAAAGCATGGAAGTTATTAGAGAAACCCTTTCCGGAGAAATAAAAGAACTGATATCTAACCAAGTCGAAATCAAAAAGGCTATTAATGAGGTGCAATCAAAAATGGGGGAGCTAACTGCTAGGATAAATGAGGCAGAAGAGAGAATCAGTGATATAGAACACCAAATGATGGAAAATAAAGAAGCTGAGAAAAAGAGAGATAAACAACTACTGGATCACGAGGGCAGAATTCGAGAGATAAGCGATACCATAAGATGAAACAACATTCGAATAATTGGGATCCCAGAAGAAGAAGAAAGAGAGAGAGGGGCAGAAGGTATATATAAATTATAGCAGAGAACTTCCCTAATTTGGGGAAGGAAACAGGCATCAAAATCCAGGAGGCACAGAGAACCCCTCTCAAAATCAATAAAAATAGGTCAACACCCCGACATCTAATAGTAAAACTTATGAGTCTCAGAGACAAAGAGACAATCCTGAAAGCAGCTCCGGATAAGAGATCTGTAACCTACAATGGTAGAAACTTTAGATTGGCAACAGACCTATCCACAGAGACCTAGTAGGCCAGAAAGGACTGTCATGATATATTCAGAGCACTAAATGAGAAAAATATGCAGCCAAGAATACTATATCCAGCTAGGCTGTCATTGAAAATAGAAGGAAAGATAAAAAGCTTCCAGGACAAACAAAAACTAAAGGAATTCGCAAACACGAAACCAGCCCTACAAGAAATATTGAAAGGGGTCCTCTAAACAAAGAGAGAGCCTAAAAGCAAAATAGACCAGAAAGGAACACAGACAATATACAGTAACAGTCACCTTACAGGCAATACAATGGCACTAAATTCCTATCTTTCAATAGTTACCCTGAATGTAAATGGGCTAAATGCCCCAATCAAAAGACACAGGCTATCAGATTGGATTAAAAAACAAGACCCATTGATATGCTGTCTGCAAGAGACTCATTCTAGACCCAAAGACACCCCCAGATTGAAAGTGAGGGGGTGGAAAACCATTTACCATGCTAATGGACACCAAAAGAAAGCTGGGGTGGCAATCCTTATATCAGACAAATTAGATTTTAAACCAAAGACTGTAATAAGAGATGAGGAAGGACACTATATCCTACTTAAAGTGTCTATCCAACAAGAAGATCTAACAATTGCAAATATCTATGCCCCTAACATGGGAGCAGCCAATTATATAAGGCAATTAATAACAAAAGCAAAGAAACACATTGACAACAATACAATAATAGTGGGGGACTTAAACACCCCCCTCACTGAAATGGACAAATCATCTAAGCAAAAGATCAACAAGGAAATAAAGACTTTAAATGACACAGTGGACCAAATGGACTTCAGAGACACATTCAGAACATTCCATCCCAAAGCAACAGAATACACATTCTTCTCTAGTGCCCATGGAACATTCTCCAGAATTGATCACATCCTAGGTCATAAATCAGGTCTCAACCGGTACCAAAAGATTGGGATCATTCCCTGCCTATTTTCAGACCACAATGCTTTGAAACTAGAACTCAATCACAAGAGGAAAGTCGGAAAGAACTCAAATACATGGAGGCTAAAGAGCATCCTACTAAAGAATGAATGGGTCAACCAGGAAATTAAAGAAGAATTTTAAAAAATCATGGAGACCAATGAAAATGAAAACACAACTTTCAAAATCTTTGGGATGCAGCAAAGGCAGTCCTAAGAGGAAAATATGTAGCAATACAAGCCTTTCTCAAGAAACAAGAAAGGTCTCAAATACACAACCTAACCCTACACCTAAAGGAGCTGGAGAAAAAACAGAAAATACAGCCTAAACCCAGCAGGAGAAGAGAAATAATAAAGATCAGAGCAGAAATCAATGAAATAGAAACCAAAAGAACAGTAGAACAGATCAACGAAACTAGGAGCTGATTCTTTGAAAGAATTAACAAGATTGATAAATCCCTGGCCAGACTTATCAAAAAGAAAAGAGAAATGACCCAAATCAACAAAATCATGAATTAAAGAGGAGAGATCACAACCAACACCAAAGAAATATAAACAATTATAAGAACATATTATGAGCAACTCTATGCCAGCAAATTAGATAACCTGGAAGAAATGGATGCATTCCTAGAGATGTATCAATTACCAAAACTGAACCAGGAAGAAATAGAAAACATGAACAGACCTATAACCACTAAGGAAATTGAAGCAGTCATCAAAAATCTCCCAACAAACAAAAGCCTAGGGCAAGATGGCTTCCCAGGGGAATTCTACCTAACATTTAAAGAAGAATTACTACCTATTCTTCTGAAACTGTTCCAAAAAATAGAAATGGAAGGAAAACTTCCAAACTCGTTTTATGAGGCCACCATTACCTTGATCCCCAAACCAGACAAAGACCCCATCAAAAAGGAGAATTACAGACCAATATCCTTGATAAACATGGATGCAAAAATTCTCACCAAAATACTAGCCAATAGGATCCAACAGTACATTAAAAGGATTATTCACCATGATCAAGTGGGATTTATCCCTGGGCTGTAAGGTTGGTTCAACATGCACAAATCAATCAATGTGATACAATACATTAACAAAAGAAAGAACAAGAACCATATGATCCTCTCAATAGATGCAGAAAAAGCATTTGACAAAGTACAGCATCCTTTCTTGATCAAAACTCTTCCGAGTATGGGGATAGAGGGTCCATACCTCAATATCATAAAAGCCATCTATGAAAAACCTACAGCGACTATCATTCTCAATGGGGAAAAACTGAGAGCTTTCCCCCTAAGGTCAGGAATGCTGCAGGGATGTGCACTATCACCACTGCTATTCAACATAGTACTAGAAGTCCTAGCCACAGCAATCAGACAACAAAAAGAAATCAAAGGCTTCCAAATCAGCAAAGAAGAAGTCAAACTCTCACTGTTTGCAGATGATATGATACTTTATGTGGAAAACCCAAAAGACTCCACCCCAAAACTGCTAGAACTCATACAGGAATTCAGTAAAGTGGCAGGATATAAAATCAATGCACAGAAGTCAGTGGCATTCCTATACACCAACAACAAGACAGAAGAAAGAGAAATTAAGGAGTTGATCCCATTTACAATTGCACCCAAAACCATAAGAGACCTAGGAATAAATCTAACCAAAGAGGCAAAGGATCTGTACTCAGAAAACTATAAAATACTCATGAAAGAAAATGAGGAAGACACAAAGAAATGGAAAAACGTTCCATGCTCATGGATTGGAAGAACAGATATTGTGAAGATGTCAATGCTACCTAGAGCAATCTACACATTCAATGCAATCCCTATCAAAATACCGTCCACTTTTTTCAAAGAAATGGAACAAATAATCCTAAATTTGTATGGAACCAGAAAGGACCCTGAATAGCCAGAGGAATGTTGACAAAGAAAAGCAAAGCTAGCAGCATCATAATTCCGGACTCCCAGCTCTATTACAAAGCTGTCATCATCAAGACAGTATGGTACTGGCACAAAAGCAGACACATAGATCACTGGAACAGAATAGAGAGCCCAGAAATGGACCCTCAGCTCTATGGTCAACTCATCTTTGACAAAGCAGGAAAGAATGTCCAATGGAAAAGACAGTCTCTTCAAAAAATGTTGTTGGGAAAATTGGACAGCCACATCCAGAAGAATGAAACTGGACCATTTCCTTACATCACACACAGAAATAGACTCAAAATGGTTGAAAGACCTAAATGTGAGACAGGAGTCCATCAAAATCCTTGAGGAGAACACAGGCAGCAACGTCTTCAACCTCAGCCACAGCAACTTCTTCCTAAAAACATCTCCAAAGGCAAGGGAAGCAAGGGCAAAAATGAACTATTGGGACTTCATCAGGATAAAAAGCTTTTGCACAGCAAAAGAAACAGTCAACAAAACCAAAAGACAACCGACAGAATGGGAGAAGATATTTGCAAATAACATATCAGAGAAAGGGCTAGTATCCAAAATCTATACAGAACTTACCAAACTCAACACCCAAAGTACAAATGATCCAATCAAGAAATGGGCAGAAGACATGAACAGACATTTTTCCAAAGAAGACATCCAAATGGCCAACAGACACATGAAAAAGTGCTCAACATTGCTTGGCATCAGGGAAATCCAAATCAAAACGTCAATGAGATACCACCTCACACCAGTCAGAATGGCTAAAATTACCAAGTCAGGAAATGACAGATGTTGGCAGGGATGCGGAGAAAGGGGAACCCTCCTACACTGTTGGTGGGAATGCAAGCTGGTGCAGCCACTCTGGAAAACAGTATGGAGGTTCCTCAAAAAGTTGAAAATAGAGCTACCGTATGACCCAGCAATTACACTACTGGGTATTTACCCCAAAGATACAAATGTAGTGATCCGAAGGGGTATGTGCACCCCGATGTTTATAGCAGCAATGTCCACAATAGCCAAACTATGGAAAGAGCCAAGATGTCCATCGACAGATGAATGGATAAAGAAGAAGTGGTATATATATACAATGGAATATTATGCAGCCATCAAAAGGAATGAGATCTTGCCATTTGCAACGACATGGATGGAACTGGATGGTGTTAAGCTGAGCAAAATAAGTCAGTCAGAGAAAGACATGTATCATATGACCTCACTGATATGAGGAATTCTTAATCTCAGGAAACAAACTGAGGGTTGCTGAGTTGGGGGGGTGGGAGGGATGGGGTGACTGGGTGATAGACATTGGGGAGGGTATGTGCTATGGTGAGCGCTGTGAATTGTGCAAGACTGTTGAATAACAGATCTGTAGCTCTGAAACAAATAATGCAATATATGTTAAGAAAAAAAAAGGAGATAGCAGGAGGGGAAGAATGAAGTGGGGGAAATCGTAGGGGGAGACGAACCATGAGAGAAGATGGACTCTGAAAAACAAACCGAGGGTTCTAGAGGGGAGGGGGGTGGGGGGATGGGTTAGCCTGGTGATGGGTATTAAAGAGGGCACGTTCTGCATGGAGCACTGGGTGTTATACGCAAACAATGAATCATGGAACACTAAAAAAAAAAAAAAAAAAAAAAACCGGGATTGGCAACAAAAGCAACCAAGTATTCCCCTAACATTGATTATGTTTGTGAAAGCTGCTTTGTGAAATATGTTCTTCTTAAAATTCAGAATCCCAAATAGGGGAAGGTCAGAATAATGAGGCCATTAAAATGACATGCTGATAGTGACCAATTAAGATATATAATGGCACGATAGGCCTTCCAGGAATCTGCTTTATTGGGAAGTCTACCTGTAGGACACAACACTTCATCTTATGTAAATGTTTTGTCTGTGTTTATGGATGTCATCTTGTAGGTTTAGATGATGCACCTAAATTCCATAGCAAGGAAAAGGAGAGAGAGAGAGAATCCCTAAAAGGCAATTGCTCTTTGCAAAAACAACAACAAAAACAAGCAAACAAAAGTCAAAACCAAAAACCAAAACCCATCCATTCATAATTCATTTGTACTCACAATGTAGTATTATGACGGATGTTTCCCGAAAAAGAGCATTTGGATCAGAATTTAAAGGGCTTGGGGAATGATACAGTTTTAAGAGTTTTGGATGAAGTAGTCCTAGAAGGAAAATTATTTGAAAAGAAAATACTTTATTTAGTATGACTTTAACAGTTTCTGTAGCATTTTCAAAGCAAATGTAATCTGTCTCATTAATCCTCAAAATAATCCTGCGGGGTCTCAATAAAGATATCTTTACAGATAAGGAAATAAGGCTTGGAAAACTGAAGTGATCTGTCTAAAGTTACATTGTTAGAAAGTGTCAGACCCAGAACTAAAGTCCATGCCTTCTGGCTCCAATTTTGTGTTCTTCATCACCCTACATTGAATGAGGATCTCATCTTGGAAATTACATGTAAAGTCAGCAGATAATGGTTAGAGAAATAACTCCATCTGACAAAATTTCTTTGCCAACACTACCACATTCAAAGGACAACATGAGAAACTTTGAGTATATTTTGAGTATAATAGACAAAAATTTCCCTGAGGACCATGTGAGCTTATGAGAGAAAGTGGGAAATGATAATGATTTATATGGAAAATTATATGAGAATCAATTTCCTTTTTTTAATTTAATAAGTTTTTTTCTATTTCTTTTTTTGATTATAAAAGTTTATGGAAGTCAGAAAGAAATTATGCATAACCCAACTATCTAGAGGCAATCACTGTTGATATTTTAACTTTTTTCCTGTTTTTACTCTATGCATTCTTACATAGTTGAGATCATGTCATAGTTATATATTATATCTTGATTTACTCACCTGATATCATGATAATTTTTCCATATCACTAAAATTCTTTGTAAATAACATTTTTATTACACGCATAATATTCTACTAAATGAAAAATCAATTTCACTTCAACACTTTCCTAATGTTAGATATTTAGGTTGTTTTCAATTTGTCACTTTTAGGAAACACTAGGATGAAAATGTTCTTCTTTTGAAAATAGAATACCATTCCCAATTTGCACTTTTTTGCTATAGAAGTAGATTATGATTTACATAACCTAAAATATGATTTATATTATATATTTATCTATAACATATATTATTTATATGATTTTTATAAAACAGAAATTATTATTAGAATGAGTAGAAATTGTAAACCAAGATAGACAGATAGATGAAAGAAAGAAAGAGAAGGAAAGAAAAAGAAAGATTGATAGATAATGGCACTTCGAGCAAGAAGGTGTAAAAAAGGCATTCTAAAATAATATATAGAGAAGCCAGAAGGAATTTATTTTCTTGGAGGATGATGAGGGTCTTTATATGTAAAGCATAATAAGAACTATTTTGGATGGGTAAAATTTTTGGTATATACTTAATATTTAGAGATGTTAGCAAGGGGCAATGGAAGTTCTCTTTAGATATTTGATTAGTAGGGAAGTCTTGGAAACTTGATGCATTAGGGTCCAGACAGAGACATAACCCATATCAGTAATTTCACAGGAAAGATGTAACATAAATAATTTTAATTAGGTATAAAATTGCCAACTATTGAAAGAGTAAAAGGAGAAATCTAAGGTGTAGGAGAGGTGGCAGCTGCTGGAAGCTACTGCTACCCCTCAGCTGAGGGAAGGAAGGAACAAGGGAGTAGGGGTCCTGTAGATCTGCAACTTGGACTTGGGAGGGAGAGCGCTCAGTTCCTCTGCAGCTGGTGTCTCTGAGCCCAGAGGAGGGGCCCCCTGGGTCTGGGACTCAGACTTCTGAGAAGGGGACCCTGCTGCTATAGGAATATGTGGTGCCATCATGAGGACAAGGCTTTGCTGAAGTGCTACTCACAGGAACCACAAGCTGACAGAGATCCCTCAGGAAAACAAAAAGGCCAAGAGCATGTTCTGGCTTCCTCTTCCAAGCCCGCAGCCTCTCTCTAGTGCCCTCTGTTGACAGAATCTGTCAGGAAAAAGCCACGGAAATAGAAACTGGTCTCAGGCCCAGCTTCCCAGAGGACACAAGGGTGGGTTTGGAGCTGAAAAATATCTTAGTAATTGGCACAGCTCATATCTTCTGACATGGATTAAATAAATATATCCCTGTAGGCAATACACCTATTTAGGACGAGCCACTTAGATCCAAGACTCCTTTTCTTCTTGGACTGTGGAAATGAAAATGCTTAATTCTGATAAATTCAATTACCATCTTCCTATGCTTTTAAAGGAAGAGAACTACACTGAAATCAGACTACACAGGCCAAAGTTGCTACTCTGCCACTAGATTATCTATTAGGACCCTGGACAAATTATTTACATCACTTAGTTTACTCTTTAATAACAGGAAACTACATCCTTTTTATCTCATAAAGTTTTTGTGAGGACCCAAATGAAATAATATCATGAAAGCACTTTGTGTGTCACCAAATCATTGATTTCTTTTCCAAATACAGATAGTTTCTAAGTATGACAGAATGAATTTCTGCAACATCTCTTTAAACTATTTTCTGTTTATTTTTATGCTAACCACCTTAGTTTATGTATATATTAGATAAACCTTCCCAGTGGATTTTAATCCTTTAATTTCTTTCCTCTCCAGTGTGTATTATAAACATTGACGGATTTTATGGGTGAATGTTGTTTAGTATGATTGAAATGTATCACTCTCTCACCGGCCTATTATATAGTAACTGCAGTCTATACTGCCTATTATTGTGGTCACATGCTATTTAAGCAACATCTTATTATTACATCGTCACCCTCACCAACATTTGCTAAAAGTCTTTCTCCATAATATAGTTTTGTAAAAGTGAAAATAGGCATAGCCTCTTTTGATCTACAACAGGATAGTTTACTTTGTGTGAACACACTGTGTTTGCATGTTTGTATGGAAATCTCTTTATTCTGTATCATATTAATCATGTGTCTGTTTATAACATTCTCCTTATGAGATTGTAAGCCCTTTGATATTAGAGGTAGTTTTTATATCAGTGCTTCTTACAGTGTCTTGCAGGTCATAAGTACATAATTAATACTTGTTGCATAAAATATTTGTGGACGAAGATTTGGCAGAACTCTATGTTCAATTCTATATAAGGGGTGAAGGAGACAAAGAAACCGAAGATGACTCAGGTTTGTGAGCCTAGAGGTGATGGGGATTTTTATGTAATGTAGAAATTTGGAATGAATGATGGATTAGAAGAAAGTTATAAACCCCATTTGTCAACATGCTCATGTTTGGTTGTTAGGAGAATGCTTAGCTGAAGTGTTTTGTTCAAGTAAGAGATAATTACAAGAGGCTTGGCCAAAGAGAATAAGGAATATTATAGTTATAGGTTTAGACCTTAGAGTTTGTAACTGAAAACAATTAAGTGACTGTACTTCCTGAGGGAGAAAAAAAATAGAGAGTTCTAGGAGAGTGTCATTCACCTAATAAAATTTATTGAACATATTATTTTGTGCAAGGAATCATTGGTGAATGCAATTGATCAGATCACCAACTATTGTGAAACTTACAGATTGGTAGAGGCAAAACCCACAAGTTGGTGTCCTTTCATATTCATTCATTCAACAAATATTTGTTGAGTACCATTCAAAACTTGTTGGGCTATATTCTTGGGGATATAGCAACAAACAAATCAGAGAGCTTCAGAGATACTGCAATTAGTATCTAAAACCCTGGGGAACCAGCAGACAATGTTGAGGCTGCTAGAAGCTGAGGTCTCCTTTAACTGTGTCTGAGCCTGGCAACTTTCTTCTATTTATCTTAGCTTTCTTGTGAACAATAATCCAGGTTCTCTAGCCTTGGATATATCTGACCTAACCACCAGCTCCTGGGAAAGAGTATGGACACTATCTAGAAAAGTACTGCTGGCCTAATAAGGAGGGTGTCCGAGATCCAGGGAATTCCTATCTTGATGAAGCCAAAGTGTTTTAAATTCTCTTCTTAGTAGATATTTTTCATGCCTCAAGGGAGCAGACCACCCAGACACATCTTGAGCAGTTGTTGGAGCATGGTTTGGCGACAGTTGTCCTTATATTGAGCCCTATGTTTCTAGAGCTTAGTTAAAAAAAGAGAGACACTTGCATAAATCGCATTTCTGTTTAAATGCTATTTTCTCAGAAATACCTTTGTATCAAAAGAGCAGATGTCACTCCCTATCTCTTTACTCTGATTTATTTTTCTTTATACCTCATTAACCTGACATTATCCTCTATATCATTGATTCTTTATCTATTTACACTTTGTCTACCCATTTTAATGTAAATTTTATGAAGATAGAGATTTAATTTGTGTTGTTATTATTGTATATTCAGTGCCTAAAACAATGCCTGACATATAACAGGTATTCGATACCTATTGAATTACTTTGTTGAATGAAAGACTAGACATTTGTTTAAGTTCTTTGCCAAAACATAATTTTCATTATTTCCTTATAAAACTTTGATGCTGAGAATTTTCTTCCACAGGTTTATCTAGTTCTTTAATATAGGAAACAGTCTTCGTACTTGGCATGCCTTTGAAGCTTGACATGGGGTCCAAAACCCAAGGTGGTATCTGGGAAAAAAGATAGCTTATCATAGGGATCCAGGCACAAGGAAATGAATTCAGAGTCTTGTTATCTGAGTCAATATTCTTGAACTAAGAAGGGGCTCTTTTACTAGCGTTGGTACGTAAGAACCCTCAGTCAAGTAGGCTTGATGGTCAGTCTCTTTCGTACTGATCCAAAGTTCCTTACATTGCTTTCAACTAAGTCTGGATTTTAGCTAAGTCTAGATCTGGACAGAACTAATTCTGAAGTGAAAGGTGAAGTGGCACCACATGGGAGGAAAGGCAAATGAACTATGCAGAAGCAAAGAAGAACACTTTGGGTTGTTATGTAGCTGTGGCAAAAGGAATCCAAACAACCAGTCAGTTTACCAAGACATTCAATCCATGGTTACCCGAGCAGTTAGAAGGACATAACTGCATGACTAAAATGACCATAAACCTTAGTCAAAATGAGTTGCTGTTTCAAAGGGATACATGTGCCCCTATGTTTATTGCAGCATTATTTATAATAGCCAAATTATGGAAGCAGTCCAAGTGTCCATTGATAAATGAATGTATAAAGATGATATGCTATTTGTATATATGTATATATATATTTATAAATATCATATATATGTGTGATATATACACATATCATATATATATATGTGATATACAGTGGGATACTATACACACACACACATCACATATACATATATATCACACATACACAGTGGAATATTATTCAGCCATAAAAAAGAATGAAATCATGAAATCTTGCCATTTGCAACAACATGGATGGAACTAGAGTGAAATAAGTCAGTCAGGGAAAGATAAATATATGATTTCACTCACATGTGGAAGTTAAGAAACAACAAAAACAAAACAAACAAAGGAAAAAGAAAAGAGAGACACAAACCAAGAAACAGACTCTTAGCAAACTGATCGTTGCCAGAGGGTAGGTGGGTGGGGGACTGGGTGAAATAGGTGATGGGGCTGAAGGAGCGCACTTGTGATGAGCACAGAGTGATGTATGGAAGAGTTAAATCACTATATTGTACACCTGAAACTAATATATAATACTGTGTGTTACATGTATTGGAATTAAAGTTTTAAAAAATAGGCAGCTGGTAAAAAGTTTTAAAACATAATATAGTGAATAGTCATACGTATGACCAAGGACTATAAAAATATGTTTTTGGAAGTTTCAGTGATTATTTCTTTCTGGTGTTTAGCATTTAGCATCCAATGGAGCAACAAATACTTTTTTTAGCAGCAATATAGTTGGAATCTAAATCCCATTAAATCTCAGTTTGTGAGTATCTGCTGTTTCCCTAATCAAAGTCTCACTCTGCTTCTCAGTAAAAACAGAAGAATGATGAGGTAAAATCCTAAACTGCTAATGTTTGGTATAAATACCAAATACGTTAGGCATATATCCAAATGTTTCATAGAGCCTCATGAATAAAACTGAATGAGTCTGGAGCTTGTTGTCAAGAATGTCTTTAATGTCAGAAAGTGTATCCAAAGGTAGTGCTAACCTCACTGTGATGGTGAGTTTATACATCCTTGGCTGCCTTCTTTTGTTCTAATTCAAGCAGAAGGAGTTTTTGTTGTTGTTGTTTGTTTGTTTGTTTAAGTCTAGACAAGATTATCTCTAAAATGTCTTTCAGTCTCAAGTTTCTTGTACCTTCAAACTGTGCTCTTTGGAGTCTTCTGTGTTCCCCTGAACACCATCAAACATCAAAGTCCAGCATGGGAATTGAGGAGAAGGCTCTGGTCAGCCAGGCACTTCATCCAGAGTAACTCTATTTTCCCTTCCTTTACGTGCTGGGGTTTGAAGTGTACTTTCATTTGAAGAAAGTATTCAGTGAATAAAAACAGCATTTTTGAGACAAAGAGAATATAATGGGACTGGGTATAAGCCAATGATTCTCCAGAAAAAGAATTGGTCTTTTCTAATTATTGATTTATCTTTCAACTTCACTTTTGTGATTCCAATGGTTTCTAACCACATTAAAATGTGTTTAGATCTATTACCTGTATTCCTTTTTTCATATTTAAATGTGGTTGGTTGTATCACTCAATTACCAATGCATGAGACCAGGGCAGGAATTCATGTTTTGAGAAAAAGCATATTAATAGATAGTTTTCATGAAAACAGCAATTTTCTGAGGAAAGGAATATTGATGTATCTGGGCATGCAGCTTAAGTGGGATAATTAATATATCTCTGGAATTAGCTACGCATGATCAACTTTGATGTCTGTCAGCAAAGTATAAGCAAAGTCGCTCATAGGAATTCATTAAATATCTTTAAAAAACATATATAGAGACTTATTCATGTAGTGGGAAAGCTTACTTCTTCATATTGACACATACATTTAACTAAGACAATGAGAATGCAAGGAAAATGGCATTTGAAGGGGGGAGTCAACAGGGTGAGGGAAATGTAGAATGCAGAATAATCACAACCTGAGCCCAAATAAGGGAAAACTGTTGAGTTATATTTTAGCAACTATTGGATAGAACACCTTTTTAACACAGAAGTGTTTAAGTTGGCATTAATTATGAATCTTAGGCTCTGTGCCTTTGAGAGAATATGGATTATAATGTGAGATATATAATTGGGAATTATAGAGCAGTGACTATCATGATAGGGATCTTGGACAAGAAGGACATTGAAAAGTCATTGAGTTAGGGGGCGCCAAGTGGCTTAGTCAGTTAAGGGTTCGTCTCTTGGTTTCAGCTCAGGTCATGATCTCAGGGTCTTGGGATCAAGTCCCACATCAGGGTCCATGCTCAGAGGGGAGTCTGCTTGAGCTTCTCCCCACCCCACCTCCATCTTTCTCACAAATAAATAAATAAATCTTAAAAAAAAGAAAAAGAAAAGTCATTGAGTTAGATGCTAAGAGATTGGGGTTTTGAGTGAAGCTTTACCAAACATTACTGACCATAGACAATTAATATTTTCTCTCTTTAGGTCTCAGTGTCTATAATTTGAGGACATAGAACTAGTCATTTCTAAAGCTCTTCCCAGCTATATCATCATATGAATTAAAATAGAAAGGTTGGACTCACAGCATATGTGGTATTCTACAGAATTTATTTATGATAAAACCTTATTGAGATAAGAAGAAAATTGATTTTATAGCTATCTGTGAGAAGGGAAAAGAGAATTTGAAAACTAGAAGATAAATAGAGAGAGTTATCAGAGGTTATTATTAATAAGAAAAAAACCTGAAAATAACACATCTAACATTCATGAGGAAAATGGACACTGTCTTTCTCAAATGATTTCTGCTTGAGAAGAGAGTGGTCTCTTGTCCCATCCCTCTTTTTATTGGCTCTAAGAATTAGAATTTAAATTTCACCAAATTTGAACATGATTTTAAAAATTAAAAGAAAATTCCACTGCTTGAAAATACCTCCTTCCCTAAATCACCACTATGTATGAGAATTCAGCATTTGATACACGAATCATTCAGGAGTGCAAACAACAGATCTCACTCTACTAGTTTTAGCAGGAGGAGATATATTTTGAAGACTGTTAGGTAGCCTGAGGAAAACTGTGTGGACCAAGAACCAAGCTGAAATGCTAAATATCTAGCAGTCATGTGCCCAGCAAACACATATTCAAGGCTAATACCAAGGAAGTGTTGTATTAATACCCCATTTCTACCACATGATATTTACAGCTGAGCATGCTCAGAACTCTAAGAAAGCCATCTGAGGAGAAACAAATGCCTCTGCTTTCACATTTCTCAACAAATCTGACGTACTCACGTGTGATGAAGGCTGACTTATTTCAGTGTGAGATGCACAGACTTCTGACTTTTCATGCCTTTACCCTTGTGCAGTGAAAAGAGGACAGTGGAACTGTGAAGTCACTGAATGGTAGAGCCTCAAGATGGCAGCAGCTTGGATTCTTGAATCTCTGGTTGGAGGAAAGCCAGAGCTGCTTAACAAAGCACATAGGTATCTGATCACACAAGTAAAGAACAGATCTTTACTGTGTTAATTCATTGAGCTAATCCATAATTAATTTATTGATTATCTGTTAAAAGAGCTAATGCAAGTTACTGTGCTAACCCATGGAAAGAAAATGGCATTATTCATGAATATATATTTAACACAGGACAATAATTTGATTAGTTTCTAATCATCTTTTCTGTCACTGGTCACAATGTTGTACTTATTAATGGATGGCTTACTTTCTACAGTACCATTCCTTGTCCCTTTGCTCTCAGTCAGCATTTTATCTTTACCTGGTAGGGTACTTTGGGTAGGGAGGTTTCTTATACCTCTTTTTTTTTAAGGTTTGAACCCATGGCTCCTTCTTGTTTGGAATTGCTATCACCGTTATTGCTAAACATAGAAGAAATAAGGGGTTCCTCTGTGTTCCAGAGGATCCTTTGCATTTCAGACAAATTCCTTCCTGACTGCAAAGTGTAGCACCGGGCTTATCCCGTTGATAATCAGGATCAATTGCTTTAACAGCAGTCTTCTTTCTCCTTCTCCTCCTCCTTCATCTCTTCTTCTTCCTCCTCCTGTTTTTCTTCTCCTTCTCCTTCTTTTCCTTCCTCTTTTCCTTCCTCTCCTCCTCCTCTTTTTCTTTCCTTCCTTCCTTTCTCACTTTCTTCCTTCCTTCCTTTCTTTCCTTCTTTCTATTTTGCCTGTGCATTCAGTGATAAACGGCACCAGAAATAATCAGTGTTCATGTCAACTCAGAATTAATTCAAATCATTATTATTGACCCTAATGAAAAAATCTTTCTTGTGTATTAAGATCTATCAGCTAGCAAAGCCCACAGTCAAGGAGGAAAACAATGAATACCACCTCCATTTCAAACCTTTAGTTTTTGTACACATATATTCTGGCCATGAGAGACACAGCCAGAATATATAGTGGTCATTAGTTCAGTGAGTGGATCACATTTTGAAAGAAAGCATTTTAACTTTGCATGGTGATGTCTTCTAGCTGGTGTTCAATTTTGTGTCTTCAATACGCAGCTCCACATATTAGATGCCAGATACTTCTGTATGATTGGATAGCCATTACCATGAACATAAGCCTACTGTATTACTTCTGATGTAAGTATGTTCAGAAGCAATGTTGTGGGTGTCCTCACCATAGTGAATTTGTTAAGTCCACAGTGTTGCTGTCAGAGACACAGAGGGCAGGGGGTGGAAAATAGTAATATCTATTCCAGGGTGGACAAATTACTGCCCCTTTCATGATGGAAGTAGTCTAACATATTCACCTTCACCCCAGAGATCTTGCTAGTTCCCCTAGCTATTGTCCCCCTTTGTGAGCTTAACACTCTTCTCTGATTCTCACAGACTGGACAGGAAGTATTACCCTCACCTTCATGAGGTGAAGTCCATGTTGTTGAGCTTGTATTTAACTTCTTTCCCTGACTCCATATCCACTTTGTGAGCCCTTTAAGCAAACAGTAGAGTGAACGGGAAAAAGGACTGACTGCAACCACAATACTGTTACCACATATTGGCTATGCGACATTGGTGGCTTTACTTATCTCTGTATCAATTTTTTAATTTCCAAAATAGGGATAATAACATCTGTGTCATGGGTTTGCATTATAGATTAAACAACGGTCTATAGCAGAAATCCCAGCATTTGATATATACTCAATAAACAGAAAAAACTTGTGCTGTTAATATTATTAATCATAATCATACAGCAGATCCTGTGTCAGCCTTTATTGGTGTACGGTAATTTAGTTATGAGATCTTCTACTCTTATATTGCCATCCGGGGCAATGAAGAATCCAAAACCTGAGACATTCCCTTGTAGTAAGAGAGCATTATTTTGTGTAGCAATAGGGAAAAAGAAATAACCAAAGAAGGCATAACAAAAGGAAAGAGTATATGTTGGGAGGTGTGTTAGACAATTCCAATGCTGCTTAATGTCTTGTGTTCTTCTCTGTGTTGGGCAAACCAAAGGCTGTATTTCCCAGCTCCCCTGTTTTGATGGGTTCATATCACTGCATCTGGCTAATGGGTAGTGATCAGAAGTAAGTAGACTGGGTGTAATACGCAAACAATGAATCATGGAACACTACATCAAAAACTAATGATGTAATGTATGGTGATTAACATAACATAATAAAGAAAAAAAATTTAAAACTAAAATTAAAAAAAAAAAAAGGAAGTAAGTAGGTTGGGTTCCTGAGTCACTTTTGGAAGGGAGCTGCACTTGAAAGAAACTTGACTTTCAGAGGACTTGGAATCAGTGAGAAATAAATGTTTCTGTGTTAAGTGAGTGAGATTTCAGTTTGTCACCACATCTTGGGTTAGCTGGTCCTTAGGAATCTATTTTCCAATAATGGTCAGAACTTATCTTGGCAGAATGTCTTACTCACAACTGTCTCACAGGGTGTGTGTCAATATTTTTACATTTAAATTCTAGACTTGGGACGCCTGGGTGGCTCAGTTGGTTAAGCGTCTGCCTTCAGCTCAGGTCATGATCCTAGGGTCCTGGGATCAAGTCCCACATGGGGATCCTTGCTCAGTGGGGAGTCTGCTTCTCCCTCTGCCTCTGCCTCTCCCTCTGCTTGTGCGCTCTCTGTCTCTGACAATAAATAAATAAAATCTTTAAAGAAATAAATAAATAAATTCTAGACTTGTTGTTAGTCCACTCAAAGATACTAAAGGTGGGCTAAAAACAATAATATGTAGAAAATTTAAAATATTAAACTATAATATATATTATAACATATGTGTTAAAATTACTTAATTCAAATTATTGGTAAAATATGTTACAAACAGTGAGTATAAATTAATTTATCTTTTAACCTGATGCCTCATCCTGATGGGTTTTAATTATTTCACGAATATTTCACAAAAATATCTTATTTAATATTTGTGAAATTTTAATCCTTTCTTGCATTTGGTGTTAGTAAGAATTGAAAATTCATTTTGTTAAATATTTGTTAAAATATTTTCAGGATTATTTTGTTAAAATATGTGCAGAATTTTATTTTAAATTTAATTTAGAACTCAAAAAGGAACATATTTAATTTTAAGAACATTGTAGAAACACAATAAATCTTTTCTTACTACCATATGAAAATCAAAATCTGTCATTATAATTGAAGAAATTACTTTCTTATCTAATCCTATTTTTCTATATCCAAGAATAGGAAAAACTTTTTTTCTTATAATACGGTAATACCAATTACTCCATAATAAAAGGACAACCTTTTTGGTACTAACTTGATATTAAAGAAATAGGTCAAGATATTTTCTATTGCCCTAATCTACCAAATAATTGTTTTTTCTTAAAAAGCTCATAGTTTGTCTTTATAATTTAAAATATTTAATAGGGTTTTTGCTTATTGGTACAATCCTGCCATGTGAATTACATTTATTTGCCAAATATGCTAATCTAGAATAACATATTTCAATCTGAAAGCAGTTTATTTGCAAGAAATATTTTCTTTTTCTTTTTCAAACATAGTAATATTTCCTAAATATTAACATTGCTTTAATTTCCAGATATAACATTTTATCCTTCTGGAGAGTTATCCTAGTTTGCTATGCAAAAATCAATGTTCATACTACCTTTTAATAATTTAGCAGTTATTTAGACAGCTAAGTTTTGACAGTGTTAATTTATAATTTACACTACAGTGTGGTCAAATCTAAATTTTAATTCAGTAGGTAATATTTTTGCAAACTTCTTCATTAAAAAATGCATAATCTTTGTGCCTGCTATATTATACTACAGTTTACCTGTGGGCTTTCTTTGTTACAGGAAGGCTTAGGGGACACCAGTGCAGTCAGGCAGAATGGAATCCAATGAACTGTGTTAACAGCTGTCCTGAAAGCAGTCTGATTTCCGGGGCCTGTTGCAAAGAAGGAGAAGCATCTCACACCCTGGAAAATGACATTGGGGCTTCACAGTATAAAAATTTGGGGTTGGCCAAGAGTGCCACAACACCTGAGGTCCTCCATGATCAGACACCAACCTGTCATTTTTTTTTATTATGTTACGTTAATCACCATACATTACATCATTAGTTTTTGATGTAGTGTTCCATGATTCATTGTTTGCGTATAACACCCAGTGCTCCATGCAGAATGTGCCCTCTTTAATACCCATCACCAGGCTAACCCATCCCCCCACCCCCCTCCCCTCTAGAACCCTCAGTTTGTTTTTCAGAGTCCATAGTCTCTCATGGTTCATCTCCCCCTCCGACTTCCCCCTCTTCATTCTTCCCCTCCTGCTATCTTCTTCTTTTTTTTTTTTTAACATATAATGTATTATTTCCAACCTGTCATTTTTGTCTGCCATATTATTATACTTGACATTATATTTTCATTGTGTGGGACCATTCACCATTTCTCCTACAAAACCATATGTTTACTAATTTGGGGCACCCTGGCTTATATCACCAGTGTGAAGCTCCATTACTCCTTCCTCCTCCCTTTTCAGGGGCTCCAGTTCAAATTCTTCATGACCTGGGACCCTAAACTAACAAGCAAATATTCCAGATATTAAAATAGCTTTTTATAATATTGAATAGCATTCACATCTATTGCCTCATTTGGTTCTAACAAGAACCTTTCCAGGATTTGGGGTTATAATCAAATTAGTTTAAAATACAACTTTTCAAATGAGGAAAATAGAAAATGGAGATGTGTTTTGACCCACTACAGATCACACAAATATTTGATGAAGAATTTGAACTTAAGCAATTTGTCTTAAAGCAGAGGGCTTTTTTTCCCCCTCAATACCATATATGACCTCATAACATCTTTCATTTCACAAAAAAATATAATTTAAGAATTGGAACAGCTCTTGAAAATATAATTTAGTTAACATTGACTATTTCTTGCTTCCTCTTAATTTTTTTTTCCTGGTAGGCTTCCTTGAAAGATGAAATGGCGCAAGGCTGTCATCAGTGAATTAGAGTTCAAAAAAGGTATTTGCGGTTGAATGTATACCAAGACTGTACTTCCTGCCATTGAGAACTGTGACTTTGTAATTAAGTTTGACACACGGTAATGATGAGAAAGAAAACAATCTTCATGAAGTTCCACCGTGATAGCCAGAGACCGGTTTTTCAAATGGCAATTTGCTGGTTCCACATTGTAGAACAACATTTTACTTACCCAGAAACATTAAAACCAACTGCAATTCCAAAGGGGTCAGGGATTATAATGTAGGGTTTGAAATGACTTGTCAAAAGTGCTAAGCTCCAGATTTAGAGTTTCATGAGAAACTTTGATTTTCCCAAAGTGATACATGAGCCTTTGAAACAGCTTTGCTCTGCTCACTCATCTGATTTCCCTGTGGAGCATACAGGCTTTATAAGTAATTTGATCCCCAAAGAAATGTCTTTGGGAAATGCCAAGCCAACACAAATCATAGGACTTAAAAGTGTCTGCTACTTCACTACTACCCTGCATGTCTTGTTGAAGTTTTTATACCTTTATGTACCACAAAGAGGTTGAAATGAATCAGAAAACTGTAGCTGGGAGTGAGAGAAAATAGGAAGAGAGATTACATTTCATCAGTCCTTTTATTCTTATCTCCAGTTTCTAGTCTTTTGGACAAGTAGAGTGAGATGAAAGAAGGTCCCTGCTGTCTCACTGAAAGACAAAGCCATGGTTCCTGGTGCTCGGGTACAAGTCCTGGGTTGAATATATCACAGTTAAATCTTAGGAATAACTTAGTTCTATCCTGGCAGAGAAAAATGCAGCTGTACATGTTAAGGGTGTATAAGGGAGAGGAGAGAAAAAAAAAATAAAGTGACCTGAGGATTATTGTGGCCTAAGAGGGGTTGGAGAGGGCAACTGAAAGTCTAAAGACTTCTATTGGATTATTTCCACTCTTGTTGCCGGATGTATTTGAGGGCTTGTGGAGCTCTTCTTCACTGTGTTGTTGAGAGAGAATGTTGAACCAGGATTCATAAATCTGGCTTGCAATTATGGCTTCAGTACTGTTGTCAACCTTAAAAATAAAATAGCCAATTATTTTACTACCAAAATGAGTTTATTTGGGAATAGCAGAGGAAATGCAATTTGGAACAAATTATGTCAAACCATAGGCAAGTCTGAAGAGACAAAAAGAAGATCAGCTTTTATTGGGCTTTAGGAGGAAATTGAGGAGGGTTGTTTTAAACAAAAATTCACTGGAGAAGAGCAAGAATTGGAGGTTGTGGTGGTTTCTCATTTGCAGCGAGCAGTGGTCAGTGTGTTGCTGCTGGGGTAGGGAGGGATCGTTCTTTTTCTTAAAAGCAGGAGATACAATTCCTATGTGAAAAATGTCCTCCCTTGTCAAAACAATTCTTATCTTCCCTTTTCCTGCTGGTTATTCAGGCTGCGAGGAATTGTCTGTGCAAGAGATCTACTTGCTTCAGGCTTCCTGACTCTGTTTTAAATGAGATTTTCTTTACTCATTGTCACATTGTCTACCTCTGTAACTTTGGCCAAATCACTTAGTTTCTCTAGTTATCTCTTTTCCTTTTCAATAGAACAAATTTGACAATATCAAACTTTTATACCTCACAGAACTATTGTGAAGCTCAAGTAAGATAATGGATGATGAAAGCCCTGGTATCTCATAAAGCACCGAAGAAATGAAAGGAATTATTGGAATTGCATCATAGCAAGTGAGTACAGCAAATCTTGGTATTTTTTTTTTTTTTTGCAATCATGTAATCAGATTGTACCACCACATTTTTGTTTGATAAGATTACAGCTTTCAATAATTACACTCACAGAACTGAGAATCTGAGACTAAGACAGTAATGTGGCCTAAGATTTCTCCAGTGGCATGGGATTTCATCAACAGGGCATTCAGATTTCAGGTGTCCTACTTTGTTTACATTTTGGGTTGGATATAATGTGCCAAAAGGATGTGCGAAAAGGATGTGCCATCATCTGCTAGAAGGCCCTCACTCAGGAGCAAGCACAGAAGAGAATTACAGTACTTTTCTTCCCTTCCTTCTTTCCTTCATTCCTGCCACAAACCAGCCATGTACTTACAATTTATTTATATGAATCAAGGAAATATTTATTCTAGTGCTCAAATTTGTTTGTGGAAGAAGTCAGATTTACTATAGAACAATCCTATTATATAGTCATGTGATATTCATACTATGTTACTATGAATTTCCTTTAAGTCCTTAGAAAATAGACTGATATCCATTTAATTTTTTAATTTATCCATTTCATTAATAAAAACTCACTGTACTGAAATAGAAGCATCATTGAAATATGAAGGAGGTTTGGTAAACTGGCTTTTAATAATCTGCAAAGAGATGAAGGATGACCTCAGAAAATCCTTTGTTTTGGCATTGGGAATGAGAGGGAAAGGGGATATCTTGTTTGTGTGCATCACACTTCCATAAAGGGCAGTATGCTATTCCATGTGTTCCATCAATACTCACAGTTCTTATAGTCAAGATTGTCACTCAGGGTAGATTATAAAGAAAGAAGAGGAATTCCATGGCAGCCACTTAAGCAATTTAAACCAATTTTACCTTACCTAAAAAGAGAAGATCTAAAAAATTCTAAAGAGAAAACCAAAGAAACAACATTTAAATAGTATGCCTATAAATTAGCAAAACAAATGACATTAGACTTTTTCATCAGTACATAAGCCCTTAGTAGACAATTGACATTAAAAGTTCTGAGGGGGAAAAAAAAAGATTTAAAACTAAAATTCTCTTTATAGAAATTACCAGTTAAGTGTTTGAGTCAAATAAAGACTTTTTTTTCAGACATTGAAGGGCTCAAAAAGTACATATAAAAATAATATAAGGATACATAGAGGCAAAATTAAACTGAAATCCAAAAAAGTAAAACCATCTGGGAAATGGTCTTCAATGCTTATTTCATATGCTAAGCACACACACACACACACACACACACACACACACACACACAGATTAGCATCTGTCATTGACTATGCTTAAGATGTCACTTTTACCTTGCTTCAGTAATCAAGGAAAAGACTTGGATTCCCTTAGGGTGGTTTAAAGAGATATTATGGAAATGACTCAACATAAATGCTTTTTAATTTTTCTTTTATGAACCCTATATTTCTTGATAAACATAACTCCTTGATTTTATGCCTATTTCTGACGCCAAGCAGTGTTGCAAATGGCAACAGCCAATCCTTGCTATATGAAAACCAGTTGATAACAAATTTCACCATTACTCTGAATTGCTTATTAAAAATTGAAGAAACAATCAGAAAAAAAATGGGCCGATAAAGAATAAATGGTTAGAGTTATCCTGAGTGACAATATTCCAATTTTGAAGAAACTATTAATTTAGGGGGAAAAACCCTGGAAATTATTTTAGTGAGGGATACATATATATTACTTTACTGCCACAGCAAGAGATTCTGCACTCATTTCTTGGCTATATTTTTAAATTTAAATAGAATATATAAAATGGAGAAAAAAAGAATGCACAAGGGGGTATGGTGCTAGTCTGAAGCCAGTAGACCAGAGACCTGTATCTGAAAACATGTATGTTGATCTTATTCTAATGATTATTCCTTAGCTGGAAGAGTGCATGTTCTCCAACTTAAATGGTGGATTTGGGGTCCCTTGTTTTAGCTTTGGCCAAACTCCAAAGAAGAAAATGTAGCCCATGGTATCTGGAGGGAAAGTAATATTTATCTAGAACTTCAGCATCTGAGTAATGAACTATGATATGAATGCAAACCCTATATTAGTGATCAAAATAGGTTACATTTGTTGCCTGAA
The DNA here is from genome assembly GCF_004348235.1 of Phoca vitulina. Classification (NCBI taxonomy): domain Eukaryota; kingdom Metazoa; phylum Chordata; class Mammalia; order Carnivora; family Phocidae; genus Phoca; species Phoca vitulina. The sequence goes on from NW_022589711.1 coordinate 52,297,904, forward strand.
TGGAGCTTAAATTCTCAAGTGATACAATACAGAAAAGGTAAGTACAGAAAAAGTAAAAGATATGATATATTACTAGGTGATAAATATTTTTAACAAATGAAGCAAATAAGACAGACAGTGCTGTAGACTTGGGTTTCATTTTAAAGACGGTAGTTAGGGAAGATTCATGAAAAAGTGACTGAAATTGCAAGAAGTCCAGCATGCTTCTAGCAGAAAGAGTGAGGGGGTGAAAATTAGGAGGTGAGTTCACAGAGTTGAGGGCAGGTGGAAGATCAAATTGCATTTTATAGTTCTCTACTTTCAATATGGTAGCCACTAGCCACATGTGGCTACTGAGCACGTGAGTGCTTCCCTGAATCGAGATGTGCTGTTTATGTGTAAAATTCACAATGGTTTTTGAAGACTTAATATTAAAAAAATGTAAAATATCTCATTAATAATTTTTATATTGATTATATGTTGACAAGATAATATATTGGATATATTGAGCTAAATTTAAAATGTAATTGACCTGTTTCTTTTTATCTTTAACAGCAATTACTAGAAAATTGTGGCTACCTTTACATTTCTGTTGTAGAACATTGTCATAGACCATTCTAGGATTTTAACTGTTACTCATGGGGAATTGGGGAACCACTGGAAGGTTCTGAAGCAGGAAGTGACATGATTGATCTTATCTTAATAGGATCACTCTAGCTGCGGCTGTAAGAATAGACTATAGAGGGATGAAAGGAAGGTGACCACATAGGAAACAACTTCAATAATCCAGGCAAGAGGTGACTCAGAATGGACCACAGTGAAAGCAGTGAGGATTCCAAATATTTTCCACAATGTGTCCAGGAACACTGGGTGATGAACTGGATGTGGAACTCTATTAATTCGGAGGGGGAGACGAACCATGAGAGACTATGGACTCTGAGAAACAAACTGAGGGTTCTAGAGGGGAGGGGGGTGGGGGGATGGGTTAGCCTGGTGATGGGTATTAAAGAGGGCACGTACTGAATGGAGCACTGGGTGTTATACGCAAACAATGAATCATGGAACACTACATCAAAAACTAATGATGTAATGTATGGTGATTAACATAACATAAAAAAAAAAAAGAATTCCTAAAAAGAGTTATTGCTCTAGACAGGGAATTGTCAAGCTCCGAAGAGAGTTCTGGTGTAACTGGGGTGGCCATCAGTTTTTCTCATCAGTGTTTCTTATCAGTGTGTCCCTGCACCTGGAAATTAAATGCACAAAATGAGGGTGAGCCAAAATATTTTCTATCTTTGGTGAGATCATCTGCTTTCATCTGGTTCATGTGACACATTATTAAAGAAAGTGCTTCTCAGCCCAACACCGCTAAGCCAAACAATCTTTTGGTGTTCTTTCATCTTGAATTTAAAACATCTTCATAGGTATTTTAATGATAATTTGATACATAAGGCCAACACCCACGCTTAGTCATAAATACAAATTTCAAGTCTTGCAGACATGAACAACATTTTAGATAAAATTTCCATACCAGAAATCACTGGAAATGTGTGTGTACAGTAATCCCCATTTACCTGTGGTTTCAGCCACCTGAAGTCAACTGCAGTCTAGAAGGAGATGATCCTCCTTTTGACATATTGTCAGAAGGTCACTAGTAGCCTAACACTATGTCATATACCTATGTCATTCACCTCACTTCGAGTCATCACATAGGTGTTTTATCATCTCACATCATCACAAAAAGAAGAAAGGTGTGTACAGAATAATAAGATAATTTGAGAAGCCATATTTACATAATTTTTCTTACAAGCATATTGTTATAATTATTCTAGTTTATTATTAGTTATTGTTGTTGGTCTCTTTCTGTGCCTAATTTATAAAGTAAACTTTATCACAGATATGGATGTGTAGGAAAAAACATAGTATACGTAGGGTTTATTACAATCCACAGTTTCAGGCATCCACTGGGGGTTTGGGAATGTATCCACCACAGATAAGGGGGACTACTGTATGTGAAGAATTTAACTGGAAGAAATTTAGCAGTGAATTAATCTACTGACCCCCCAAAATGTCCTAACTCAAAAGTTCCTTGTGCTAGAGAAAACTTACTCTTTTTATGTCTCAGTGGAAATCATTTCCATAAATGGTCCTGCCCTGCCTTTTGAAATGAAAATTATTTATTTTACAGAGTTGTTAAGTTTTGGAAAGAAGGTTATTCTTGGTCCTCTTAAAAACATTGCTTGACTTCGCTGAATAATAATACTTTATTTTTTCTCAGTAGTATTTAGGAGAACCTGTGTGTGTGTGTGTGAGTGTGTGTGTGAAAGAGAGACAGAGAGACAGAGAGAAATACCCCAAATTTTATGTTGTTACACAGTGTAGCACAAAGAAAATTGCAAAACTAAAGGATAAGATGACTGACATATATAAAAAGAACATATAAGGACTTTAAAAATTCTTGTTGCCTAATAGTAGAACAACCGTCTATTATTCAAATAGAGATACCTGAGAGGAAAAGGGTGCTAAACTAATAAAAAAACACATAATTTTATAAACTATATAATTATTACCCAGATTTAGCCAAACTCAAGGTTCAGAGCATAGTCCTCCAGACCGCTAAGTCTGCCCAAGACTTTTAACATCAACAACACAAAATAAAAACAATAATAATAATAATGGCAATTCTCTGTGAATGAGGCTTTGAAGGAGGCCCAACTCCATTCTGCACACTCCAGTGGCAGCTAAGCTGCTGGTTTTCTCTCTGATTATGGGCCATCTGTAAAATACCACTAAACCTGATGCTCTTAACAAGATTCAGGCATTTGTTTGCAAGCCTTCAGGCAATTTTTGCCAGTGTTCTCATTGCTTCTATAGAGGAGATGATTTCTGAGGTTGTTACGCCATTGTTTTCACTGTTGTCCTCCTTCTTGTTCTTTTTTTGTTGCAAGATATGTATAACATGAACTTAACCATTTCAACCATTTTAAGTGTACCATTTGGTGCCATTCAGTACAACCACATGGTTGTGCAAACATCACCACTGTCTCCAGAACTTTTTTGACATCTCACATTGAAACTTTATATCCATGAAACACTAACTCTCCACATACTGTGGTCCTCCCCTCTGACCCTGGTAACCTCTATTCTATGTTCTGACTCTAGGATTTGAGCATTCTGTGACTTCACATAAGTGGAATTATACAGTATTTGTACTTTTGTGTCTGGCTTATTTCACTTGGCATACTGTCTCCAAAGTTCATCAATGTTGTAGCATGTATCAGAATCTCATTCCTTTTTAAGCTAAATAATATCCCATTATATGTAGATAGCACTTTTTGTTTATTCATTTATACTAATGGACATTTGGGTTGCTTCCCCAAATTGCCAAATTTTGACTATTGTGAATAATGCTACTATGAACATGGGTGTACAGATACCTGTTAGAGTCTCTGCTTTCAGTTATTTTTGGTATATATCCAGAAATGATATTGTTGAATCCTATGGTAATTCCATTTTTAATTTTTGAAGAAGTACTATGCTATTCTCCACCTTACATTTCCACCTTATATTCCCATCTTAAATTCTTGTAATGCACAAGGATTCCAATTTCTTCACAATCTCACCAATCCTTGTTATTTTCTGGGGTTTTATTTTATTTTATTTTTTTATTTTTGGTAATAGCCATCCTAATAGGTATGAAGTAATACTCATTGTGGTTTTGATTTGCATTTCCCTAGTGATTAGTGATGTTGAGTATCTCTCCATGTGCTTATTAACAATTTGTATATCTTATTTGAAGAAATGTCTATTTTAATCCTTTGCCCATTTTAAAAATTTTGTTTTTTTGTTGTTGAGTTGTAGGAGTTATTTATATATTCTGGATACCAATATCTGAAATATGAGAAGATATATTCTTATATTCCACATATATTCTCCTATTCTGTAGGTTGCCTTTCACTTTGTTAATAGTGTTCTTTAGTATACTGTTGACTTTTTCAATTTGTTTTTCCTTAGTTTTTCTGATTGGATAATTCACATTGATCTATCTTCAAGGTTTTACTGATTGTGTTAGGGTTCTCCAAAGAAACAGAACAAATAGGATGTGCATATATAGAAAGAAATTTATTTTAAGGAATTGGCTCACATACCTTATTGTGGAGGCTTGGTGAGCCTAAAATCTGATGGCGGTAACGGTCAGGTAGAAGACCCCAGAAAGAGTTACAGTTTGAATCCAAAGGCAGTCAGGCTGGAGACCAGGAACAGCCAATGTTGCAGTTGAAATCCTAAAGCAGTGTACTGGCAGAATTCTTTCTTTTTCTTCAGGGAAGCTCAACCTTTTGTTCTATTCAGACTTTCAACTGATTGGATGAGGGCCACCCACATTATGGAGGGAAATCTGCTTAACTTAAAATCCACCAATTTAAATGTAAATCTCATCCAAAAATGCCCTCATAGAAAAACATCAGAATAATGTTCAATCAAATATCTGGATACTGTGGTTCAGCCAAGTTGACACAAAATTAACCATCATGCTGACTTTTGCTTCTCTCATCTCCACTGCTATCTAGTCCTGGGAAATTTTTATATTTTGGTTATTGTGTTTTTCCATTCTGAAATTTCTGTTTGGTTCTTTATATATTCTATTTATTTACTGATAGGTTCTATTTTATTGTTTGCTTTAAGAACATTTTCAGTTGTTCATTCAAACTTTTTTTTGCAACTGTTTTTTTAAAGTCTTTGTTGGAAAATCCAAAATCTATGTCATCTCAATGTTGGTGTCTGTTGATTATATTTTCCTTTCAGGCTCATATGTGTGTGTGTGTGTGTGTGTGTGTGTGTGTGTGTGTCTGTGTGTCTGTGTGTGTTTAATATGCTGAGATCCAAGGATCTTCCATCTCTGCAACATCCCAGCATTTTCCAGTTTATAGGAGTTCAGAGAGGCTATGGCAATCTTGCTGTCTTTAGAAAGACCTGCTTTCAAAGTTGATCCTCTGCTGACATCTGGGAACTTGGATTTCAACAGGGTTCCCATCGTTCCCTGAAAAGAATGTCTCCCTGTGCTTAAACTCATTATGAAAACAATATGGTTTATGTTAAACTTTTGTTTTTCTTCTGGGACTCTGGAAGTTTGGTTCATGCCAGGCAGAGTGCCTATGTAACCAGCCCCCAACAAAAACATGGCAACTGAGTCTCTACTAAGTTTTTCTGACAAACATTTTATAGGTATTGCCACAACTCATTGCTGGGGGAAGCAAGCACATTCTGTGCAACTGCATTGGGAGAGGACCCTTAAATGCTTACGTCTGGTTTCCCCTCCTAACTTCACTCATGCATTTTTCCTTTGCTGATATTGCTTTGCATCTTTTCTGCTATAATACATCATAGCTATGAGTACACCTGTATAATGAATCCTGTGAGTCCTCCTAGTGCATCACTGAAACTTGGGGTGACCTTAGGAGCCCCTGACACACGGTGCTCTCCTTTTTGGTCCTTTTGCCAGAAATTATCCAATTCTGGGATCTTGCCACTTGAGGATGAAGTGGTAGAAGCAGAGAGAGAAAGAGAGAGAGAGAGACATAAGACAGTTCCCCTCTTCTTGGAGCCACATCTCCACTGTATGGACAGGAAGGTTCCCTTATCCCCTTGTCTCAGACATTTAGATCCTGCAGTATCTTATTACTGGCTAAATTTCTGACCATTTTTGATTTGGCTTCAATGAACTATTTTTCTCTCTTGTCCATGAGCAGATATCCTTGCTTCTTCCTGTATTTCCTAATTTTTAAATTCTATGATGGACACTGTATAAGAGAACTTCAGAGCTAGAAGTAAATAACATTCACCTCCCTTCCCCCAAATATGACACGCTTTATTCTGTCATGGGGCAAGTGTATGGTCTAAGTAAGTCTAATCCGTAGTGATGTAGCCTGAGCTTTCTTACAGCTCCATTTATATCCAGTTTGCCTCTGGCTGGCAGTATTTTGAGAGTAAGTATTTTATTTTATTATTTTATTTTTTTAAAGATTTTTTATTTATTTCAGAGAGAGAGAGAGAGAGAGCACAAGTTGGGGAGACAGGCAGAGGGAGAAGCAGACTCCCCGCTGAGCAGGGAACCTGATGTGGGGCTCGATCCCAGGACCCTGAGATCACAACCTGAGCTGAAGGTAGACCTGTAACCAACTGAGCCACCCAGGTGCCCCGAGAGTAAGTATTTTATATAAGAGTTTGGGGTAAGACTTTACTTTGGGAGTAGTTTATTAAGACTTTTTTTGAGAGTAAGACTACTTTGGGAGTATTTCATACACGGCTTTCCCTTTAACAGGCCTTAGATTGTGAGCACTGGTGAAATTCCAGTGATCACTTTTGGCTCTACACCCAAGGTGCCAGCTTCCTGCACTGTGGGAATGTGTCTGCCTTAAATCCTGGGTGCCAATTTTTCTGATCTCCTTGGACTTCTCTTTGTTCTTCCATTCTGCCTCAAGCTCTATGAATCTTTGCAGATATCCTTATACCTTCTGTGCTTCCAGCAGCCTTCAGAGGGCCACTTTAGTGCACTGCAAGAATGCCTGGTTTGCCTCACAAAAGATTTTCCTCAGGTCTTCTGTCCCCCACCTCAATCTTAGAAGGGTAGCTGCAGTGAACTTAGTGAAGACCCAGAGTGCCTGAGACTGTTTTTACTTGCGTACCCTGCCCTGAGCCTCCAGGAAACTACTTACACATGCTAAAGAAACTGAACCCTTCCCAGAGATCTCTTAGCTCTGGGTCCTGCCCCTACTTTCATGCAGTCCGTGACAGCCTGTGAGAAAGAATAGCAGATACCTGCAGACTAGCACTATGGCTGGGGCACCCTGGGTTTCTAATCCACCATGCCAGACTACACATGCCCATTAAAAGTCTGCAAAATTTTCAGCTTTTTTTTTTTTTTTTTTTTGGTATCCCTGTTTAAGGCATATTTCTTCTTTTTTTCCTTCTACTCTGCAAGGGATGAAAGCAGCTATGGGTCTCTTAAATTCATTTAGGTTTCTTTGTATCCTTTTTTATCAGGTAGGTTTTAAAAAAAACTATAATTTGGTCACATATATGGCTTGTTTTTATTGGCAGGCTGGGAGCAAATGTCTCTTGCAACTTTGTACTTTATAATCATAGTGGAAATTCTCAATTTTGTCTATCCTTGATTTTCAACTAAATTTAGAGTCATATAGAATATCGTGTTTTGTGGTGGGCTTCATTTTCTTATTAGTCTGCACGATTAATCTATTTGTTGCAGTAGTCCATTCTTATTGCATAGTATTCCCTTGTATCCAATTTGTTCTTTTTTAGATGGATGTGTGGATTATTTTCACTTTGGAGCAATTATAAATAAAACTTCCAGTAATATCCTTTTCATGTCTGTTGATGAACATATATGCTCTCTTCTCTTGGAAATGTACCTCCAAATAGAAATGCTGGGTCATGACGGTGGCAACTAATTAGCTTTAGTAGATATTGCCAAGCAATTTTTTAATATGTTTATATCAGTATACATTCCCACTAACCATTATGGAAATTCCAGTTGCTCTACATCCTCATCAACACTTAGCATTTTTTTTTAATTTGGTTATTCTAATGAGCATTGGTTGGTATTTCATTGTGATTTAAACTTGCATTTCCCTAATGAATAATGATGTTAAGTACTTTTTGTTTTTACTTTGATTATCGAAGTGTAGTTGACATACAGTGCTATATTACTTTCAGGTGTACAACATAGTGATTTGATAATTCTACACATTACACAATGCTCACCACTATTAAGTGTGGTCACCATCAATCACCACACATTACACTATTATTGACTATGTTCCCTATGCTGTACTTTTCATCTCCATGATTTATATATTTTAACTGAAATTTTGTACCTCTGAATCTACTTCACCTATTTTGCCCATACTCCCCGTTCCCTCCCCTTCCCTTCTGGCAACCACCAGTTTGTTCTCTGTATTTATGAGTCTGTTTCTGTTGTTTTGTTTGTTCATTTGTTTTGTGTTTTTAGATTCCACATATAAGTGAAATCATATGATATTTGTCTTTCTTTGACTTATTTCACTTTGACATATTTCACTTAGATCCCACATATAAGTGAAGTCATATGGTATTTGTCTTTCTTTGACTTATTTAAACTTAGCATATTCACTTAGCACCTTCTAGATCCATCCATAGTGTCACAAATGGCAAGATCTCATTCTTTTTTTATGGCTGAGTAATATTCTATTGTAAATTTATACCACATTTTCTTTACCCATTCATCTGTTTATGGACACTTAGGTTGCTTCCATATTTTGGTTAGTGTAAATAATGCTGCTATAAACAGGGGGTGCATATATCTTTTTGAATTACTTAAGCCTTTTAATATATTTATTGGCTATTTGAATATCCTATTTTGTGTTATAGCTATTCAAATCCTTTGCCAATTTTGTAAATTGGATTGTCGCTTTATACTTAATGATTTGAAGAAGCATTTTATATATAATTGGAATAAGTACTTTTCATATATTCATATTTCAGATGTCTTTTCCAGTATGTGATTTGCCTTTTTATTCTACTCATGATAACTCTTGATGGAATAATCTTATTTTTAGCTTATAATAATTAGTGTTTGTGTATATGTACAAATGTGTGGAGGATGTGTGTATGTGTGTGTGTTTTATTTTCCTTTCTCTGATATTCATCTTTATATTCTTTAGAGAAACTACCCAATACCTTTCTTGTTTGCAATAATATTCTTTTAACACTTTGTACCTCTATATCCACTGGTAATTTAAGATTTAATTTTCATTCTCATATTTAACAGTTTTTAAGGTTACATTGTGAAGAAACTGAGATTCTTAGAGGGGAAATGACTTCCTCATGATCCTCACACCAGTTAGTGTTGGAACAGATTTCAAACCAAGATCTTTGATTTTACTGATATTTCTATGTGTTTTCCATTAACAGCAATCTCTAAATAACAAATTAAGCACTGCACTACAAGTTTTTGTGTTTGTGTTTATTTATCACACTCTTCTGCTATTTACTTCCTCAAAATGCAGGCTAATTTTTAGTTTTCGTAAGTGACCTAATAGTTCCAAAAGCTTCTACAAGTCTGAGGCTCTTTATCCTGACCTGACAGAACTGTAGAACAGAGTCCTTAGGGTTACTTTGCTTCTGTGAAAATTGACAATTTATGTCTCCCCAAAAGCACCCTTACTTTTCCTTTGCTCTCAAGTCTGATGTTTTAATCTATTCAGTTGCAAATGAAAAGAAGATAAAGGCAAGGCAAGGCAAGGCACCACAAAAAAGTATACTGTATCTAAGAGGAAAACAGAATCCTGTGACTGTAGTATGAAATAAACACTTGATTAAAGAAATTTAGAAATATATTTTAAATAACTTGGCAGATGCTATTTTAATTGATGCTGTGAAATCTTTCACATTTCACATTTATAAGTGATGTATAAACAATAATAGTGGGTATAAATATTTCTCAAGATGAATTTGCACAACCCAAACTGCACTATTTTGATTGACTAACATATCACAGAGCTTTCTAGCTACAGTTAATACATGCACTTTAAATGTCTTTCTGTACCCTAAGTTAATAATCATTAGGGGCTGAGAGGCTCAAACACATTTGTATTGCAATGAACACATATAAATGTCTTGGAAATAATCAATATGATCCTACCACAGGGATGCCATTTACTTTGAAGCTTGGAAACATTCCCTATCAGTCATAAGGTTTTTAATGGGGGTAGCTATAAACTGCAATACAGTTACCACCTCCAGTCACCCATTCTTGAAATATTGCTGTAATCTTTGACTCCATCGTATCCCCAGAGCCTGATGTCTAATCAGTTGCCAAATCTTGTTGATTTGGCAGCAGTGGTGGAAATGGGGAGAGGGCGATTTATCACTTGCTTTCAATTTCCTCAGCTATTACTGTAATGGTAAAGGAGGTGCCATTATTGCTTCCTTGGGAAATTGCAAGAGCTCCTCTGGTTTTTCATTTCTCCTCCCTCTTCTTAATCTACTCCGTTTATGCCACCTGCTTAATTTTTCAATCATACTGAAAGGATGTGGCTTTGGCTTTGTTTTAAAATCTCCCAATAGTTTTTATTTTATTTTGACAAAATAATCCCAAGACTTTAGCGTGATACTCAATTTTTCACATGCTCTGGCCCTAAGCCCTTTTGTTTTTGCTAAGTTTTCCCATCATTCCCTTAATAGATTTTATATTCAACTCTCCTACGTCTCTAAGATTTTCTCACTATGGACAATTGCTTATTGACAACTTCTATCACAAGGCTTTTAACCTATCCACCTTGAAAACAACTTTGAAAAACATGTTTAAACATTAAACCTCTTTTAAAATGATTTTAGCCATTTTTTATTTTTTATTTTTTTATGTTATGTTAATCACCATACATTACATCATTAGTTTTTGATGTAGTGTTCCATGATTCATTGTTTGCGTATAACACCCAGTGCTCCATGCATAATGTGCCCTCTTTAATACCCATCACTAGGCTAACCCATCCCCCCATGCCCCTCCCCTCTAGAACCCTCAGTTTGTTTCTCAGAGTCCATAGTCTCTCATGGTTCATCTCCCCCTCCAATTTCCCCCCCTTCATTTCTCCCTTCCTACGATCTTCTTTTTTTTTAACATATAATATATTATTTGTTTCAGAGGTACAGGTCTGTGATTCAACAGTCTTACACAATTCACAGTGCTCACCATAGCACATACCCTCCCCAATGTCTATCACTCAGCCACCCCATCCCTCCCACCCCCCACCACTCCAGCAACCCTCAGTTTATTTCCTGAGATTAAGAATTCCTCGTATCAGTGAGATCATATGATACATGTCTTTCTCTGATTGACTTATTTCGCTCAGCATGGAGGGTATTATGCTGAGATTTTAACCATTTTTTAAATAAACACAAACACATAGACTATCAAGCAGTCTAAGGGAGATTATTTCATCTCTGGGAAGTATTTATTGATATTAGAACAAAACAAACAGTGCTGTTATACTAATTTCTCTCTGGTGGGATAAACCTACTTCTAACTTCTTTCTAAGAGAAGTCATCTTTAGGCTCTGGGGTCTTTTGTTGTTGTTGTTGTTGTTGTTGTTTTTCCTGGCCACAGGAGAAATTATCATGATTCAATTAAATATATTAGAAAAAGTGAAGAAGCCCACATTAACCAAAGTGAGAAATAGGCAAGGTGGGCTCATTTCTCTATGGTTATCTACTTTTTCACTCATGCAGACCTTTATGTCTGTCCAATGAATTCATTTTTATGTGACCCAAGGAAACAATTTTTCTCTAACAGGGAAGTCAATATCAATGAGCATATATTCCATTAATGATTCTGATTTTTTTAAAAGAGAAAATATGTCCTTTTTAAAAAGATTTTATTTATTTATTTGACAGGGAGAGAGAGAGAGAGCACAAGCAGGGGAAGCAGCAGGCAGAGGGAGAAGGAGAACAGGCTCCCTGCTGAGCAAGGAGCCTGATACAGGGCTCTATCCCAGGACTCTGGGATCATGACCTGAGCTAAAGGCAGGCACTTAACCAACTAAGAACCCAGGTAACCCAATGATTCTGATTTTAATAAGATTCAACCTGTCTTCTCATGAAGAGTTTTAAAAGGTGACTCATCACCAGGAACTAGATTCACTGAGACTTCATTTATTCAAAAGTTTTTAGAAGTGGTATTCCACATAATTGAATTTTTCAGATAGTTCAGATTTATACTCTAAAAAGCCTTCTGAAAATAGATAACTCCCTTTTTTTTGTTTTCCACAGCACAGTGCATTGGCTTATTCTTGTTGATCTTGGGGGTTATCTTTATGAATATCCATTAGCACAGAGCAATATAGTATACCTTAGTGGCTTGAATGACATCTTCCCTAATGTTGGGTGGTCAGCTAGCATTTCTTCATAATACATTTGCTTTCCACTAAGAATATTTCTCTTGCTCTGATTTCCTTCTTGTTTTCTGCCTTTATCTTTTGTGAGCTGAAAAGGAGGGGGCAAATAAATCAAGAATTGTATATTATACATAATTATAAAATATTTTTATGTGGCAGTTCACATTTTACAAAACATTTTAATATAATTTTTTAATTGTTAGAGCAAATTGGAGTGGTATATATCATCTACACTTTACAAATAAGTAAATGGGAGCTCAAAGAAGTAGATAGTATTTCATAAGTCCAGATAGCCGGTAAGTTTTAGCTATAGAACCTGAATTCAAACCTTTTGACTCCATGTATGATATATTTTGCATTACAGGATAGTTGCCAGTAATTCAATAGAGCTCTGAGTAAGAGCTCAAAAAGTAGTAGGGGAGACTGTGAAAGCAATTTCTAGTCCTCAATGGTTTGCTTTATTTTTTATATATTTATTTATTTATTTATTTATTTATTTTAAACTTGGGTTCAGAACTGTTTTGAAGAGTAAAGTCTCCAGAATTAAGGGCATTGACTAGATAGGTTGTTACTGTGCTGTTTTAGCTAGCAAAAAATTTTTTGCTCTACTAGCTGTAAAATATAATTCTGGACATCATGACTATCAAATAGTCATTTCTTAGATGTGGAATAATGGTGCTTAATGGACTTAGAGTCTACCAGCATCATATTCATGGGAACTCAAAGGCATTCTTTCTAATAAACAATAAGAACTTCCAGTTCCAGTTCCAGAGGTTCCTAGCTGAGCCCATGCTGAGTTGTCAGAAAGCAGGGTTTTTGGGTTTGGGGACTTAAAAACTCAGAAGAGAGCAGGTTTCCAACTTTCTCACCTTCATCTGACCTTGTCACAGAGCAAAAGAAGGGAAAGCTGAGGATAATGGGAGAATTGATGAAGGTTCTGCCTTCCCACTCAAAACATATTTAATGCCCTAGAAAGAAAAAGATTAGTTTTGAAGCTGAAGAATATACCTTCATAAAATATTTTGTAAGTCTTTGGGCATAAAGAGTATTATTTCCCGGTCTGGATGACACAGTAGGACTCCTCATTTGAAAGAGGGCATTGTACACGGGACTAAAGATAACTGTGGCATTGAGAATACTAGAGTGTTCTCCTAAAATACTTATTTTCATGGTGGTTTCTTGGAGAGCAGAGATTGTTGTGAAAATGGGGTAGATGAAGCAAAAGAATAAAAACATGGGGACCATCTCATGATGACTATAGCTGACCTTCATTTGTGGAGATACTCATTTAGGACTCCCTGAAAAACAAAGGCAGGAGATTTATTAAAGGGACTGAAGGTCATATGTGAATGCACTGTGTGTGGGTAGTAGGGGAAACAGGAATCAGGATAGGCAAGGGAGTGTATATGTGAAAAGAAGTGGAATTTTGGTTTATTGATAAGTATAGAACTTCATTAATATCTGTAGTCTGGAGAGACCTAGCAGTATTGTTCAACACTTAAAATACAGATTTCTATTGGGCACAGATGGGTCAGTGGAATATTGTGGAAACTTTCTGCTATATTTAAATGGAGAGATTTTTGAACTGTTAGAGGTTAAAAGAATGAATTAAGTATCTTAGATCTCTTATTTGAGAAATATTTCAGACAAAATGAGAGGAGACCACACTACTCATTCACTAAATATCTATTTGTTCATTTTTATTCTGGTTAGAAAATTGATCTTTAGGCTGGACCCAATAGAACAAACAAACTGAAAGAAAAATTTTCCAAGATATGGAAAACAATAACAGCTAGTTACTTTTAATGAATTTTATATTCCCAGGTGTAAAAAGTTATCAAATAATTTATCAAGTATAAAGAATCAGGTGGATGTTTGAAAAACAGGTTTATCTAGGATGGCTTATGGCTAAATGTACTAAAGAAGAGCCGTCTTCTGGAAACTATAGAGTATTCAAATAGAGAAGGGCCCTAAACATCAGGTCTGACCTCATTTTAGAGATGGGGAAACTAAACCAAAGAGAGGGAAGTTAATTTGGCACACCTGAATCCTAACAGAAGTATCAAGCACTTTTCACTCTGATTAATTCTTTTTTCTCTGTCACATTTTTATTCTTCAGAGATCATCTCAAGCATGGTATTAAAAGGTAACATATACTAGCACCTAAAATCAAAGCTAATCATATTGATGCTCTTGTGGGGCAACTCGACATTATGAAGATAAATTAACTTGGTACATCTATAAATTACCATTTCATTGACACTTCTAATGTTGACTTAAATAGCAAATAATCTGTATCTGTCTTTAAAAGTATATCTCCTCTATAATTGCTAAACCAAATAGTAAAGATAACTCATTACCACATTAAATAAAGGGAACTGGAGACAGAAAGATCAGGTTTACTTATGAACCTTGTAATGCTAAGTAAGAGAGAGCAAATTAGAATCATAGATATTTCTAAACATCCTGTGAAGGGAAGAAACGGGAAATCAGTTTGCTAGATCAGAGCTATTAACTGGTTAAAAGGCATTTAACACTAGGAGCAAAAGGAATGTAGTTAGTATAGGATTTGCCTTTTCTCAAGTGATATATTTCTTTGCCACTTTAATAATAGTGTCACAGTAATTGTATTTCCCCAGGAATGTTTTATGCAAAAGAAGTTGCTCAATATGAATGCCTGTTAATAGGCTATAGCTCATAAAGCAAATAACTTATCTGGGTACATCAACAAAGGGAGTATAAAATTGTATAGTAACACCTTTTGGTCAGACTGGCTATCAAAGAACATAGTTTATGGCTTTGAAAATGGAAAATGAATTTATAGTTTGAAGTGCCAAAAAAGATAAGCTTGTACCTGAATATTTTGTCCCATATTAATTGATACCATGTTTTCTGTTTTGGGTAAAAGTCTAGAATAAAGTTGAATATATATTATAAGATGCTGTCTCTTAGATGTACAAAAAAAAAATCAAGTGATTATAGAGACATGATTTCTACTTTGACAATTTTATTAAAAATATTTGTTAAGTTTCTACTGACCAAGTGCATGCTGTGCATCCATTATGTGCCATACATGGTCGCAGGAGCTACTGAGAACCCAAATATGGTGACTGCCCTTGAGGGTTTAGCATCTACGGGGAAAACACATGCTAATGACGGCATAAGGTTGAAAATGATCCATTCAAATAGACACACAAATGGTACTATGGGTGGACAGAGGAAGATTAATCTTAGCTTGGGTAGTTTGAAAAGGCTTTCAAGAGTTATGGTTTGAAAAGTTGACTTTGAGGCAGGAAGTGAATAGAGCCTTCCAGGAAGGAGAACAAATCGTGTCCAGAAACAGAAAAATTCAGAGTAAACATGGAGAGAGAAAGTAATTGGATGAGGCTGCAGAAAGGGAGAAATATGTAGAACAAAGGGAAGTTTCCGGTTGGTGCTTCCTTTCCCATCACTGTCAACCCAGTAAATTCCCCTGGGGAGATGTAGGAGTACACACTCATGAAAGCACCAGAAACAGCTCATCGAAGGGGCCTGAGCCTGCAGACCAGAGATGGAAGTATGAGCAACCCTGTACTTTTGGCTTGTGGCTGATTAGTAGCAGAGACTTCTCTTTATCGCTGGTGTGCTCCTTTCCATTCCTTTATCTTCTCTTAGGCAGCGGTTATCTCAACTCAATCTATCCTCATTTCTGGTTATGTTCCATTGATCTCCATTCCCTATATTTACCTGGTAATTCATTCTTTGATGTCTTATGTTCATGTTACTCACAATGACATCATCAAATTAATTTAAATAAATCATAGAACTGTCTCCTTTATCAACACCTGGTGAGTCTCAAGAGAACAAACAAGGCATTCCACATCTCTGTTGCTAGGACCTAAGCATGGTTTAGTCTGACCACATATTGGCTAAGTAAATGGTTGAATAAAGGGAGGCTAAGGAGGCGCCTGGGTGGCTCAGTCGGTTAAGCGTCTGCCTTCGGCTCAGGTCATGATCCCAGGGTCCTGGGATTGAGCCCCATATTGAGCTGTCTGCTCAGCAGGGAACCTGCTTCTCCCTCTCTCTCTGCCTGCTGCTCCCCCTGCTTGTGTTCTCTCTCTCTCTCTCTGTGTCAAATAAATAAATAAAATCTTTTAAAAAAGGAGGCTGAGGATGCATTCTTAGTTGGTTCCTTAATATATATGAGGAATATTTCCTCCTCATATATTAAACTATAAACTGGTCTTAAAAATCTTCTGAGTATATAATATCTAAAGATCAGCCCAACCTCTCTGGAGGGGAGGGAGACTAAGGATTAACTTCAACTCTATAGTTAATGACTGAATCAATCATACTTACATACCAAAGGCCAAATTAAAACCTTGGACACCACAGCTCAGGTGGGTGTCAGAATATTTGCCAATATTCTGAATATTGCTGCACATCAATGTGCTGGAAGGGTAATGCAAACTTGGGGACGATGGGAGCTTTGCACTTAAGACCATCCCGGATCTTACCTTATGCATCCCACCCTTTGATTATCTTTTTTTTTCCTTGATATAATAAACCTGTAATCTTAAGTACCATGCTTTACTGAGTTCTGTGAGTCTTTATAGCTTATTATTGAACCTGAGACAGTAGTGGGGCCCCTAAATTCATAGCCAGTTGGTCAAAAGAAAGCATGGCCTGATGACCTCCAAACCTGTGGATGGCATTTGAAGTGAGGGCAGTCTTTTTTTTTTTTTTTTTTTTTTTTTTTTGAGAGTGAGCATGAGCAGGGGCAAGGGCAGCGGGAGAGGGGGAGAGAGAATCAAGCAGGCTCTATGCTCAGCCTGAAGCTGCATGTGAGGCTCAATCTCATGACCTGGAAATCATGACCTGAGCCAAAATCAAGAGTTGGATGCTTAACTGACTGAGTCATCCTGGTGTCCAGAAGTGAGGGCCGTCTTAAAGGAGACTGTGCCTTTAGCCTGTGAAGTTTGGCCCAATTCCAGGTAGTTGGTGTTGGAAGTCATTGCACCTACCTATTTTTCCCTAAGGATGAATTTGAGTTCAGGCAGGCTTAATAATGTTCCCAATGTCATACTGTGTTAGCAGAAAACCTGGGATGAGGGTCAATGTTTTTACGTTGTACCATGCTAGATATTGACTCACAGTCTCATCTTCATCTCCACAGTAGAATTGTGATAGAGAAGCAAAGAAATGGGCTGCCAATGTGGGCAAATCTCACATTATGATGCCCTCTGATGGCAGCTGGTAGCTATTATTTAGGAAGGCTTAATAGGTGCTGGGCACTTTGCTAAGCACTTTATAGCTGTGAGCTTATTTAATCCTCATAACCCTTCAAATATCTCCACTTAACAGACATAGAAACTGAAGCTTATGGTATCTAAATAACCTGCCTCAGAAAGCAAAAATTATAAGTCACAGAGTTTGCATTTTGGGGAGGCAATATTGAATCTTGAGAAAATAGATTCTGGAGGCAACCAACCTTCGTTCCTAGATATACTGGTTTGATCTGAATTGTGAGATGTTTTACAATTTACCTTTCAATCTTTTCAATAGAGAAATATCAGATTTGAAATCTGAATGCAATGCAATCTCTCCCTCCCATACCTTTTTCCACTTCATTTTTTAATAACTGTAAAGTTTAATACAATTTTACATGAGACTTTTGTCAATGATAGAAATTTTAAAAAGAATTATCAAAGAAATAATACTTCATTCAAAATAAGAACTTGGGCTGAAAGTTATGTGGCTTTGAGCAAAGTCTTTATTCACTTAATGAGTCAAGTTCTTCTATTAGGTGGAGATGATAATGGTATATGCTTCATGAAGTTGTCATGAGTTATAAACTCTTTAGCCCAGTGCCTGACACATAGCAAACACTGACAATAATTATTATTAGAGTTTGCATTGTCAGGAATGATTATAATAATCAGGTGACTCAACTGTTATTGCTTAGTAAAGTATATACTTCTGTTTTGTATCTTTGTTTGGTAGAAGAAAGAATACTGAAGAGGAAATCAAATGATAGAGGACTTAGCCTGATGCTAAGCTAGCTGACTCCCAACTAGCCATGTACTTTAGAGAAGGCAGTTCTCTGAGTCAGTATGAATGTCAACTGATATTAGAAGGTGTGTCTCCATGAACTCCTTAAAATCAAATGTCTCATAGAACATGTTAACATTATCCACTATTGATATTGAAGATGCAGAAATCAGCCTATTAACTGGTAATACATTTGTGAGATTTGGCTAAAAAGAAAAATAATTTTAGATTGGGGCAGAATGCAAACTGATCATTTGAGGCAGTAAACATATGTGAAGGAAATACTAAGACACAAAACGGGACTCATGAAGGAAGTTTCAAAAGGGAAAACAAAGGAGCCAGGATTCTTCCTGACTAAGGCCAGATCCTTGCTGCAATGCTGCTGCACTCAGTTCCTCCTGGCACCTACATTGTCATGATTAAGTAGGATAAATGTTTCACACTGAGCTTTGGAGTGTGCAATAGAAAAACAAGGCTGAATTACCAGGAATAGCAAAGAGCCACTCTAGATTACTTTGTGTCTCAAGGACACAAGGCTATGTGCTGAGGTGAAAAGCAGATAAAAGAAAAACAGACTATTCACACGGCAAACACAAGTTGTGAAATTTAACTTTTCTCAGTTGATGGAAAGAGCTGAAAAGGATACCTATTCATTGCTTTTCTTTTTTTTTTTTAAAGATTTTATTTATTTATTTGACAGAGAGAGATACAGTGAGAGGGAACACAAGCAGGGGGAGTGGGAGAGGGAGAAGCAGGCTTCCTGCCGAGCAGGGAGCCTGATGCGGGGCTCAATCCCAGGACCCTGGGACCATGACCTGAGCGGAAGGCAGATGATTAACGACTGAGCCACCCAGGCACTCCTATTCATTGCTTTTCAATAGCTTGATGCTTTCCTTTTTTTAAGGATACCTGTGAGTGCTAGGTCCTCATTTATTTATAAAAGCCACAGAGTGATTAGCAGCATAATGTGGGAAATAAACATTTTTTTTTTAATTAGAAGGCATCCCATTAATTAGAAGATTTATTAGATAGCCAGGTGGTTCAGTGAATCAATTTATGGTTTATTCAAGAAAAATAATATTGTCATCTAAAATATGTATACACTTGAGGGCAAACTTTTAAAAAAACAAACAAAATGATCTGGATAATGGGACTCATTAATCAATGGGAACTGTGTGTGTGTGTTTGTAGGTGTAGGTGTAGGAGAGGGAGTCAAAGTTGTCAGCCTGAGAAACACATTAACCTTGTATTTAGTGAGTCAGAACTGGTGCTGTAATAAAATGTACCTGTAAAGAGTAGCATGGCTACTCCTGGTATAAGATGCCAGCAATAAGCACCCTCTTACAACTTCTCACTAAACCATCCATGAAGACAAAAAAAAAAAAAAATTCGAAAACTAAAATTGATTAAAAAAATCTTTCATAGTATAATTATGAGGCAGATGCAAATGAATCATAACAACAAACTATCCAAATTTTAGCTTAGGTAGATCTTGCTTTTCTTCTTAAGATACATCATTGCCCAAAATATTAGTTGCTTAATATTTATTCATGTAGGTAGAAGCTATGTAGCCCAGAATTCAACTGGGCAGTGAGTGTGAAAATCAGTGAAGACCACCCAATGAGAGCAAGCAAAGGCTATTTATTTAGAGCTCACTACAAGAAGGGTCAATCACTATCATTTGTGTACAGCAGAGACTCAAAGGCACACAATGGAGTGGGAAACCTTGATGGTGGAGAAAAGGGAAGACTTCAGGTATGTCCTGATTAGAGGCTGTTGGCACAGGGAAATTGTAGGCTGGATAACTAAAAGCAAGGCATCCTATGTTTTTGGTTGGGTTACATAGTTGGATTATCTGGTTAACCCTAAACTGGAAGTGGGGGCAAATATTAGAGAAGCTACCAGTTATCAGTGAAGTCCTGGCCATTTGGGGCTGATTGCTCAAGGGATTATTGTTTAGCTTCCTGAACTAGTAGTACAGATAGTAGTCCGCCCTCTTAGATTGATGACTATAGACAGTAGGCTGGCTTCTTGGGGTGGTTGCTAAACACTGTGAGTCAGAGTTCTATCTTTACATATAGACTGGCCATGGTGTATTTGTAACAAATAGTCTCGTGAAAGTATTGAAATCTGAAAGCGACGTGTGGCAATTGGGAGGTATAATCCTCACAAGAACAGTACCTTAAAGTCAACAGAAATGGGCAGGCCACCAGTAGCAATCCCTTCTAGCAATTTTACTTTTAACGTGTTACATCAATTTAGATTAATGAAGAACCAGCCAAAAGGAGGTGGGGAAAGATGCCAAATCAGTAGTGCAGCAGTAGATTGGATGAAAGTCAGCTTGAGATGCAGGAGGTATGTACATCACCCTGTTCCTCAGCTATGGATCTGAAGAAGGTTACACCATCACCTACATGAACTGGGAGAAATAGCAAGGGTTGTCTAGTGACAAAGACCTGGACTTTTTTTGAAGATGAGTAAAGAAAAAAAAAATTCAAAAAAATCATCATGTGCTTTAACAGAAAATTTTACTGAATAAGAGAGCAAACACAGTATCCAGGAGAGTCAAAAGAAAAACATAAATTCTGAGGTGTCTGGGTGGGTTAAGCATCCATCCAACTCTTGATTTTGGCTCAGGTCATGATTTTAGTATCATGAGACGGAGCTCTGTGTCAGGCTCTGCACTCAGCCGGAGTCTGCTTGAAATTCTCTTTCCCTCTCCCTCTGCCCTCCCCCTGCTCATGTGCTCTCACTCTCTCAAAATAAATAAATAAAATCCTAAAAAAAAATAACATAATTTCTGAAAATGTGCTACTGTAAGATCCAAAAGGAAACTCCAAAAAAAAAAAAAAAAAAAAGGAAACTCCAGGAATCTGTTTTAAGATCTTCATTAGCATCAAAGAAGTCATGATTTCTGTGAAAGGATCTGACTGGCAGAAGGGGAATTTAGGCTGATGAAAATGGAGACAAAAGAGAGGAGCAAAGATGGAAAGGACACAAAAATAAAGCAGCAGAGTATGAATCTTCACTGAAAGTATCAAATCGATGATACAGCTCACAAACTTGAAACTCTCAGAATGGGGAGAAAAAAGGCAAATTTCTATAAAAGGTGAAAGACATGATTGATATGGCCAGTGACTAACCAACAGCCTATAGATAATTGATAGTCCTGGGGGAGAGGCAGAAACAAGGAATGAAAAATGCTATCAAATTCTAATGCTAATACTAATATTATGAAATAATTACAGCTAACATTTCTTAAGTGCCTACTATTCCCCAAGCCATGTGCTCTGTATTTTATTCGGATTAAATTTAATACACACAATGGACCTCTGCATAGTTTTATATTAACCCTATTTCAGATATAAGAAAATTGAGCTTAAAATCATGTAAGAATATTCCCCAAGGTTATTAAATAAAGCCTTCCTCATAGAATTTTATTTTTTTAAAAAAATCAATAAAAACATGACCATATATATCCTGTCAAAATTTTTGTACTGTTGATTAAAGAAAAAGAATATACAAGTATTCTAGCTTCATTTACTGTCTCTCTCTTCCTCCTTCCCTCCCTACCTCAGCAAATAATTCTAACTTGATTTGTCCCCCCAGCACAACAAAATAGGAGAGACTTCTACGTTTCTTTAATAGGTGTTTTCAGATGTAGTTTGCTTGACCTGTCAGCTGCATTTGCCACTGTTGATCAACCCTTTTAAAAACTCTCGGCTTCCTTGGAATCTTATGGTGCCACACATTTCTTCTTTTCACATGCTGTCATCTCTTTTTGAGCCTCTTTTTCCTTTGTGGGCAGGAGTTTGTGTTCCTTTGCTTAGGCATTCCATCTGAAAGCCTTTTCTATTTTCAGTCCCCTATGGGAAGTTATTTGGCCTTTCCCATTTATATTCCAGTGACTCTCAAGGCTGCCAAATCTCTCCTCTGAGCTCCAGACTCTGTATCTTTTGGATATTGATATGCATCTCACATAAAACCAATTTCTTGATTCTTGTCATATTTTCCCAACAAAAGGTCTGCATTTCCCTCAGGTTGTCCTGACATAGGAAATGGGTTCAATTGCTCAAGCCAAACATTTTAGAGGCATCTTTTTCAACTTGACTTTTCTGATGCTGACCTCTGAACTCTCTTGAAATTCTTTCATCACTATGTTCAAATAACCAAGCTACAACTACATCTCTTCTTGTCTACCATTACTACTTCATGGTGAAACACCTGGATTATTGCCCTTGTCTCTTAACTGTTCTGCCCATTTCTACAATGACAGGATTCTCCCCCAGCCCACCCTCCCACTCTCTGACTATCCTCCACTCATCTCCCAGAGGAATCCTTTTAAAATGTCAATTACAGCATGTCACCCCTTGAAGTCATTTTCAATGAATTTTCATCACACTTAAATAAAATCCCAAATCCTTGATCTTTCTGTGGAATCTCTCTCCAACTCACTTCCTAGATGCTTCCCCTTCTTCATTCCATTCTAGTCATCCTGGACTTGCTGATCCACATTCTCACCACAGGATCCTCACACTTGCTATTCCTCTGTTTAGATGGTCATTCCTCAGACATTTGCAAAGATCATTTTCACTGTAGTTAGGTCTCTGTTCAAATTCTTTCATCAAACTCTATCTCCTCCCCTAGTATAAAAGATCTGTGAAGTCAGGGATGTTGTCTTTTGTTCACTGGTATATTGGCTAGAACTTAGTATATGTTACATACAAATTTTTTTTTTGAATGACCGAACCTCAAATTCAACATTTCCATCATCAGGCAGCCATCACTTTTTTTTTTAAAAAGAATTAGTTATTTATTTTAGAGAGAGAGCGAATGTGCAAGCGGGGGCGGGGGGCAGCAGAGGGAGAGGGAGAGAGAGAATCCTTAAGCAGACTTCCTGCTGAGTAGAGCCTAGTGTGGTTTGATCCTAGGACCCTGTGATCATGACCTGAGCAGAATTCAAGAGTTGGCCACTTAACTGACTGAGTCACCCAGGTGCCCCAGGCCATTATCATTTTTATCCAGATTTTAAAACTCTCAATTGCTACCCTATCACAATGTGCAAATAGCTTACTATCACCCTCCACCAGGCCTACTGCAATGTATATACTTTTGCTTTACCTTTTCAGCAGTCTTCTTCCCTCCTTCCTCTGTTGATTTATTCTGAGGATTTATTCCATATCTAACACCCAGAACTCCCTGTTAAAATGCAAGTACTCCAGGTTAGGAACAAAGCATGCCATGTTGAGTTCTTCTTGAAGAATGTTTCACATTCTTCACATGCTTAGGTGAGAGTTCTGTTCAGCTGGGAACTCATAGAAATAAGAGGGTATATATCAGAGCCTGGATACAATGTCATAGAGAAGTAGTTCTCAGTATTTAGTCCATCACAATAACCTGAGCGCTTTTACAACACAGATTTCTGGGCTGGGATTTCTAGCTCTTCTGATACTATAAATCTGGGATAGGCCCAAGATTTGCATTTCTAATGAGTTCCTAGTAATAGTGATGCTTCTGGTTCAGGGACCACATTTTGAGAATTACTGCTTAGGAAAGTGACAGTGGGGACAAGGCTTATAGATATTGGAAAGGGAAAGAAAATAAAAGCAAAGTGAGGCACCCATCAAAGACAAAGCTCTCCTAGACATATCCAGTCACTTCTGTCTGACACCATACTGTATTTGAAAGGGAGAGAGAGAAAGAGACAGAGACAGAGGGACAGAGAGAGACAGAAAAACATGGCCTATTAGGAGATAAGAACTCTAAAGTGAGCTTCACTCTAAACTATTGGCGTGACCTTAAACAAATCCTTATAATTCTGAGCCTCAGATTGTTGATATGTAGAGGGACATAAAAATATGTCTCACTCACATGAGTTGTTACAAGAATTAAATAATGTTTCTCTGTACAAAACGCTGGCACAAATTAAACTCTCAAAAAATATGTGCCCTACTTACATTTTATAAATTTCCCAGATCTTGCACTTTCCTATATCCATGCTACTAATTATTATTTATACTCTAATCTTATACCTTCACCCAAAATTAAAAATAGGAATTCTAGTGTGTTTACATCCAAGTATCTCATCCAAACTTGTTGTCATTATGATGATTTTGTGTTTATTATAACTTCTCCAGAATGATGATGCATTTCCCAAGATTTTGCTAAACACAATAAAAATAATGATACTGCAATGCATTACCCGTGTGCTGACCTGGGGACCTGTATTCCTGGCTATAGAACTGACTCTGCCAAATAGGTAGCTGCACGAGCTTAGGCAAATCATATTACCTCTGTGTCTGTTTTACCATCTGAAAATCTGGATAATACCTAGTGTTCTAGCATGTCAGGATGTTTGAAAAGATATATCAGTTAAGAATGTTTTCAGTTGTGAGTAATAAAACCTGCTAGCTTGGATTAAATAAATAAGGTTTCTCTTGCTTAAAAAAAATCTAAAAAAGGAAATCCACAGTAGTATAGGTAATCAAGGATGTCATTAAGGATCCAAGTTCTCTTTATCTTCATGGTCTGTAATCCTTAGTACCACTACTTAACTTTGCATCTGTAGGGTGAAAGTAACCATAGACAATACATAAATAAATGAGTGTGACTGTGTTCCAATAAAGCTTTACTTACAAAAAACAAATGGTGGGTCAGGCTTGGCTGATAGGCTCTACTTTACTGATCCCTCTGACCTCAATATGTATGTTGTACCTCCAGAAATCACATGTACATTCCAGTTAAAAACAAAGTGTCTGTCAAAGAGGGTGGAATTCAGAAGGAGCATTCCTCCAAGTCTATTCCTCCCCTGGAAGAACCCACCCAATGACTTTTATTATATCATTTTTGTTAGAATTGTGTCTTTGGTGGGCCTTATAGATGCTTACTACCATTCATGTTCATTTCTTTCCAAGTAAGTACCTTCCCCTCTCCTCCCCTGTCCCTCAGAAATTAAGTGTGGCAAGTCACTTGCATCAGTCAAGGAAATTTAAGTAAAAATGATACATGTTATTTCTGAGCTGTACCTTTAGGACCCAATGTAAAAGTTGTCACATCTTTTCCCCTCTGTCACTGTCTATAGAACATTCCAGATAGCAACTATATAAGCCTGAGTCCCAGAACGAGAACTCATGAGTTCACCATGATTTTCCTTGTACGTGAAACCTGAGTTGAGAGGTACTGCTTTGTTTTTTAAGCCACTTATATTAGGCCGTTGTTATTACAGCATAACTCAGTCTCCACTTTTGTTAATTTTATGAAAATGACAAAAAATCATGCTTTGAAAAGTTAAACATACGTGATAATTTTATCTTAAAGTTATCTTAATGAGAATGGAAGAAATGGGGAATAGCTATGAATTGTGAATGACCACCCCTGCTCAAATATTTTTTCCCTTCCTGACAAATTATTGTGGTTATGTGGAAAGAAAAATGGAACATGAAGAGAAAGTAAGAAGATGGTCACCTCCCCATGTCAGTCTCGCTTTCCCCATCTGAAAAATGAAGCAGTTCTACATATTACACAAGGCACTATGTATAAAAGCACATAACACAAAAATGTGTTTCTTCATGTGAGATTGTTCTATGCATTTATTTATGTGTCCAACAGATATGAAAATAATTATTATGTGTAAATACTTTGAAAAGCATCACAAATATACATGCCATGAGATAAATGTAACAGCTATAAAGAGCTTATGTTTTCTGATGGGGAACACAGGCAAGAAAATGAATGACCTCAGAATAACTTAGTAATTGTTATAAAAGAGAGAGGACTTCCAGGGAAGATGGCAGAATAGGAGGATCCTAAGCTCATCTTGTCCCACAGATACACCTAGGTAACACCCACATCAGTGTAAATAACCTATAAAATGACCCAAAGACTGTCAGGACTATGTAGAGAAGAGGCCACCTTCAAGAGGGTAAGAAGGGCCAAAACGTAGTTGGGAATCAGGCTGACCTGAGGAAGAGATAGACATTGCATTCATAGAGAAAGGAGAGGAGCAAACCCCACCCCAGGCACCCCAGGCACCCCAGGGACCCTAGGTACCCCAGGCATGGGGACCTACACTGGAAAGATGAATCCCAGTAACTTTTGGCTTTGAAAACCAGAGGGGCTTAACATTGCAAGTTCTTACAATCAGTGGGGCTTAAAACCCAAACATTTGAAAATCAACGGGCTTGGCTCTGGAAGAGCCAGAAGGTGAAGGGAAACTGAGTCTCAGCCCTTAAAGAGGCAGCACAAAATAGCCCTACTAAGATACAGCATAGAAACAGCATTTTGAAAAATGCCTGTAGCATATGGGAGGGAGATTTGTTTACTAATCTTAAAATTTGTTCTGAAAGGACAGGGATCTCAGAAAGACTTCTCCAAGAACAAAAAGCTGGTTGGTGCCATCTTCCTCCCCCCACCACTCAGCCTGGATACAGGGAGACCTGTGAGGACCAGTACATGCAAACTCTCCACCAAGCTTGCTGACACCATGACCTGCACCCACACTTTTCTATGCACTGCCCCCTCCAGCCCAGCAGCAGGAGTTTTCCAAGCAGCTGCAGGTTCTTTCTCACAGTGGATGGTTGTGGACTTTCCTGGCACACGTGTCCTGCCCCCATGTTCACCTCCCCCGCAACATGCCCTTGGCATGGGTCCATATAAAGTGGTGCCACAAGCCTGGCAGTGTGCAAGCAGATCTGACAGGGACCAGCACCACTCCAAAGTGACTCCTGCCCTGGGGAGAGGGAAAGATAACCACACACACCAGTCCACATGCAACCCCAGCAGTGGGCTAGGGGCAGATAGCTGTTCTGACTGCAGGTCCCATTCACCTATGAAAGCTTCTCCGGGAACAACACAGGGAGAGCACCCTGCAGTTTGGTGCTATTACAGCTCTGAAAAACGCCTGGTCTGATCCAACAGGAGCCCGAGGTGGCCCAGACTTTCTCATTAACAACACAGGGACAAAACCCTGCCCACACAGCCAAACAGAACCATTGCAGATGACTGAACTGAAGGCAAATATGGCTCATCCACAAAAACAGGGTGTGTGCAGCACACATAGGAAATAGTCCTGAAGCCCCAGGTTCCAATGAACAGGGGACATTGTACTACAGGGCACTACAGGAGCTCTTCTTCATAGGGCTGATACTGTCTTTTTTTTTTTTTTTTTTTTTAGATTTTATTTATTTATTTGGCAGAGAGATGGAAAGAGAGCACAAGTAGGCAGAGAGGCAGGCAGAGGGAGACGGAGAAGCAGTCTTTCTGCTGAGCAGGGAGCCCAACGTGGGACTCGATCCCAGGACCCTGGGATCATGACCTGAGCCGAAGGCAGCTGCTTAACCGACTGAGCTACCCGGGCGCCCTAGGCTGCTACTTTCAAGAGCAGGAGATGTAGCTGACTTTCCTAACACATAGAAACAGACACAGAGTGTTAGACAAAATGAGGAGACAAAGGAATATGTCTCAAATGAAAGAATAGGACAAAATCACAGTAAAAGAGCTAAACAAAATGGAGATGAGTAATATGCCTGATAGAGAATTTAAAGTAACGGTCATAAAGATACTCACTGGACTTGAGAAAAGAGTGGAAGAGTGGGAGACCCTCAACAAAGAAAAAGAAAACATAAAAACCAGCCAATTAGGAATGAATAACTCAATAACTGAAATTAAAAAAAAAAATGTATAGAATAAATGGTAGACTAGAGGAAGCAGAAGAATGGATCAGTGACCTGGAGGACAGGGTAATAGAAAGAATAAATCTGAACAGGATAAAGAAAAAAGAAAAAGAAAAAATGAAAATAGATTAGGGAAACTCAGTAATACCATCAAGTGTAATAACTTCCACATTTTAGAGATTTCAGAAAGAGAAGAGAGAGGAAAGGGGGCAGAAAATATATTTGAAGAAATAATAGCTAAAAAATTCTCAAATCTGTAGAAGGAAACAGAAATCCATATCCAGGAGTCACACAGGGTCCTCAACAAAATTAACCCAAGGAGGTCCACACCAAGACACTTAGTAATTAAAATGGCAAAAAATAGTTATAAAAAGAGAATGTTAAAAGCAGCAAAAGAAAAAAAACCTGTTACATGCAAGTGAAACTCCATAAGGTCATCAACTGATTTTTTGGTAGAAACTGCAGGCCAGAAGAGAGTGGTATGATATATTCAAAGTTCTGAAAGCAGTTATTAACAAAGATAATGGAAGTAATCAATAGTAATACAACAATAGCAGAGGACTGTAACACCCCGCTTACATCAATGTATAGATCATCCAAACAGAAAATCATAAGGACATTGCTGTTATGAACATTGGGGTGCATGTGTCCCTTCTTTTTACTACGTCTGTATCCAGAGTGGCTGTACTACCTTGCATTCCCACCAATGGTGTAAGAAGGTTCTCCTTTCTTCATATCCTCACCAATACTTGTTGTTTCCTGTCTTGTTAATTTTTGCATTCTAACTGGTGTAAGGTGGTATCTCATTGTGGTTTTGATTTGTATTTCCCTGATGGCTAATGATGTTGAACATTTTTTCGTGTGTCTGTTAGCCATTTGTATGTCTTCTTTGGAGAAGTGTCTGTTCATGTCTTCTGCCCATTTCTTGACTGGATTATTTGCTTTTTGGGTGTTGAGTTTGATAAGTTCCTTATAGGTCTTGGATACCAGCCCTTTACCTATAATGTCATTTGCAAATATCTTCTCCCATTCTGTGGGTTGCCTCTTAGGAATAGCATGGAGGACCACAGGGGAAGGGAGGGAAAACTGAATGGGAAGAAATCAGAGAGGGAGACAAATCATGAGAGACTCTGGACTCCAGGAACCAAACTGAGGATTACAGAAGGGAGGGGGTGGAGGGATAGGGTAACTGGGCTATGGGTATTAAGGAGGGCACATGCGGTGATGAGCACTGGGTGTTATATATAACTAATGAATCGTTGAACACTACATCAAAAACTAATGATGTACTATATGCTGGCTAATTGAACATAATTAAAATAAGTAAATAAATAAATAATGAATAAAAGTTAAAATAAAAAGAGAATCAATAAGGAAACAGTGGCTTTGAATGACACATTGGGCCAGATGGTCCTAACATATATTCAGAGCATTCCACCCTAAAACAGCAGAATACACATTCTTTTCAAATGCATATGGAACATTCTCCAGAATAGATCACATATTAGGCCATGAAACATATCTCAATAAATTTAAAAAGATCAAAGTCATACCATGCATCTTTTCTGACCACAATGCTATTGAACTAGAAGTCAACCAAAAGAAAAAATATGGAAAGACCACAAATACATGGAGGTTAAATAACATGTTATTGAACAATGAATGGGTAAACCAAAAAATCAAAGAGGAAATGAAAAAAATTACATGGAGACAAATGAAAATGAAAACACAGTGGTCCAAAATCTTTGGGATGCAGCAAAAGCTGTTCTAAGAGTGAAGTTTATAGCAATACAGACTTACCTCAAGAAGCAAGGAAAATCTCAAACAACTTAATCTTACACCTAAAGAAGCTATAAAAAGAAGAACAAACAAAACCAAAAGCCAGTAGAAGGAAGGAAATAATAAAGATTGGAACAGAAATACATGAAACAGAAACTAAAAATCAACAAAACAGATCAATGAAACCAGGAGCTCATTCTTTGCGAAGATCAACAAAATTGATAAACCTTCAGCCAGATTAGAGAGAGAGAGAGAAAAAGAGAGAATTCAAATAAACAAAATCAGAAATGAAAGAGGAGAAAGAACAACCAACACCACAGAAACAGAAAAGCTTATAAGAGAATATTATGAAAAATTATATACCAACAATTTGGACAACTTATATGAAATGGATAAATTCCTAGAAAAAAACAACCTTCTAAAACTGAATCAGGAAGTAGAAAATTCAAATGCACTTATTACCAGTAATTAAATTTAATTAGTAATCCAAAATCTCCAAACAAACAAACAAACAAAAGTCTAGGACTAGATGGATTTACAGGTGAATTCTTATTTATTTATTTATTTATTTATTTATTTATTCATTCATTCATTCATTCATTAACATATAATGTATTATTTGCTTTGGGGGTACAGGTCTGTGATTCATCAGTCTTACACAATTCACAGTGCTCACCATAGTGCATACCCTCCCCAATGTTCATCACCCAGCCACCCCATCCTTCCCACCCCCTTCCACTCCAGCAACCCTCAGTTTGTTTCCTGAGATTAAGAGTCTCTTATGGTTTGTCTCCCTCTCTGGTTTTGTCTTGTTTCATTTTTCCCCTCCCTTCCCTTATGATCCTCTGTCTTGTTTCTCAAATTTCTCATATCAGTGAGATCATATGATACTTGTCTTTCTCTGATTGACTTATTTCACTCAGCATAACACCCTCTAGCTCCATCCATGTCATTGCAAATGGCAAGATTTCTTTTTTTTTTTGATGGCTGCATAATATTCCACTGTATGTATATATACCACATCTGCTTTATCCATTCATCTGTTGATGGACATCTAGGCTCTTTCCATAGTTTGGCTATTGTGGACATTGCTGCTATAAACACTGAGGTGCACGTGCCCCTTTGGATCACTACATTTGTATCTTTGGGGTAAATACCCAGTAGTGTAATTGCTGGGTCATATGGTAGCTCTATTTTCAACTTTTTGAGGAACCTCCATACTGTTTTCCAGAGTGGCTGCACCAGCTTGCATTCCACCAACAGTGTAGGAGGGTTCCCCTTTCTCTGCATCCCTGCCAACATCTGTCATTTCCTGACTTGGTAATTTTAGCCATTCTGACTGGTGTGAGGTGGTATCTCATTGACGTTTTGATTTGGATTTCCCTGATGCTGAGTGACGTTGAGCACTTTTTCATGTGTCTGTTGGCCATTTGGATGTTTTCTTTGGAAAAATGTCTGTTCATGTCTTCTGCCCATTTCTTGATTGGATTATTTGTTCTTTGGGTGTTGAGTTTGATAAGTTCTTTATAGATTTTGGATACTAGCCCTTTCTCTGATATGTCATTTGCAAATATCTTCTCCCATTCTGTCGGTTGTCTTTTGGTTTTGTTGACTGTTTCTTTTGCTGTGCAAAAGCTTTTTATCTTGATGAAGTCCCAATAGTTCATTTTTGCCCTTGCTTCCCTTGCCTTTGGAGATGTTTCTAGGAAGAAGTTGCTGCAGCTGAGGTCGAAGAGGTTGCTGCCTGTGTTCTCCTCAAGGATTTTGATGGATTCCTGTCTCACATTTAAGTCTTTCATCCATTTTGAATCTATTTTTGTGTGTGGTGTAAGGAAATGGCCCAGTTTCATTCTTCTGCATGTGGCTGTCCAATTTCCCCAACACCATTTGTTGAAGAGACTGTCTTTTTTCCATTGCACATTCTTTCCTGCTTTGTCAAAGATTAGTTGACCATAGAGTTGAGGGTCCATTTCTGGGCTCTCTGTTCTGTTCCATTGATATATGTGTCTGTTTTTGTGCCAGTACCATACTGTCTTGATGATCACAGCTTTTTACAGGTGAATTCTATCAAACATTTAAAGAAGATTTAATATTTATTCTTCTCAAACTATTCCAAAAAATAGAAGAAGAAGGAAAACTTCCAAATTCATTCTGTGAGGGAGGCCAGCATTACCCTGATACCAAAACCAGATAAATTCACTATAAAACAACAACAACAACAACAACAACAACAAAAACAGAACTACAGGCCACTATCTCTAATGAACATAGATGCAAAAATCCTCAATAAATATTAGCAAAATGAATCCAGCAATAAATTTAAAAAATCATTCATGATGATCAAGTGGGATTTATTCCTGGGATATAAGGGTGGGCCAATATTTGTCAATCAATCAACATTATATATCACATCAACAAGAGAAAGGATAAGAACCATGTGATCATTTCAATAGATGCAAAAAAGCATTTGACAAATAGCATCCATTCATGATAAAAACTCTCAACAAAGTAAGTTTAGAAGGAACATGCCTCAACATAATAAAGCCCGTATATGAACAACCCAAAACTAACATCATACTTAATGGTGAATAACCTTAGGAATTTCCCTTAGGAACAGGAACAAGATAAGGATGTCCATGCTCACCATTTTTATTCAACATAGTACTGGAAGTCCTAGGCACAGCAATCAGAACACAAAAAGAAATAAAAGGCATCCAAATCGGTAAGGAAAAATTAAGATTTTCACTATTTGCAGATATTATATACAGAAAACCCTAGAGACTCCACCAAAAAACTATTAGAACTGATAAATGTATTCAGGAAGGTCACAGGACGCACAATCAATGTACAGAAATGGCACAGTCAAGGCTGAGAACAGGAAACTTGTCATTAATAGAAAGCCTATCTGCATCTTTCAGGAGTGAGATCTGGCCAACATCAAATGGGGTGATGCTGGTGCTGAGTATGCTGTGGAGTTCACTGTGGTCGTCACCACCATGAAGAAGGGTGGGGCTCATTTGAAGTATGGGGCCAAGAGAGTCATCATCTCTACCCCTTCTGCTGATGCCCCCATGTTTGTGATGGGCACAAACCATGAGAAGTAGGACAGCTCCCTCAAGATTGTCAGCAATACCTCCTGCACCACCAACTAGTTGGCCCCTCTGGCCAAAGTCATCCACGACAACTTTGACATCATGGAGGGACTCTGAGGACCTGCAACTTTAATAGTGACACTCACTCTTCCACCTTTGATGTTGGGGCTGGCATTGCTCTCAACAACCACTTTGTCAAGCTCATTTGTGATATGGCAATGAATTTGGCTACACCAACCAGCCTCCACGGAGTAAGAGCCCCTTAGACTACCAGCTCCAATGAGACCAAGAAGAAGTGAGGTACCCTTAGCTGCTAGGGAGTCCTTGCCCCAACTCATCTCCCAACACATTGAGAATCTCCCAAACTCTACAGTTTCCATCCCAGACCCCCTGAAGAAGGGGAGGGCCTTGGAGAGCCCTACCTTGTCATGCATCATCAATAAAGTATACTGTACCCAGTGGAAAAAAATACCCAAAGCAATTTACACATTTAAAGCATTTCCTATCAAAATACCAATAGCATTTTTCCCAGAACTAGGACAAATGATCGCAAAATTTGTATGCAACATCAAAAACCCCAAATAGCCAAAGCAATCTTGAAAAAGTAGAACAAAACTGGAAGTATCACAATCTCAGATTTCAAGATATTCTACAAAGCTGTAGTAATCAAAACAGTATGGAACTGGAACAAAATAGACACATGGATCAATAGAACAGAATAGAAAGCCAAGAAATGACCCACAATTATATGGTCAAGGACCACTTTTTTACACAATGCACATAAATAAGCTCTTAATAGATTGAAGACCTAAATGTGAGACCTGAAACCATAAAAATCCTAGAACAGAGCACAGGCAGTAATTTCTCTGACACTGGCCATAGCAAATTTTTCTAGATATGTCTCCTGAAGCAAAGGGAAACAAATGCAAAAATAAACCTTTGGGACTACACCAAAATAAACACTGCTGCATAGCAAAGGAAACAATCAACCAAACTAAAAGACAACCTACTGAATGTGAAAGATATTTGCAAATGACATATCTGATAAAGGGTTATTATCCAAAATATATAAAGAGTGTGTATAACTCAACAAAACCGCAAATAATCCAATTAAAAATGGGCAGAAGACATGATTAGACATTTCTCCAAAGATGACATACAGAGGGCCGACAGACACATGAAAAGATACTCATCATCACTACTCATCAGGGAAATGCAAATCAAAACCACAGTGAGGTATCGCCTCATACCTGTCAGAGTGGCCAAAATAAAAAACACAAGAAACAAGTGTTGGCAAGGATGTGGAGAAAACGGAACCCTCATGCACTGTTGGTGGGAATGCAAACTAGTGCAGCCACTGTGGAAAACACTATGGAGGTTCCTCAGAAAATTAAAAATAGAATTACCATATGATCTAATAATTCCATTACTGGACATTTACCCAAAGAAAACAAAAACACTAATTTCAAAAGATATATGCACCCCTGTGTTTATTGCAGCATTATTTACAATAGCTAATGTATGTAAACAACCCAAGTATCCAACCATAGATGAACTGATAAAGAAGATGTAGTGTGTGTATATATATATATATATACATATATTCCATTCTATATATCATTTATATGTATATATATTCAGCCATATGAAAGAATGAATGAAATTTTGCAATTAACAACAACATGGATGATTCTAGAGGGCATAATGCTAAGTGAAATAAGTGAGTCGGAGAAAGACAAATACAGTATAATATCACTCATATGTGGAATTTAGGAAAAAAACAAGCAAAGAAAAAAAGAGACAAACATAAAAACAGACTCTTAACTGAAGAGAACAAACTGATATTTACTAGAGCGGAGGTGGGTGGGCAGATGGTTGAAATAAGTGAAGGGGATTACAAGAGCACTTACTGTGATGAGTACTGAGTACCGTATAAAATTGTTGAATCACTATTTTGTACACCTGAAATTAATATAACACTATTCATTATACTGGAATTAAATTTTTTGATTAAAAATTAATTACTATAAAACAGGATATAAGATGTTTTTAAATGTCCCAATCTCTTCCCCTAACTTTTCCAGATCTTCTGTCAATTTCTCAGGTCTGATTCTTTCTACTTCTTCAATGGATTAGCATAGTTGCCTCCTTACTTCTCTCTCAGGTTCTAGTGTATCTCACCTCCAATACATCCTCCACTTGACTGCTGGGTGACCATAGGGAATAGCAAGTCTGAACATTTATTCCCTTGCCTAAAAATCCTTTTATAACTTCCCAATGTCAGCAAATAATCTCAAGCTCCTTAGCTTAGCATGCTGTCCCCTGACCTGGCCTCTGTCTAGCTCACTAGTAGCATCATCTCTCTTTACCCCTTTAGATACTTGCTAAGCTCTAGCTTTATTGAATGGATTGAAGTTTATAATAACTGGCTGGTTATTTGCCACACCTGGGCCTTCACTCCTGTGCTTCCCCTCTATGTAATTAATGAATTCTTGCACATGATTTCAGTCTAATATTACCTCTGCAGAAAGGTCTTCTTGTAAACTCTACTTGCTTTTACTTACACCCAAGTTTCTCTCTCTCTCTTTTTTTTTTAAGATTTTATTTATTTATGTATTTGAGAGAGAGAGCAAGCGTGAGTGGGGGAAGGGGCAGAGGTGGACGGAGAGGGAAAGGAAGGGAATCCCAAGCAGACTCCGTGCTGATCATGGAGCCCCTGTGGGGCTCGATCTCAGGACCCTGAAATCATAACCTGAGCCGAAACCAAGATTTGGACACTTTACCAACTGAGCCACCCAGGCGACCCCCTCCCCAAGTTCTTCTTTATCACATCAGACTGTCCTTGCCTTCTTGTCTCCTTGTGTAATGTTAGTTTTCTGCATTAAAGTACTACTCCTTGAAGCAAGGAAATTGTCTATTGTGGTCACTGTTTTATCTCTGGAGTAGTGCAGTTTCTGTTACACATAATGGCTATTCCATAATTACAGGTTGAATGATGAAGTAAGTGTGCCTATATAGCATAGATTCAAGGTCTCATCCTATGTCTGTGTGACTCATCTGCATTAAGGAGAGGAAAAATCAGGGACATTTGACCTTGGTCTTAAACCCAATTTTCCAGTAAAACAATTATGTTCTAACAAGATGTGATGATAATTTAAATTGGGACAAGGAATCCACCCAAATCCCAAAACACATTCCCCTTATTTTATGATGTTTGACCTATACTCACGGCACATTTGCTATATTTCTTGGAATAAAGCTCTTAATTTCTTGATTCCCTCCTCCCTTCGGGTTAATCTAAAATTGTATTCCTGTCTGTTTTGGTTTTCTGTAGAAAATAGTCTTACACATCTTTAAACTAATGCTGTGACTTCACAGTGACAAACATGAAAAAGAACACTAAAAAAATTTGGCTTTTTCAATAGTTCTTAATAATTTATTTTGGTGTTGTTTGGCATATGATTCATATACTTATTTAGTCATTCAATATTTAATGACTTGAAAGGTGCTCTGTGTAAAGCACGTAGGAAGCACTCAGAGGAAATATAGTCCCTTTCTTCTCTGAAAATGCTCAGCATAAAGTAAAGACTATAAACAGGATTAAACTCAAATATAATTGACAATAGCATCATGACATATAAAGAATCCCAGATGAGATCAGAGGAGAGAGAACTGAGTTCTCCTCTCTAGACTGAGCATTAAATGACTGTGATATTTGGCAAGTAACTTTACCTTTCTGGGCCTTAGTTTCTTATTTGAAACAAGGGATTTGAATTATATAAACACTAAATTAGTTCTCCAATATATACAAAGTGTTATGAATTTAAGAAATTAAAATTTAAGCAATAAAATGTCTATTAATTTGGCAAATATTAAATAAATAATAGTTTTCAGTTGGCAAATTTATTTTGAAATGTACATTCTTATAAGTCATTAGCAGATGTGTAAATTGTTGTAATCTATAAGACTTAAAGATGTGAATTGAGCATGTAATTCTAATTTACAATAAATTTTGTTACAACAGAATTTTTAAAATACTTAATAATTGCATAAATTTACAAAATCAGGAGAGCGGATGAACATTTCATGGTGCATTCGAACTATATATTCTATTTTTGAAAACTGTTTAAAACACTTACAAAGTATTAGATCCTGTTGTAGGTGATTCACATGTATAACTTAATTCTTACCACAAATGTATGAAGTAACACTATTAGTATAATCACACTGCAAATGAGAGTATAGTTAAATGACTTGCTTAATATATGGCTAATATGTAATAGGATCAGGATTTGAACTGAGACGTTTTAACTCCATAATCCAAGCTCTTTTTTTTTTTTTAAGATTTTATTT
This sequence comes from Phoca vitulina, assembly GCF_004348235.1. Lineage (NCBI taxonomy): Eukaryota > Metazoa > Chordata > Mammalia > Carnivora > Phocidae > Phoca > Phoca vitulina. The sequence continues at coordinate 52,334,756 of NW_022589711.1, forward strand.
ATTCATTTGAGAGAGAGCACACAAGCACAAGCAGAGGGGTGTGGGGAGAGGCAGGGGGAGAGGGAGAAGCAGACTCCTTACTGAGTGAAAGCCCAATGTGGGCTCCATCCCAGGACCTGGAGATCATGGCCTGAGCCAAAGGCAGACACTTAACCAACTGACCCACCCAGGTGCCCCCATACCCCGAGCTCTTAAGCACTGTGCTGAGCTCCGTCTCACCATGGTACAAAGTAGTATGGCATGAAGCAAAATATAGAGGATGAATCCAAGGTAAAATATAGGTGGAAATAATAAAAAATAGTAGGCAAGAATTAATGAGCATGTGAGGACAGTGAAAATGGAAAAAGAGAACAGATAGCCTGAGATATATGTGGCAGGATTGTGGAGAATCAATGAATTAAATATGGAGGGAAATAGAAGAAACTATGGAGGCTAATCAATAATAACAGTAATTACACTAATGCAGCAACTACTACTTATTAGAAAGCTACTATGTTTCAAACACTGTGCTAGTTATTTAACACAGCATCATACCGATGAACAGAATTTGATTAGTAGAGATAATTAAGTTGAATTCAATTTTAAACTCATGGGGTTTGAAGTGCCCAGGGGACACCCTAACTATTGAGGTCTCTACAGGGAATATATTGAGAGTGAATGATGCAGAATGAACCAGAGAAGCAGGAGTCTCAGAAAGCAAAGGGTTTCAGTGGTATCTATTCACCTATCGATCTATTGCTCTATCCTCAGTTTCATAAGCATTAATTTTTTAAGTTACAAAAGAACTCACAGTACACCCAAAAGAAATCACCTCTTTATTTTTTGTGTAACTGATTTTTCTCATAAGCCTTCATTCAATAGGTGGTGAAAAAACAAACACAGATACACACAAACAGCAAATAAACACAAACAGGTAAACTCTTTTAAGCCATTCCTCCTATTTCAACAATCTGTATGTTTTTTTCATGTTGTTACAAAATTTTTCAAAATTATTGAAAAAAGTAGAAGAAAAAAGTATAACCTCCATTTATCAATCAACTATACTTAATAATCATTTAGCATTTTACCAAGTTGGTTTTATAATTTTTTCTTGCTGTCGTATTTTAAAGTTAATCACAAATGTCATTATATTTTACCTGTAAATATTTTGAATGCATCTCAAAAAATCAGAACTTTTTCCTTTATATCGTTTCTATAACTATTACACCTTAAAATTAATGATATTTTAATATGATCTAATATTCACTCTATTTTTAAATTCCCTAATTGTCCTCAATGGGTATTCATATTTGTTCAAGCGAGATCAAATCAAAGTTCATCGGTTACATTTTGTTTTGCTTGTGAGTTTTTTTTTTAAATCTAGAAGCATCTCTCCTTCTTCATTTTTTAAAAAGATTTTACCTATTTATTTGTCAGAGAGAGAGCACAAGCAGGGGGAGTGGCAGGCAGAGGGAGAAGCGAGCTCCCTGCTGACCAAGGAGTCCTATGCAGGGCTTGATTCCAGGACCCTGAGATCATGACCTAAACCAAAGGCAGGCGCTTAACAGACTGAGCCACCCAGGTGTCTCTCTTTTTCTTCTTATACAACTGACTTGTTGGAGATACCAGGTTAATTGTTCTGTAAAATGACATATATATCTTGGACCCTTCTAATAAAACTTCGTAGATGATGCTGTATGCTTCATATTGCATTATGTCCTGAAGGTATATGACTTCTGGTTGTCCCACTGTTAGTGATGCTAAGATTGATTACTATGTTAAAGGGTTTATAAAGTTAAACTTTCCTTTTGCAGCATATATTTTATGGGTCAATACTTTATATTCATGCAAGTATTCAGTTCTCTGTCAACACGTTTCACTTAACAGTTTTAGTGTGCATTGATGATCATTGTCGAAATAAATTATTTTAAGGTTGAAAACACTCAATCTCTTTTGACTACATACTTAATCTTTCGAACAGGTTTCCCCTTATACACACATACACACATTATCACCCAAGAGTGATATTTAAGTGCACGAGAAGGCTTACTATGTTCTTGAAAGAAAAAAAAAATAGAGGGCTTCAAATCTGCATGGAATCTGCTAGATTGTCTTAATTTTGGGTATTCTTCATCAGTGGGCTTACCGTTTGGTCTGCTAGAGTTGGCAGCTCAAGATTCTCAATGATAAAACTTCTGATCTATTCTCTTGTGTCTCAGAAAGGACTGGTGAGGCTACCTATCTGATTTTATCTCATCTGGGCTCTTGCAGATGCAACATAACTTCTGCATGTCTACCACATGCCCTATCTTGCCAGGGCCTAAACTGTGTGCCAAATTGTTGCTGTGAGATTTCCTCACTCTGGATTACCATGCTCTACTCCATGGAAGAATAATTGCTATCAAACTGATTATACTCTGTGCACCAGAACCCCAAGGGAACACAGGAATCTTGAGTCCTTTCTACATAGACAAAATGAATATGACTTGGGAAATATGACCAGTTGTTTCGGTTTGCCTGGACCTGAAGGATTTCCCAGCAAGTGAACATTTCAATGCTAAGACTAGGGTAGTTCTGTGAAAACGAGGACAGATAATCACCTTACTGAGAAAGCCAGAAGGAAGTCCTCCATCTAACAGTGCCCTGCTTCAGGAGGCATGGGCTGGGGTGGCTACAGGTTGACCTTAGACGGACATGCACAGTGATCTCCTTTCCGGGACCCTTCAGAATTCAATAGCTCCCTCAATATCTCCAGACACATCTCTCTCTTCTGTCAGTTTGGTCTGGATATGGAAGATGGGCAGACCTGCCTTACCCTCTGCATTGCTGGAAAAATGGAACCTTTTCTTCTCCCACAATCTCAGGCAGAAGGGAGACATATTTCTTTTTTCATCTCTCTTTTTCAGTACCCAAGATTTTTCCTAGACCATTAGAGACACAGAGTAGGTGTTTCCTTCTTCCAGGTTGCATCCTTTCTGACTCTAGCCTCACAGCTAAGCCCTAGTAGAGACTAGAGCCTAAGACATAAAGGTAGCCTTCTTGATAAGGAAACCTGGATTGCAAAGTGTTTCAAAATAATTTTATCTCAAATATCCATTTTTCCTCATAGAAACTAATATCTCTCCTGTGCTTTAAAATATAATTGTAAATGTACTGTGGCTTTGAAAATCATGTTGTATAAAGGAGAAAATATTCCTGGAGAGATAACACTAGCAAATTTTCCTCTTGCTATTTTCATTATGTGAGTTGGCTTGATGATGGATTAAGTGGACATCTAGAGAATATTCTGATACTTGGTGCTTCTAAAATCTTTGTGAATATTTTTATTTATCCATTTATATGGTAGATATTATGTGGCCAATAAAAATTTCCTATTATTTTTTAAGCCATATGACAACTATGTCTTTTAAATTATCTCAAGTGCTATGACTACTGGGGATATAGGTATCATAGGAAATCTGCACAGAAAGTAAAATGATTTATACTACATAACTAGTAGAAATGGGACATAAGCTCTGTATTTCTGAGTTTTTGTTCAACACTGTTTTCTGTTATAACAAACCGTTGATTATATCTCTATGGGACGGAAAGCAACTGGAAGACAATGTGCCTCCTGGAAGAGAAAGCAGATACAATGATCTTTTTCATTTCTTTCTCTAAATAATGTGGTAGATGAAGAGGTAGAGCTTAGCGTAGGGTTGCAAAAATCTAACGGGGTGCCAAAAAACTTGGTAACCAAGATAAGTATTTTAATGCAATATATTAAAGTCAAAATTAATGCAGAAATGAATGATATACCAAATATTAACATTTAAATAAAGATGGGATAAGTATTGTGAAGTTTTCCTCCTGCCTTAGGCTCTGATATGACTCTGCATGGCACTATAGGGAAAGCCCCTTAAGGAAGGACTTTCTGTCCAGTTGCACAGGGTCAGCTGTCAACTTCTGCAGTGTCTGCCTCAACTGAGGATCCCTGCCTTACCCAAGGTCTCACCTTCCCAGGCCACCCACATGCATAACTGAGTGAGACAGAGGGAGCAAAGCCCAGATATTTTGGCCAATCAGAGGAAATTTCAAGGCACCACGTCCTCAAACTCCCTGTTAGATTGGCCAGGCTTTATCTCTTGTGCATTTGTTTGACTTCTTTCTTTGCTCAGTTCTGGTTCTTTCACCTTCCTTCACAGGTGCTGATCCTTACAACATCTTATACCTCGATCTCTGACTTAGCATCTGCTTCCAGAGACCCCCACCTGTGACTGGAATGTAGTACTAACGCCTCCCTCATTCAGGTACCCCAGTTTTGATTGAAAATTTGAGTTAGCTTGTTCTAGTTTTTCTTCTTAAAAATCTAAAGGAACTGTTATTTATAATGCTGTCAGGAGAATGGGCATGAATTATAGACAAATTTTAAGCAAATGAATACACACATCTGCTGTCATAACAGAAGAAATTATAAATAATATTCAACCATAACTATAGTGTGGTTTTATGATTGACGATCAGTCCAACCTAATGTAGATAAAGTCCTGTGCTTAGATTTGTTAGAGTACTGTTTCTTATGGTAATGGCTCACATTCTCTTATTTTGTTTATATTTCCCTTTTGCTCCCTCTATCACAAGATCCCATACCAGATTAGCTACTTCCTTATATGATTCACTATTGTGAATGGTTCCCAAGGCTTTGGTCAGAATTTCCTCAAAATTCTTTGATAAAAAAGTATTTCTGCCACATATACAAGACTTCAGCTGCATTTCCATTTAATCTGATTATTTCTTCTTTTTAGTAGACATTGCACAGATTTATATAAATGCTGCAAATTCAGGAGATATTTTCCCCTTAAATGCAAATATGTTTAGCTGGCCAAGAAGCTTCAGCAACATTCTTTTTATGAATGACTTACAAAGGGATTACATGGACTTCCAAGAAAATGAAAATGATTTTTCCTAGCCTTGAGATAGGAAACAATATGGTTTGGGTTGAGTATTACCAGAAAGATTGTCTCCTATGAGCTATTATCCTTTTCACATACAGTATTTTCTCCCCGCCCTCGCTCCCTCCCTTCCTTCTTTCTTCAACTGCAGAGCACTGCCTTACCTGAGATTCTGCCCTCCTCAAGTTGCTCACATTTGTGAAATGTTGCATTCTACCTTATACTTTCCAGGCTCAATAGAGCTTCACTATTAGTTGTTTTGTGTTTACGCCATACAAGTTATATTTACATTGAAGTAAAAAAAAAAAAATTTCTACCAGAATACCAAAAAAAAAAAAAAAAGTCATTGGGTGGTACTCAGAATATTTTGGTACCCTACTGCAAACTTGGTATTGACAGTGACTAATCACTTCACTTTTCTGGATTTCAACTCTTCCTTCTGGCATATGGAGACATTTTCTGAAATATTATTGAAATTTTCACTATCAGAGCTACAAAGTTGAATGATACTGTGGTTTTACCATAAGGGTAGCTTTGGAGACTTGCATATGTAATTTTACAGATTTAGCAAAACTATGGGCATGGGTGAGGGCTATGGGATAAACTATGGATATGGCTTATGGTAGTTACTTTATATTTGTTACCTACCACTATTACTGGAGAATTTACAATATTTTTGTTAGCCCAATTTCTTTCCTAACAGTTTTTGCTTGATTGTATTTAGTTTCTGAGTTTATACATAGGTATTAATTTGCACAATTTTGTAATATGTAAAGTACTTTGAGCTCTCAGAGAAAAAGCATTATGAAATAGAGAACATTATTATTCACTGCACTGATGTGTGAATGCTCAAGGCTCCTAGACACATTCATCTTAAAGGATGCGTTAACTTCAAAATCTACATGAACCCTGTAAATGCACACTTAATAAACACTGACAATTTATAATTTTTCACTTTTCTGCTAAAAATAAAAGCAAAGACAAAAAGTTAATGTAACACAAAATTTATGACATGATTGTAAAATGCTAGAATTTAATCTCCAAGTTAGTATATTAACCTCTTGAAAATTAAATGTAGGGAGTTATAATAAGAGATCTTGCCAATCATTGGCAATTACAGCCAAAGTCCTGTCTATACACATTTGAGCTATGTATATTTCCTTATTATCATATTAGCATCTTACATTTGCATTAACTTGACACAGCATTCTTGTATATTTTTTTTAATTCTCATAATTATCCTGTGAGAAAGAAAGCCAGGATAATTAGTCCTTTATTATAAATGAAAAAATAGAAGTGCATAGAGCTTCAGCCATTGATCTATGGTCACATTAAAGAGTCTAAGTTCACACTATATTCACTCTACTGATGGGAATGTACAGAGCATGTAAGGAGAATTGTCATTGTTCCAATTTGCCTGGAGTGTAGATTTGAGATGTGGATTGGAACAGGTTGAAAAGATACCTGAAATCAATGCTAAGAAATTTGGGTATTTTTTATATATTTTTTTAATTTTTTATTTTTAAGTAATTTCTACATCCCATGTGGGGCTGGAACCCACAACCTGGGGATCAAGAGTCTCAGGCTCCTAAGATGGAGCCAGCCAGGCAGCCTGAAATTTGGGTATTTTTGTGGGTAGAATCAGAGGGAAAGATTGAAGGCTTGGCAAAGGCTCCCCTCATCAGAACTGTGCTCTGAAAAGATCAATATGGTGGTGCATAAGAATAGACAGAAGGTGAACAAGAATAGAGGCAGACTAATTGGGTCATTGGGATAGTTAAGAAAATAAGGCAATGATAAACAGAACCATTAAGAAAGCAGTGTGAAAGTGTGACTTAAAGAAGGCTAAATTGTTTTTTTTTTTTTTTTTTTAAGATTTTATTTATTTATTTGAGAGAGAGAATGAGATAGAGAGAGAGAGCATGAGAGCGGGGAGGGGCAGAGAGAGAAGCAGACTCCCTGCTGAGCAGGGAGCCCGATGTGGGACTCGATCCCGGGACTCCAGGATCATGACCTGAGCCGAAGGCAGTCGCTTAACCAACTGAGCCACCCAGGCACCCAAGAAGGCTAAATTGTTAAAAGACTTGGGAATACAGGGGTTGTAGAGATTAGAGAGAAGGCAATGATTCAACTCCTCTGAACCAATTATGTTCTGAACAAATTATGAAGTAGGCCACAGGATTCTAGAAAGCAGAGATAAGTAAATCTGCTCAATGGCTGAGGTCTGTGGTTTGGCCACATGATAGCCAATCGGCTAACTGTATTTGAATGAAACAGCCTTCCACATTGCCATTGGTATGAGTGGATAACATTAGGACTCCGCTGCTTTGGTAAGGTGGCATGGAAAAGTGGGTTATATCTAGTATGTTTGCATTTGTGAGCAATCAGTTTCTGAAAAAGGAGGGAGGGTGAAGCTGAAATAAGCAGGCTCAGTACTTTCTTCCAAACTTGCTAATCAGAAACTCACTTCTCTTCCTGTGATGAATGGACAATAAGGGATAAGGAAAGAGTCCAAAGTTTGACCAAAGGATGATTCTAGGGAAGTCATTCCACAGGGAAACACAGAACTTGGCAATAAATGAAATAGAACAAAATCATCTTTGAATGGCTTCCATTTTTAGCCTGTAGGAAATAATCAGTGATAAACTCAACCTAAAGCAGGGTTTCTCAACCTCAGCACGAATGAGATATCCGACCAGATAATTTATTGTTGTAGGCATCTGTCTTGTGCCTTGTAAGGTATTGAACAAAATCCTTGGCCTCTGCCAATTATCATATCTCCAGTTCTGACACCCCAAAATGGCTGCACACATTGCCAAATTTCTCCTGAGAAACTTCATCATTCCCTCCCTCCCACTGAGAATGATTGGCCTTAATGGCCAGGGCTATGAACCATGGTTTTGTGCTCATCTCAGGGATCTAAGTCTTAATCTTTCTAAATTAATTGTGTATGAGTCTCTGCAAGTGTATTACCTGACCATTTTTTATTTTAGGTTCAGAAAACCATGTCTATCATTATGAGGGGAATATAATTTACATTACACCTCAAATTTTGGAAAATATATTGATAGCTGGATAGTGGGGAGAATGGTGGTGGAAATTCATTATACATTATTCATTTCTAGTTTGGAAGGATATTCTTTGGTTTATAAAGTGTTTTTAAAATCCTCTTTGTCAGAGATGGAAGACTACACTTACTACACAAGGACATAGATGGGAAAAAAGCGTCAGGTGCTGCTGTGATTAGTAACGCCCTCATCATTATTGCCAGTCTTTCACAGGCATCTAATTATGTGTTTCCTGAAGATATTATTGCAGCATCAGGCTATAGTTATATCCATCTGGAACAGGAGGGAATGCCATTGTAGGAAACATGAAATAAAAAATAAAAAGCCAATAAAATACTCTATAGTCTTCAACAATTTGGGTTAGTGCAAACAGCATTAGGATTAAAGTAGTAAGACTTGGGTTCCAGAACTAGTTTTGATCCTGACTTGCTTCTTTACTCTGAAAAAGTTATATATTTCTAGGACTAAGGTGGTGCATGGGAGCTAAAGCAACTCTCCACAATGCTTCTTAGTTGGTTAGATGGGTTGGAAATTGTTTTCTGATTGATATTTGTCCTGAAGACATAATTATTTGTCACTTAGGGGATATCTGATCAAATTCCCCAATTTTGGTAATCTTGGGCTTTGGCCTCTGTCCTTGCACTATAAAAGTCATTTTCCTGTGAGGTTAAGTAAATTCCCTTATTACAAAAGCAGCTTCCAGCCTCAACATACTGCTCTAGTTTCTCTCTTAAGTTCCAGCTTGGTCATTCTTTTTCTTGAATTTTAACTCTTTGTGGCTTTTAGAGAACTTTTCATTGTTTTTTTTTGTTTGTTTGTTTGTTCGTTTGTTTTGAGCATAGTTGACACAGAGTGTTACATTAGTTTCAGGTGTACAGCATAGTGATTCTACAAGTTTATGCATTATCTATGTCCACAAATGTAGTTACCATCTGTCCTCATACACTATTACATGTAAAATGCCGTGATTTTTATTCCTGGGACTTATTCATTCCATAATTAGAAGGCTGTACCTCCCACCCTCTGCACCCATTTTGCATAACCTCCCCACTGCCTCCCCTCTGGCAACCATCAGTTTGTTCTCTGTATTTATAGGTCTGATTCTGTCTTTTGTGTGTTTATTCATTTGATTTTTGTTTATTTGTTTGTTTATATTCCACATACAAGTGAAATCATATGGTATTTATCTGTCTTGGTCTGACTTATTTCACTTAACATAAAACCTTAGGGGTCCATCCATGTTGTCTCAAATGGCATGATTTCATCCTTTTCAAAAAATTATTTATTTATTTATTTGAGAGTGAGAAAGACAGGGAGGGAGGGAGAAACAGAGGGTGAGCACAAGCAAGGGGGAGGGGTAGAGGGAGAAACAGACTCTCCACTGAGCAGGGAGCCTGATGCAGGACTTGATCCCAGGACCCTGGGATCATGACCTGAGTTGAAGGCAGATGCTTAACTGACTGAGCCACCCTGGTGCCTGATTTCATCCTTTTTTATGACTGCATAATAGTCAATGTTTTTGATGATAGGCTACTCCCATTATTAGAAACTGGAAATATGATACATTTAACATAAATAATTGAGAAAGTGAATGGGGTCATAGAATAAGAAGCACTATAATGTATCCACCAAGAATTATCCCATACAAGTTTTAGACTATTTCCTTCTGCTTTTAACAGGGTTGTTAAAAATATTCATATTTTTATCATACTCAATGTATCACTTTATACTGCATTTTTGTCCTTAAACTGTTTTATAAGACATTTAATAAATACAAATGGGTATTTATAGCATAGGTGAGAAGTGTAAATGTTAGTAGTGATATGAAGAACCTGCACCCAATTTTTATTTATTTATTTTTTTTAAAGATTTTATTTATTTATTTGACACAGAGAGAGTGAGAGAGAGAGAGAGCATAAGCAGGGGGAGTGGCAGGCAGGCAGAGGGAGAAGCAGGCTCTCTGCTGAGCAAGGAGCCCGATGCGGGACTCGATCCCAGGACCCTGGGATCATGACCTGAGCCGAAGGCAGCCGCTTAACTGACTGAGCCACCCAGGCGCCCCCCTGCACCCAATTTTTAAAGACACTATTATAAATTTCTTTCTTAACCTAAGATAACAATTACTCTGAATTTTGTTTTCATTGTACCCTTGCTCTCCGGCATCATTTTTATTCTTCATTATGTCATATACTTACCACAAACATATTTTGTAACATGAAAATTTGTATTAACACACATTGTTAGTTGAATAGTATTTCATAAATTGTATATCATAACTATATTTTCAAGATTTATTTATTTATTTGAGAGAGAGAGAGCATGGGGGAGGGGCAGAGGGAGAGAGAGAATCTTGAAGCAGGCTCCCTGCTGAGCATGGAGCCCAAAACGGGGCTCCAGAACCCTGAGACCATTACCTGAGCAGAAATCAACAGCTGACTGCCCAACTGACTAAGCCACCCAGGTGCCCCTATTTAACTTTTCTAATATTAGACTTCTTGTTTTCACATTTTATTTTATTTTATTTTTTTTAAAGATTTTATTTATTTATTTGTCAGAGAGACAGAGAGAGAGGGAACACAAGCAGGGGGAGCGGCAGGCAGAGGGAGTGTGAGAGGGAGAAGCAGGCTCCCCGCCGAGCAGGGAGCCCGATGCGGGGCTGGATCCCAGGACCCTAGGATCATGACCTGAGCCGAAGGCAGCTGCTTAACCAACTGAGCCACCCAGGCGCCCCTGTTTTCACATTTTAATAAATAATGTTGTGTTACTCATTTCTATGCATAAGACTTTTTTCATATTTTTGAATACTTGGTTAATGAATCTAAAAATTAAATTAAGATATTAAAGAATATGTACTTTTTAAAGATCTTTGATATAATGTGCTTAAATCATCTTTCAGAAAAATTTGTATTGATTTCAGTATAGTGCTGTGATTAATGAGGTGGAACCTTTAATCAGACCACATGAGTTAAAGTGTCAATTTACCTCTAGCTAACTAGGTGCTTGGACAAGTTCTTAATCATTCTGTGTCTATCTATTGGTCTATCTATTTATTTATTGTAAAGTGATGCTAATAAGTACCTACTTCATAAGGATGTTATGAATATTTATAGAGTAATAATATTTATATAAATATGCTGTATAGGAAGGATTTAATACAATAACTGCTTGATAAATATCAATAACAATATATAAGTGTGCTGTATCAATGGCATATCCTTGTTAACATTAATTTATATATTTTATAAAATGTTTTCTAATATTCTAGGTAAAAATTATATTCTATTCAACTTTCATTACTTTAAGTACTTTTTTTATAAACCAGAAATCCATGTCTTTCCCATTGATATAAAGGGATGTTTTCATTCTTATGAATTTGTATTAACTTCATTACTTCCAACAAATTTAACCATTTTATGCAGTAAGTACCTGGGTACTTGGGTGGCTCTGTTGGTTAGGTGTCTGAATTTTGATTTCAGCCCAGGTCATGATCTCTGGATGGTGAGATCAAGCCCTACATCATGCTCCACACTCAGTGGGGAGTCTGCTTAAGATTCTCTGTCTCCCTCCCCATGTGCCCCTCCCCCTCCATGTTCTCTCTCTAAAATAATAAATAAATAAATCTTAAAAAAATAAGTTTTGCAACTGTTTCTCCCATTTTATAATTATTCATTTTGTTTTTTGTTTTTTGATACAGATTAAGATTTTTTAATGTAATAAAATATTTAAAACTTATCCTTGTTGACTTTCCCATTGATTTTACGTTTAGAATGTGGTTCTTCATCTTGGAGAAAATTATTCTACATTTCTTTCAGTTAAGCAGTTTTAGTTTCAAAATTAAATACACCAGGGATTTATTTTGGTCTACGTTAGCATATTTTTTATATATCCCTTATTAATTTCAAAGCCTTCTCAGAAGAAATTCTAGGGTTTTGAAGTAAAAGAAATTATTATTGGAAAATGATGATAGTGTCTCCCTTTCCAATAACAAGAGCTCTTATTTATTTATCTTATTGTTGTTTGTTCCAAACTTAAGGATGTGCCACCTGTGTTTTTTTGTTAAGTGTAATATTGGCTAATTGATTTCAAAATAATAGATATTCTTTTTCACATCAAGAAAATATCCTTTTATTTTCAATTCACTCAGCATTTTCATGAGGAATAGTTGCTAAATCTCATTAAATTTCTCTAAGGTACTGTTAGCTAGATCTTTTTGGAGGAGATAATCTGGAACTATGCATAATCTGTGTTATTAGCTAGGGCTTTGAACCTAATGTCTTATGTTTTGACTTGTATCATGTACTTTTTCTTACTAAGTTAGAATTCTTGCTATTAATTTTTCCCTGCATCAATATAAAGGAAATGATTATAATGATGGTGATGATGACAATGCTATAATTAAACTTACTGAATGTTTATTATATACAAGCTCCTGAGCTAAACTTTTCACATGCTCTATTTCATCTAATCATCTTACTAAGTGAACAGTGACAAAGAAGAGATAAGAAATATAGAAAAAAAGGTACCTTGTATATTGGAACCTCACTCAAGACCATCAGTTGTATTTCTTGGTATGTCTTGCTTTTGTAATTTTTCTTGTGAAAAACACAGTTTACAAGATTTTGTTTTATTCTGAGTTCTGTGTTCAGAGACCAGTGTACCACTTTCCACATATGTCCATGTTCATCATTGTTTGGATAGCTAAAATCTCTACTGGGATTTTGGAAGAGAAGGATGATGGCAAACAAGGGAAGAGAGATAGAAAAAGGAGATTCTTGGGTTACTTTTAGCTCATTAGAGAGTTCTGTGCATTTGGGGAACTGCAGTTTATTTCCCAGGTTAGCTGAGCCTTTCCATCCCAGAATAATGGGAGCAATAGAGTTTAATAAATTTCTTTTCTGACTTCTTTGATGCTGTCCGTACTATTTTCTATCAGAAGATGGAACATATGGTTACTAGTTTATAATAGTGTTTCTAAACTTTCTCTCATAATTAATGTAATTAGGGTAAAGTCCCTCTGGATTTTAGCATATGTTTTCTTCCATATTTAGTTCACATTTCTTTGCATTTTCTTTCTTTTTTTCTTTTGATATGCATTTTGATAGAATTAAGGGCAGAGTCCTACCAAATTCCCTGGCCACATAACCTAGAAATGCCTATAAATCTAGCTTACTACTGAACTATAAAGTAATACTGGATTTATTGAGCCTTACATCTAGGATTCTTTGGACAGAAATAATAATTTTGTGAATGTATTAAAAAATCAGTTAAGGCAAATATCCTTCCACTATAACGTCCAAAAATAAAAGATGATTGAAGATTAATTTCTTTCCCCCCTTGGAAAGACTTTAGTGCTGCTGGTTATAGGTGAGTCCATAAGATACCTCAATAGCATTATAGTTTTCACTTGCAAATTGAAATAAGAGATTAACTAATTGATTTATAGTCACGGAAATGTTAACATATCTCAAATGACTAAGCTTACGTGACCTGAAAATGACACTCAGTTGAAATATATACAGATATGAGAAAAGAACATTGTCAATTCTTCTCTTAAGGTATAAAAAGAGGCATAAAGTTAGATTACAGTTAGATTTTCTTTCTTTCTTTTGTAATGGAGAAAAAGGAAAGCAGTAATTTAAAAACTGAAACAAAGCATCTTCTACTTCCATGCAAGATGAAGTATCAGGAAGCTGAATTACCTACCCACCAGAAACAATCTAAAAAACAGACAAATATATAAGATGACAGTTTTTAAGATACTGGACATCAGGCAAGTAAGGACAGCAATCCCTCAGAAAGCCTACAATTTCCCCCACTTTATACATAGAGGATATTTCTCAGATGTGGCACAGGGCAGAGCTGGCAAAATATGTTAGTAAGAAAACAGAGCTTAGAGTTGGGGACACTGGAGTGTTCAAGATAGAATAATGGAGAGGAATGATCTGTACAGAGACAAAGCTTTGAGATCTGTGGAGCATCCCCTTCAAGAACTAAGTACTGATCCCTGCATGTGGATGAGAAATTATCTGAGGCTGGGAAGATCCAACTGGAAGAATTAGAGGCAACAGGCCCTGGATCAAACAGGTCCAGGACAAGTGATGTTTTCACCAGCCAGATTGGAAAAACTCATAATTGAGAGGGGCACTGGGTAGAGTACTCAGAAGTCTTGCCTCAGTAGTGGGAATAATTAGCCTAGACTGAATAGTGCTCAAGATCCAACTAATAAATCTTAAAAGCAAAACTTTAAAGGGTTAAACTGCTCCCAAGTATCTTAATTACACCTCAGAACAAAGCTTAAAAAAATATATAAAAATACAAAAAATACCCAACATGTAGCAAGATAAAATTCACAATGTTTGACATCCTTTAAAAATCATCAGGCATACAAAGAAGCAGAAAAACATAGTCCATAATGAGAAAGCTCAGTCAATACAAGCTGACCCAGACCTGCCACAGATATAAGAAATAGCAGTAAATGGAATTAACAGACTCATCACCAAAGAATACATACAGATAGCAAATAAGTACAGGAAAAGATGTTCACCATCATCAGTCATTAGAGAAATAAAAATGAAAACGATGATGAGATACTAATTGTAGAATGACTAAAATTAAAATTACTAATCGTATGAGATGTAAGTGAGGGTGTGTTAGAACTGGTATTCTCATATACTGTTGATGGGAATGGAAAATGTTACAATTACATTGGAAAACATTTTGGCAGTTTCCTAAAAATTAAATATATATATACCATGTGATTCAGCCAATCTATCCTTATTAGTAGACAATGATTTGAATAGAGCTTTATACCAATAAAGCTGTTATGACTACTCATATGAAAGTCTTTATATGGACATGTGCTTTATTTTTCTTGGGTAAAACTATGAATTCCGAAAGGGTAGGGGGTTTATCTGTCCTGTTCTCTATCCAGCTTAGTACCTAGCCCTGTACCTGGTCATCATAGGAGTTTAAATATTGATTGACTAAAATAATATGATTTACTGTAGACTTTGTCTTATCAACAAGTATATGAATAAACTATGATATATCGATACCATGAAATATTACTCCACACTAAAAATGAATGAACTATTGAAACATATAAAAATATGGATAAATATTAAAATAATATGCCAAGTAAAAGAAGCCAAATGGTAAAGAGTACATACTATATGATTCCATTCATATAAAACTCTAGAAAATGCACATCAGTCCATAATGACAGAAAGCAAATGAGTGATTATCTGGAGAGTCAGAGGGAGAAGTTAGAAAGGTATCATCCTAAGTGTCTATCAATAGACAAACAGATAAGGAAGATGTAATAAACACACACACACACACACACAGAATGAGGTATTATACAACCCATTTGCCACAATATAGATGGACCTGGAGAGTATCATGCTAAGCAAAATAAGTCAGACTGAGAAAGACAAATACCATATGATTTCACTCATATGTGGAATCTAAAAAACAAAACAAATGAATAAACAAACAAAAAGCAGAATCAGAGCTATAAATACAGAGAAAAAACTGATGGTTGCCAGAGGGAAAGGGGGTGGGGGGATGGACAAAATGGGTGAAGGAGGATGGAGAAACAGATGCCAGTTATGACATGAATAAGTTACAGGAATAAAAGACATAGCATAGGGAACACAGTCAATGTTACTGTAATAGCATTGTATGTTTGTATGATGACAAATAATAGCCACACTTGTGATTATAGCATAAAGTATAGAGAAGTTGAATCATTATGTTGTACACCTAAAACTAATCTAATGTGTGTCAACTATATGCAAATAAAAAATATTTTAAAAAATAAATAAAAGTTTGTTATTTAACTTTAAAAAGGGGGGCATGAGGAAATATTTGGACATCCAAATATGTTTACTGTCTTAACTGTGATGATGATTTCCCAGGTATATGCATACATCAAAGCTTATCAACTGTTATACTTTAAATATGTGTAGTTTACTATATGTCAATTATGCCTCAATAAAACTGCTTGGCCACATTCTCTTCCTCCAAATAAAGCAATATCCAGAAGATCTTATGATTTTATTCTAGGAACAGTAATGTATTGGAGAGATACTGATATTTGTTTTTATGTTTCCCTGTTTTTTTTTTTTTTTCTGCCTTACCTTCTTCTGCCTTTTCTTTAAATATTTTTTCCTCCCAGGGCTCTTCTCCCTTTGGTCCTCTTATTTCCATGGCCTATATGCATGATTTCTTTGTACCTTGATGTCTTCAATCCAACCAAACTTTTTTCTAACTCACATAAATTTAATAGCTCCTAATCTAAATATCCAGCTATATATTTGACATTCTCACTTAAATACTCACTAGGGGCTTAAAATCAACACGTCTAAATATAAATGTCTGAAAACATTAAATACCACTCAACAAAACAAGTCTTGTCAGGTGGGTTCTCATGTGATACTATATGAGTGACATACCATCACCAATGATGTGTTCTCTCCTACATTTTTACTTGAATATACTCAAAACTTTTAAACTAACTTTTATTTTATAGGGAATTTAGGTGATGGGGGATAAGATAAATGAATAAGCAATCCAAATATTCTAGAGACAACTGGCCCCCTTTCTTCAACAAGTCCATATCATCAAAAAGCAAAGTGGGAAAATTGGAAGACATTTCAGATTTAAAAGGACTAATGAGATATAACAACCAAATGCAATGTGTGACTATTGGATCCTGGTTTGAATAAGTCAGCTAAATATGGTCTTTGGGAATAATTAGGTGATTTTAATACTGGATATTAGAGGGTATTTGAGAATTTTGTTAATCTTTTTGATGTGAATATAGCATTGACATTATGAAAGTAAATTTTTTTTTTTAAAGACATAAAGGTAAAGATTTCTCCTATTTTGTTGTTGTTGTTGTCTAGCTTTGCCCAGGTGTGCCATGTATTATTCTGGAACCTTTTTTCCTCAGAAGAAACTTCAGTCAATGGCTCTTTGCCATGATTATGAGAGAATCAAGTAGACTTAAAGAAAAAAAAAATTCTACAACCTCTAAGCAAGCAAATATTAAATTTGTGATCCTGACAGTCTGATTCGAGTGTTTGTTCCTACAGAACTGAAGCAAAATTTTTATCCTGGAAAATCTGTATCTTTGGTTTTTGAAATGAAATCATCTGGGAATCATTACATGACATTACAGGGACATATTTCTATAATGAGGAATTCAGTTCAACTCATGATGATCATTAGAAAATAGGTAAAATATCTAAGCTCACTCTTATTTTCTTCTTCCTTCTTCCACTCCTCTCTATCTCTCCCTCTTCTTGCTCATTCTTATGGATATAATAGTATTAAGAATTGGGTATAATAACATTCACTTCTTTAATGTAGTATTTATTTTAATAATAAACTTCCTTGCCTATTATCATATTTCATTCTTCTGTCAACCCTGGGATCTCTAGACTGCTAGTATTTTTTTTTTTTTTATCATTGCTTTCATATTTTAGGGAACTGAGACAGAGATTTCTACATCTACCCACTTTTACAGGCAAGGTTGGATTCTCCATTTTGGATTCTGAATTCATTTTACTTCAAAAACATTCATAAATGTTTGTGTTATTTTTTTAAATTTCACATTGAAGCATTTTAGAATAATTCTAATTGTTTCTATGTTTTAGCAGGAATATGCATTTTTGCATGTTTCTTGGGTGATTTCAATTTGTATTATTATTTCATATTAAATTTGAGAGCTTCTCTGCCATGGATGATAATAATCTGAAAATAAAGTAATGTAAATATGCTCTGATATTTAAAATGGTGTACTTTTGTAACTACAAAAGGCAATTTACTTTTCATCAGAAGAAAAATGCTGTAAAAATATTTTTCTCTTGAATAAAAAGTAATCTGTGTCCATTTGGTCAGCTAAATAGACTACTGTTTCTATTTTTTCCCAAATGAAATGGAATCCATTTATTCAGAAGTTTAAGATGATAAGTTTTATGCTAACATAAATAATTCACACATCTTTTTTTTTTAATGTTTTTCTACTTTTTTTTTTTTAAAGATTTATTTATTTATTTGAGAGAGCGAGAATGAGAGAGAGAGAGTACATAAGAGGGGGGAGGGTTAGAGGGAGAAGCAGGCTCCTCGCTGAGCAGGGAGCCCGATGCGGGACTCGATCCAGGGACTCCAGGATCATGACCTGAGCCAAAGGCAGTCGCTTAATCAACTGAGCCACCTAGACGCCCCAATAATTCACACATCTTTTAATGTTATTATGAGGCAATAGCTCCCTTCATCTTCATGTCCTTCACATACTTAAAGCTGTATTAGAATTTCTGAATGAATGAATACTAGGTCATGTGTCTCCAGGGCATACATGATATGAATAAGTGAAATGATAGTAGATATGCTTATGGTCTCATAATTGATTATAAGATAAAAAGTTAAATATTTAATGTGGTATATTTAATGAATTAAAAACAAATCAGAAGAACTTCTGGTTTCAACTCTGACACATAAAGAACTTGGAGTAGTCACTCTCATTTTAACAACAAGAAAAAAGCTGAACGAATGGAAAATCAACAACCTTCCTTAGAAACAGATGAGAATTGAGGTCACAGAGAAAATCACTAGCCCCAAATCCTGAGACACAGACAAATACAGAAAATAACAGTCAAGATCAGCTTACTTGAAGCAAAAGCTACTGGAGCTATTAATTGTTAGGATCACTTAAATGGTCATTTTGATGAATTGCTGGAGGCTAAGTGTAGACAAAACTCAAAGAGGCCCAGTCTTGGGAGGTTTTCCACACTACAGTGGGTTTCCCAGCCAAGTTCTTATGCTGAAGATCAGAAAAAAACCCTCTGTGTTGCAGGCAGAAGCAGGTCGAAAGTAGCCATGTTGAAATACATACATATTATTTTTTATTACAAGAGAATCTGTCTTTCTCTCTCATGTAACAGGAGGAAAAATGAAGCTAAGAAATATTTTGGTAGGTTACATCCCAGAGACTCAGGTTTCCTAAAATCTGAGATTTAATCATGAGATTATTGAATATTTCCTATCCCCAAGATGTCAGTACAACATTAACAGAGCCCCAGGATAAAAATAGTGAATTACAACTAAAAGAACTTCAAGATACATAGCCTCTATTTAAGGAGTCTTTCAGAAACCCAAAGATGACAAGAGAGAAAAAGGAAACATAAGGAAGGTAGAGTAAACTGAAGCCTCTGGTACCTACACCTGTAGAAAACATTAACCACTGGCCAGATTAATATAAAATATCACAGTAAAAATTTATTTATTTCAGTTTCTATTCCCCAATACATCATTTCTAGTTTTTAACAAAAAATTATAAGGGAATCTGAAAGTCAAGAAAAAAGACAGTTTGAAGAGACAAAGCAAAAAATACATGAGACTCAGATATGACACCAATATTGGAATTATCAGGCAAGAAATTTAAAATAGCTAGGCAAGTCAATGGATTCATGATAATCTTTTTAACAAATGGTAGTAGAATAATTGGGCATACAGAGGCAAAAAGAAAAAATAATAATGAAGGCATAGACCTTATATCTTTCACAAAAATTAACTCAAAATAGAACATAGATCTAAATACAACTTAGATTAAAAACACCTGCCCTCCAAAGGACACTGTTAAGAAAATGAAAAGACAAGACACAGACTTGGGGAAAATATTTTCAGGACACATGATCTGATAAATGACTTGTATCTAAAATTTATAGAGAACACAAACTCAATAATGAGAAAGAAATCCATTGTTGAAATGGCAAATTTTCTGAACACACACCTTATCAAGGAAGATATGCAGGTGAAAAATAAGCATATGAAAAGATGCCCCATGTTGTATGTATGCCATTAAGGAATTATAAACCAAAACAAGAATGAAATATCACTACACGCCTATTAGAATAACTAATATATAAACAAAACAAAACTGACAATATCAAATGCTGGTGAGGATATGGAGCAACAAGAACTCTCATTCATTGCTGGTGGGAATGGAAGTGGTACAACTAATTTGAAAGTTCAGCAGTTTCTTACAAAGATACAAACATAACCATAGATCTAGCAATTACATTCATAGATATTTATTTGAAACTTATGTCTACACAAAACCTGCACACAAATGTTTATAGCAACTTTATTCATAATCATCCAAATTTGGAAGCAATCTAAATGTCTTTCAAAGGTTAATGGATAAACAATCTATAGTACATCCATACAATGGGATATTACTCAGGGATAAAAAGAAATGAGCTATCAGGCCACAAAAAGACATGGAGGAATGTTAAATGCATCTTGATTTGTGAAAGAGGCCAGTCTGAAAAGGTTAAATACTATGATTCCAACTATGTGGTATTCTAAAAAAAAGGTGAAACTGTAGAGATAATAAAAATATCAGTGGTTACCAAAAGTTTGTAGGAAAGAGAGGAGGGATGAATAGGTGAAGCACTAGAGATTTTTAGGGTGGCAAAACTATCATGTATTATACTATAATGGTGGATTCATGATAATATGCATTTATCAAAATTCATTGAACTATACAACACAATGAGTATTAATGTAATCTATAAATTTTGTTAATAATTGTTTTTCATTGTATTGGTTCCTTACTTGAAACCAATCCACCACACTAATGAAAGATGTTAGTAATAGGGGAAACTGTGTAGGGGGGTGGGGACATTGATATGGGAACTCTGTACTATCTGTACATGGTTGGAGCTAGAAGGTATTATGCTAAGTGAAATAAATCAGACAGAGAAAGACAAAAACCATATGATTTCACTTACATGTAGAGTCTAAAAAACAAAAACAAATGAACAAACAAGACAAAACAGAAAGAAACTCAGAGGAAACAGAAGTGAGAGGGGTTGGGTTGGGGTGGATGAAATAGGTGAAGGAAATTAAGAGGTACAGCTTCCAGTTATAAAATAAATAAGTCATGGGATTGTAAAATACAGCATAGGGTATACAGTCAAGAATATTGTAATAATTCTGCATGGTAATAGATGGTAACTAGACTTACTGTGGGGAGCATTTTGTAATTATAAAAATATTAAATCACTATGATGTATACCTGGAACTAATACATTGTATGTCAGTTATACTTCAATAAATAAATATATATTTATTGTACATGCACTAACCAAGAAAGATGAATCAGAAATTTTCTTCCAATAAAATCACTGCCAACATCATTTTATTTTCATTCAAGAAAAATAAACAGCTATCAAATAAATTTAAATTTAAAATATACTGTGTGCAATAGCATAAAAATGTAAGGTACCTAGGGATGATTCTAAAAAGAGATGTATAAGATTTTATGCAGAAAATAATGAAGTTTTGTTAAAATATATTTACTAAGTTCCAAATAGATACATCTTCTTCATATATTAAAATATTCAACATCATAAAGGCATATACTCCATAATAATCTATATATTCAGTACAATCTAACAAAAATCCTAAAATTTATAGGGGATATAAATAACCAAAATAACCATGAATAACAAATTTCCACACAAAACTTCATGGCTTGCTATAAAACCATAGTAATTAGTGTGTTATTAACCTAGGTTTAGATACATAGACCCATGGATCAGATTTGATATCATAGAGACAGACACATACAGATAGGCCCTTAATATGACAAAGATAGTTTTACAGGGCACTGGAGAAAGGTTGAACTTGATAATTCATGTGAGACCATTTGTTATCCATGTTAAAAAAAATAAGATTAAACTCCTGTCTCATACTTTATATAAACATCAATACTATTTACATTAAATACATAAATGTAAAAGCCAAAACTATAAATAATTAGAAAACCATTTGCAGAATATTTATTACATTGGCGTAAAAAGTATTTTCTGGACAAAATACAAAAAAAAAAAAAATCACAAAGGGAAATATTGGTAACTTAAAATCAGTAATTAAAGTCATGAATTTTTGTAATTCCCTCAAATGCCTCAAAGATATGAAATACTGAGCCACAAACTGGGAGAATATATTTTCTATATATAAGCCAAGTAAAGAGTTAGTGTTTAAAATACATTAGGTAAATTTAGCAGTTAATAAAAATAAAAAATAAATCTGAAAAAATAGATAAGAGGAATTGCAGAAAATGAGAATATCGAATTAATGAATAAACATATGGAATAAACCTATGAAAAGATGTTAACTATCAATACTAACAGAAAAAACATAATTTAAAACCACATGAAGAGGGGTGCCTGGGTGGCTCAGTCAGTTAAGTGTCTGCCTTTGGATCATGTCATGATCCCTGGGATCTCTCAAATAAACAAATAAAATCTTTAAAAAAAAAAAGAAAAGAAAACCACACGAAGATACAACTTCACAACCAATTTCTTGATTAGTCCATTGATCGTCACTTTGTTCAGCTTTTTTTTTTTTTTTTTTTAATGTAGGCTCCACACCCAGGGTGAAGCCAATGTTGGGTTTGAACTCACAACCCTGAGATCAATACTTGACCTGAGATCAAAAGTCAGATGCTTAACTGACTGAGCCACCCAGATGCCCCTGTCCACCTTTTTCTTGTTGAAAAGATAAGAGTGACAACTTCCAAACTTTTTACAAGTCGGAGCTGAAACTGGAAGTTCTGTGGTTCTATTCTTTAAAACTCTCCTAAGAAAAAGAAAAAAAAAGCTGAGCCCATGAAAAAATATGTGTACACCATACACCTGATGAAAGACTTTTGCCTGTAATATATACAGAACTCTTCAACTCAGTGCTGAGAAATTAAGCAACTCAATTAAAAATGGGAAAAGATTTTTGCAGTTTCTTTTAATAGACATACCAAAGAAGATATATGGATGGCAAATAAGCACATGAAAATACGCTTGGCATTAGTCTTAGGAAAATGAAAATGAAAATAAAAATAAAATACCACTCTGCACCTGTTAGGATGGCAGAAACTTAAAAAACAAAAAAACAAACAAAAAAACCCTGTTCTTATGAGGTGTTGAAAAGGATGTGGAGGAACTGGAATTCTCACACTGTGCTAGTATGAATGTAAAACCCTACATTTTAGAAAAGAGTTTTGAACTTTCCTAAAAAGTTAAAAATATGCTTATCATATGATCCTACCTTTCCAATTCTATTACTTACCCAGTGGAAGTTTATGTACATACAAAGATGTGGGCATAGCAGTTTTGTTAATAGTCCCGTACTGGAAACAACCCAAATGTCCACAATTGTTGATGGGATTAACATTGTAATAGGTCCAGCAATAAAAACGAATGGATTATTGATAGCTGCAATAACATGGATGAGCCCCAAAATAACTGTACTGAGTTAAAGAAGCCTGAAAATAAGAAAATATTCATGTCAAAAAATATCTAATTTTATACCTTATAAATGTGAAGTTTACTTTGTGTCAATTTTACTTCCAAAATTTTTTTTAAATCCAATTTCTTTGTTTTTTTAATTGTGAAAAATGACTGAAATGGGAAAATCCTTAGAGGGTAGCTTATAAAACTAATTTAAGAAAAAAATGGAATGACCAATTTGTCCTCTATTTTCTTTAATGAGGAAATTGCTTAAAATCCTTTTGCAAAATCTGACAACAATACAATAATAGTGGGGGACTTTAACACCCCCCTCACTGAAATGGACGGATCATCTAAGCAAAAGATCAACAAGGAAATAAAGACTTTAAATGACACACTGGACCAAATGGACTTCACAGATATATTCAGAACATTCCATCTCAAAGCAACAGAATACACATTCTTCTCTAGTGCCCAGAATAGATCACATCCTAGGTCACAAATCAGGTCTCAACCAGTACCAAAAGACTGGGATCATTCTCTGCATATTTTCAGACCACAATGCTTTGAAACTAGAACTCAATCACAAGAGGATAGTCAGAAAGAACTCAAATACATGGAGACTAAAGAGCATCCTACTAAAGAATGAATGGGTCAACCAGGAAATCAAAGAAGAATTTAGAAAAATCATGGAAACCAATGAAAATGAAAACACAACTGTTCAAAATCTTTGGGATGCAGCAAAGGCAGTCCTAAGAGGAAAATATATAGCAATACAAGTCTTTCTCAAGAAACAAGAAAGGTCTTAAATACACAACCTAATCCTACACCTAAAGGAGCTGGAGAAAGAACAGCAAATAAAGCCTAAATCCAGCAGGAGAAGAGAAATAATAAAGATCAGAGCAGAAATCAATGAAATAGAAACCAAAAGAACAGTAGAACAGATCAATGAGACAAGGAGCTGATTCTTTGAAAGAATTAACAAGATTCATAAACCCCTGGCCAGACTTATCAAAAAGAAAAGAGAAATGACCCAAATAAATAAAAACATGAATGAAAGAGGAGAGATCACAACCAACACCAAAGAAATACAAACAATCATAAGAACATATTATGAGCAACTCTATGCCAGCAAATTAGATAACCTGGAAGAAATGGATGCATTCCTAGAGATGTATCAACTACCAAAAATGAACCGGGAAGAAATCAAAAACCTGAACAGACCTATAACCACTAAGGAAATTGAAGCAGTCATCAAAAATCTCCCAACAAACAAAAGCCTAGGGCCAGATGGCTTCCCAGGGGAATTCTACCAAACATTTAAAGAAGAATTAATACCTATTCTTCTGAAACTTCCAAAAAATAGAAATGCAAGGAAAACTTCCAAACTCGTTTTATGAGGCCACCATTACCTTGATCCCAAAACCAGACAAAGACCCCATCAAAAAGGAGAATTACAGACCAATATCTTTGATGAACATGGATGCAAAAATTCTCACCAAAATACTAGCCAATAGGATCCAACAGTACATTAAAAGGATTATTCACCATGACCAAATGGGACTTATCTCTGGGCTGCAAAGGTGGTTCAACATCCGCAAATCAATCAACGTGAAACAATACATTAACAAAAGAAAGAACAAGAAGATATGATCCTCTCAATAGATGCAGAAAAAGCATTTGACAAAGTACAGCATCCTTTCTTGATCAAAACTCTTCAGAGTATAGGGATAGAGGGTGCATACCTCAATATCATAAAAGCCATCTATGAAAAACCCACAGCAAATATCATTCTCAATGGGGAAAAACTGAGAGCTTTCCCCTAAGTCAGGAATGCGGCAGGGATGTGCACTATCACCACTGCTATTCAACATAGTATTAGAAGTCCTAGCCACAGCAATCAGACAACAAAAAGAAATAAAAGGCATCCAAATCAGCAATGACGAAGTCAAACTCTCACTCTTTGCAGATGATATGATACTTTATGTGGAAAACCCTAAAGACTCCACCCCAAAACTGCTAGAACTCATACAGGAATTCAGTAAAGTGGCACGATATAAAATCAATGCACAGAAATCAGTGGCATTCCTATACACCAACAACAAGACAGAAGAAAGAGAAATTAAGGAGTCGATCCCATTGACCATTGCACCCAAAACCATAAGAGACCTAGGAATAAATCTAACCAAAGAGGCAATGAACCTGTACTCAGAAAGCTATAAAATACTCATGAAAGAAATTGAGGAAGACACAAAGAAATAGAAAAACGTTCCATGCTCATGGATTGGAAGAACAAATATTGTGAAGATGCCAATGCTACCTAGAGCAATCTACACATTCAGTGCAATCTTTATCAAAATACCGTCCACTTTTTTCAAAGAAATGGAAAAAATAATCCTAAAATTTGTATGGAACCAGAAAAGACCCCGAATAGCCAGAGGACTGTTGAAAAAGAAAAGCAAAGCTGGTGGCATCACACAAATGGCCAACAGACACATGAAAAAGTGCTCAACATCGCTCGGCATCAGGGAAATCCAAATCAAAACGTCAATGAGATACCACCTCACACCAGTCAGAATGGCTAAAATTAACAAGTCAGGAAATGACAGATGTTGGCGGGGATGCAGAGAAAGGGGAACCCTCCTACACTGTTGCTGGGAATGCAAGCTGGTGCAGCCACTCTGGAAAACAGTATGGAGGTTCCTCAAAAAGTTGAAAATAGATCTACCCAAGACCCAGCAATTTTACTACTGGGTATTTACCCCAAAGATACAAATGTAGGGATCCAAAGGGGTACATGCACCCCGATGTTTATAGCAGCAATGTCCACAATAGCCAAACTGTGGAAAGAGCCAAGATGTCCATCAATAGATGAATGGATAAAGAAGAGGTGGTATATATATACAATGGAATATTATGCAGCCATCAAAAGGAATGGAATTTTGCCATTTGCAATGATGTGGATGGAACTGGAGGGTGTTATGCTGAGCGAAATAAGTCAATCAGAGAAAGACATGTATCATATGACCTCAGTGATATGAGGAATTCTTAATCTCAGGAAACAAACTGAGGGTTGCTGGAGTGGTGGGGGGTGGGAGAGATGGGGTGGCTGGGTGATAGACACTGGGGAGGGTATGTGCTATGGTGAGTGCTGTGAATTGTGTAAGACTGTTGAATCACAGACCTGTACCTCTGAAACAAATAATGCATTATATGTTTAAAAAAAAGAAAAAAAAAGAAGATAGCAGGAGGGGAAGAATGAAGGGGGGGAAATTGGAGGGGGAGACAAACCATGAGAGACTATGGACTCTGAGAAACAAACTGAGGGTTCTAGAGGTGAGGGGGTTGGGGGGGATGGGTTAGCCTGGTGACGGGTATTGAAGAGGGCATGTACTGAATGGAGCACTGGGTGTTATATGCCAGCAATGAATCATGGAACACTACATCAAAAACTAATGATGTAATGTATGGTAATTAACATAACATAATAATAAAAAAAAGAAACTAGAAAAAAAAAGAAAAAAAATCCTTCTGCAAAATCACATACAATGTTCATATGGTTTCACCAAATGTTCACGGAACTAATTATTTGATCCTGTGTAAATTTTTCCAGGGAATATCCAAAGAGACAATACTCATACTATAAGGCTTATATCAGTTTTCTTTATATCTATTTTTTGAGTCCTTTTCCCAGAGATGGCCATTTAATTTCTGTTTGATTTTTTGTTTTATGCCTTGCTCATGCATGTTTAACTGCTCCATATTCTAGTATAATTACTCTATTTCTTACTACTTTTATTTTGTAACTTAATTTCTAAATTTACTTTAGATTAGAAATCCATTAATGTCATATTTGTTCATTTATGATTATAAATCATCACTGATTTTTCACTGATTTCTTCCAAATTCTCACCAATTTTACTATTGTCTTTCCTCAATGTATCAATATTCATTTTTCCCACCTTTCGGATAAGTAGAAGTGTTTTCTTCTTATGAGACCTATATGTCAGAGTTGTTGTTGTTGTTTTTATGTGATTTAGTTTGTATTTCTTTTGAGCAGATTGTCAGCAGTAACAGCAAAGTTAATCAAACCCATTGCTTTTCCTCTATACTGCCACAATTAAATCTGGTATCCTGCAAAGATTGCTTGTTGGAGTAGTTTAGCTTAACAGCTCCTTCTCTCTGCCAATAATCAATGCAGAATGTGGCCCTTGGGATTTTCACACCCATTTGTGCTTCCCAGACTCTGCTGTTTCAATTAAGACATCATTAGTTGGGCCAACGGAACTATAGCACACATTATTTTAATGTACTCTGTGCAGGATGCAAATATGCCTATTCTTTCTCTGCCTTTTAATTAGTCCTACATTCACTGTATTTGGAAATTATTCATCACAGTTTATAGTTATGAGGGGTCATACTTAATTTCATTAAGTATGGTAACTTTTACTATGTGTATTGCACTTTTTGCCTATTCAGTTGTCTCAGAGAAAAAAGAAAAAATTTTTAAAGATTTTTGTTTGTTTTAGATGTCTATAAGGATTTTTTATGATACCAGAGTTGGGAAAATCTTAAACAAGATATGAAACTCAGAAACTGTAAGTCTAGATTTGACAGATTTCTCTTTGTGGAAAAAGGAAAAACAAAACTCACATGGAGTAAAAGATAAAACAATCAAATCTGAAGGACAAAAGAGAGCCAGGATGAAAAAAAATATATAAACACATGTAATATACAAAGTTTTAATTCTAAATTAATGGGGACAAAACAAAGAGCCAATGCAATAGAAAAGGTGGCACAAGATATGAATCAAGTTTAAAAATTTGTTAATAAATTCCTAGAAAATGTTCAACCTCACAATTAAATGGGGAAATAAAATTAAATAGTATTTAATGTCCATGTTTCATAATTTTGTATATTGATATCTCAAATGTATGGAAATAGGCACTTTTGTGGGACTGTAGATAGTATGCATATAATATTTTGGAGGGTGTCTTAGTTTGGACCCCAAAATAAATTCCCATAGGCTGGGTGACTTAAACAGCAAACATTTATTTCTCACAGTTCTGCAGGCTGGGAAGTTCAAGATCAAATTGCTGGCAAATCCTGTGTCTTGTGAGAACCTGTTTCCTGGTGTGCAGGTGGCCTTCTTTTCATTCTACTTTCTCACAGTAGGGAGCAGAGAAAGCAAGCTCTGTCTCTTCTTATAAGAGCACTAGTCCCATCCAGGAGGGCTCCAATTTAATGACTTAATTGTCTCCAAAGGCCCAGCATAACACTGGGGATTAGAATTTTAGGGGGCCACAAACATTTAGTCCAGAACAGAGGGCATTTTGGCATTATTGTTAATTCTAACAACTTTGACCCAACAAACTTTGACCCCAAATTCTACATGTTAAAAATCCCTAAGATAATAATACTGACACAAATGCAAAGAAAGATACATACATATTTATAAATTCATATGAAGCCTTTTAGTAATAATAAAAAATTAAAAATATTCTTGATGAGGTCCCAATAGTTCATTTTTGCTTTTGTTTCCCTTGCCTATAGTGATGTGTCTAGTAAGAAGTTGCTGTGGCCAAGGTCAAAGAGGTTGCTGCCCATTTTCTCCTCTAGGATTTTGATGGTTTCCTTATGTTTAGGTCTTTCATCCATTTTGAATTTATTTTTGTGTGTGGTGTAAGAAAATGGTCCAGTTTCATTCTTCTGCATGTCACTGTCCAGTTTTCCCAACACCATTTGTTGAAGATACTTTTTTCCATTTGATAATCTTTCCTGCCTTGTTGAAGATTAGTTGGCCATATACTTGTGGGTCCATTTCTGGGTTCTCTATTCTGTTTCATTGATCTATGTGTGGAGATTCCTCACAAAGTTAAAAATAGAACTACCCTACAACCCAGCAATTGCACTACTAGGTATTTATCCAAAGGATAAAATAATGCTGATTTGAAGGGACACATGCACCCCAATGTAGCATTATCAACAATAGCCAAATTATGGGAAGAGCCCAAATGTCCATCAACTGATGAATGGATAAAGAAGATGTGGTATACATACAATGGGCTATTACTCAGCCATCAAAAAGAATGAAATCTAGACATTTTCAACAATGTGGATGGAACTAGAAGGTATTATGCTAAGCGAAATAAATCATTCAGAGAAAGATAAATATCGTATGATTTCACTCATGTGGAATTTAAGAAACAAACCAGATGAACATAGGGGAAGGGAAGGAAAAATAAAAAAGATAAAAGCAGAGAGGGAGGCAAACTGTAAGAGACTCTTAACTATAGAGAACAAAGTGAGGGCTGCTAGAGAGGAGGAGGGTAGGGAGATGGGCTAAATGGGTGATGGGCATTAAGGAGGGCACTTTTTGGGATGAGCATTGGGTGTTATATGATGAATCACTAAATTCTACTCCTGAAACTAATACTACACTATATGTTAACTAACATGAATTTAAATAAAAAATATCCTAAAATGTCCACAGATAAGAAATATTCAAGTAAATGATTATACACATATAATATAAAACATAAAATAATATAAAATTCCTTGGTAAGAATGAGGTTGTGTGTGTGTGTGTGTGTGTGTGGTGGAGCTAATATAGATGGCTCTCTATAAAACTTTAGGTGACAAAAGTAGGTTAAAAATACTTATAAAATATGCTCATAATCAATTTACCAAACTAACCAAGAGGGGTAAAAACCT
Organism: Phoca vitulina; assembly: GCF_004348235.1. NCBI lineage: Eukaryota > Metazoa > Chordata > Mammalia > Carnivora > Phocidae > Phoca > Phoca vitulina. The sequence continues at coordinate 52,364,747 of NW_022589711.1, forward strand.
CTTATATATACATATATATTACCCTATATATGTGTGTACTTTGAAAAACCTAGGAGGAATTCTATTTCTCTGATTCCAAAATCACATTATATAGAGATCTATTATAGTAGTTATCTTATTTTCTTTTTTAAAAAACTTTTTTAGGGGCACCTGGTGGCTCAGTAGTTAAGCGTCTGTCTTCGGCTCAGTTCATGATCCTGGGGTCCTGGGATCGAGCCCCACATGGGGCTCCCTGCTCAGCAGGAAGCCTGCTTCTCCCTCTCCCACTCCCCTTGCTTGTGTTCCCCCTCTCACTGTCTCTCTCTGTCAAATAAATAAATAAAATCTTAAAAAAAAAAACCTTTAAAAAAATATTTTATTTATTTATTTGGAAGAGAGTGTGAGAGAGAGCACAAATGGTGGAGAGGGGCAGAGGAACAGGGAGAAGCAGACTCCCTGCCGATTGGGAAGCCTGACGAGGGGCTCAATCCCAGGACCCTGAGATCATGACCTGAGCCAAAGGCAAATGCTTAACTGACTGAGCTACTCAGGTGGCCCAAGTAGTTATCTTATTTTCTAACTTTTTCTTTGGCTATGTCTCCACTGACAAGCTGAATGAGGTCAAAGAAGATTGAAAAAAACAAGGATGAAAAAATAACTTCCATTTAATGCCAAATCATAGTTACTAGAAGTTTTAAATTGAATATTTCAATAAATCCTGACAATATGAGATTGTTATTGTTCCCAGATTCCATCACAAGGCTCAAAGTGGGACCGCTAATGCAAAGAGATAATCAGGTACAGAATCAGGATTTGATACCATGACTGATTACAGAGCCTATACATTCTTATCACATAGGCTCATCACCTGCTCCAATTCTGTGTTGTAAATCTTTATATTTCCATGGCCTAGCACAGTAGCTGACTCAAGAGGTTCTCACCACTTTTTAACAGATGAACAAATGAATGAACACTATGATTCATGGTATTGTGTTTTTACACAAAGACAATTAAGACAGATTTCTGTCCTCCAGAGTTTTATAGTCTACAACACAAATGGCCATAACATAACATTCCACAGAGATTAAGAAAAGCAAAATAAAGTTTATCAAATAAAAGATGGAAAAACCATATAACAGTTTGTAAGGAGTGGAGAAACAAAAAAAAAGTGTTTAAAGAAACACCCAAAAAGGTGTTATAAAGTGGTACTTGAATAATCACTTGATAATTAGATAGGATTTCACCACATAAAAATGGAGAGATTGAGAGATAAGGGAGATAAGCAGCAAGCAATTCTAATTAATGAAAGGCACAAAAACACTACAGTAAAGGAGATGTCTACTAAATTGTGAATTGTCCAGTCTGCTGAAGTAAAGCAGTAACTTTAAAATCAGGTCAGGGAGATGGAACCTTGTTCTATTGGCAAATGGAAGAGTTTGAAATCATTTGTACCTGGGGGAATATAGTAGAGGCTATGTTTTTAGGATGATTATCCTGGTAGGAGTATGTTGTGTGGGCTGAAGGGGAGGGGAATATGGAGATAGAATCTATTTAGGAAGTAGTCTCAATTATTGGCATGAGAAGCAACTGAAGCTTATACCAGAAAAAGGGTAGTATGAATAAAGAGAGGGATTCAGATTAATTAGAAAAATATTATGAAAAATTTTACTTTAATATGTTCACTTTGAATTTTTTATTAAATCTTGGGATGGTGTTCAGTACTAGTTGTTATAGAAACTGTTTTTTTCTGACCAAGAATATGAGAATCCAAGTATTAGGCTGAAAGGGTCAATATTTCTCACCTAATACACCACATCTTCATATTCTGTCTCCAGAGTACAGGTATTCTATTATCTAATAAAAAATCCTAACAAACAAAGACAAATCAATACCTTGCTTATATCCATAAATGAGACATTAAATCATTTTTAATTAACTATAAAGACAATTGAAGTCATTCCTTTCTATATTATGTGGTATTTAGATCAAATGTGTTCCTTTCAGACAGACAGTCAGACTTGTGATAAATTTGATAGAAAATCATGGTCGGTAACAACTGAGTAGAAACAGATGGGCTGGAAGTTTTCCAAAGGCCTTGCACAATATTTGTTATAAAAGCGTGAAGAGAATTTTCCCAGAAAACTGATTTAAAATTTACTGCTTTGTTGATGCTTAAAAATTGGAGATTTTAGAACTGAAATTTCTTTGCATCTTCTCCATTTTTTCACATATATATTCACCAAATATAAAATGAAAAACATTCTAATTGAGGATCAGCCTGCAGTTTAAAGTATTAATTTTAGCACATATACTTTTGCTATCAAGGGCAAGGTAAGGAAGAGGGGCACATGAGGCTATTCTTTCAGTGCTAAAATATCAGAAGACACATACATTAAATCCTATTTTTCAGTGATTACATCCATTAGAGACATATACTAACCAGTCATGGCAGACATGAGAAAAAAAGAATGATATGCTTTATAATCTTACAAAGAAATTTTTGTAGTTTTCAGAACACTGCCTTATATTCAGAACTTAGCTGGTGATGTGATGGGAATTTAGTGAAAGCTCTAATTTTGTAGGAACCAGCCAGAAAGATGACTGACTCTTTTCTTGCATTTTAGTATGAATGAGAACATCATATAGCAGCTCAGAAATGCTAATCTCAGGGAAATTTTACTTGGGTGAATACTGGTTGTTGTATCTGGAAGAAATATACAGTGAACTTTATCAAATGAAAAGTTAATTAAATCACTTTGGTTATTAAAGACCAATTGGATGTCCCCCTCACCTGGAGTTATAATATCTTCTGATAGACATTGGTCTCAATGGGGTCACCTCTGTGAGATGGAAAAGTGGAAGCACAGAAGCCTAGAAAAGTAATAAATAAGAAGAACAAATGAAAGAAACAGGGCTCTAAAAGGTAAAGAGGGAGAATTAAGCTGAATATGAAGAATAAAGAGAACAGAAGTGGATCCTGTGTTTTCTGTCAGTTTTATCCTATAAACACCTCAATTATAACTAAAGGTTCCTTTTTCTACACGCTGCTGGAAGCACACCGAGATTATGTATGTATGAATGAATGAATGAATGGATGAATGAATGAAAGAGTGTATGTATTTAACAGATACGTAAATGGAATTTATTATGTACCTGGTACCATTTTAAGCACTTAACAATTTCTAATCCATATAATTTCCATAATAACCCTTGAGGTAGATAATATTATTCCATTTGATAGTTGAAAAAACTAAAGCACAATAATTTAAGAAACTCGCCCACATTACAATCACATAAGTCTGTTTTTTGTTTTGTTTTGTTTTGTTTTTTTGAGAGAGAGCGGGCACACATGCGAGTGGGGTTGGGGGAAGGAGAGGTGGGGCAGAGGGAGAGGTAGAGAAAGAATCTTAAGCAGGCTCCATTCCCAGTGTGAGCCTGGTGCTGGGCTTAATCTCACGGACCCTGAGATCATGACTTGAACTGAAATCAAGAATAAGACAACACACTGAGTCAGCCAGTCCCCCAAGTCAGGTATTTTTAAAAAAGGCCTTCAAATTTACAATGCTCCTGGGATCAACACATTGTGGGGCTCCATGCTCAGCACAGAGTTTGCTTAAGACTCTCTCTCTCTCTCTCCTTCTGCCCCTAACCCCCACCCCCACTCATTCTCTCTCTCTATCTCTCTCAAAATAAATAGATAAATCTTTAAAAAAAAAAAAAGCCTTCAAATTTACATTGAAGACTGCATTGAATTATCCCCAGTGTAATTATTCATTCTGCAACTGAAAATTTTCAAACCACTCCACACCAATTATCTTCTTTGACCTTCACAATATCCTCGAGATAAATAAGGCAGGAATTAATATCTCTACTTAAAAGATGAGGAAACTGAAGCCCAGAAGGTTTACAGGGCTTGCACGGGTCACACAGTTAGTGATAGATCTGTCCTTCAAACTTAAGCTGAGGCTGTCATTCAACTCTCTTTTTTCATTCCAAGTCCAACATTCATTCCACTATATTCACAATAACAGCATGAAGTTTGTTGCTGACAATTACCTATCCGTGAGCATTCCACTAGCTCTTTGTGCTTTGTAATACACTCCAACTCTATGTAATGTTACCCTTTCACATGGAGGAAATAATAGACACTGATTCTTCAGGCTATCTCAAGGTTGTCTGTTGCACACCAAAAACAGGCCAGCTTTCACATTGTCGTGTCCCAGGACAGGATAATGTGCATGTCCCTTCCAAATCTTCCGCGCTTTTTTTTTTTTTTATTAAGATTTTTTATTTATTTATTTGACAGAGAGAGACACAGCGAGAGAGGGAACACAAGCAGGGGGAGTGGGAGAGGGAGAAGCAGGCTTTCCGCTGAGCAGAGAGCCCGACGCGGAGCTCGATCCCAGGACGCTGGGATCATGACCTGAGCCGAAGGCAGACGCTTAACGACTGAGCCACCCAGGCGCCCTCTTCCGCTCTTTGATGCTACAATCTAACCTTAACCTTATAGCAGAAATTCATGGGCTCCACTTCCCAATGGTCTTCTCATGGGAGATTATTGAGCTCTACAATACCAGCCATTTGTATTAAAGTTTTGATTGATATTAAAATAATCTCTGCCTTATTTTCACTAGAGAAAGGCTTGCAAACATACACATTAAAGATAATGAACTGTATTATTGCACCCGGGTGCCTGGGCGCCTGGGTGGCTCATTCGGTTAAGCGACCAACTCTTGATCAGCTCAGGTCATGATCTCAGGGTTGTTAGATGGAGCCCTGCATCAGGCTTCCTGCTCAGCAGGGAGTCTGCTTGAGATTCTCTTTCTCCCTCTCTCTCTGCCTCCCACCCTGCTCACGCACGCTCTCTCTCTCTTAAATAAATGGGTAAATCTTAAAAAAATCTTAAAAATCTTTTAAAAAATCTTTAAAAAAAGATAATGAACTGTATTATTTATCAAGGCTATCTTTTGGGGGAAAAAAGGAAAAATCTGTTATGATTGCCTCATTAGCTTTTAAAGAGTCAGGGTCCACAGTTTTTATTTCTTTAAAAAGCTGAGAACCAGCATTTTAAGTACAGAATATAAATAACATTACTCAACTTATCTGAATATCATAGAGAAATTCCCCCTTCTGGCCTAATTTTCCCACCAATTTTTCCAGGCAGTACTCTCTACCCAAAACCCAAGAACTTGTGTTGCCCTTAAAAATCACATTTTTCTAGTTCTGTAGATTTTTCATGTTACTTAATGTACCTGCAAAACACTCTTTATTCTATCTTCCCTTGAATGTTTGAAACCACCTTAAAAGTACCCCTAAAAGTAAGACATTATCTCTGAACTCTCAAAATGTTTGCAGAGCCTTTTTCGTGGCCTTCATTACATTCAGACTTGGGTATAGTCACTATATGCCTTCTCTATTACACTTGGAGCTCTTTAAGGATAGGATTTATCTAGGTATCTCCCCCAGGGTTTGTACAAGATCACATTTAATTTATTGATTCCAAGTGGGGAGTGAAGTCAGATATTTAACTAACCCACGTTCTCTGGATTATTGGACTACTCTGGATGAAATTTTTTTTAAAAAGAAAAGAAAAAGAAAGAAGATAGAAAAATAATCATGCACAAACACAAATTCTAAGTTCTAAATTTTTATTCAGAATATTACTTCATGCATATTGTCATCATTAATCCATTATCTGAAGACCAGCTGGCTATTGTGGCTATAGGATTTTAAATCTTTTTTTTTTTTTTTAATTATTTATTTATTTGACAGAAAGAGACACAGCCAGAGAGGGAACCAAGCAGGGGGAGTGGGAGAGGGAGAAGCAGGCTTCCCGCTGAGCAGGGAGCCCGATGCGGAGCTCAATCCCAGGACTCTGGGATCATGACCTGAGCCGAAGGCAGATGCTTAACGACTGAGCCACCCAGGCGCCCCGGCTATAGGATTTTAAGTTATTGCCTTTTTGGACCCAGAAAATAAAACATTTAATTAAAAAGAGACAGAACATGTAAATTAATTTAAATCTAATCAAAGTTTGTTTTAAGTGGGTTTAACTGACTTTTTTTTTTTTTTTACTTTTCACAAAATATAGACTAAATTCACTAGCAGTTTTTAGTTGTCAAGTTGTAAGCCAAGATGATTCATCCTCTGACTGCTATAAAGCATTAAGGACCACTAGTACTCATGGTGGATTAAAAATCTCTACAGCCAGGTAAAAGAACATTTAAAGCATATATTGAGAATTTAGATTAGTGTAATCATTGGAAGGCTGGACATTATTGTATCTTACTCTTACATAAGAAATTAGTTGCCATTGGGGAGAAAAGGAACTGCAATGGAGTTTGGTACTGATCTTTACTGAACTCCATGGAGCATCCTTCTAAATATTTTGTTAGGATAAGCTCTTCAAAGGTCAGATTTTTCTTCCAACTTCTGAAAGTCAACACAATTCAAACTGGTAATTTCTACAGATGTTCTCTATTGCAAGACTCTTCAAGTAGGCCATGTATCTGGGTGAAGTTTTTAATCACATCTCATTTGGCTAGAAGGCAAAAATCATAAATTGGCAAAAAAATAGGACATATCATAAATGTACATTAAGTATTGTCTTCAGGTGATTTGTATATTTCAGCATTTATATAATACTTTGCAAACATAAATTACTATCTAATTTTTATTCACTATTCCTAAAACACCCATGGTATTCCAATTCCCTGCTATTGAGGCAGATTATTCATTAATCTTAGGGGACACAAGTAACTGGAATTAGAATTTTAAGTCTCTAAACTCCTGTCTGCTTACCTATTCTGTCTCTCATTTACATTTTAGCATTCAAGAAATTTTCATTTTATCTGAAAATTTTTGACCCAGATAGGATTCTTTTCATAATTTTAAACAACAAAGTATGTTTGTGTTTGTGTGTGTGTTTTTGTGTGTGTGTTTTGAGTTATACTGCAGTGTGTGTGTGTGTGGGGGGGGATATAGGGCAGAGGCACATAAATACAAGCTTTGACTGTATCCAAAAGATGGAAATTTAGAAATATTTGGATGGATTCTTTCCAAGTGTTAGAGAAAAATACAGAACCAACTTTAAATAAGTACCATTTTCTTTGATTAAAGTAAATGTCAAATTACTTTTGCATTTTTGCTAATTAAAGCAAACTTCTTAAAAACTAATTGTGACATATTTGGGCCTTTTGAAATTTATTCTGATGTTTTCACCTTCTCTAGGAATGGAAATCATTTTTAGGAAACTCAGACTCTCAAATTTAAATAAAATAAAATATGTACATGCTAGGCACCAAGTGCCCTATTGATGAAAACAGAAATGAAAGAGAAAACCCCTCTAACTTTGAGGTGCTTTATGACACTTGTGGAAAACTAAAACATGCATGCCTGGAACATTAAATAAATGTAAAAATGTAAAAGCATCATTTTACTAAAAGAACTGTGAAGTTCCCTTCAACTCTTAAAGTCCAAGTTTCCATACCTCTGAAAGACAAAAGTTTAGAGTAAAGTTCATGGTTACTTACAGAATTATAGACTTTCCAAATGGGAAGATGCTCCAAGTTAATATAGGAATTATTAGGGACAAATGTAAGTGAAGATGTAAAGTTAGAGGACTCAATAAACTTTTGATCAGGACTTGCTGAAGAGTGTAACCTTAATACTTTGGGAGGCCACCCACAATGGGGGAAGCCCCCACGTACACTGCTAAATAAAGCTGGGAATCCAATAGCTGTAACACCAGTCAACCATCACCCTTCCTAACCCAGTCATAACAGAATGCAAGGAAAATTATATTTGCAACCAGTGGAGCAAGAGGGAAAAAACAAAATCCACATTCTTATCCCTGTGATGTTGTACTACATGTCTACCATCAAGACGAATTGCAACTCAAATTCATATGACTTGGATGATCAAATGAAAAAAAAAATTCAATCTGTTTAAGGTCATGGAGGGCTGCTAGTGGTTCTAGGTTACTTGAAGAAAGAAACCTAATCCATCTCTGAAGCTTATTAGGTTTCCAAATAGTCCCATAAATAATTTAAAGCAAAATAAGCAGCTCAGAGTAAAATAGAACTTATCACACAGGGAAAACATATACCATAAATAAGCCCAGCAGAAAAGGACTCAAAAATGCTTCACATATTTAGGCCCAGATAATGACCTTACTGTGTTTATTAAGTTTACAAATATAGAAGCAAAGAAAATTATAGAAAATTATTTAAAAATAACCAAACCACTACAATTTCTAGAAATAAAAAATTTTCAAAAACCCCAAATAGATTTCAATAGAAGGAACTAAAAAGGAGATTAGACACCGCTAAAGAAAGAATTAGTGAATTGGATTAACACAGAAAGCAATAAAATGAAAGATGTGAGAGGTTAGGACTGACATGTTCTAAAATCTTTTTATTAGAATTTTGTGAAGAATTAAGATAGAGATTGGAACAGAGTCAAGAAAGAATGGCTAAGAATATTCATGAATTGATGAAAGAATCTAACCCACAGATTCAAGAATTGTAGCCAATTCCATACATGATTATAAAATAATACCCACACTTAGACATTTGATCTGAAATGTAAAAAGAAATGAAGCTCAAATAAATGGTAATTATGTGCATAAAACTAAATGTGCATTGACTACATGAAGAAATGTTGTAGTATTAAAAATTACAGAATGAAAATGTACAAAAATAGTCAGGAGTAAGGGCAAGTAAAATAAAAATGTCCTAATTCCTCACATTGTTGGGAAAAGTTAATTATATACAAGGTTAATTATATATGTTATATAATTTCTAGGTACCACTGAATGATACTAAATGCATTAAGTTGTAAACCAGTATAGGAAACAATGGGAAAATAATGATAAAATGATCAATCCAGAAAACATAAGAAAGACATTATACAAAAGAAATAGGATAAAATGATAGATATAAACCCAAATATCTGTCATTAAAATTATTAGAAATAAAAGTATTTTATGTGTAATTAAGAAATTGTTAGATTGGGCAGAAAACAAATTTAAGCTTTAAATTCTATTTATAAAAAGATGCTGTATAATATATGGCCACCAAAAGACTGAAAGCAAAACATGGGAGAAATCTTCCCATATAAATCATAACTGAGAAAATTGATAGACTATGTTAAAGATTGAATGAAATGGATTTCAAGAAAAAAGGTATTGTTTAAATGTGAAAAGAATCACTTCATAATGATAAACACTTCTTCACCAGAGAGTTATAGCAAGTTTAAATCTGTAAGCTCTTAATAACATGGCCTCAAAATAAATAAGACAAAATTGATGAGATTACAAAAGGAAATAGAGCATAGTGGAGAGTTTTAACATGCCTTCTCAGTAATTAATAAAACTAGAAAACATAAATTTCAGTAAGGATACTGAAATTGTTAACAGCATGGGCAACAGAATGAACTTGATGGTTATATATTAGACATTGCATAAAATAACAATACAATTTAGAAATCTCCACGTACAGTTGTGTAGACAATTCATCAAACCACTTGAAAAGAGGCTACATTCATTTAATATATATGAATGGTGCTCCTTGTCATTATACAATAAACAAAAAAACATGACATTACATGATAACACTACACTCAATTAAAATACACACTGAAAATATACAAAACTAGACCATATCCTTGACCATTTGCTTGTTATTCAGTTGATTCTAAAGAATAGTTAAGTCTAAACTCCTGGGTTAGAAGATTCCAATTTTAAGTTACTTCAGAATGAGCATCATGTTTAACCCATAAGGCATTATCTTTATGAGGCAGGATATTGGTTTTACTTATATACAAATGATGAGTGGAGAACATTGGTATCTATAGTCCAAACTCAAGTGAAACATCTGCATGAATAATAATGACCAGGTTTTAAATTTGCTATTTCTGTCCTTGAGAAATTTAGATAAGACTAGAGCAATACACAAGAGACCGTCACACTGTGGGAAGCCTGTAAAGCAAGCTTATGATTTTGGGCTTGATTTTATATATACTGAGCAGCACATAAAGTTGTACATGACAGTGTATTAACATGTGCAAAGTAGTATTTTAGGAAATCTAGGATGTATAAGTTAGCGAAGAAACTGGAGGTAAAGCAAATCAGTGAGGAGGCCATTATAATACCTGCATGTATTTAGCTAGCTTGCTCTTCTTGGTGGTAACAGGACACAGTCTAGCTTGAATAAACAAAAAATTGTCCCCATGTAACCTTGAGGAAAACATTTAATGTTACCATTCTATCATAGAGAAAAGAGAATATTCATAGCAATTGGCAGCAAAGAGAAACATTTGATTTATAAGAAGATAGAAACCATCAAAGTAAGATACTCCTCAATCAGCTGAGAATGCATGGGGTCAATTTGAATGGAAGAGAGACAGTACATCTTCCTGATGATCCAGTCCACTTTGTCTTGAACAGAGAACAGGCTCAAAAATTTGTGTAATTCTGGAACATTCCAAATAGGGACCAGTCCAAAGGTGAATACATCTCTTTAGGACTTTACACAAATTTATATAAATAATTGACACTCATGTTTGTTCATACTACCTTAGCAATAAAAACTAAGTAAAATAAAAATATATGCTTTCAAGATGATTTTGGTGACAAAGAGTGTTATTGTACTAATAGTTCCCTATCACACAACCAAAGAAGGATAAAAGGAGAGGGGATTTAGCTTTCAAAGTATAAACATTAAAGGCAATGAAGTTAAAGAATAAGCAGCTTAGGGCACCTGGGTTGCTCAGTTGGGTAGGAGTCTACCTTCGGCTCGGGGTCCTGGGATTTAGCCCCCCATTGGGCTCCCTGCTTGGTGGGGAGCCTGCTTCTCCCTCTCCTCCTTGCTCATGCTCTCTCTCGCTATCTCTGTCTCTTTCAAATAGATAGATAAAATCTTTAAAAAAAATAATAAGCAGCTCATATCTGTGTTGTCTTCATATTTGTCCCCAAGTTCAGAATTGTTATTCTGATTTTTCCCAGAAATAGTACTAAACTTTGTGTTGGAGCCAAGGCTTGTATAATGCCGCAAACAAGTACTCCTCAATCAAGCAGTTAAGCTACGCATTCCTCTCAATGGAATGACCCTCAGAAATACAATCAGTGAAAAAATGCTCCTTTGTATGTTATATTGAGCTTAAGTTGATGGGGATAGCTAGGATCAAGAACAGTTTTTATGTATGGTGTGAAAAAAAGGCTATATACTTTATTGGAAAAATTTGGGGGATAATTCTGCAATATTCATATAAAACTGCATCTCCTCCTTTTTTTTAAAAGTGTTTTATAGTCACAAATTAAAACCCTTAAATAGTTTATGAGAAATTAAAACTTTTAGCTTATAAGAAGTATGGTGTTTATATTTTATTTGTTTCTATATTTTAAAAAAACATCAGGTAGAAATGATATTTAACTCATCATTGCAGTATCAGTGTTCCATATTTTGAGGGATAACAATAAACATCTGGAGGAGAAGCAGTGGACTAAAAGTTGAGAAAACAAATTTCTAACCCTGAGTAACAGAGAAGTCTTCAACAAACCATTTCTAACCCCCTTTTCTCATCCATAAAGAGAACTCATAATATGAAATCAACATATATAACGACATACCAGTTTATGCATTTATATTACCTTTTTACTAAATACACTTATTTCAGCATGAGTACAGTTCTACTCACTGTGAGTTATGTCACATTTGCTGCTGGATCTCCTATTCTTCCATAGTTGAAAAGTTCTAACACTGTCAAATTAAATTGGTTGTTCATCTTTAAAAAGAAAACTGAATTTTCTAGTGAAAACAGGCAGAAAAATTAAGGTACTCATTAGCTGTGTTATTCAGGGCTCAAATGAATGTCTGAAAATGGTCAGATGAAGAAATTTACATTTCATTTTCCCAAAAGGAAAAACTGGCCAAGGCATTTTGGCAGGTGTCTCTCCAAACAGCCACATTTTCCCAAGGAGTATCTATGTGAGATCTTTCCTTTTCAGTAGTTTACAAATAATGAACAGGGTACTAGCTCTCTGCAGATGGATACTTTGCACTTTTTATTCTGGGTTTTTTGTTGTTACTTAATTTTCTGTTTTAGAAAATCATTCCTTCCTGTGGGAAAGTTAGGAAGATTTTTAATATGTCATATTTTAAATCATTTTATTATACATTGTCTTGGATTTAGTATATGTAGAGAATACATACCTACTGTATGTAAGACAATGTGTTTTTGTGTGATGATGAATAAGGTACATTTTTTTGTACTTAAAGAGCTTACGGCCTAGTGAAAAAGCACTAAAAACTAAACAATAGTGCTATGCCCAAGAAATTGCAGTATGCCCTGCGAAAATTTACAAAGGAATGACTAACTCTGCCTGGGGAATACAGGGAAGGCATCCCATACGTGGTGACATTTGTGCTTGATCTTGAAGAGTGGGTAGAAGATTGACAAGAAGAAGATAGGGGAGAAAAAGCATATTCATACAGATGGAATACTGTGTTTAGAGACACCAGTTTGTGAAAAGACCTAGGGCACTAGAGGAATAATGATAGAAGTTTTTCTTTCTTTCTTTTTTTTTTAATTAGAAAAAGAGTGAGGTAATGGTGACAGCATCAGTGTGCAGAATATATTGAGGGAGAGAGAGGCTATAAACCAAGAGAATGGATCAGGGATAAATGTTGTTGAGATATAATAAGGGCTTGGGATGTGATGGTGTTACTAAATTAATAGAAGAGCAGAACATTTGAAAATATATGTCTTGGGACGCCTGGGTGGCTCAGTCGGTTAAGCGTCTGCCTTCGGCTCAGGTCATGATCCCAGGATCCTGGGATCGAGTCCCACATCGGGCTTCTTGCTCAGCAGGGAGCCTGTGCTTCTCCCTCTGCCTGCCTCTGTCTCTCTCTCTGATAAATAAATAAAATCTTAAAAAAATATTTAAAAAAAAGAAAATATATGTCTTAAGTAGAATCGATTTTATAATGGTCTTAAAATAATTTTATAGATGATGAATACTTTAGAGCTGATGTTCTATTTTATTCATGCTTTCGTTTGGCTCTAAGGTTGGCATGGGACTAGTGTGGAAGAAGCAAATGCTTCTTCAGTCACATTCTCCAAAAGGACACTTTTCAAAATATTTAAAGATATTATGTTAATTTACAAGGGTGGAGTCTGATGAAAACATAGTAAGGGAAGCAATAGGAGAGTCTTTCTGTATAGTATGTGATTGAAACATGAGTGGTTGGACCATGCAATACACAGACACATGAGAATGGTTGGTGACGCATTATGGGTCTTCTCCATCACCATCTCATTAGCAGGATCAGGTTCTGAGCCTTTGACCTGACATCTGACTTCCTTCCCCTGATGTCATAACCTCAAAAAATTTCTGATTGATTAATGCTTAATAAATGTTTGTAAAATGAATGGGTTTAAATATAATGCACAAAGGCAAAATGCCAACTAACTACATAGAATACTGTATAATCATCTAAAAGACCAGGTGATTAATCTCAACAAGTGAAGACAAAAGTAATTCTGCCATTTGTACAAAATACAGTGCTGATCATCACAATAAACTGAGGTTTGATTGCATAGTTTACATGGGAATACAAAGAGGATTCTATGAGTGGTTATTCCTGAAAGAGAAATGTACATGTGCTGCTTGTGCTGTGGTTGGTAGAAGGGGCAAAAAGATATAGGCTGAAGCTGAAAAGGTAGGCAAGGGTCAAACCATGCATCTTTGGACCACATCAAGATGTGTCCTTTATTCAGAACACAATAGAAAAGTACTGAATTCCTTTTAAGAATATGAGTAAGGTGATAAAATTTATGATTCAAAATTAACACTGTCCATTTTAGAAGAATCTGATAGATGAGGACCAGAATGAGTAACACAGAAACCAGTCACAAGTTTTTCTGCAGAGATTTGAGTTGCTTACTTAGGCTAGAACAGTGACCTTATAGGTAGAAAATGAAAGACAGATTTAAGAGACTCACAAGGTATAAAAGACAGTAGTTAATAATAAACTGGGAGTAGAGTATAATGGTTGAGGAAAAGATGTCAAGAAACACAGTTTACATGACTGAATAAATATTGGGGTCTTCCACTGAGGTAGGGGAGAATAGGGTATACCAGGTAAGTATAGAACGGAGGCAAAAGTATAATTTTGGTTTTGGAGATATCCAAGTGCAGATGACAAGTATACAAAAAGTCTAGGATGGAGACATCAATTTGAAAGTCATCTGTAATATGTGATAGCCAAATAAAATTTCCTTGGTGAAATGTTTAGTATGAGAAGGAAAAATACTCTATGAATAAATCTTGAAGAATTCTGATTAATTAATGGACAGGTTGAGCAGATAACCAAAAATGCAAAAGGGTTAATCTAACTCAGGAGTGTGCTGGGTCATGGAAGACAAGGGAAACAAGAGTTTCTAGAATGAGGGAGTAGCAAACTGTAGCAAATACTGCAAATTTCACATTATATATGGCCTGAACAGTGTCCATTTTGTTTGATAGCTTGGAGCTCCTTGGTGACCTGAGGGGAAGATGTTTCAAAAAAGTAATGGAAGCCTGTTTGGAATGTTTTCAATAGTAAACAGTAGGAGGTGAGGAAATGACCAGTGTAGTATAAACTAAGGTCTTTCAAAAATGGCTTTAAAGGAAGAGAAGAGAGAGAGAAGATACGGATTAAAGGGAAGATCCTTTTGTTGCTGTTGCTGGGACTATTTTTTTCTTCTTTTAATAGAAGAGACCTGATCATGCTTCAACACCTGTGAGAAGGATCCATTTGAGAGGGTAAATGGTAATAGAATAAATTTCCTGAGAAAGCACAAGGAAGTGATATTTTGAATTGAAGAGAGGCAAAGAGAAAATATGACAGTTGGTATGCACATGGGAAGTGTATTCCCATGAGTATACTCACAGCTTGATGAAATAAACACAGGGTTTTGAAGGAAAATAAAGAACAGATAAAGTACATGGATTGCAGTCACACACTACTGGCTACAGCATAGGTTGTAGGACGTACTCAATTCCAACCAATTCTATAGATTGTGTGAAGTTATTTGTATTTTGCTTCTTTGTCTTTCACTCAAGGAAAGCAGATTGGAATGCAAGTAGAATGAAATTATTATTGGAATAAGTTGAACTTTTAAAATTATCTTTTAAATATGTACTTTACCATTAGTTATAAATCACTTGCAATGCATTTCAAAACCAGGAAAGACAAAATAATATAAAAACATTGAAAGTAAAAATTGCCTCTCTAGATGACAGTCACTCCCGTGCACATGTGTTTTACACTAAATAATCTTAAAGGAGAAATCACTTTTGTTGTAGAATAGGAAGATGGTAAGACTGGAGCAAAAACAGACCCAACATACTCATCCTTAAAAATCCTGTTTATGCTTATAAAATGTGTCATTCGGCCTTACAAGATGAATCAGTTTAGGTCCTTGATTGTTCTTGGGTAGAAATACCCTGTTTGGGGGACTTTTCATATTTCTTTGAGAAGATATGAACACTTCAATCTGTTGGTATCATAGAATTATGTGCACTTATCTGTGAGAGACTTACAAGACTTTTTCAAAAGTACTAAGGAAGAGGAGAATTCCATTCAGGGAAGCATGGTTTGATTTGGTCCAGAAATTCACTGTCTCAATTGGGACATAAATTAGTCTTGAGCTGAAAGGAACCTCTATAATCACAAGGTCTCCCAGCATGAATCAATAATATTTTCAGAGAGGCCAAGTATGATCAAAAGAAACTGAAGCCTGAGGTTATCTTTCTCTTTTCATTTCACAATATCAAAACAGCTCTTTTAGCTTAGTCATGCAAAGAATCTAGAGTCAATGAATAGAGCTCTGAATAACACTCAGTAATTATTGGTTAACAAAGAAGTGGGATTAGATATAAGATTATGGATCTAGATATTCCATGCTTGAAAGAGATATGGGGACAAATGATTTATTATATTATTTTACAAATATTTTTAGATAATGTGAAGAATTGGCTATATCCTAAAACTTTACAGTGGTAAAATACCATAGTGCCATTCACCGGAAAAAAAGTTGACAACTCTAATGAGTCTTGGATATTAAAGCTCTAAGGGATCTTAAAAGGTGTTTCCAAGGCCAAATTATACCAGAAGACCTACAGGGAATGAGGTGGACTGACATAACCTGTTAGAGTTACAAACATTCCCACAGGACAAGGGAAGAACACTATGCCATTATGATTTTGAGGAATTTAAGGTTACTAGACACGTGCCAGATTTTAGACTCAATTACCTTCTAAGTCTATCCTATATAAGCAAATATAAAAAGTTACACATATTCAACATACAGTGGCAGCGTAATAAAAGCAAATCATCTTTTCAGACACACAATTGGGAGATTGAAATGCCCTGTTTGGTTAAGTGATTGTATGTAAGGGTCTCAAACCCTAAGGAAATGGACCAAGGATGACAGATGAAAACATTAAAAGCAATTACCAGTCTGTAGCTGAAGCATTGATCAAATGGCTGAATAGCTAACAGAGTGTACACAAGGAGACCTTGAAAGAGATAACCTAGCCTTTGGTTTCCCATTCAGGTTTTCTAATATATAAATTTAAAATTTAAATTCTGTATCTAACTGGAATGAATGTGTCTGGACTTTTTCACAAGAAGACAACTATCTTGACTATTTTCCTGTGGTGCCGATGGGGTTTATACATGCCACTTTGAACTCTTTCCCAGATATTCCTTGGGGAAATTGTCAAAATTTCACTTCATGGCTGAGGGAAGCCATGAGAATATCTGGAGGTTGAAAATATCCATATCTGCATATGGAGAACATTCCAAACCTCTGCTTTCCAGACAAATATATCTCAGCATTATTGGTTCATATTTTCAGTCTGGATACATTTTCCATCAGAAATAAATATTCATATATTCACTGATTTATGTAAAGAAAAATCACAAAAATCTCAAACCTTTACACAGATGTTGATAACAGCTTTAGTCATAACTGCCAACATTGAAGAAATCAAGATGTCTTTCAGTAGAGGAATGAGTAAAAAACTGGTGTATCTAGACAATGGAGTATTATTTAGCACTAAAAACAAATGAGCTATCAATCCATGAAAAGTCATGGAAGGACCTTATGCATATTTTAATATGCATAGTCATGGAAGGACTTAAAATGCATATTTTAAGTAAAGAAGACAATCTAAAAAGGCCACATAGGTGGCCCACATATACATTTATGTATATAATATGTGGTGGCCCATATATATATATATAATGGAATATAGTTATATATATCTATATATACAATGGAATATATATATATATATATATATATAATGGAATATTACTCATCAAAAAGGATGAAATTTTACTACTTACATTGAGGTGGATGAAACTGGAGGGTATTATGCTAAGCGAAATAAGTCAATCAGAGAAAGACAATTATCATATGGTCTCACTCATGTGTGGAATTTAAGAAACAAAACAGAGGATCATAGGGGAAGGGAGGGAAAAATAAAAGTAAGACAAAGTCAAAGAGGGAGACAAACAATAAGAGACTCTTAACTATAGGAAACAAACTGAGGGTTGCTGGAGGGATGGTGGGGGGGATGGGCATTAAGGAGGGCACATGATGTAATGAGCACTGGGTGCTATATGCAACTGGATGAATTACTAAACTCTACATCTGAAATTAATGATACACTATATGTTAACTAATTGAATTTAAATAAAATAAGTAAAAAGATAAAAATTAAAAAGGCCACATAGTGTATGATTTCAACAATATGACATTTGGGAAAAGGCAAAATGAAGACAGCAAAAAGATCAGTGGTTGCTAAGAGTTGGGGGCTTGTGGAGGGATGAACAGGCAGAACACAGATTAATTTTAGGGTAGTGAAAATACTCTCTATGATACCATAATTATGGACACATGTCATTATACGTTTTTCCAAACCATACAATGTACAATAACAAGAGTGAACTGTAAGGTAAACTATGGACTTTGGGTGATTATGATATGTCAGTGTAGGTTCATTGATTGTGACAAAAATAAAGTTTATTTGAAAGAGGGACAAGTTTCAAGCCTTTATGACCCATGTGACTCTTCTCTGATAGGTTGTGGAGAAAGGAAAGAAAGAAGGATGGGGGAAAGTAGAGTATTATTTCTCACTGAAAAGAATTGGAAAACTATAAGCATTTCTTGGTTTTCTTCTTTTTATAGCAATACTATTTGAATTAATCCTGACATTCTATGTATTCATGATCCCAGGAAATTTCAGCTATAGAAGAAGCAAAAAGTGGGGAAGCTGTGGAAAAAAGCAGAAACTGGAGAGATGTCTTCAATTAAAAAAAATTTAACACTAGTTCTTATTCATTATGGAGAACTGAGTGCACATATTATTCCTCTTGTCTTAAAATTAAAAAAAATAATAATTAAGAAAGTAAATGACAACATGAGAGACATGGTAAACAAGAGATTTCAGTACATATTTTAGAAGACAAAATAAAGATAGAAGATTGTTGGGGGAGCCTGGGTGGCTCAGTCGGTTAAAGCGTCTGCCTTCAGCTCAAGTCATGATCTCCAGGTCCTGGGATGGAGCCCCTGACTGCTCAGCGGGGAGTCTCCTTCTCCCTCTTCCTCTGCCTCCTGCTCCCCTTGCTTGTGCACGCACACACTCTCTCTCTCAAATAAGTAAATAAAATCTTTAAAAAATAAAGATGGAAGTCTGTTGATTGATAAGTAGCAGAGAAAGGTGAAAGACTATGCCAAGGTGAACTGAAAGCTGAGAGAGAATTGGTCTGGTCCATTGAATGTTAGTGAGGCTCTGGACTCAGAGCCAATGAACCAGATAAAGATGGTAACATGGTAATGAAAGCAGGTGGTTTAACTAAAAGTCTTTAAAGAATGAGCTATTTCTTTCTTCATAATCACTTAGAACACCCTAGAGCTAGCTTGGGGAAATTTACAAATGAGTTGAAGGGAACTATCACAGTATAAATCAAAAAAATCTTATGAAATTTGGTGCTAAGAACTAAAAAGTATAGGAATTGTGAGTTTGGATACAAAGAAAAGAAAGAAAATTCTACCATACATCTTGATTTTTAATGAGGAATATTTACATTACCAAAATGTGAATGATGTACTTTGGTTGCCAATTTTTAAAATCAATCTAGAGTCAGATCTTGAAAGTTAACTATGGTTTCAAAATAGAATGTAAATGCTAATCACTCTAAAAAAGTGGAAGTAAATGTATACCAGACCTTGGAGAGTACTACTGGAGTTGCTAACCAAATGGAGAGCCATTCAGGTGTCTATGGATGGGGAGACAACTGGGGAGTCTATGGATGATGAAGTGAAAAAAAAAAAATCAGCTCTAGGCATGTTATCTAAATGTTGACGTGAAAAGAAATTTAAAATAGTGATGTAACTACTGGATTTAAAGAGACGGGGTGGGAGGACAAATAAGGTAAATCCTTACCACTTAGTGCACAATTAAGAGACAGGGCCTAAATTCATAAACTAGGAAATTGTAGAATAAAACCATCATTTAGGTTTATTGTTTGCCTCTGAGGAGCAAGACTGGTGGAAAAACATGATAGGACAGTGAATTACTGCTTTTCTATCAGCCCTTTGTAATATTTGATTTTTAAAATTATCTAACTACTTTGATTAAAATTTGGGAAAAGGAAGTTTGGGAGTGATGTCACCTTACTTTGTGAAAAGCATTGTAGGAAAACATTATTACAAAATGAATCTGTATTCATCATGAAAAAATATTTAATTGAATGTATATTTTCTAGATTTTACCTTTGACAATATTTCTTACTTTCAAATTCTGAGTTGGAATAGATGGTATTTGATGAGGCAATCCCAGAACTTGATCACATAACAAACTAATGATATTGTAGTCCTTTGACTACAGCATACATTTCAAATTTCCTAACATAAGATTCAATGAACACCTTTTTATTTTTAAGACTTCATTTATTTACTTGACAGAGAGAGACATGGTGAGAGAGGGAACACAAGAAGGGGAAGTGAAAGAGGGTGAAGCAGGCCTCCCGCTGAGAAGGGTGCCCCTGTGGGGTTTGATCCCAGGACTCCAGGATCACGACCCCAGCTGAAAGCAGTCGCCAAACGACTGAGCCACCCAGGCACCCCTCAATAAACACCTTGTACGGACTAGCTTCAATCATTCTTTTTCACTAAACACAATTGTATTTGCAGGTTTTTGAATAAGGCTGTGCTCATTTCAATCGTACCTCTGCCACATACCAGTTGTATGATCTGGGATAAGTTGCATGAGCCTAATTACATAGTCTTATGTCTCCCCTTTTGCAAAATGAGAATCATTATTATTATTATCAGGAAATTACAGTTGCTAAATGCTGAGCATCATTTCTGGCATATAGAGAGTATTGAGTAAATATTAACTATTATGAATATTATTGGAATGTTCCATCTACCGAACTTTCTCTGTGTAGCCCACATTATAGTCACATTGTTTTATTCAAATGATTATAACACATTTTTGTAGTATTCTGCTGGCATAATCATTTATTTAATGCTTCTCTCTTCTTTGTTAATTTTTTTAAAGATTTATTTATTTATTTGGGAGAGCATGAGCTGGGGAAGGGGCAAAGAGAGAGGGAGACAAGCAGACTCCCCCTGAACCAGGAGCCCGATGAGGGTATCCATCTCACGACCCTGAGATCATGACCTGAGCCAAAACCAAGAGTCCGACACTTAACCAACTGAGCCACCCAGGTTTCCCTTTTGCTCTTCTTTAAGATGTCTCCCATTTATAAGTATAGATTATATCTTTTTGAGAATAGTAACCATGTTATATTCAACTTTGTATCCTCTAATTCATTAGTGTTGTGCCTGATATATGAAATAGGTATCAAATTAAAGTCTCTTAAAAAGAAAAAAAATATGAGTGAACATAATAAAAAAAAGAAAATGACAGAAAAAATTGAAATTATGTGGAATTCTTAATTTAAACTTCAGAATACTGCCTTTAGGAATATAGATTTATTCACGATTTCCAGGGATTTTTAAATTCACTAACTCCTTTAATCTTCAAAAGTTTGGTAAGAAAAGTGGTACTATTATTCCCATTTTAAAAATAATGTTGGGGCCCCTGGGTGGCTCAATTGGTTAAGCATCTGCCTTCTGCTCAGGTCATGATCCCTGGGTCCCAGGATCAAGCCCCACACTGGGGCTCCTTACTGAGCAGAGGCCTGCTTCTTCCTCTCCCCCACTGCTCATGCTCTCTCTCTCTCCCTCTCTCTCTCTCTCTCTAGCTATTTCTCTCTCAAATAAATAAATAAAATCTTTAAAAATAATATCAACAAGAGACAATGAGAGTTCCACATATTTACTGATCAAGAACTAAAATAATAAATAATAATAACAGTAATAGTGATAATAAAATTCCTCCCAGGTTATTATTTCTTATAGTGTGCTGTGTCTTAATTGGAAACTGTTAGAAATGGCTGAACAATGTTTGAAACATGTCATAATTTCTAACATAGTGTTCCACAACTAAATATCTCTGCCCATCCCCTAATAAAAGAAAGCCAAAGAAAAACATTGATTCATTTGCTCAGGAAGCCAAAATCCAAAAAAAAGCACTTCTTTTTGAAATTCAAGAATGACATAGAGGATAGAATGCTGAGCTATTTAAAAACTACTAAGGATGTAGGTATAAAACTTATGGAAATTGCATAATATTGACAAAATGAAATGATGAGGGTATTTGGGTACCCTTGAACAACTTTATTGTTGTTTAAAATCTGGAAGTTATTTTGACCACAGGCATATATGGTATATCCTTCAAAGATAGAAAACAGGAGCACTCAGAAGAAAATTAAGTTCTGCCCACTTCTCTGTCTGCCCTTGGCTAAATCTCTCCAAGTATTTATGTTTCCTCTCTTCACTGGTAGCATGATGATCTCAATATTTCTTTCCAGTCAAACATTTTGGATTCTATGAAACCTATGAGCAACTAAATAGCAAAAAACAGGGAGATAAGAAATTACTAACCACTTGGAGGTAGAGTACTGTCCTTATCCAAAGTTGTATGTATTCTGTAATTTCAGGATGACTTGCTGTTTTTCATAATTATACTAAAATTTATCAAATGGATAAAAAATGAAATTGGTATATTGTGATACTGTAACTATAAAAATAAAGATGTTTCTTTGAGCTGAAAAAAAAAAAAAAAGGCTTTACACTTTCACAATGATTTCCATTTGAAATGACCTTATAGGAAATGGCTTGCACTCCTTCCCCCTAAATTACAGTGCATTCTTCCACTGTACTAAAAAGATATATTTTTAAAGTTGAAACTCTCTTTGGGTGATTGAATTATAATGCGTCTGTAAGACTCAGAGACTGCCAGAAGGATTGCTGTCACCCAGAGAGGAAGATTAATAGCAGGAATAGCAGTCCAGATTTGACCCTCTGATAATCTGAGATCTCAGTGGAACAGCTACCTCAGAATGACTGTTGCTGAGATGTATTTACAGAGAGGAGCTAGGGCAGTGAGTGGAAGTTTCAAACTCCAGCAAAGGAGTCTGGAATTCGAAATTATTTGATATTGAAGGATGCAGCTATATATTAAACCATGTATTTTTTTCATTTGAATCACATTTCTAGAAGTAGTAGACAGGTTATAGTATTATAGGAACTCCTAAACAATGTAGTATTTTATCAGATTTTTATTTTGAGATTCTATAAAAATAGTCTTATAACAGCAGCCTCTAGTAACATGAACAGTGAGAAAAAGCCAAGGAACATCTCTGTTAGGAAAAAAAAAATAGGTTTTTAGGCCTTTTGGAGGCACCATATGTCACTGCTGAATCTGCAGCTTTCAAATGTTCATGGCCAAGGTATAAATAAATACAGCTTATTCATTCCAGCAACAGGAATTTTTATTTGTAGTAAAACATTTCATGGGGATCCTCAAGCTCCAGATTTGATCCTCGGTTATAGGCATTCATTATTGACTGGAAAGGCTTCCCCCAAATATCCAGCAAGTTCCTGTAAAATTTTAGTTCATATATTTTGGGGAAACAAATGCGTGTTCCGCAGCCTGCTGCTACTTTTGGAACTGTCTTGCTTTTCCAAGCATTGTCACTATAGGACTGAAACATATGCGAAAATTCTAATGATGGTACATAGCTCTCCTCCCTGTTTATTTGTTACTTCTGTTTCTCAGACTGCCTCAGGATAGCACACAGCTGAAGGAAGAGGCACACAGAACTGTTAACAGCTTGACTTCAAGGTAACAGACAAAACACTTGCTTTCACAATCTCTTCTGACATTTGATAGGATAGGAAAGTTAGCGACGGGTGTGGAAAAGAAAGTTTAGTCTATCAAGCACTTTGAGATCACATGCCCAGATGACAAAGGAACGGTGACTCTTTTTAAGGCACTTTCACAATCAGATTAAGACTAATGGAGCTATTCATTACCCTTAATTATATTCATAAACATCTGGTGATTAGAATACACTCATAAATTAAGATACCTTTAAATTATATAAATTAGATGGCTTAGGGTATGCTCTGAATAGTTAACGAAATTAGTGAAAAAAATCTGTGGCAAGTAATACTGCTGTTTCCTACGTGTTGGTAACTATAACTATTTTTAAATCTCCTTTGGGGAATAAGTGAAAGAAATTATACAAATTAAAAATGTCAAAGGACATTAAATTATTTGTATATAGAGAGGTATTTGGCAGGGTAGTGGCAAGATTTATATATCACATAAAGTATTGATTTTGTCAGAGCTGGACCTGACAATTGGGTGACATATGGCCTTTGCCATTTGGGGTCTCACATTATCTCCTTTGACTATTAAATGCCTGGAAAGAGAGCCAAAAGTCCCTTCCACCATGACATTCTAAAGTTCCATAAAAAGTATAAAGTAAAGAAAATTTGTCTATACTAACTGGCTTCTCTATTATGGGCATCACTTTCTTTCCTGGCTTCTTTATCTGTAAGCTCTATTTATTTATATTCTTATATACATATAAACACTTGAAATGCATTTACAGATAGTTGTAACAATATGCACACATTCACAAATTTTATGTTCACTTGGAATCTGGCAATGTCTTGACATCTTGTATAGACTGTTAGCACTTTATTGGCTATTATATTTATACCTTAAAAAATTTAAACAATTAATGAGAAATTTGAAAAATTCTTTGTAAAGTTTTAACCAATTACCTGCAATACTGGCAAAAAAAAAGGGGGGGATATTAACATAATTCTTGTATTATTAGTTTCTGTTTCCAAAATTAATCTTAAAAATGTAAATCTTAAAATGTCGGATCCAACCATTTTATTTAAGGGAGGCTCTAAATAGTATCTTTTTAGCTATGCCCTTCAAAATAATGTGACCTTCAGAATAATCCAGGAAATAATACATTTCTGAGTCTTTTCCCTCAAGTTCTCCATATATTAAAACATTCATGGAGCATCTGCTGTGTGTGAATATCACTTAGCTCTAAAAGGTGCTTTGACACACTCAAAGCAGTCAAATGACAATTTCTAATCATCAGGATACTTCATAGAGAAGACGAGAGGTAAAACCTAATAATCTCTTTATGCACTAGAGCTCTGTCCCAGCTTACATAAATGCAGACCCTTGGGAAGAAGGATAACAATCTATAGATAAAATGGTTACTTCAGAGATTGACTTAGAGGAAAAATGCTTCTAAAGGTAAAGGTTTGCAAAGGGAATAACCAAACATGAACTAAGCATCTTCAAGTAACATGAAGAAACCCTTCTTTCCACCCATCTCCTCATTTCATTTCTCCTGTTTTGTCTTCATTACGGTGTCCACGGGCAAGAACTTGGAGAGACAGGAGTTTCTTTGCTTCTAAAAGTCTGTCTCGTAAAAGCCCTTGGATTTCTCATTGTGTTCTCCTCTTGGGAAGCATATGGAGATTCTACAGAGATCATCGTTTAACAGACTTCAGAGTATAGTGCTGATACTCAAATTATTTTTGTTTTTTTAGAAAGAATAAAAAAAGATTTTTTTATCAAGTTGATAATTAGGCTAGATAGCCAGTAAGATATTGACCATTTTTCCTATATGTGGTAGATTATTCCCATACTATGCTCTGATGTGGCCTAGGGAATTCCTACAAATGGAGTGTCTGACACATGGTAGTTGAATGTAATATTAAGGAGATGAGTTAGTCTTTTCAGTTTTATTATTAAATGTCTATACTATACCCATTTTTTTCTGAACTATTTGGTTTCTCCTACTATTTACTCCACAATTAACATGTGTCCAGTCTTTCTAAATAATGCATTCTGTTATTTGTTAAACTATTGATGAACTGAAATTGATTCACTTATTCAACATGAATTTATGAATATCTTATCTATGTAAAAGACTTTTTTAAAGTGAACAAAATACCTTGCATGCCTTGAGTTTACAAATCATTTCAGGGAAACCAACATGGAAACAATTACTTTAATGATTATCATGAAGATATAGAAACAGAGTGAAGAAACAAACTGATTTTTATCTATAGAACAGAGACATTTTTAAAGAAACGGTGATTAGTATTCCACAGGGTATTAGGGGAGAATGGGCATTGCTTCCATAAAAATCAAGCATGTAAAAGAGCATAAAAGCATAAAGTAACATGTATTTAGAGAATTTCAAGTATTTTTGTATGGTTGAAATATAAGATGATGTTTGGAGTATAAGATGATCAAAGGATTGATTGTGCATAAGTTGGGCAACTTCCAAAGTTGAAATGAGAACTATGATATTTAGATAAAATTATCTAAGAAATCTCTTTTCTACACATTCTAAGTTTTAATTTGATTCAAATTATATGATAAAATCCTAGATGCTCACATATTTGGCAACATGTTGATTTCTTCCCTTCAACTCATATTTCTTTTGAAAGCCTCCATTGAGATATTTTGACTATGTCCTTCAGCCTTATAAGAAGTCATTAAACATTTTTATATAAATCAGATTTTTTATTTGTTGTAAATTTGTGGATGAGAACTTTTTCTCTCAAAAATCAGTTACATAACATATCAAATGTATTTTAATATTTAGTTCCAGTAAATTCTTTATCTTTTTTGAAGCAATGGTATAAGTTATCTCTTTTGTGGTAAAAATCTAGCTAGTTTGCCATGTTCTTTTTTTGCCCAAAACATGAGGATATTCAGATGATACTTTGTAAATTAGGATATTGATTTCTTTTTGTTTGTACTGGCATTTATTTTTTTATCTCTCTTTTCATATTTGTATTGCTTATGTCCCTACATAAACTTTCTTCAAATTATTTATGCCAACATGCATGATGTAAAAAAATCAACATCTAAGCCTATGGTGATATGCTTCTCTTAATATAATTCTAATTTCCCAATTTAAAATGTTTATTTTGCATAATTATTCAAATTAAAATGGCCTACAGATTATTATGTTATTTAAATATTTGTATAATATAGTAAATATACATATTTTCCCATTTGAGTAGTTTTATTTCAATAAGGTTTAGTTAGCATGTTCTGAAGCTGTTTCTTAGGTTATTTTCTGCTTTTTAATCTTTTTGAAAAATGAAATTTTCTAATTATGCTAATATATATTTAATACAGGAAATGAATAGCAATAACTAGGCTTCCTTTTAACAACTGTAGGAAACTGTATGTTCTGTCTACGATCTAATGGTTTAATTAATGAACATTTCTTTTTGTTTGTCCATATTTCCTCTTGTACCCTTTAAGAGGCAAGAGAAAACTGGAATAGAGTTACAATTTAGTAAAGAGAACACATATTATTTGTACATAAATTAATAACACAAATTACTTATACATAAAGAAGAGTAAATAAAATACAGTTTCTCCTGCAGAGCAACACAGAGTCTAGTAGCAGGGATAAAATACACTGATAACAGTAACACTATAAGGATGTTAGGAGAACATAGAATTAACATTTGATCTCTAGAGGCAGAGTTTGATCCCCCCTCTGCCAATTACACCTTGAGTACCCATTAGGCAAGTTATTTTACTTTTCTAATCCTCAGTTTTCTCATTGTAAATACGCAGAATATTAGTGCATTCATTTTAGGGTCAATGCAAGTATTAAATGAGAAAATTGGTTTAAAGAGCTTAGCATTTTACTATTATTATGAGAGTCATAGTAAGGGAGAGGACCAAAATTATAATACTTTTAGAGGATTCAGAAAGTAGCGGTTGAACTTGGCCATAGGATATTAAATTTTTGATAGGTGCAGACAGTTACTCTAGGCAGTATGTGCAAAGGCTTGTATGCAGGAAATCTCTCAGTCAAGATTGAAGTTTACTTGGAGTATGGGGTTCATATGAGGAAATACTGAAAAATAAGGCTGAAAACATAAAGATCAGAGCATGGAAGGCCTCATTTGTCAATCTATCTCAAAGACTATTTAATTGTGTCTCTCTCTTAGATATTGGGCTGTTTTCTCTACAGATTTTTAAGCAGGTTGCTAAATTATTTCTAGTCTCATAACCTTTACAATATTAAGTAGACTGAAAACCCTACTAAATTTACGGGTCTTCTACACAAACACTCAGAAATGATCACATTAACACCCCCCAGGCGCACACGCATATATTTCAAAGCAAACATTTAGTAGCACTGTTTCACAAATATTGCAAATGAAAATAATAATATGAAAACAATAGGCTATATAAACACATTTTATGAAGGGCAGGGTGACTCTTGAATACTCAGAATAATAACGATTGAGTGAGTAGGTCATGACAAGGTTAGACCTCATTTTGTGTAAATGGTCTTATTGTTGACTTGCCCTTTTCTCTCTACACAGACTATAAACAGCAGTAAAGATGGATAATGTAATGTAGACAATGTTTCTCGGTACTATTAAAGTCCACAAAGTAAGAGAGACAGCAGAGTAAAGAGATATCTTCTAACAATTGATTCTGTCAGTTACAGTCTCTGTTGGGGATAAGAACATTCTAATTTGTGTGTATCTTCCTCGAATTTCAAGTTTCCAGTGGTTTAAGACTAAACAACTCACTTCAGTAAACCTCTATGGAGCATCTGTTCTAAACCAATTGCCATGCAAAGCTCTGGTGGAAAGAGCAAGGAGGATAGATGACAAAAGCTATGTATGAATTTATACATTTCATACAAGGCAGACTACCGTAAGTGCTAAGAGTAGGTACCAGTGGATTCAGGAGGGAGCTTTATTCTTTAGTGGCAGGGCAGAGATGAATCATGGAGTCACAGAGGGAGTAAAACATAAGTTGGAATTTGAAGGATGGTTAGGATTTTGAGAGCTTAAAATGTTTTCCACATAGGGGATATTTTGAGGAATGATTTAATTTGAAAGATCTTTCAGGCAGAAAATAGAGAGTAAGCAAGTACATATAAAACTGCAGAAGTCCAGGTGTATTCAAAATATGGAAGCAGCCCAACTGTCCATCAAGAGATGACTGATAAAGAAAATGTGGTATATATAATGTGGAATATAACTCAGCCATAAAAAAGAACGGAACTTTGCCATTTGCAATAACATGGATAGATCTAGAGGGTGTAATGCTAAGTGAAATAAGTCAGTCAGAGGAAGACAAATGCCACATGATTTCACTCATATGTGGAATTTAAGAAACAAAACAGAGGAACAAAGAAAAAAAAGAGACAAACTGAAAACCAGACTCCTAAATACAGTGAACAAACTGGTGGTTGCCAAAGGGGAGGTGGGTGGGGGAATGGGGGAAATAGAGAAAGGGTATTAGGAGTACACTTATCTTGATGAGCACTGAGAAATGCATAGAATTGTCAAGTCCTTATATCGTACACTTGAAACTAATATAACACTATATATTAATTATGCTTGAATTTTTTTTTTAAGAAAATATATAAAACTGGAGAAATCCAGGTGTATTCAGGAAACAAGGGTCCTTTTGATTACAAGTCCACTTATATCCTATCTCATTTAAGTGTCACAACAACATGCAAAGTAAAGATTCCTTATCTCCATCATTCAAAGAAAGGTGAAATGACATCCCCTAGGTGAGACATCAAGGAAACTGGACCCAAGTGTATCTATCTTCTCTTACCAGTACCACAAGCTGCCTGGATGGGATAAAGGGAGGGGAAATGGCTGGAATGTGGAGAAAGGTAACCAGCATGAACATGAGAGTCATATACTGGACTGCAATACTGGAGAGGACTGGCCCTGGAGAAAAGTGGGGACTTGGAAAGCTGACTGCCAGGGGTGCATTTTTGCCACACCTTTTTGTGTTTGTGTGATTTTTGGCAAGTGATTTAACCTCCCTAAACCCCATTTTATCTTCTGTAAAGTTGAGGTGATAATACCAATAACTATCTCAAAGGGCTGGTGTGAGAATTAAATAAGAAATGTAAAATGATTAATACAATGCCTATAACTTTTGTAGAGATTAATAAATATTAGCTGTCATTACCCTTATTAAAATTGTATTATAATTATTATAACTCATTTAGTTATGATGTAATAAGTAATAGAGCTTATATTAGGCTTGGTGCTGCCTTAGAAAACTTAAGCATGGAATGGCCTTAGCTGGATAAAGAATCCCAGGACCATTCCAAATTCCAGTGGGCAGGTAATTTACATGCTGTTGTAGCTCAAGGAATCAGAAGAGCTTTCTTATTAATAGCACAGCATGATTCCTATACCTTGGTACACCATATATCTAATTCTTCCTTGTAGTGCAGTTCTTTTAAGAGTGTGATTATAGCTAATTATGTAAATATATTTGTCTCACCCCACCTCCACTAACTGAGAGCTCCCTAGTGGCATGGACTACACTGAATTCACTTTTGATGGCATGTTCATGATCAGACTGTAGTAGATCCTTAGTAGACATTTGTATAATGAATGCCCACTTAGGTGAATGCAGAAATTACAAAATTTTAGAAAATTTCCCGATGATCTCATCTTATTTTTTGCTAAGTAATTTCCTTGTCCTCCATAAATAATTCTTTGTAAACAATAATATAGGTTCCCTGAGCTCTTGCTGAGGCAGTTTTTATTCTTAAGGATGGAGCATTCTTAAAGAGCTTCGGATTTCAGCATATAAAAATAATAAAGTTGGTATCTTAGTTCAAAAACAATAGGCTTGAGTTAGGTGATCTTTCAAGTGATGGAGACTTAAGCGTGTCTCTTATGTCTCAGCTGACTTACAAATAGATTCTCCAGCCTCAATGACTCCATTATCTAATACACGAAAAATATCAGGATAGGTCATCTTTTGACAGAGAACTAATAGCACAGGGAAATGTGAGAATAGATCATTGTGAGTGTAGGGAGACAAGATTTGAGAATATAGGTTTATTATTCTTGCTGTTTGTGACAGAGTAGATATATACTTTTTTTTGTTTGTTTGTTTGTTTGTTTTTTTGTTTTTAATTTTTTTATTGTTATGTTAATCCCCATACATTACATCATTAGTTTTAGATATAGTGTTCCATGATTCATTGTTTGTGCATAACACCCAGTGCTCCATGCAGAACGTGCCCTCCTCAGTACCCATCACCAAGCTAACCCATCCTCCCAACCCCCTCCCCTCTAGAACCCTCAGTTTGTTTTTCAGAGTCCATCGTCTCTCATGGTTCTTCTCCCCCTCCGATTTCCCCCCCTTCGTTCTTCCCCTCCTGCTACATTCTTCTTCTTCTTTTTTTCTTTCTTAACATATATTGCATTATTTGTTTCAGAGGTACAGATCTGAGATTCAACAGTCTTGCACAATTCACAGCGCTTACCAGAGCACATACCCTCCCCAGTGTCCATCACCCAGTCACCCCATCCCTCCCACCCCACCCCCCACTCCAGCAACCCTCAGTTTGTTTCCTGAGATTAAGAATTCCTCATATCAGTGAGGTCATATGATACATGTCTTTCTCTGTTTGACTTATTTCGCTCAGCATAATACCCTCCAGTTCCATCCACGTCGTTGCAAATGGCAAGATCTCATTCCTTTTGATGGCTGCATAATATTCCATTGTATATATATGCCACATCTTCTTTTAGATATATACATTTTTTAAGTTTAGACTTTTTTTAGAGCAGTTATAGGTTCACAGCAAAACAGTAAAATTGAGGGGAAGGCACACACAAGCATAACATCTCCCATTATCAATGTCTCCATCAGAGTGGTACATTTGCTACAATTGTCCCTTTGCTCGTCTATTTTGTTTCATTTGTTACAATTGTTTAACCTACACTGACTCATAATTACCCAAAGTCCACAGTTTACATTGTAGTTTACTCTCGGTGCTGTATACTCTATTGGTTTGGACAACTGTATAATAACATGTATCCATACTATGGTATCATATAGAGTATTTTCATGGCCTTACAAAATTCTCTGTGTTCTACCTATTCATCCCTCTATCCACCCCCCAACTTTTGGCAACCACTGATCTTTATACTGTTTCCATAGGTTTGCTTTTTCCAGATTGTCATAGAAATCATACAGTATGTAGCTTTTTTAGATGTTTAGATTGGCTTTTTTTACTTAGTAATATGCATCATGACTTTTAATGGGTTGATAGCTCATTCCTTTTTAGCCCTGAATACAGATTTCTCTTACTATGTGGAAGTAGAGCATTTCTATGAAATCTTTCATAAATTGAAACAGTGTAAAGCAAAGTGTATCCCCACTTACCAACTGTTCATGTTATGTCACTTCACTTTTACAAAAGACCTACATTAGTATCTGTTTTCACTAACTGAAAGAAATCTGAACAGGATTTTTGCTTTTACAGAAAAAGCCATTAGGATACCACAGTTTATTATACCAGGGAGCATGGTTGCTGGATTGTATGGCAAGAGTATGTTTAGGTTTGTGAGAAACAGCCAAACTATCTTCCAAAGTGACTGTACTTTGCATTCCCACCAGAATGAACAGGATTCCCTGCTGCACACCTGGTGTGCGTTGTCAGCATTTGGTGTTGTCAGTGTTCCAGATTTTGGCTATTCTAATAGGTGTGTAGAGTATCTCATTGCTGTTTTAATTTCCTTCTTCACAACAAACGATATGAAGCATCTTTTCATGTGCTTATTTGCCATCTGTATGTCTTCTTCAGGGAGGTGTCTGTTAAAGCCTTTGGCCCATTTTTCAATCTGATTGATTGTTTTCTTACTGTTGAATTTTAGAAGTTCTTTGTATAGTTTGGATAATAGTCCTTTATTAGAAATGCCTTTTGTAAATATTCTCTCCCAGTCTATGGCTTGTCTTCTCATTTTCCTGACATTGTCTTTCACAGAGCAGAAGTTTATAATTTTATGCAAGTCCAGCCTATCCATTATTTCTTTCATGGATCATGTCTTTGGTGTTGTATCAAAACAAGTCATCACCATACTCAAGGTCATATAGATTTTCTACTATTTTATCTTATAGGAGTTTTATAGTTTTATGGGTTTTTTTTTTTAAAGATTTTATTTATTTATTTGTGTGTGTGTGAGAGAGAGAGAGCACAAGCAGGGGGAGCAGCAGACAGAGAGGGAGAAGCAGGCTCCCTGCTGAGCATTGAGTCCAAAATGGGACTCGATCCCCAGGCCCCAGGATCATGACCTGAGCCAAAGGTAGACACTTAACTGACTGAGCCACCCAGGTGCCCATATAGTTTTATGTTTTACATTTACGTCTGTGATCCATTTTGAGTTAATTTTTGTGAAGACTGTAAGGCCTGTGTTGAGTTGTGTGGGTTTTTGGTTTTTTTTTTTTTGTATGTGAATGTCCAGTTGTTTCAGTACCATTTGTTGAAATGACTATCTTTGCTTCAGTGTATTGCCTTTGCCACTTTGTCAAAGATAAGTTGTGTGTACTTACGTGGGTCTATTTCTGGGCTCTCTGTTCTGTTCCATTGATATATTTGTTTGTTCTCTCACCAGTACCACATTCTCAATTGCTGTACCTTTATAAAGTCTTGACGTTGGATAACCTCAGTCCTCCAACTTTGTTTTTCTTCTTCATTTTGTGTTAGTTATTTGGGGTCTTTTACCTAACCATATTAACTTTATAATTAGTTTCTTGATATCCAAAATACCTTGCTGTTGTTATTTTGATCGGGATTGCATTGAATCTATAGAACAAGTAGAAAAGAAGTGACATCTTTACAGTATCGAGTTTTCCAATCCATGGATATGGAATATCTATCTATTTAGTTCTTTGATTTTGTTCATCAGATTTTTGTAGTTTTCTTCATATAAATTTTGTTCATATTTTGTTAGATTTATACTTAAATATTTCACTTTTTTGGTTGCTAATGTAAATGGTATTATGTTTTTAATTTAAAGTTCCTCTTGTTCATTGCTGGCATATAGGAAAGTCATTGACTTTTGCATATTAACCTTGTATCCAGAGGACTGAATTAAATATATATATATATATATATATATATATATATATATATATATATATAATTCTACCCTTTACAAAGTATTTTCACAGATATTTCATTTAATCCTCTGACAGAATTATGAGACAGGTTATATTTATTATCTTTATATTACCAGAGGGGATCCAAAGCAGTATAATTTCCCATGTTGTCTTAGATATTCTCAGAATAATTGATCAGGAAAATTATTGACAAATTAATGGCAGTATTAGCAAGTTCTAACTAATAATGGATGTGTTGGGTGCCCTAGGAAAAGCAGACTGTCATCTTGTTTTCCTTTGCATGTCTTTGGATGATTCACTGCTTACACTGATGGTATTTGATTTCATGAGATAACTTTAGTGGATTGTCATTTTCTTAAAGTAATTTATTTATTGTATTTAAAGAGGGATAGGAATTACATCTAATTCACTAAATTCTAGCAGTCTGGTATGTTCTATACTCTAGTAAACAACTATAATTTCCCAAATATAACAAGCTGTTCTAGTCTATCTTCTAGACCTTGTAAAATTTGTCACTATGGTAAACTGCTCCTCCTAAAACCTGCTCAAACATAGAAAAATGCCTTAAAGTAATATTTTGTTTTTAATGAAAACTTTTGTGAATTCAAAATAGTGAATTAAGAGACAAAGCTAGGCAATATTAATGTTTAACCCTTGAAATATTAATTTCATTGATTTTAAACTCTTCAGTAAAATTAATATTTGCAATGATTGGGGCAGTCTGTATTTTAATTTCAGCTAACACTGACTTAATTTTATCAAAGGAACATATGCACATAGTAACCAAATCAGTTCAGATTTTGCCTGCAGCAAATAATAAAAATGCCTGGTCAAACTAAACTATAAGAGACTTTATGATCTCACTGTGGTCTACATAGATTGCAAAAGTAATCACAATTATTCCATATCCTATACCCATGTCCTTTGCAATTTGACTTCACAATTCCACCGGTAAATATGTGAAATCTATTTTTTTACCTCTCAAATCTGAGTTGTCTTGGCCAAAAGAATGCAGCAGAAACTGTGCCAGTTTCAAGCCTAGCCCTCAAGAGGCATTTAAACTCCTGCTTGCTTTTTTGGGAATTGTGTCTCTGTCATATGAACAAGTTCAGCTTATCTTCTTTTTCATTCCATGATTCAATACTCTCTATTTTCTTCTTTCTTATTTGTAAATTTCCTATTCAATTATTTTTATTTCATTTTCTCAACTAGAAAATTAAATGTTGAAGTTCCTCCCACAATCTTTATTTTTTACCTCCATATAATCTCTCTCCAGTGAAATCCATCCACAACCATAACTTCAGTATCACTTATTATTGATTATTCAGAAATTTATGTCAAAAAAAGAGAAATTTATGTCTATAACCCAGAGTTTCTCAACTTCAACAATATTAATTTTGGGTCAGATGATTTTTTGTTGTGGGTTGCAGTGCTACACATTGTAGGAAATCTACCAGCGTTCCAAGCCTCTACCCAAGAGGTGTCAGTAACATCCCCACACACTACATGAAAATAGGAATCCCCTCCCAATTATGTCAAACAAAAATGTCTGCAATATGGCCAAATATTCCCAGAGGTGGAAGAAACTGTCCCCTATTGAAAATTATTACTGTAAACTAATATCCTTTGAGAAGCATACTCATATCCTACTGTTTACTTAATGCCTTGTTTTTCATGTCTCAGACACTCTAAAATCAATTTATTAAAGTCAGTCTTATAATATGACCCTTAAATAGAATGTAAACTCCTTAAGGACATAACACAAACATTATTTTTTTCTTTTTTTATATATATAATTCCTCTGTACTGGGAATATGGTAGATATTCATTAAGTAGGAATTCCAAGATATTTGTTGACCAACCAACTGCAGGGAAAGTCATTTAGAGCATTCAGAACTTGTGTTATACTCTTGGTATTATCTCAGTGGTGTCATTTTAAGAGTAAATTTGACCTTGAAGAACAGCAGGTAACTTATAAATATGGTGTTCAAGGTGGTGATCAAACTGAACAAGTTTTTTTGTTTTTGTTTTTGTTTTTCAGGGGAAGAGAACAGCACTGAGTATGAAAACTGCTTTTTTCTTTCTTTCTTTTTTTTTTTTTTGATGCAGAAATTCTGAAGATAATTCCTGCAGAGAAATTTTAAAATCCCTTCAATAGTGACAGAATAACTGTAGTCATGAAATACCTCCCAGAAGGACTATTCTAAAGGCTGTGGGGTGTGTGTGTGTGTGTGTGTGTGTGTGTGTGTGTGTGTGTAGAGAGAGAGAAACCACAATAAAAGTGAAATAAAAGTTTATTTTTATTAGAATTAATGGTAAATGTTTAAAATAATAAATGATAAAAACCTACCCATGGTTTTGTGAGAAACAGAGCAACATTTCAAACCCTTCAATACACAATAACTTGTTAACTTTTATACTTCTAGTGTGTTATAGGATTCAATTTCAGCAATAAAAATTGATTGGTCAAGTATATCTCATTACTTAAATGTTTCTCTTTTATGGTTTAATTAGTATTTTTGAGGCATGTGTGAATATTATCTTAGAGAAATTATAGAACTGTTTCTAGAAACTATCAATGTCCTGTCTTTTTATTAGTTAGCATAGGGTTAATCCAATGCATTTAATTATATCTTTATTGAGATGCAAAATGTTTTGTGAAAAATATTAAAAAATAAAAAAGTATAGAAATCAAATTTAAAAGTCTCCATTTCACATCCTATAACTCTTAATCTCACTCCTCTGCCCAAATATATTCACTAGGAAGGGACTGCTATACATTTTTCACTCCTTCATTAACTATGAATTATCTATTGATTAATCTATCATCTATCTATCTATCTATCTGTCAATTCATCCATCTATGTATCTCAGACTATGCTCGTTTAAAATTGATTTAACTTAATATTATTTGGACATTTTTGAAACATATTAATCTAACATTTAAAATTGCCATTTGGAGATCATAATATGAATGTATTGTAACATGGATTATAGCTTATTTACACATTTCCTTAAAATGATGGTTTCTAATTTTTCATTTCTGTAGGTACTGTTAAAATGACAGTCTATAGAGTTTGTATATATACAGTTTGCATTACCATTATTTGTGCCGAAGATATTTCTATAATACAATTTTCAAAATTGCAAACATTTTAAATATTTTTTTTTTTTTAAAGATTTTTTATTTATTTATTTGAGAGAGAGAATGAGAGACAGAGAGCATGAGAGGGAGGAGGGTCAGAGGGAGAAGCAGACTCCCTGCCGAGCAGGGAGCCCGATGTGGGACTCGATCCTGGGACTCCAGGACCATGACCTGAGCCGAAGGCAGTCCTTTAACCAACTGAGCCACCCAGGCGCCCCCATTTTAAATATTAATACAGACTCAAATATGAGTTTAGGGGTCTGATATTTTTCTTCTAATACAAGACCTAAAGCTAATCTATTTGTATTTTTCTCTTGGTCAGTAATCAAAGTAAGATTTAAAAGAAATGAAACATGTCATGGTCCTCCACTTTGCTCCTGTCCCTGATGTTTCTGTCTCTTACTAACAAGTCTGACTTTTTCCCCACATTTTCATCTCCTAGTTTAATTCTTTTCAGTTTGATCTCTGCCTCTGAAATAATGCCAGGTTCTTGAGGTCATTCTCAGGTTAGAGATCTATAAATCCCCCTGATTTTTTCCAAGTATCTCTATTCATTAGAAGTCTTTTGTCTCTACATTATTAGAGGACATAATTTAGTGTGAAAGCTAAAGGGCTCTGCTAATGGAAAGTCAGCATTATGCACGAAATCACCACCTAGTCTCAGGTTATGGTGGCCAGAGCAAGCTGGCCACGTGAGATGTAAATTTCCTGGGGAGGAACAAAGAGGAATTTGTGCTTCTTGTGTCAGGCTGACTTCTAGAGAAGAAGAAGGTTGGAACTGAGTCAAACATGCCCTGCCTATTTTTCGTATGATTACCAATTGTGTAAGTCACTATTCTCTCCCTGAGTAAAGTAAGTAAAAGTACAGAGAAAGGCCAGAAATGATGCTAATTGAGTTACCTGTAAGTGGAAAGAGATTTGTTTTCTCTGAGTCAATAGATTCATCTTTCATCATTATTGAATTGGGTGGCTGTTGATGTTGGCTGTCAGCTGGGTTGTTTGTCTACAAAGGTCTAGGCTGAGCTTTTTCACCCAGTGATCTAAGTTACAAAAGCAGAAGGGTGGGGGGTAGAGAGAAAGAGAGAGACAGAGAACATGAGTGAGCCAACCCCAATGTGCACTTTTTAAGCCTCTGGTTATGTCACATTTGCAAATATCCTGTGGACAAGTCACATACACAAGCCAGTCAATGTGACAGGAAACAATAAAAAGATGTATCAATCCACCATAGCAGGGATATCTCAGCTATAAATATAAACTACCCCCATTATCAAATTCACAGGGAGGATTTAAAGTAACTGAAAAAAAATTTAAATGACTTTGACTTGATTAAAGTTCAGAGAAATCAAATTCCCAAATTCTTAAATTTTAATGCACAAAGTCAAAAGCTCTTGCTTTTGTGCATTAAAATCTAAGGAAAACAGGGGTGCCTGGGTGGCTTAGTCAGTTAAATGTCCAACTCTTGTTTGGCTCAGGTCATGATCTCAGGGTCATGGGATTAAGCCTCATGTTGGACTCCAAGCTCAGCAGGGAGTCTGCTTGAGATTCTCTCTCCCCCGGCCCTTCTCTCTAGGATAAAGAAATAAATCTTTAAAATTGGAGGAAAATAAACTTCTTTCACTTCTTTTTCCATTCCATTTCAATAAGAATCATCTCTGTCTGATGCCTAATCTAAGTTTGATCTTTCTTTATCGCTAAAAATTGGCCATTTTCCACTATAATTATTTTTAATTATGCAGGTTCTCATGAATTAAATTAGTCTCTGCATCCTGATTTTTAGTAGTCCAAAAGTTAAGAAAACACATACAGTTTTACTACCATCAGCCCCAAACCCATAGAATTTCAAAAACAAACCAATGTCTACCCTTAAGAGTGATATTCCATTGTTCCCAGAAGCCAGTGTGTGATGCGGTTTAAGTCCTCGTTATTTTTGCTGTCTATTAAAGAATCAGTAGCGACTATGGGAAGAATAGTTGACTAAGTAAATCTTGGTTTTGACCTCACCAATCTTTGCCAATCACATCAGGCATCTAGGAGCTGTGGGAGAAATTTCTCATAGATGGCATCATGTTGGCATTATGTGTGCTATATCTGGGGGGAAATCTACTTGTGTACATTTCCCCTTTCTCTGACAGTGGTTGCACAGCTATGGATTTTAAGCACTCTGGTTCTGCTTTGAGTGTGCTTATCTGGTGCTTGAGAATCTACTTGCTCTTGTGAAAACATGTTTTTGTTTTCACCCCTGACTTATTTCAATGCCTCTAGTACTAAAACTGAATAATAGTGGTAGTCCTGTAAATGGATTTTTGTTTAATTCCATCTTCTTCTACTTTTTTTAAATATATTTTTTTACTTTAAGTAGATTCAACACCTAATGTGGGGCTTGAACTCACAATCCTGGGATTAAGAATCACATGCTTTACCCAATGAACCAGCTAGACACCCCTAAAAAGTCCATCTTCTGAAGGGGGATGCTACACAGTGGTCTCCAAAATCTAAAGCTAAGGTCACCTAGATAAATCTTATGTAACTGAAAAAGCCAGAACCAACTCAAAGCCATATTGGGTGGGAGTGTATAATTACTGTGCCTAAATGACTATTCCAACCACTGTCTCTTGGCCATGAATGAAAATAAAAACAGCATAGGGAGGAATAATATTTTGGGCTGCTGATCAATACTACCTATTGATACTTGGTACTGAATTAACACACTGTTGCTCTTATACTGTCAGAGAACTTTACTGTGTCTGAAATTTAGAGCTTCAACTTTTAGTTGTGCCTGGGAAACACAATAAAACCAGCCAAATTATCTCACTTATTAGTTTCTTAAAGCTTGTATATGCCATGCCTGTTTTGAGGTAAGCCTTAGGAGAAAATATTTTTAGTCAACTTAAACCAAGCTAACTGAGATAAAAGCTAGTCTGGTGTGGGTCAGATAAGATGAGGAGGCCCACACACAAGTTTGCAGTGAATTTTTACTGTGGCTTCATGGGACATTCAACATCTATAAGACAACCACTACATTGTAAAGAGCATCAGCAACTGGTAGACTCCGTCAACCACATAAATTGTCAAACATAAGTATGTGGGTCCCCTTACTAAGGCTTAGGGTTTAATAAATGCACCGTGGTCATACTAGTATTCTTAAGCACTTTTTAGGTTGGTCCATAAAGGCTGATCCCTTTCCCATATTCCTAACGTTTGCACAGATTTTTGGTTTAATATAATCATTTAATAGCCTCTCCCTCTGCTCCTCCCCCTGCTCATGCATGCTCTCTCTCTCTCTCAAATAAATAAATAAAATCTTTAAAAATAAAATAAACTTTGAGTACAATGACACAGAAACAAAAGGAGAGGGGGAGTTGATTGATTCTGCTGCAGTGTTCCAATGAGATCATTCAAGAGGTCCTGACTGAGATATTTGCAGCAATCCAGATTCCAGCCCTACCCTAGACCTTGGTGATCAATTTTTCCTCCAAATTTGCCAATATCTGATAAATGTTGTTATGTTACCCAGAGGTGATTTAGTGACTTGCTACAAAATAAGCTTATTCATACATTTTTACCTTGTTTGTGTTTATCTCTTTAATCAACTTGAAATAGCTTTAGAGAATGCTGTGAATTGAGCTTTAGCTTCATATTTTTCAAGTAAACAATTTTTTCAGCACTACTCTTTAAATATTTCTTCTCTATGCCACAATTTATGAAAGATTTTAAAGGAATACACTACTGATAACTATTCCTATAATTTAATATTATGATGATGCACTCCTGCAAGTTTGAAGATGTGGAAAATAAGTTTGGGTTCTGAGAATTAAACAGAAACTATAGTATCTAATGAATCTCACTGTAGGCCCATGAATATGTAAACCCATTTGGAAGAGACACGATTTTTCTCAGACCAGCAGAAATTATATAATCTTCTTTAATGTACTAAGTATATTTAAATAAAAATTCTGATTCAGAGGGAGGCTTCCTTAGTCACACAATCTAGAAAAAGCAGTCACTGAAGGAGCACAAGCAACGTCTATCCAAACACTGTTCAGAGGCAGGGAAACTTGAACCACTGGACCAAACGCACTTCTGCTCCTGAAGGTGAAACCGTCTCTTTGGTAGGGGGGATACATACGTGGCTGTGGACAACAGATTTGAGGCAAAAACTTTTAAACATTTCTACTCCCCTGTAAGAACAAACCAATAATGAGATATTCTAAATTCAGGTTATCAAACTGATGGTGTTCTGATCCCCTGATCATCCACATAATTTCTGAATAGAATGTATGTCTATCCTCATGTGAAAATTTATTGATCAGAAGGATTTTGACTACTCTCATTTTCTGATACAGTGATTTTTCCTTATAAATAAAATGGTTTATTTTTGGGATTTGTCTTTCCATAAAGCTTGACAACATGAAGTTGAAAATAATATTTTTTCTGCCAATCAACAAAGCAAACAACCAACAAACAAACTCAACCTACTGGGGATAAAAAAAAAAAATCAAAGTGGTAACTCAACCGTTTGAAACAAATAGGATATGATGGAAGA
Organism: Phoca vitulina; assembly: GCF_004348235.1. Classification (NCBI taxonomy): domain Eukaryota; kingdom Metazoa; phylum Chordata; class Mammalia; order Carnivora; family Phocidae; genus Phoca; species Phoca vitulina. Next base: position 52,405,880 of record NW_022589711.1, read on the forward strand.
TCTGCATGACACTGCGAACTAAAGATTCAACTGCAAAGATGATAAACAGTAAGGGTGTCACAACCAGAGATCATTTTGAAAATTCATAACATTGTTTTAGTCACTAAAAAGCTATTGTATATAAAAATATGGCAGCATATCTTTTTTTTCCATTATTTCCAGATACTACATTATTGAGACTAAGTCATGCTAAAAGAAAAATACACTAAAAAGTGTCAGTGTTTTAATTCAATCTAATTCAATCAGACATTTCAAGAAAATTCCAGGCCAATATCCACCAGGAATGTGGATATTAAAATCCTCAATAGAGTATTAGAAAATTGAACCTAGTAAACAATTAAAAAGAGTATCACATGGTGACCACATGAAATTTACCCTAGGAATGTGGAGTTGATATAACACTAGATAATCAAACAATTCAATTCAACATAATGATTGACCAAAGGAGAAAATTGTGTAATAACCTTAATAGATAAAGACAAAAGTAGGGAAGAGAAGCAGAGTAGTCAAATCTCAGAAAATAGCAGGACTTACCTTATTTTTTACATTTTCATGACTGACTAAAAGCTTTAAGAGAGATGGAACTGGAAAAATGATTCCTGTCTATCCTTCCCTATGAAAGTTCAAGAAATTTATTTAATTTCAATACATGCAGCAAATAACAGTTATGTTCAGGGAAAACAGTAGCTAAAGTGCAGAAATTGCCAGCATAATAATGTTTTCCCCTGATACAGTCATCTACTGATGCCTTGGGCATATACCATGAAATTCTAAATCTATCTTTTTTTTTTTTAAGATTTTATTTATTTGACAGAGAGAGAGAAGGAGAGCACAAGCAGGGGGAGTGGCAAAGGGAGAAGGAGAAGCAGGCTTTCCTGCTGAGCAGGGAGCCGGAGGGGTGGCTTGATCCCAGGACCCTGGGATCATGACCTGAGCCAAAGGCAGACGCTTAACTGACTAAGCCACCCAGGCACCCCAAATCTATTCTTATAATGAAGAATTAAATGATTATAGAGGTCAATGCTAACACTGTTACTGTGCTTAATATACACATATTTCTTTTTAATCTTAAAAGATCCCAGTATACTCTTTCAGACATGCTGATATATCTGAATTAGAAAGCAGAATTCTGGCTGGCTTAGTTGGTAGAGCATGCAACTCTTGAACTTAGGGTTGGAAGCTCAAGCCCCACCTTGGGCATAGAGATTACTTAAAAATAAAAATCTTTAAAAGAAAAAAAAAGAAAGTAGAATCCCTGTTAACAGTATTTAGCCTTAGACTTCATTTTTACCCTTAGACATATCTCCTACCACCCAGCATGTTTTGACAGTAACAATAAGGTGTGATGCATACTGAAATAGCTTTCTTAAAGGCTGGTCATTTTATTTATCTTCTACTAAAATGTCTAAATTCACCATTTAAAGACCATTTTTGCAGGTAATGAAAGTTTGAGCTGAGAGATATTTTGAAAATCATTGCCTTTTCTGTCCCCCTAATTTCTCTGACTGAGCTCATTGGATACCCTTTTCTGCAGAATAATCATGAAATCTCAGTACGATATAAAACTCAGATCTCTGAGTTTGTTAAAACTTGGCTGACCCAGTTCTGCTACACACTGTGGCACATAGCCTGTCTCTTCTTATCCCCCGTCAGTAGGTCAGCAGAACGGCCGGGCTCCACACGTCTAATATGACCAACATGCTAACTGGACATGTTCTCACAACAAGGGCAGACACAGAAGAAATCAAGCAAAACCATACACAACTCTCAAGGCCTATGCTCATAAATAGTATGGTTTTCTACCCATATTCTCTTGGTTAAAGCAAGTTGTGTAGCTAAGGCAACAGTCAAGTGGCAGAGAAGTACTTTCTGTCCACAGTGAGGCCATGGCATGGGTGCTGATGCGGGGAGGCATGAGCAATGGGACCAATAATTTATTCTGGGAAATGAAAAAGTCACTTTCCCAATACCACACAGGCCATAAAGACTAGAGTATTACTTTTTTTTTTTCTCCCCCGAATGGTCTATTGAAAATGCATGTCTCTATGAATGTCTCATGGAGAGGTACCTCTTAAAGAGCACAACCAAACCAAACCAAACCAAACCAAACAAACAAACAACACGAGCTCAGATGGCATAACATAACTTGGTGTATTTTTTGCTCCATTTACTTAAATTGTCTGCCTTGGATGTCTAGGTTCAAGTCCTAACTCCGTGACTAGGTAGGTCTATGATTTAGGACAACAGTTCTCAAACTCTAATGTGCTTCAGAGATATCTGATGGGCTTAGTTAGACAGAGATTGCTGGGCTTCTGTGTCAGTGTTTGATTCAGTAGATTTGGGGTGGGGCTTATTGTGCTGGACCAAGTATGATGCTTTGAGAAATATTGATTTAGGAAATCCAAAAAGTGGATCATTAATAACTATGAGAGTTAGTTTCTATTTTAGGAGGCCCCAGGATTCCTTTCTCTTTATTCTCATTGTTTTCAATTTTGCAGGTGAATGGTTTTCCTCACCCTGTTCTACTTGCTCCATCTTCTATTAACAGACATCAATAAATCCGAGGGGATTTTGTACTTCAGCTGACTTTGGGTGATTTACAGTCAGCAGATTTCAAGCCTTTGTGAATATCAAATAAGCTTGTTTGCATCATCAGCTAACTGAGCAAATTTAAGAGAAAGAGTCTGCCTCCATATTAATTAAAAGCTTCCAGTATTTAAATCCATCAATCTAAATGTGATTCAATTCAGCAAACAAGTATTGAGTTCCTTTTTTTTTCATCCCACATAAAAGTGATACCATGCAGTATTTGTTTTTTTCTATCTTACTTCACTTAGTTTTGCTAATTATACCTAGCATAATGCCCTCCAGTTTTATCCATGTTGTTACAAATAGCAGGATTTCTTTCTTTCTTAAGACTAAATAATATTCCATTACGTATGTTATCTCTCACATTTAAAAAATATTTATTTATCTATTTATTTATTTATTTATTATTTATTTATTTATTTGAGAGAGACAGAGAGAGGGGGGGGGGGGGGGTGTTGGGCAGAGGGAGAGGGAGAGAGAATCTCCAGCAGACTCCCTGCTGAGCCGGGAGCCCACTGTGGGGCTTGATCCCAGGACCCTGAGATCATGATCTGAGCCAAAATCAATAGTCAGATGCTTTACCTGCTGAGCCACCCAGGTGCCCCATCTCTCACAGTTTTTATCCATTCATCCATCCACAGACACGTAGGTTGTTTCCATACCTTGACTTTTGTGAATAATGCTGCAATGAACATCCAAGTGCACATCTCTCCTTGAGATAATGGTTTTATTTTCTCTGGATGTATGCCTAGAAGTGGGACTGCTGGATGATATGAGGAACCTCCATACTGTTATCCATAGTGGCTGCACCAGTTTGCATTCCCGTCAATAGTGTACAAGGGTTCCCTTTTTTTCTTATCCTTGTCAATATTTGCTATCTCTTGTCTGTTTTAAAATAGACATCCTAACAGGTGTGAGGTAATATCTCATTGCAGTTTTGATTTGCATTTCCTCTAGTATTAGTGATGTTGAGCACCTTTTCATGCACCTGTTTGTTACTTCTATGTCTTTTTTAGAAAAATGTCTACTTAGGTCCTTTGCCCATTTTTAAATTGGTTTTTTGAATTTTTGCTATTGAGTTGCATGAGTACCTTGTATATTTTGGATATTAACCTCTTATTGGATTTGTGGTTGCAAAGATTTTCTTCCATTCCATAGGCTCCCTAAGTTCCCTAGGTTGTCTTTTTTTAATGGTTTTCTTTGTTGTACAAGAGTTTGACATAACCCCATTTGCTTATTTTTCCATTTGTTGTTTTTGTATTGATATCAAGTCCAAAAAAATCATTGCCAAGACCAACGTCCAGAAGCTTACCGTGCAATTTTTCTTCTAGGAGTTTTACAGTTTCAGGTCTTATGTTCAAGTCTTTAATCCATTTTATTTTGTTTTATTTTATTTTATTTATTTTTTGTCACACAAAGGAAATTTAATTTGCAGCAAATAAGGAGATCATGGGAAATAATTTACAAAGCCATGACTCCCCAAGCAAGAGTGAATGGGTTCCTTTTGTCTTTAATCCATTTTAAGTTGATTTTTGTATATGGTGTACAAGGATATAACTTCATTCTTTTGCATGTGGCTGTCCATTGACCTCTGTGTCTGGTTTTATGCTAACAATATACTATTTTAATTACTATAGTTTTGTAAATAGTTTGCAATTAGGAAACGTGCTACCTCCAGCTTTGTTCTTCTTTCTCAAGATTGCTTTACCTACTTGGGGTCTTTTGTGTTTCCACATATATTTCTTTTAGGATTGTTTTTTTCTATTTCTGTTAAAAATGCCATTGGGATTTTACAGAATTATATTGAATCTGTAGATTTTTTTGGGTTGTATGGGCATTTTATCAGTACAATTATTCCAATCCATGAACATGGAATAGCTTTCCATATATTTGTGTCTTCTTCAATTTCTTTCATCGTTGTTTTATAGTTTTCATTGTACAGATCTTTCACCTCCTTGGTTAAACTTATTTTTAAGTATTTTATTCTTTTTGATGCAACTATAAATGGTAGATGGGATTTTTTTCTTAATTTCTCTTTCAGATAATTTGTTAGTATCTAGAAATGCAACTGATTTTTGTATACAGATTTTGTATCTTGCAACTTTACTGAATTCGTTTATTCTAAGAATTTTTTTGGTGGAGTTTTAGGATTTTCTATATATAATATCATCATGTCATCTACAAACAGAGACAATTTTACTATTTCTTTCTGATTTGGATACTTTTTTTTCCTTTTTGTTTTCAAATTGCTCTGGCTAGGACTTCTTAGAATAAAAATGGCAAGAGCAGGCATCCATGTCTTATTCCTGATCTTAGAGGAAAAGCTTTCAGCTTTTCAGTGTTGTGTATGATGTTAGCTGTGGGCTTGTCCCATATGGCTTTTTTCATATTGAGGTAAATTCTCTTTATACCCAATTTATTGAGAGGTTTTTTTTTTTTTCCACAGGTGGATGTTGAATTTTGTCAAATACTTTTTCTATCCCTATTGAGATAGTTATATAATTTTTATCCTTTGTGGATATGTGATATATTGGTTGATTTGTGGAACCATCTTTGCATCCTTGGCATAAATCCCACTTAATTGTGGTACATGATCCTTTTAATCTACTGTGGAATTTGGTTTGCTAATATAAAGTTGAGAATTTTTGCATCTATGTTCATAAGGATATTGGCCTATAATTTGCTTTTCTTGTAGTGTCCTTGTCTGGTTTTGATATCAAGGTAATGCAGGATTCATAAAATGTGTTTGGAAATTTTCCTTCACTCCTCTTTTATCTTTTGAAAGCATTTGAGAAGGAGTTGTATTAATTCTTTGGATGTCTGACATAATTCACCAATGAATCCATCTACTCCTGGATTTTTGTTTGTTGGGAGGTTTTTGATTACTGATTATATCTTCCTAGTAAGTCTGTTCATATTTTCTATTTCTTCATGATTCAGGGTTACCTACCTAGTTTGATGTGTGTACTTTCTCATTCCTGTTATGTGTAAGAGTTGCTCAACTAGTTTTTCAATTTCTTTCAGAGGGAATTGTTCTGGGTATACCTGTACATTAAATGTGTCCTTGGGATGAGAGACATTCAGAAGACTCTTATGTTGTCATCTTGGCTGACTCCATCTGAAAGCCTTAAAAATTTAATTGGCCATAATCTGATTTATTCTTACTACTTAGCTGAATGTTCTCAGTTTGAGTGAGTTTGAAAATTGGGATAAAAATTTCCCTCCTTTTTGGCTTCAGTGAAAAAGCAAATCCACTATTTATTCGCCAAAGATCCAAAATACAATAAACATTTAATTTAAGAGATTGATAGAGTCTATTTCTAAAGCCAATTTTAGTTTGGTTTATTGGGAATTCCTGCCAAGCTGAAGAGGAATTATAGGTTTACCTCCTATTTAAAAGAAACCTGTGGTAGGTCTTCCGAATTATAAGGTTTGCAATGGGATTTCCTGAGTTAGATTTGATGTTTACATGGGGATTTTATTCAGATATTTTCATTATTTCTGAGATAATACAGACTGATTTCAGCTCTAATTTCAAGTATTTGGGCTGCTTGTCAAATCACTTTATCAGCTACTTTTAATGATTTTTTTTTTAATTTTTTTTTTTTAAGATTTTATTTATTTGCGAGAGAGACAATGAGAGACAGAGAGCATGAGAGGGAGGAGGGTCAGAGGGAGAAGCAGACTCCCTGCTGAGCAGGGAGCCCGACGTGGGACTCGATCCCGGGACTCCAGGATCATGACCTGAGCCGAAGGCAGTCGCCTAACCAACTGAGCCACCCAGGCGCCCTAATGATTTCTTTTTTAATTGAGATTTCGTTATAATATATAATATTCACTCCCAATAGGTGTGTGATTCATGCTTTTAAGTACTCACAAAGCTGTGCAATCACCACTAAATAATTCTAAAACATTTTCATCATCCAGAAAAGTAACCTGCACCCATTTTCAGTCACTACTCATTTGCCTCTATCCTCAGTCCCAAGAAACCTCTAATCTACTCTCTATTTCTATGGGTTTGTCTATACAGCATGTTTCATATAAATGGGATAGCATAATGTGTGGCCTGTTGTTTCTAGCTTCTTTTAGCTTAGCTGCATGTTTTCAAGGTTCATCATGTTGTAATTTGTAATAGTACCTCATTCAATTGTCTGTCCGAATACTATTCTATCTAAAGCCCATTTTGCTTATCCATTTATCAGTTAGTGAGCATTTTGGCTATTTCCACTTCTGAGATATTATGAATATCACAAAAAACAAACATTTGTGTATCAGTTTTTGTCCAGACATACATTATCAATTCTCTTGGGTATATACTTAGGAGTGAAAATACTGGGCCATATTTTAAAACCATGTTTAGCTTTCCAAAGGATCTCCAAACTGTCCTCCATAGGGGCTGCACCCTTTTTCAGTCCCACATACAATGTTTGATGGTTCCAATTTATCCACATCCTCACTAACACTTATTATTCACTTTTTTTATTATAATCATCCTAGTGAACATGAAGTAACATCTTGTTGTAGCTTTTCCCCAGTGGGTAATGATGTTGAACAACTTTTCATGTGCTTATTGGTCATTTGTCTATCTTCTTTGGAAATATGTCTATTCAAATCTTTTGCCTACTTTTTAATTAGGTTATTTGTCTTTCTGTGTCAGGTTCTTTACATATTAGCCCCTTATTAGACACATGATTTAAAAATATTTTCTCCTCTGAATTTTTTTTATGAGCAGATTTATTGTTAAGTTTACTTTCAAGTTTAATGGTGCCTCTCAGTTTTTCAATATTACTTGGCAAGATTAATCACTTTTTATTAGGTTTTAAAATATCCATAACAATGTTATCATTCTAAATGCCTCCCACTATAGCTATCTATGTGTACATACAAACATTTTTCCGTTATTAAGCCACAAGATCTAGGAATAGTCAGTGGACAAAACTTGCACTGGACGATTTAGAAACTGGCACCTTGGTCACATTTATTCAAGAGCCTTTTATTGGTCAGAATTTCATTAATCTTTATATGAAGTTAATTATAAGATCATCTCAGGAGATAGTTGAATGTTAATGATCAGTTAGAAAAACTAGAAATTGTTTAAAAAATATTCAAAATAGGTATTGGGAAAGATGGCGGAGGAGTAGGGGACCCTATTTCAACTGGTCCCCGGAATTGAGCTGGATACCTACCAGACCACTCTGAGCACCCATGAAACCAGCCTGAGATGTAAGAAGATCTGGATCTCTACAAACAGAATACCGCAGGCGGTTGGTTTTGAGGTACGAAGCGGAGAGCCCTGATTCTGCGGGTAGATATCGGAGGATAAACAGCAGCGGGAGGGTGCCTGGACGTGGGGATCCTACACCGCCGGTGAGTGACAGCCTCGCGCACTGCGGACGGGCACAGACTCGCAGACCGGTAGCATTGGGAAAGGACTTTAGGGCAGCCCCCGGGTGGAGGACCAGACCGGCGGGGTCGCGTGCACGCGAACTGCAGCCACCTGGACAGAAACCCGGAGCAACGGTCGCGTGCACGTGAACTGCAGCCTCCGAGATGGAAACCCGGTGCACCGGGGTCCCGCCGGTGAACTGCAACCTCCGGGGTGGAAACCCCGAGCGTCGGAGTCGCACGCACGCGAACTGCAGTCCCCGGGACAGGACCCCAAGCGGCTGAGTTGCGTGTGCGCGAACTGGGAGCGGCTGGTGGTTTTAAAAGCACAAAGGGCAGAGATGTGCCCCGACCTGGAGGCAGGACTGGGAGTGCTGCGGAGGGGCGCACAACCCAGGACGCTGCAGTTTATAGCAGCACGGACAGAAACGGAGACGGTGTGGCCTGGAGAGCTCACTGAAGAACAGACTGAGGTCTCTCTGCTCTGAGGCAGAGGGTTGGAAATGGTCTCTTCTGCTCTGACTCGCGGAAGAGACGCGGAAAGCCGCCAAGAAAAGGCGCCAGAGAACAAAAGCCCCAAAGACTGATTCCCACTGAGCCCATCCCCCGCCACAGGGGCGCAGGGCAACTCCGCCCAAACAGGGTTGCCTGAGTAACAGCGCAGCAGGCCCCTCCCACAGAAGACCGGCTGGGAAAACAAGAGGCCAGCAACCCTAAGGTCCCAAGAAAACAGGTGCATCTTGCTTGGGTTCTGGTCAATAATTTGGACTCTATACATTCCCTCAAACACCCATCAACAGAATGACTAGGAGGAGGAGCCCCCAAAACAGAAAAGACTCAGAGATTATGACTTATGCTGCAGATTTACAAATGGATGCAGATATAACCAAGATGTCGGAGATGGAATTCAGGCTAGCAATTGTGAAGACAATGGCTAGAATGGAGAAATCAATTAACGGCAACATAGAGGCTCTAAGGGCAGAAATAAAAGGGGAATTGGCAGAACTTAAAAATACTATCAATGAGATCCAATCCAATCTAGATAATCTAACTGCTAGGGTAACTGAGATAGAAGAGAGGATAAGCAATCTGGAAGACAGTATAACAGATAAAAAGGGAAAAGAGGAGGCCAGGGAAAAACAACTCAGAATCCATGAAAATAGAATCAGAGAAATAAGTGACACCATGAGGCGTTCCAATGTCAGAATCATTGGAATCCCGGAGGGAGTGGAGAGAGAGAGAGGGCTAGAAGATGTATTTGAGCAAATCGTAGCTGAGAACTTCCCTAATCTGGGGAATGAAACAAACATTCGAGTCCTAGAGGCAGAGAGGACCCCTCCTAAGATCAAGGAAAACAGGCCAACACCCTCGCATGTAATAGTAAAACTCGCAAATCTTAGAACCAAGGAAACCATCTTAAGGGCAGCTACGGGGAAGAGATTCCTTATGTACAGAGGGAGGAACATCAGAATAACGTCATACCTATCCACAGAGACCTGGCAAGCCAGAAAGGCCTGGCAAGACATATTCAGGGTACTAAATGAGAAGAACATGCAGCCAAGAATACTTTATCCGGCAAGGCTTTCATTTAGAATGGATGGAGAAATGCAGAGCTTCCACGACCAGCAGAAGTTGAAAGAATATGTGACCACTAAGCCGGCCCTGCAAGAAATATTAAGGGGGGTTCTATAAAAGGAGAAAGACCCCAAGAGTGATCTACAACAGAAATTTACAGGGACAATCTATAAAAACAACGTCTTCACAGGCAACATGATGACAATTAATTCATATCTTTCAATAATCACTCTCAACGTGAACGGCCTAAACGCTCCCATAAAACGGCACAGGGTTGCAGATTGGATAAAAAGACAGGACCCATCCATATGCTGTCTACAAGAGACTCATTTTGAACCTAAAGATACATCCAGACTGAAAGTGAAGGGATGGAGATCTATCTTCCATGCCAGCGGACCTCAAAAGAAAGCTGGGGTAGCAATTCTTATATCAGACAAATTAGATTTTAAACTAAAGTCTGTAATAAGAGACACAGAAGGACACTATATCATTCTTAAAGGGTCTATCCAACAAGAAGATCTAACAATTGTAAATATCTATGCCCCCAACATGGGAGCAGCCATCTACATAAGCCAACTGTTAACCAAAATAAAGAGTCATATTGATAACAATACATTCATTGTAGGAGACCTCAATACTCCACTCTCAGCAATGGACAGATCATCTAAGCAGAAAATCAACAAGGAAACAAGAGCTTTGAATGATACATTGGACCAGATGGGCCTCATAGATATTTACAGAACATTCCACCCTAAAACAATAGAATACTCATTCTTCTTGAGCGCACATGGAACTTTCTCCAGAATAGACCATATACTGGGTCACAAATCAGGTCTCAACCAATACCAAATGATGGAGATTATTCCCTGCATATTCTCAGACCACAATGCTCTAAAACTGGAACTCAATCACAAGAAAAAATTTGGCAGAAATTCAAACACTTGGAAGCTAAAGACCACTCTGCTCAAGAATGTTTGGGTCAACCAAGAAATCAAAGAAGAACTTAAACAATTCATGGAAATCAATGAGAACGAAAACACATTGGTCCAAAACCTATGGGATACTGCAAACGCGGTCCTAAGGGGGAAATACATAGCCATCCAAGCCTCACTCAAAAAAATAGGAAAATCCCGAATTCACCAACTAACTCTACACCTTAAGGAACTAGAGAAAATGCAACAAATGATGCCTAAGCCATGCATTAGAAGAGAAATAATTAAAATTAGAGCAGAGATCAATGAATTAGAAACCAGAAACACAGCAGATCAGATCAATGAAACTAGAAGTTGGTTCTTTGAAAGAATTAATATGATTGATAAACCACTGGCCAGACTTATCCAAAAGAAGAGAGAAAGGACCCAAATTAATAAAATTATGAATGAAAGGGGAGAGATCACGACCAACACCAAGGAAATAGAAACAATTATTAGAAATTATTATCAACAACTATATGCCAATAAACTGAGCAATCTGGATGAAATGGAGGCCTTCCTGGAAACCTATAAGCTGCCAAGACTGAAACAGGAAGAAATTGACAACCTGAATAGGCCAATAACCAGTAACGAGATTGAAGCAGTGATCAAAAACCTCCCAAAAAACAAGAGTCCAGGGCCTGATGGATTCCCTGGGGAATTCTACCAAACATTCAAAGAAGAAATAATAGCTATTCTACTGAAGCTGTTTCAAAAAATAGAAACAGCAGGAAAGCTTCCAGACTCATTCTATGAGGCCAGCATTACCTTAATCCCCAAACCAGGCAAAGACCCCATCAAAAAGGAGAATTTCAGACCGATATCCCTGATGAATATGGATTCCAAAATCCTCAACAAAATCCTAGCTAATAGGATCCAACAATACATTAAAAGGATCATCCACCACGACCAAGTGGGATTTATCCCCGGGATGCAAGGGTGGTTCAACATTCACAAATCAATCAGTGTGATAGAACACATTAATAAGAGGAGGGAGAAGAACTATATGGTCCTCTCAATTGATGCAGAAAAAGCATTTGACAAAATACAACATCCTTTCCTGATTAAAACTCTCCAGAGTATAGGGATAGAGGGAACATTCCTCAAGCTCATAAAATCCATCTATGAAAAACCCACAGCAAATATCATCCTCAATGGGGAAAAGCTGAGAACCTTTCCCTTAAGATCAGGAACACGTCAAGGGTGCCCACTCTCACCACTGTTGTTCAACATAGTACTAGAAGTCCTAGCAACAGCAATCAGACAACAAAAAGAAATAAAAGGTATTCAAATTGGCAAAGAAGAAGTCAAACTCTCTCTTTTCGCAGACGACATATACTTTATGTGGAAAACCCAAAAGACTCCACCCCCAAATTACTAGAACTCATCCAGCAATTCAGTAATGTGGCAGGATACAAAATCAATCCACAGAAATCAGTTGCTTTCTTATACAACTAACAACGCAACTGTTGAAAGAGAAATTAAAGAAACGATTCCATTTACAATAGCACCAAAAACCATAAGATACCTCGGACTAAACCTAACCAAAGAGGTAAAGGATCTATACTCTAGGAACTACAAAACACTCATGAAAGAAATTGAAGAAGACACAAAAAGATGGAAAAATATTCCATGCTCATAGATCGGAAGAATAAACATTGTTAAAATGTCTATGCTACCCAGAGCAATCTATACCTTCAATGCCATCCCGATCAAAATTCCAATGACATTTTTCAAAGTGCTGGAACAAACAATCCTAAAATTTGTATGGAATCAGAAAAGACCCCGAATCGCCAAGGAGATGTTGAAAAAGAAAAACAAAGCTGGGGGCATCACATTGCCTGATTTCAAGCTATATTACAAAGCAGTGATCACCAAGACAGCATGGTACTGGCACAAAAACAGACATACAGACCAATGGAACAGAATAGAGAACCCAGATATGGACCCTCAACTCTATGGTCAAATAATCTTTGACAAAGCAGGAAAAAACATGCAATGGAAAAAACACAGTCTCTTCAATAAATGGTGCTGGGAAAATTGGACAGCCACATGCAGAAGAATGAAACTCGACCATTCTCTAACACCATTCACAAAGATAAACTCAAAGTGGATGAAAGACCTCAATGTGAGACAGGAATCCATCAAAATCCTAGAGGAGAACATAGGCAGTAACCTCTTTGACATTGGCCACAGCAACTTCTTTCAAGATACATCTCCAAAAGCTAGTGAAACAAAAGCAAAAATGAACTTTTGGGATTTCATCAAGATAAAAAGCTTCTGCACAGCAAAGGGAACAGTCAACAAAACAAAGAGGCAACCCACAGAATGGGAGAAGATATTTGCAAATGACACTACAGATAAAGGGCTGGTATCCAAAATCTATAAAGAACTTCTCAAACTCGACACCCAAAAAACAAATAATCAAGTCAAAAAGTGGGCAGAAGAGATGAACAGACACTTCTCCGAAGAAGACATACAAATGGCTAACAGACACATGAAAAAATGTTCATCATCATTAGCCATCAGGGAAATCCAAATCAAAACCACACTGAGATACCACCTTACACCAGTTAGAATGGCAAAAATGGATAGGGAAAGAAACAACAAATGTTGGAGAGGTTGTGGAGAAAGGGGAACCCTCTTACACTGTTGGTGGGAATGCAAGTTGGTACAGCCGCTTTGGAAAACAGTGTGGAGGTTCCTCAAAAATTTAAAAATAGAGCTACCCTGTGACCCAGCAATTGCACTACTGGGTATTTACCCCAAAGACACAGATGTAGTGAAAAGAAGGGCCATATGCACCCCAATGTTCATAGCAGCAATGTCCGCAATAGCCAAACTGTGGAAAGAGCCGAGATGCCCTTCAACAGACAAATGGATAAAGAAGATGTGGTCCATATATACAATGGAATATTACTCAGCCATCAGAAAAGATGAATACCCAACTTTTACATCAACATGGATGGGACTGGAGGAGATTATGCTAAGTGAAATAAGTCAAGCAGAGAAAGTCAATTATCATATGGTTTCACTTATTTGTGGAACATAAGGAATAACATGGAGGACATTAAGAGAAGGAAGGGAAAAATGGGCGGGAGGAATTGGAGGGAGAGATGAACCATGAGACTATGGACCTGAGAAACAAACAGGGTTTTAGAGGGGAGGGGAGAGGGGGGATTAGTTAGCCCGGTGATGGGTATTAAGGAGGGCACGTACTGCATGGAGCACTGGGTGTTATACGAAAACAATGGATCGTGTATCACTACATCAAAAACTAATGATGTATTGGGGCGCCTGGGTGGCTCAGTTGGTTAAGCGACTGCCTTCGGCTCAGGTCATGATCCTGGAGTCCCGGGATCGAGTCCCGCATCGGGCTCCCTGCTCAGCAGGGAGTCTGCTTCTCCCTCTGACCCTCCTCCCTCTCATGTGCTCTCTCTCTCTCTCTCTCACTCTCTCAAATAAATGAATAAATAAAATCTTTAAAAAAAAAAAAAACTAATGATGTATTGTATGGTGACTAACATAACATGATAAAATTAAAAAAAAAATATTCAAAATAAGTGTGAAGATTTTAGCCAAGTATCCAAATATCCACATCAACATTAAATAATTATCTTTTTCAGAAATGTTCTAAATGGATTATTAATTGGCTTTGTTACACCCATATCATCATTCCTTTCTCTTAAAAAAATTTTTTTTGATGTACTATAATGTACACTGGATAATCTAAAAGGTAATGCTACACAGATAAAGACTGTCAAGTCCAGAGGGTAAGAAAACACAAAATTACCAAAGTGATTTTGTAATCACTTTTCATTATCTTTATGCACTTTGAAAGTTAGTTAAAAATAATACCTCAGGTATATTGCTTAATTAAATGTCCATCATATTGCTTGAACATCTGGAATAAGAAGTGAGGTTAAGAGTCTATGTATTACAATTATGAACTTGGACTTCATATGGTTGCTTCTACTGGCCTACTTTCATCTACTGGTACTTGACCATGAGCATATAAAAATGACTTCTATTAGAGAATTGAATCAGTGCCCAAATTAGAATAACTCAAATAATGTGGTGAGCAAGAGTAGGATGGAGAAAACTTATAAGAAGAGTTTGGTTGTAAGAGGCTTGTTTGGAACTATTTCTGCAATTGTAATCATTGTCATATAACACAAGCTCCTGTTTCATAATGTAGACCCTACTTTGGAAAACACTTTCAATGTTAAATCAACCAACTGATCCTCCTTGATGTGAAAAAATAGAAGAAAGATTCCTACTGAAATGTTCTATTGTAATATGCAATAAAATATTCAAATACTCATTAATGTTTGATCTGCTGATTATCTTCTAGCCTATCAAATCTCATTCTTCTCCACAAAACCCATTGCTTTGATCCCAAATAATTAAAATTTCAAGATTCTCTCTTTTTTTATTTTTTTTTCCAAGTTAAGACAGTACATCTTTGAAATCTACATAAGTAAAAGACAAGCTGTTACAGAGTGAATATCCTTCGGTTAGCACAGAGACGTGCAAGTATTTTGTAAAAGCCAATTAAGAGGAGAAGATAAAGTAGGAAGATACTTTTTAAATTATGTCATTGAATTGAAATAGAATAGAAATGAGGCCTAGATGTTTGGATAGCACAATTTATTTCAGTATATTTTAAATCCATCATTTCTTTCCATATTTCCTTCTTCTCACTGTCCCCCTCTACTACATGATTTTAATTATTTTTATGTATCTATGTGTGTACATATATGTGTGCATTGCCTCAATAGAAGCAATAGCTACAGCTCACATCCTGAGTCTAGGATTACAGTAAATATTCATACTGTTACTTATCATGAAACATCAGGTTTCTCAGGTTTTGCAGCTTAAAGCTAAAAGGTCCTCTTCAACTTACTGTAGTGTGGGATTTTGGAAAGCAGATCTCAATGCTATCAGTTTGGTAAGTTAAATAAAGATTGTTACAAGTTTTTTGACCTTGCAGAGGATAGTTCATCCCTCTGGTACTTTATTACTTCATATATAATATTAGAAAATATAAAGGAATCCAGACAAGATAAAGAACTCATCTCTTCTTAATCTAAAATCTATCAAGAAATGATTGTTTTTACTTTTAATGTTGCTAAGCAGGAAAGTCTGTCACTTAATAAGCATTTTTTGGCTGGCATGAGGCCAAGGTAATTTTGAAAATCAGCAGAGTAAGGTCACAGAAAATTAGAGTTTCACTGAAATTCAAGCCACTTGCTTTGAATGATAGATTATAAAGTACACAAATAGGAACCAATATAACAAGTTTATATACTGGTGAACCCTAAGTTTTGAATTACTTTAGGAAAAAAAATCCTAAATCCCATAGCAATAATTAATTTCACTGACATCAGTGACACAAAAATGGTTTATTTAATTCAGTTTTTTTAATTGCCTATAAATGCAAAAGTTTTGTTTCCATGACTCCAGAAAGTCTGACTGAATGTCTTGCATGGATAAATTTTCCTTTGCTTTCTTTATATAGATCTACCATACTTACAGGGAAAATAATTTTTCCATCTGATTCTGTGGTAAATACAGTCAATAAGGATTCTCATTTCAATACTGATAAAACTAAAACACATTTGAAAAAATACTTATACTCTTTCAACAATAAGAATTAGAAAAAATATGAATAAAATAATACTTTGGCATAATTTTGTTATTAAGATGATCTCTACAGAAATAAATGAGAATACTTATTCCCTAGACTGCTAAAATGCTGATAACAGAGTATAAGAAAACATCTTACCTTTATAATGTATTTCTCCTGTTTTTTTACACATCTGGAAACCTGCCAAAAGAGAGGTTACACTATATACTGCATTCTCCAAGTATTAGTGCAAGTTAACTTTATGTAATGATAAGTCATTTTGTAAATCAAAAATAAAAGAAATTTTAAAATATAAGATAGCAGGCATCATGTTAATGATGAATTATTAAAAGCTTTTCCCATAAGACAATAATGCCTGCTATAAGCACTATTTTTTAACACCTTACTGGAGATCTAGTGATTACTAGAAAAGAAAATAAAAGCATAGAAAAGGAGAAAAAAATTATCATTATTTACAGATGATATTCTTTTGTAAGTAAGAAATCTAAAAATTCAAAAATCTAAGTATTGGAATTGATAAATAAATGTAGTAAGGTTGCTGGACATAAAGTTAACTGTGTTGAAATGCAGTGGTAACATTTTTTTTTAATTTTAAAAAGGATACTATTTATAATAACATAAAAAATACTTAGGAACACCTAACAAAAGATATTCAAGACTTTTAACAGAAAATTATACAATATTATAGACAAACAAAACAAAACAAAATTAAAAAAAAAACCTAGAGAAATGTAAAGAAATGCCATGTTTATGGATTGGATGAGACAATGTATAAAAATGTCAATTTCCCACCAATTGATGTGTGAATCAAAAATGTAATGTCAATCAGAAACCCCAAATTCCCTAAATTAGTTTTAGTAGGGGGGGTGATTAAAATCTGATACTAAATTTATATGGAAACACAAACAGCAAAGAATTATGAGACCATTTTGAAGACAAATAAATTTGGAAGATTTGCATTAATGCCTATCAATACTTATTACAAAGCTATAATAATAGTATTATATTGGTACAAGAATGGATAAATTGACAAAAAATAGAGTCCAGACCATGCAAATATGGTCACCTAGTTTATTGCAAAGGTGATACTGCAGTGTAGTGGGGGAAAGGTGATTTTTCTCAGTAAATAGTACTGGAACAGTTTAATACCTCATGCCATATACAAATGTTCACATATGATAGATAAATTAAAGACATAAATATAAAAATAAAACTTTTTGAAGAACACAGAGGAGAATTTATTGATGAATTGAGATAGGCTTTCATAAAGAGAACACACAAAAATTGGTAGGCAAAAAAATAGATGAATTGGACAAATTAAAATTAAGGCCATTTGTTCATTAAAAGATAGTTTTAAGAGAATGAGAAGGGAAGACATAGCATCAGATAAATATTTGCAATACATGCATATGTGTCAAAGTTTTATGTTTAGAATATATAAAATAAAACAATGGTAAAATGACAGACAAACCAATAGGAAAATGAGCAAAGACCTGAAAAGCATTTTACAAAAGAAGATAGCCAAATGGAAAGATGCTAAACATTTAGGTCATAAAAGAAATACAGATCAAAGCCAAAATGCAATACCACTACATAGCCAGGTTATGAACAACTGGAAATCTTGTGCCTGCTGGTTTGAAGTTTAAGTTTGTAGAAACACTTTGGAAACTATTTGATACCCTATAATCCAGGAATTCCATACCTAGGTATTTATCCAACAGAAATGCATATTATGTTTATTTTTAAATATACATGAATACTTATAGCAGCACACTTTATTGGAATGTCCATTAACATTATTGTCTTTTCATGTAGTGGAATACTATACAGCCATTAAAATGACAAATCTCAATGACAACAACATAGATGGTTCTCATAAACAAAGTGTGGAGCAAAAGAAGCTAAGTATAAGAGAGTATATTATTTCATTTATAGAACATTAAAAATGAAGATACCTTATCTTTGTTGGAAGTCAAGGTAGCTGTTAATCTTGTACAATAGTGTCACTAGAAGGGGGAATAAAGGGAGCTTCTCAGGTGCTTGTAATTTTGGGTGTCTTAATGTGGGGCACCTGGGTAACTCAGTCAGTTAGGCATCTGACTCTTGATCTCAGCTCAGGTCTTGATCTCAGGGTTGTGAGTTCAAGCCCCGTGTTGAACTTCCACCTAGTGTGGAGCCTACTTAAAGAAAAAAAAAATATATATATGTGTTCAGTTTATGAAAAATTAATTGCATTTCATATTTCTCATTTTTTACCTTTCTCTATTAGACTTCAGTGGAAGTATAGAACAGAAAGTGATCTGGCTGCATTAAAAAGATTTAGCCAAAATGTCACCACAATGCATGGTTTTATCTATTTCATTTTTTAATTTTTTAAATTATTTATTTAAAATAAATTACTGATAG
The DNA here is from genome assembly GCF_004348235.1 of Phoca vitulina. Classification (NCBI taxonomy): domain Eukaryota; kingdom Metazoa; phylum Chordata; class Mammalia; order Carnivora; family Phocidae; genus Phoca; species Phoca vitulina. The sequence goes on from NW_022589711.1 coordinate 52,424,456, forward strand.
TGTATTTCTAGAAAGATATAAAATGACACTTTGCAGTTTTCATTGCAATATTGTCAGGACATTCTCCATAAAGAGATCCATATTTCTATCATATTTACATAGAAAAAAAAAGATATGGTGGTATCCCTGTAGCCTTAACTGTGTTTGATTTTATCACATTTTTTCTGTTATTAAAAGACAGCTATTATTATTTCAAATATTTTATTTCATTTCACTTTAAATACGAACTGACTGTTTGTTTTTCATTTATAAGAATTATCTATTCATATTCTTTAACCAGAAATAGGCTGGGAATTTAGCTCTGTGTCTAAATTTCAGTCTGCAAAAATATCCCTGCCCTCATCTTCAAACAGAAGGCATATACTGTGTCGCACAGTTACCAGATAGTCATCAACTGGGAAAGCAATCTAATACAGATTCTGTGCTGTGTAATTATTAGTCCCAACCTGCTGCATCAGAGTTCATTACAGAAAACATTAGGGGGCTGCATGTCTCTCACTGATTGTATGAGCAACGTCTATGAACTTTAATGGAATCTACATGCACACAGTCAGGAGATTTCAATAGGCAAACTTAAAAATAACCATTTTCTAACTGCAGTGATACACTGCAGATTTTCTAGTTATATGGAACTCTTGGGGACTGGATTCATTTAGCCTTTGACTTCATTTAGCACAGAATACACACAGGAAAACTTTGTGGCATTTTAAGTGTGTTTGCTATCATGTATTAATGCTTACACAAACACAGTTATGCTTGCATGCTCATTTTTTTAGGCCATAGTATTTTTCAGTTCTCATCACCAGACTCTGGCTTTATGTGGTTGCTTGGATAGGGGAAAAACTGACTTCATACTTGAAGTTAGTCTCAATTTTGCCTGAGACTTTTTTTTTTTTTAAATCAGAAGTTTTTATAAAAACTTTTAACTAGAATTTTTACATTAAAAAAAAAGTATAGCCCTCTTTTCTTAGTTATATGTTTTTCTGCACACCCAAGGCTGGATCTCTGGAGTTATCTAAGGAGCTGACTCATAAGATCTGGGCCTCTAATGCCATTAAGCTTATTAGTGGCGAGTTGTCTTTCTAGTTTTCAGTCTGATAGTATTCACAAAAATCATGATTGCTATGTCGTCCCCTTATTCTCCAGCAGTTCACTCTTGCAAAGTAAAAAACAGGGGCCTTCCCATACCTCAATATCATAAGAGCCATCTACAAAAAGCCCACAGTGAATATCATTCTCAATGGGGAAAACAGAGCTTTTCCCTTAAGGTCAGGAATATGACAGGGATGCCCACTGTCATCACTTTTGTTCAACATAGTACTAGAAGTCCTAGCCTCAGCAATCAGGTAACAAAAAGAAATAAAAGGCATTCAAATTGGTAAAGAAGAAGTCAAACTCTCTCTCTTCACAGATGACATGATACTTTATGTGGAAAACCCAAAAGTCTCCACCCCCAAATTACTAGAACTCATACAGCAATTCAGCAACGTGGCAGGATACAAAATCAATGCACAGAAATTGGTTGTATTTCTCTATACATTCACAATGTGACTGAAGAAAGAGAAATTAAGAAATTGATTCCATTTACAATAGTACCAAAAACCGTAAGATACCTTGGAATAAACCTAACCTAAAGGTTTTATACTCTAGAAACTACAGAACACTTATGAAAGAAACTGAGGAAGACACAAAGAGATGGAAAAACATTCCATGCTCATGGACTGGAAGAATAAACATTGTGAAAATGTCTATGCTGCCCAGAGCACTCTACATTTTCAAAGCAATCCCTATCAAAATACCACTGACATTTTTCACAGAGCTGGAACAAACAATCCTAAAATTTGTATGAAACCAGAAAAGACCCCTAATTGCCAGGGGATTGTTGAAAAAGAAAACCAAACCTGGGGGCATCACAATGCCTGACTTCAAGCTATATTACAAAGCTGTGATCATCAAGACAGCATGGTATTGGCACAAAAACAGACACATAGATCAGTGGAACAGAATAGAGACCCCAGAAATGGACTCTCAACTCTTTGGTCAACTAATCTTCGACAAATCAAGAAAGAATATCCAATGGAAAAAAGACTGTCTCTTCAATAAATGGTGCTGGGAAAATTGGACAGCCACATGCAGAAGAATGAAACTGGACCATTCTCTTACACCATACACAAAGATAAACTCAAAATGTATGAAAGACCTCAATATGACACGGAATCCATCAAAATCCTAGAGGAGAACATAGGCAATAACCTCTTCAACATTGGCCACAGTGACCTCTTTCAAGACACATCTATAGAGGCAAGGGAAACAAAAGCAAAAATTAGCTTTGGGACTTCATCAAAATAAAAAGCTTCTGCACAGCAAAGGTAACAGTCAACAAAGCTAAGAGGCAAACCATGGAATGGAGAAGATATTTGCAAATGACATTATAGATAAAGGGCTGGTATCCAAGACCTATAAAGATCTTATCAAACTTGGGGCGCCTGGGTGGCTCAGTCGTTAAGCATCTGCCTTCGGCTCAGGTCATGATCCCAGGGTCCTGGGATCGAGCCCCTCATCAGGCTCCTGCTCCCCGGGAAGCCTTCTTCTCCCTCCCCCACTCCCCCTGCTAGTGTTCCTTCTCTCACTGAGTCTCTCTCTCTCTGTCAAATAAATAAATAAAATCTTAAAAAAAAAAAAAAGAACTTATGAAACTCAACACCCAAAAAACAAATAATCCAGTCAAGAAATGGGCAGAAGACATGAACAGACATTTCTCCAAAGAAGACATACACATGGCTAACAGACACATGAAAAAATGTTCAACATCACCAGCCATCAGGGAAATACAAATCAAAACCACAATGAGATACCACCTTACACGACTTAGAATGGCAAAAATTAACAAGACAGGAAATAACAAGTATTATTATAAGAAATTTTATTACAAATTTTAAAACAAATATTATTATAAGAAATAACAAGTATTGACAAGGATGTGGAGAAAGGAGAACCCTCTTATACTGTTGGTGGGAATGTAAGCTGGTACAGCCACTCTGGAAAACAGTATGGAGGTTCCTCAAAACATTAAAAATAGAGCTACCCTATGACCCAGCAATTGCACTACCAGGTATTTATTCCAAAGATACAGATGTGAAAAGAAGGGGCACATGCTCCCCAATGTTCATAGCAGCAATGTCCACCATAGCCAAACTGTGGAAGGAGCCAAGATGCCCTTCAACAGATGAATGGATAAAGAAGATGTGGTTCATACATATAATGGAATATTACTCAGCCATCAGAAAGGATGAATACCCACATTTTGCATTGGCATGGATGGAACTGGAGGGGATTATGCTAAGTGAAATAAGTCAAGCAGAGAAAGACAATCATCATATGGTTTCACTCATATGTGGAACATAGGGAATAGCATGGAGGACCACAGGGGAAGGGAGGGAAAACTGAATGGGAAGAAACCAGAGAGGGAGACAAACCATGAGAGACTCTGGACTCCGGGAACCAAACTGAGGGTTACAGAAGGGAGGGGGTTGGGGGGATGGGATAATCGGGTTATGGGTATTAAGAAGGACACTGGGTGTGGTGATGAGCACTAGGTGTTATATGCAACTAATGAATCTTTAAGCACTACATCAAAACTAATGATGTACTGTATGCTGGCTAATTGAACATAATAATATTAATTAATTAATTAATTAATTTTAAAAAACAGTGGACTTTCATCATTTACACAAAAAGAAGATGGTCTCTATATGACTTTATCCAGAGTTTTAAGAAGCACAAGTCAATCTTTTAGAGTGATAAAACTAATAGTGTTGTATGTTTAAATTTTTGGTATGAATTCATAAATATACTTTGTAAGCATGCTAATATTAAAAGTGCACCCACATTAAGCAATTGCTACAGACTTCCAGATCAGTGGTTCCCAAACATTTTAGTGTGCATCTGATCACCTGGAGGGTTTATTAAAACATGGATTGTTGATCCTCATCCCTAAAGTTTATGATTCATTAAGTCTACCTGAAACTTTGTACTTCTAACATGTTCCATGGTGATGGCAATGCCATTGGTCTTTAGATCTCACTTTGAGAACCACTGATGTAGATAAAAGCAGTATTCCAGATACAACTTTAGGACTTCTCCATTCTAGAAACCCTATTGGAAGGCAGATTTTTGAGTGCGATGCTATTTTAAGAATAGTCCTGTATCTATTTATTTACAAAATAAATCATTTAGTAAGTGTGATATTTTATTGGTAATAAATTTTGGCACATCCGAAGTGTACTGGAACATGGTGGTGGAGACTGGCTTCTGGAATGGCTCCCAGAGGAACAGACTCCAGTTCCCACTCTTCTGCTAACGCTTGCCACTGCCTTCCTCCCAATATCTACCTTTTCTAGCCCCACTCCTCACTTCAGTCACTCTCTGGCTCCTGCTCTTCTACCTCACATATTCTCCATATACAGAATGTTTTAAAGTTTTACCATGCCTGCCTCCATATTCCAGCACCTTCCCTGAAGTTTCTCCACCGGGTCAAAGCCAAACAGTATACAGATTGTTTTTGATACATCCCTGTGCTAGTGATCAAAGGACACCCCACCACCACCACCACCACACACAAACCATTATTTTCTCAAACAGCTTCTTTGTCCTTTGATGACTGGAAATCTCTGAGTAACTGTATTTCAGCAAAAGTGCTAGGGGTCATCTTGCCACAGTCTCTGTGAGTCTTTTAAATGCAATTTTCATGAATGAACTTGATAGTGCATTCTGGAGCTGACGCAGGACGCACACTGATCTTACCAAAGCAGCCCACCAGAAATACTGTTTTGTTCAGCACAGAGTGAAGGACATCCTCTTTTGCTTCCTGGGCAAGGCATGGGCTTAGGCTTCTCCAGGAAACTAGAGAGATGCTTATCCTCCCATTTTGAAGGATCTCAATTCAGCTTAAATAGCAAAGTAAGTATGCTATTCTGTTTTCTTCGACAACTTGTCTGAATTTTTGTACGTAAAGTGAATTCCAAACTACACTAAATATATTTGGGCTCACAGAAGGTTGCCTCTAGTTTTAATCTACTTTAATTATCGTGTATTGTTTCTTTTAAAGTCATGCAGTTTTATTTACATTTAATGGAATTTACCTTTAACTCAATTCAGGAAAGCTTCCAGTGAAAACCTGCTGTTTCCTTAACCTGGAATGGCCTTGTCTCTTCTACACCTCTCCCCATCCCCTCTCTGTCCATGGGATTTCTCATATTTTGAGGCACAACTGAGGATCCTACCCCAATTATTTTTTCATCCTCATATCCCATGTCCTCTAATGAAAGTTTTTATAGCACTTGGCCTTGTTTGAGTCATTTTTTATTCTCTATCAGTGCCTAATAAAGTAATTTGCCTATAGAGGTGATATATATTTTCTGTTATCAAAAACTAATGATGTAATGTATGGTGATTAACATAACATAATAAAATAAAATTAAAAAAATAAAATTTAAAAAATCATCAATTCATTAAGCAGTTACTGAGTATTAACTTTGTGTCGGGCCCTATGGAAGAGCCTGGCACTATAAAGAAAAATAATATATGGTTTCACTCTTAATGGAATTCACAATCTATGGGAAGATACAGACATGTAATCCAAAAAGTATAAAACGTTATATCAATTTCATAGTAGAGGAACCTCCAGAGTGCTTTGACAGCACTAAAAAGGCATAATTCTTTAATTCTCAGGAATTAGGGAAGACTATACATAGGAGGTGACAGAAAAACTGAGTCTTAGAATAGAAAAATCACCAGAGTAGTGTCTGGGTGGTTCAGTTGGTTAAGTGTCTGCCTTCAGCTGAGGGAGCCCCATGTCGGGCTCCCTGCTCAGCGGGGAATCTGCTTCTCCCTTTCCCTCTGCCCCTCCCCCCCAGTCATCCTCTTTCTCTTTCTCTCTCTCTCTCTCTCAAATAAATAAAATCTTAAAAAAAAAGAAAAAAGAAAAAGAAAAATCACCAGATAGAAGGGGAAAGGAACTTTCATCCAATTACTGGCACACAAAAATCACAAAGTTTCAAGTCCACATGATGTGCTGGGACTGAAGTAAGTAGTTTATTATTTATTTATTTATTTATTTATTTATTTATTTATTTATTTATATTTAAAATTATTTTTTAATTTTTTTAAAGATTTTATTTATTTATTTGAGAGAGAGACAGAGATAGCGAGAGAGAGCAAGAGCAGGGAGGAGAGGGAGAAGCAGGCACCTCTCTGAGCAGGGAGCCTGATGTGGGGCTCGATCCCAAGACCCTGGGATCATGACCTGAGCTGAAACCGAGTTGGACACTTAACCAAGTAAGCCACCCAGGCGCCCCTATAGTAAGTAGTTTATTTGCTGGAGAGTGTCATACATGGAGGGAGTTTCAGGATATGCAACAGTCATATACTTTTGCCTCTTATTCTTGCCTTTCTACATGTATAGTCCTCCCTCATGGATGTGCACATGATAAGAATTAATGAGTGGGAAACAATACCCTTACCTGTCAAGAAATGACTCATTAATCCCTCCTAAATCTCATGACTAAAAATAGAGAGAAATCAATCAGGCTAGTTGAGATTCAAGAAAATAGTCATATCTTCTAGAGGTATGACATCGTATCTCATTTTCATTTATACAATAGACACTTATTGAGGATCAACAATTTGCATGGTACTGGGCTGATTACTATTGAAGGTAACAACGTAATTCAATCAGTATAGCAGAGGGAAAGGCAGACACAAGTAGTGATAAACATATTCTCTTAGAATATGCAGAGTGTGGGAGTGCAGAGCAGAACCTGATGATTCATAGCAGGGGCAATAGGGGAGTGCTTCAAGAGAAAAGCAGTAACTTTAGTGAGTTTTACAAGCTGAGTAGTGTTTGAAATAGAGAAAGAGAATCTTAGTCAGAGAAACTGCAACAAAAATAGTCAGTGGATTGTAAACGTGTGTAAGTTCAATACTCCAGAAGGCCCATCTTGATTTGGGAGCTTCTTGCCTTGTCTTCCAGAGCTATACACACTAATAAAAACAGAGTAATATTTGCCTCTGACTAATTGTGATACATCTGGACACTAAGGAAATGAAGCACCTAAAAGAAGGATTAAATTCAATACAGGTTCATCCATAATGTCATTCAACCAAAACTTAGACATTAAATAAACAGCTTATTTATTTATTTAATTTGAGAGAGAGAGAGATAGGGGGGAGGGGCAGAGGGAGAGGGAGAAGCAGGTTCCCCGCTGAGCAGGGAGCCCAAGTCAAGCTCAATCCTGGACCCTGAGATCAGGACCTGAGTTGAAGGCAGATGCTTAACTGACTGAACCACCCAGGTGTCCCTAAACAGCTTATTTAAAAAGAAACAGTTGCTGTGAACTTTTTCAGAGCAGCATGTAAACTGTTCTCTGCTGCTGTCAATGAGACATAAATTATTTAAAATAAATTATGTAGATTTATCTTAATAAAAACAAATGAGGACATCATTTTAATGGAGTGTGAGCTTCTTCCATAACTGGCTGCATCAGCATCTTTACGGTTCCAGAGAAGCCATTCCTGGCTAAGCCTTGTTTAGGATGTTATTTATTTATGGTCAAACTTCCTCAGATTTGGAAGCACTGAGGCAATATGCTGACAGGTCACATCAACAGAATGCACTGAGTAAGCTGACCTTTGATATTCTTGGGAGTGAAAATATTTATGAGGCTAAGTTTTTCTCTGAGAGTATGAAGCCTAGAGAACTGTTCCTCAGGCCCTGTCACTCAGTAAAAAGAACAAGGACATGGAATTTGGAGTCAGAAGGTCTGAAATCAAATTGTAGTTCTCTCACTTGCCTGACTTTGACCAAGGTGCTCAATGTTTCTGAGGTTCCATGTCTCCCTTCCAATACAGGGATCACCAACACTGCATTGTCTACAGATTTGTTGTGAGGACAATGAGAAAAAAAATGAAAGTGTTTCATAGAATGTGTATACTTGCCAATTCATGTTATTACTTTACAGCTGAAAACTCAGGAAGTGGAAGTGTGCTGAAAGTAGGTTGGAATAAATCAGGGATTTTATTTTCTTCCTACGTGTTAAGATTACCTCCCCAGAGCTCTCAAGAGGTTTTGCTTGCTTATACTCACATCTCCTTTTTTTTCTCCTAAGATTTCTTCTAAAGAAAGGCCATTTAAAGTGACAGTTTCTCGCTCTTAAGACTTTTGCCATTTCCTCAAACTGCAAGGCTTCTCACATTACCCCATCTGGTATTTGATGTAAAATATACACCCCTGTGATGTGCTAATTGTCTCCAGAATGTGGCCTCACAATTGTAATTAGTTCTTTTTACACAGTTTCTTCCTGCCATGGATAGTATTTTTCTGACTAAATGATAATACGGGATTGTCTGTGTCAGAGCAACAGTTCATTGTTTCTAAGAACATAACATTTTAGAAGCCAGCAGAAGGTCTGTCTTCTGGTGGCAGCTCTCCTGTCACCCCATTGTTATACCCTTTGTGGAAGCAATGTACCCAGACACATGATGAGGGAGACTGCTCTGAAGTAGAAAGCAATTAAGATTCCAAACCATTCCTTTATTATACCTAAAAAAGAACACCACAAGCTGAATATAAATAAATTACCCAAATATAAATGCAGAGGTAATTAGAATTGCGAATTTAGCACATCTGAATATAAGATTTTTTAAATCTAGTAACCACATATAATATTTATATGTGATAGGTCTTTGTGTAACTCTTAAAATGCATTTTAAATTGATTATTTGTTACATGCATCACAAAAAGCAACCAGCGTGATAAGATCTTAGTCCTATTTCGGATGGGAAAGAAAGTGACCTGGGAGATACTTTTCCAGGGACAGTGAGAAACTCACCTCTAATGAGAGCAAAACAGGACCAAGGTAAGGCAAAAATGGCACTGAACACAAAATCGAAATATGTTAAAACACATGGTATTGAGATACAGACACATCTCAGGAGGAATAAGAAATTGTAAACTAAGATTGTGGCAGTGGAAATGGAGAGAATTAAATATATTAAAGAGAAATTGGGGAAGTGAAATTGACAAAATTGGGTAAATGTTTTGAAATGGAGGTAAAGAGTTAAAAGAGTAAATAGTAAAGGATAATTTCCAGGCTTTGAGTTTGGAGTACTAGGTGGTATCAATAATTCATATGACAACTATGGTGGAAATAGGTTTTTCGAGAAGGATAGGAGTATATTGATAATTTGAACATTCTGAAATGGATATGTCTTTGGGGATATTCAGGTAGAAATATCCAAAAGGCAGTTAAGGTATATACACGTAGAGCCTGGGGGAATCTCAAGGCTAAATTTATGGATTCAGAAGTCATTTATACATAGATCAAATCAAAGCTATATAATGGCAGAAGTGAGAAGACCATAGGAAATGGAAAATACATCTGAAGGAGACTAAGGGTAAGTAGACAAAGAAAATTTAGTGACAGAAGGAATGTTATTGAAGGCAGGAGTTTTAGGAGAGAAAAAATTGGTTGATAGTGTTGAATACTACCAATATAGACCAGGATTATAGAGAATTCACTGAATTTAGCACCTGAGATGTAACTGTTGACATCATGAAAGCTAATTGTTTCAATGGAGTAGTTTTGGTAGAAGCTACCAGTGGCCTGTGAAATAGCAGGAGAAAAATTAATAAAAATACACAGTGTAGGCATGGCTAGCAAGACAAAGAGAGAAAAATGATGATTATATGAGGAGGAGGATGAATTTTTTTGGCCGAGGAGGGAAAAATCTGGAGGATTAGTATAGCCAAAGGAAAACAAACCAACAGAGAAAGGGCTTGGGGGTAATGGAAAGGAATGAGATAATGGTGGAACAAGAACCCCACAATATTAAGACAGGTTGGCATTCAGGAATTGGCATTTAAAGTTCACCCTATTAATATAAAGAGAAGCACTGCTTCCCTGGAGAATACAGTGAAGGAGATAAAGTTGGGTCAGTGTCGATAAGTTTAGGGAAGCTGGATGGGAAACCAAGGCAGTCCAAATATATTTACTCATATTCAGACACAGTAACATGAAAAAGATTTTGTTTATGCATACCCGTACATGTGCACACAATTGGCTTTTGGAGTAAAATTTGTGCAAACCATGGTTGAGCGCATAAAAAAAAGAATGACCTTATTTACCATTTCCGTGAAAGTTATCCATGAACTCTCTCCAAAGTACTTTCCTGCCCCTGCATCTATGATTCTGGACCTGAATTAAGCAAGTCACAAAATTATGACTTGTCTTTTTTTTTTTTTTTTTTCTTAAGGCTTTATGGAAACACTTACCTTCACAAATAAAATACATGGAGTAAAAAGTAAAAAAAAATCCAATAGTTTCTGATTTAAAAGACCTCTCTAGCACATTAAAATGATATTGGCAGATAACTTTCTAGAGATAAATCTTAACATTTTTTAAGGGGAGTAGAGATGTATTTGTTTTCATATCAAGAAGAATGGCCCTTCAGAGAAGCCTATTGATTTCATAGAAATTTCAAAAAGAGTAATGGCTGACTAAAAATAGCAGTGGGGGTGAGAAATGATGGTGCTGTAACTCTTTAGTAAACATAAGAAATTAAATTAGGCAATTTAAAGCCAAATGGGCCTGATTCTTGCATTCCCACAGAAAGCCCCCTCAATGCACTCAGAGCAGAGATTGTACCTTGGTCATTTCTTAAAGCTTTAGAACCTAGAACACTGTTTGGTATAAGAATAGAAGGAAAGTGTGGGAAAACAGATAGAGGCAAAGACATAATTTGTAATGAAGATGTTGAAATATATAACATAATAATAAAAGAAAATCCATAAAAGGGGCTGAGTAAACAAGAGTAAGAATGCTTGTCTTAATAAATGCAGTGTTCAGACAATATTACTGCTGGCTAAACCACATCTGGAAATTATATATAGTTGTGGTTGCCAAAGGACAGAAGGGATGCTGAAAAATTGTGTGAGCAGAGGAAGACTTTCCAGAAGAATAAAGAATCTAGAAACCATGGGATAGGAGTAACAATGGGAGTTGATGCAATTATTGATGTGCAAATGGAGGAAGAGAAGAGCAAATATCATTAGCAAGAATTAAAATTAGACTTGTTCATGTGATTTCAGAGGGGTAGAACTGAATAGTTTTCTCTTCCCCTTTCCCATCGCATCCCCCCCTCCTCCCCCCTCCCTTTCCCTCCCCTCTCTTCCCCTTCCTTTCCTTCCTTTTTGGAAAACCATAACTTCAGGGGGTTGATTTCAATTATACTATTCGATTTAAGGCAACTTTTCATCACTGGTATTTACAATAATTTAAAATATATGAAAATATATGAAATATAATATGAAGTGAAAATATTAAATTGCCTTTCATACAATATAGTATCATTAATGCAAATTATTATTAATGAAATTATAATATAGTATCATTAACATACAGTGTTTAAAACTGTATGTTTTAGAAATAAATTGTCAGTAAAATTCCTACAAATAATAGTGGAAAAGATTAAAAAAAAGAAAAAAGGATAGGGAGTATTGATCTCACCCAGATGGCAAAGTAGAAGATCCCAGCCTCCATTCCCCACAAAAAAAACAGCTCTGCAAGAACTCAGGAGTAATGGATACACAATTAAAAAAAAAAATGTAAATGTGATATCAAAAACATAAAATGTGTGAGAAGGAGTAAAAGGGTAGAGTTTTTGTATGCAATTGAAGTTAAGTTGTTATTAGCTTAAATATCAATAGATGTTTCAAGTAAGCCTCAGGGTAAGGTAACCAACAAGCCAAAACCTCTAGTAAATACATAAAGATAAAGAGAAAAGAATCAAAGTATACTACTATGGAAAATCATCATTTCAGAAAGGAAGACAGCAAGAGAAGAAAGGAACTACAAAATAGCCAGAAAACATTAACAAAATGGAAATAGTAAGTTCTAACATATCAATAATTACCCTAAATGTAAATGGAACACTACATCAAAAACTAATGATGTAATGTATGGTGATTAACATAACATAATATAATAAAAAAATTTTTCCTATCAAAAGGCTTAGATTGACTGAATGGATAAAAAACAACTATACTATACCCACATGACATTCACTCTGCCTTCGAGTACACTCACAGGATCAAAGTGTAGGAATGCAAAAGAAGGCAGGGGTAGCTACACTTACATGACAAAATAGACTTCAATATTAAAAAAATGTTAAAGAGACAAAGGAAATTATATAATGCTAAAGGGGTCAGATAATTAAGAGGATAAAACAATTGTAAATATATATGTACCCAACCTTGGGTACAACCTGGTGGCTCAGTCGGTTAAGCATCTGACTCTTGATCTCAGATCAGGTCTTTGATCTCAGAATCATGAGTTCAAGACTCACATTGGGCTCCATGCTGAGCATGAAGCCTACATAAATATATTAGGAGTTGTTTTTGAAAAGATAAACAGAATTGACAAAACTTTAGCTAGATTAACCAAGAAAGAGAGAGGATTCAAATAAATAACATAAATGAAAGAAAAAGTTGTTTTAACTGATAATCACAGAAATTACAAAAGATGATGGATGACTAAGAGCAATTATATACCAAAAATTGGACAACCTAGAGGAAATTGATAAGTTTCTAGAAACAATACAAGCCACCATGACTGAATCATGAAGAAATAGAAAATCTGAACAGACCAATAACAAGTAAGGAAATTGAATAAATAATTAAAGACTTCCAAAAATAGAAAAACCCAGGATCAGATGTTTTCGCTGGTCAATTTGACCAAACATTTAAAGAAGAATACCAATGAATGCCAATTCTTTTTGAAATCTCCCAAAAAAAGCTGAAGAGGTGGAAACACATCTAAATTCATTTTTTGAGGGCAGGATTGTCCTGATACCAAACCTGGATAAAGATGACACAAGAAAGAAAACTACAAGCCATTATCCCTATTGAGTGTAGATGTAAAAATTCTGAACAAAATACTAGCAAACTGAATTCAATCACATTAAAAGGATCTCACCCTCATCAAATGAAATTTATGCCAGTGATGCAAAGAGGGTTCAACATCTGCTAATCAATCACTGTGATTCACCACATTACAAAATGAAGGATAAAAATCATATGATCATCTCAAAAGATGTAGAAAAAGCATTTTACAAAATTCAATCTACTTTCATGATAAAAACTTTCAACCAATAAGGAACATGTCTGAACATAATAAAGGCCATATATGACAAACCAACATCTAACATCGTACTCAACAGTGAAAAACTGAAAGTTTTTCCTCCAAGATCAGGAACAAGAAGTGTGCCCTCTCTCACCATGCCTATTCAACACAGCACTGGAAGTCCTAGCTAGAGCAATAAGGAATAAAATAAAAAAGCATCCAAATGGGACAGGAAGAAGTAAAATCGTCTCCTTTTTCTGATAACATGATCATGTATATGGAAAATCCTGACTCCACCAAAAACTTTAGAAGTAAAAAACAAATTCAGTAAAGTTTTGGGACACAAAGTTAATATGCAAAAATCAGCTGTTTTTTTATGCATTAACAATGAACTATCTGGAGAAGAAACTTTTAAAAATTTCATTTACAATACCACCAAAAATAATAAAATACTTAGGAATAAATTTAACTAGTAAGTGAAACACCTGTACATCAAAATGTGTAAGACTTTGATGAAAAAAACTGAAGATGACACAAACAAATGAATATATACCCTGTTTGTGGCTAAGAAAAGTTAATATTGTTCAAATGTTCATGCTACCCAAAGACTCTATAGAGTCAATACAATCCCTATCAAAATTTCAATGCTATTGTCACAGAAAGAGAAAAAACTAGCATAAAATTTGTATGAAATCACAAAAGACCCTGGATATTCAAAACAATCTGAAATAAAAACAAAACTGGATGTATCACATATCCTGATTTCAAACTATATTACAAAACTATAGTAATCAGTATAATTTGCTACTGGCATAAAAAGACACTTTGATCAACAGAACAAAATTGAGAGTCCAGAAATAAATGCATGTGTATATACTCAGCTAATATTTGACAAGGCAGTCAAGAATTGTTAATGTGGAAAGGACAGTGTCTTCAATAAATGGTGCTGGGAAACTGGATATTCGTGATATGCAGAAGCATGAAATGAGACCAGTATTTTACACCACTCTCAAAAATGAACTTGAGATGGATTAAAGACTTAAATGTAAGACCTGAAACCATAAAACTCCTAGAAGAAAACATAGAGAAAATGCTCCTTGACATCAGTCGTAGCAATGATTTTAGATATGTATGACACCAAAAGCATAAGCAACAAAAGCAAAAATCAACAAGTGGAACTACATTAAACTAAAATGTTTCTGCATAGCAATAGGAACATTAACAAAATGAAAAGGCAACCTACAGAACGGAAGAATATATTTGCAAAACCATGCATCTGATAAGGGGTTAATGTCCAAAATATATAAGGAACTTATACCAGTCAATAACAAACCCACCAACAATTCAGTTAAAAATTGGGCAGAGGACTTGAACAGACATTTCCCTAGAGAAGACATACAAATGGCCAACGGGTACTTGCAACTGTGTTCAATATCACTAATCATCAGGAAAATGCAAATCAAAACCACAATGAGATGTCACCTCACACATGTTAGAATGGGTATTATCAAAAAGACAAGAACTAACAAAAGTTGGTGAGGGTGTGTAAAAAAAGAGAACATTTGTTACTGTTGGTGGAAATGTAAATTGGTGCACCCAACCTAGAAAACAATACAGAGGTTCCTGAAAAAATTAAAACAGAACAACCATATGATCCAGCAATTCCACTTCTTGATATATAGCTAAAGGAAATGAAGCCAATTATCTCAAAGAGATATCTGTACTTGTATGTGCACTGCAGCATTATTCACAATAGCCAAGATACGGAAACAACCAAAGTGACTAGCAGTGGATGAATGGATAAAGAAAATGTAGAATACGGGTGCCTGGGTGGCTCAGTCGTTGAGCGTCTGCCTTCGGCTCAGGTCATGATCCCAGGGTCCTGGGATCGAGTCCCACATCGGGCTCCCTGCTCGGCGGGAAGTCTGCTTCTCCCTCCCCCACTCCCCCTGCTTGTGTTCCCTCTCTCGCTGTGTCTCTCTCTGTCAAATAAATAAATAAAATCTTTAAAAAAAAAAAAAAGAAAATGTAGAATACAAATACAATGGAATATTATTCAGCCTAAAAAAGAAGGAAATCGTGCTATTTGTGACAACATGGATAGACCCTGAGGGCAATATGCTAAGTGAAATAAGTTAGATGGAGAAAGACAAATACTGTAATGATCTCACTTATATGTGGAATCTAAAAACACTGAACTCGTAGAATAGAGAGTAGAATGGTGGTTGCCAGGGGCTGAGGGTTAGGACAATGAGAAGATATTGGTCAAAGGGTACAAATATTCAGTTATAAAATGAGTATGTTCCAGGGATCTAAGTACTGCATGGTGATTATAGTTAAAAATACTATATTGTATACTTGAAAGTTGCTGTGAGAGTTTTAATGTTCTCACCGTAATAACAACAAAATGGTAGTTATGTGAGGTGAGGGGTATGTTTACTAACCTTATTGGGGTAAACATTTCACAATATATACATGTATCAGATCATCACATTGTACACCTTAAACTTACACCATGTTTTATAACAATTATATCTTGATAAAGCTGAGAGGAAAGAATGGGGAGCTGTTAATCACTGTTAAATCGAGGGAGGAACCTATACACATGTCTCTTGTATATTTTTTAGGCTTTTCTATGGGCTTAACAAATTTTGAAATTAAAGTTTTCACAGGGAAAACATATTGAAAACTATCTCAAATTTATCGAAAGACTATATTTTAGAAATTGAGATTTATTGAAATGCAAGTGCAAGTGTTTAAGAGATGCAGCTGTCTTAACTGAATTCAGCTGTTTGACTCACTTTTTTAAATGAGTGTCTGTGTTCAGCCTCATGAAAGTTATAGCAGAGCCCAGGTCGATGATGTGGAGGATTTCAACCAGCCTCAATTATTCTTTGGGGTATATAAGAAGGTTAGGTGCATTAACTAGAAAATTTGAAAAAAAAAAAACCTCAATTAATAGACAGTCTTCTTCAAAAATATGCAGAAAGAGCTCTAAGATGCCTCAAGAGGCAACCTGAGTTTCATAGTAGGAGGCAACTGGACATATAATTGAATGTTATAGAACCAGAAGAGTTTTCTAAAATGATGGGGGGAAAAGATCTATATTTTTGTCAATTCTAGAAACCTACAGACTGAGAACACTAGAAAGATAATTTTGTGTCCTATCATCCCACAGAGCCCTAGACCCTCATTCACTGTCAAACATCCAAGTCCTTCAGTATCTAAATCCTTGGGAGTATCTGTTCTCCAAAATTATCATCACCACAATCCTACACTCAAGATTATTTATTCATTGATGTCTCAGTTATCCACAGATTTTTCCCATCCCAAACATTTCCACTGGATCTTTTGAATTCATGATCTATAATCACCAACAGCCGTGAACTTCTTTAAATATACTCCTAATATCACTATTTTCTATGCAGTTCTTTGGAGAGATTATTCCTTTCCCTAAATTGTACGCACCTCACGGTCTAGACAGGAGTCAGTGTTCTCTTCCATTCTCTTTCCTACTCCAAAACTGTTTCTAAACTCTTTTCTCCTCAGCTTCTTTAAAGCCAATGCCACCAGACTCAATCACCTGCTATTCCCCATGGTCACTTTCACCTTCTAACCCTCTGGTTACTCCTGTTCATTGACTGATGGCTTTAATTCCTGATTTACCATTTGTTTAACACTGCTCATGATTTTCAATTTTCAATACTTATGTCTCTCTGTTCCTAAACTTACTCACCACCAATAATTTAGTATTTTACACCCACTTCTGCCACTTAGTCCTTTGGTAACACCTAAAACCTTGAGATCACCAATAGCTTCACTACCTAAAACTCAAATTCATAACTTCTATATAGTGACCCACACCTTCTAGGCTTCAGGTATATGGCATTATTTTTAACTTTTAAAAAACTCCAAACAATAACAACAACAACAAACAACTCCATTGAGACCTCCATTCAATTAGTCCTACAATTTCCTCACGCCAATAATTGAATGTTTGTATCATCCTCAAAATTCATGTGTTGTGGGACACCTGGGTGGTTCAGTTGGTTGAGTGTCCAACTCTTGATTTCAGCTCAGGTCATGATCTTGGGGTCCTGGGTTCAAGCCCCATGTTGGGCTCCACGCTCAGTGGGGAATCTGCTTGGATTCTTCTCTCCCTCTCCCTCTGCCCCCCACCCCCATTTACACACACTCTCTCTCTAAAATAAATAAATAAATCTTTAAAAAAACTTCATGTGTGAACTCCTAACCCCCAAGGTGAGGGTAAAAGGAACTGGAGCCTTTGGGAGGTAATTAGGTCATGAAGACAGAGCAGTCATGAATGGTATTAGAGCCCTTATAAATGAGGTTTCAGATAGCTCTTTTGCCTCCTTCCACCATGTGAGGTTATAGTGAAAAGAAGGCCATCAGGGTGGAAATTAGCTTTCACCAGACACTGAATCTGCTGGCACCATGATCTTGGACTTCCCAGACTACGAACTATGAAAAACAAATGTTTGCTGTTTAGAACCCACCCAGTTTATAGCATTTTTGTTATAGCAGCCTGAATGGACTAAGGCACCTCAGTACTGTTCACCATCCTTAATCTCTTCCTTCTTTTCTTAGAATATGTAATGCAGAATTACAAACACTGCTTTGCAAATATTTCTAATGCTTCATCTTTCCTTCCTCTGTTGTGCAAACCTGGAAAACAAAACCTATGACTGTAGTTAAATTTAACTATCCAACAGCTACAGGAGAAATGGAGATTGATAGATGTAAAACACAAAACCAAGTTGACTTGTTTCACTACAAATTCTTGATGACAAAACTCAGATGAGTCTTTAACACTACCTGGAAATTCTGGTACACTTCCCTAAACATTTTTTCATATTCCCTCAAATAACTATTTTATATCATCTCTTTCTTCAGATTTCTATTTTTTAAGAAATCCCCTAACAGTCAGCTGTTGTCATATACTTTGTTACTCTGTTACAAATGTACAAGCAACAGATAACAGAAATCCTTCAATCCTCCATGTCACTACAACCAATATATACTGCCTTCCATCTGTTATGAAGACAAACTCTTCTTGCCCTTATCAAGGTTCTACCCCTTCCTCATATGCTCTAGGTCCACTGTTACCACCTCAGTATAAGCCATGATTGTTTATCATCTGAACCACTGCAGTAGCTTCCTAACTTTGCCTTTTTTGCCTTCCTCTTTCCCTACAATAATACCCTACCATAATACATTCGCTACCCAGTGGCCAGTATTCTTTTACAAACATATATTACATTCATCATATCTGCTTAAAACTATCCAATGGTTTTCCACCATAATTAGCATAAAACACAAAAATAATTATTCTGGTTTTTCAAAAAACAGAGAGAGAGAGAGAAAGAGAGGTGGTCCTTGATTGCCTGTTTTTCCTCATCTCTCACTCCTCAATCCAGCCTTCTCCAGTGATGCATTCCAGGCCAGTCCCTGTTTTACTTCTCTTGTATTTATTACCTCTGCCTGGTATGCTTTTCTCCTCCTTTAAAGGAGGATCTCCTCCTTTAAAGAAAGATAGCCCCTCCTTTTCCTTCAGATATTTGTTTTCAAAATCACCCATTAAAAAAAGGCCTTCATTAGCCAGAGAGAAGAAAGGAAATGGTCCATGACACAGAAATTTTAAAAAAGGCCCTCACTGACTACTCATATTCTAAATACCCCAACACTAATTTTCTGTTGTTAGACCTATTTTTAATCTCTTTACAGAGAAACCACTATCTGAAATCTAAAGGAAGAAGACAAGAGAAGTATGTCTACAACAAACTGCCAACTGCTGCCTGGTGAAGAGTTTCAGTCAATCTTTCTTTTTTCTTTTTTTGTTTTGTTTTGTTTTGTTTTGTTTTGTTTTTTAAGCACAAGGTATTGGGTGGTTTGTTGTCATGGCAAAGCTGGCTAATAACACATGGTATTCTTAGAAGTCTCATGAAAAACCACAGGAGTTATTCTGCTTCGGAAACTCAGCAGGGTGTTAACTATAGAGGAGAGAATATTTGTGTAAGTTTTAGAGGAAAGGTAGTTTGCTGGCTGGGGAAGTGGAATATAATATCTAAGCAGAGGGAAATTGGATGTAAAGGCCTGGAAACTAGGAAGGATGTGAAATGTTTGAGGAATTATAAACGGTTCAGCGGGACTAGGATCTGAGGCAATTCAGTGAAAATAGTGAAAGGTGAAAAAAGGTAAGCTGGACCACACTGTGAGGGTCCCTAACAGCAATCTGGGATTTATCTGAAGGCTATGTAAAGTAGGCATTAAGTTAGGTCTGGTTTGAGCAGAGCCAGATAGTTTAAAGCTCACTCAGGAAGCAGTTTGGAGGACCCAGTAAACAGTGAAAAGGTTATAAGCAGGAGGAAGTTTACTGTTGTAATATTGGTGAGACATTTATAGGACCTGGAATAAAATGATCAGATATTTGGTCATTTCTAAAGGAAGCATGTGTTGAAAGGGATAGATTTTTTTTCACATTTCTTCTTTTTATTTTAAACTCAGAGGCTCAAAAGCTCTTGCACTTTCCTGTATCTTAGGTAATTAATGATATTAAAACAGGAGAAAAAATAGATCAACGTGGTAAAAGGAAAGATAAATGTCACTCCCTTTGTTTTTACATATGATCTGATACCTTGTCCAATCCTCTCTATTTTCCTTCTGATCATCTCTGATGGGGATGTGGCATTGTTTTAGAATGGTAGTAGGCATCACAGAAAATCAAAAGGAATTCCAGTGCAATACTCTGTTTACTCTGTTTCTCTGTCATCTGCCTATTTACTATTAGCTACCTCAAATGCTTTTGGGACAAGCTAGTTATCAATCTGTTTATGAGTCACTCACTCATTCTCCCCTTAATGACCTCCCTTAATAATTTCCATAAACACGGGCTTTTCATTCTATTTCCCAAATCTATATCTCTAACTCACACCTCTCTTGACATTTAGATTTACACACACACACACACACACACACACACATTGTCCTTATGTATTTCCAAATATATTTGGCTTTCAAAAAAATCTGTTGTAGCATGAATTGTGATTATTTTTAATAAAATTTCATGAGACTGAGATCCAAAAAAAAGTATGGAAATAATCTAATACACACAGGTGAGAAAATATGCTCCTTTGGATTACCTAGTTAAACTGAAGAGTAAACCTTAGCAACTCTTTATATTAGTATTGTTCTTCATAATTTACAAAATATACCAACATCCAATTTGAACATCATAAGATTTCCACAGCTCAGGCTAGGTACATAGAGTCGTAGTGATTTTATAAATAAAGACCATAGGTCTTAGGGAGGGCAAGCTTCAGGGCATATGATCTGAATAGCCACAGAAGTCCTGTGTTTAGAGTTGGATTTAGCACTCTGACATTACCGTCTTAAAACCATTAATGATTTTTAAACATGGAGTTCTACATTTTCATTATAGGCGTTGAGCCTATAAATGATATAGACCATCTTGGGTTTTAAAGAAAAAGATACTTATGCAAGGATACACAAAACATAATTGACAGATTTAGGAAAAGAACATCCAGGTACCTTACTTGCATTTCAATGCCCTTTCCATAACTCAGTGCTGCATAGAATCACATAGTGGATCTGTCTCTTCTGATCTAGCTTTTCCAAGTTTTATAACTCACCATCTGTAAGCCTTTTAACACTATATCTAACATTACATAAGAGACAGTGACAGACTCAACCTTTATTTTCCTCTTCACTGAAAACAATATCCTCTCTAACTTTGGCCAAGTATTTTTGCCTTGGAATAAACCACTAGCCAGAACAACCAATCCAGGCCATACTCATTCATATGGAAGGTGGCCTTGTGCTATTAAAACAGATGGAATTTTTGAGCCTGACTGCTTCGCTCTGAAATAACAGGGCCATTATCAAAAAAACAGAGAGCACATGGACATGTAGAACAGTGACCAGGTTGCTTATTTGTATAAATGAAAATTGTAAAGGCCATTAAGAGCCCATATCCTGGTATTGTGCCCCCTCTAAACTCTGTCAGAGATTAACTGCCAACTTACATACTGGGAAGATAGGAAAGAAATGGTATTAGTTTGCCTCTAGCTCTTTAAAATATCCATTCCAGCAAATGACATGTCATAATCCTCCGGAGATGCATCATTTTACTACATATAGTTAGAGAAACTCTCTTCAGGCACTGTGTATAAAAAATATGTTTGAGAAGATCTGTATAGTTTCAACAGTATCTGGAACATGCAAAGTTTATACAGTTTATATTTTAGCTATATACACAAGCTTTCAGAATGTAGGCTCAGATTAAACAAAATAAGGCAAAACTAAAGTCACAAGTATTTTCCAATTTTCCAGTTAACTCCAGAGCTTCATCAGCAACTGAGTTTCTTTTGGTATGTGTAACATCAAGGACTTTTAATATCTTTTCATGTTGAAAAAGATGCCTCGGGTGGGGGGGGGGGAAGCTACTTTAATTATGTAGTATATGTAAAAGTGTATTTTAATGATTAAATTGACATGTAAATACTATTAAAGGTAGGACTTGTCTCTTGTTCATGGTATATCCTTATCATATAGACCAGTGATTTCAACACAGAGTTTATTCAATAAATATCTACTGAATTAGTAAATAGGATTAGTCAAAAATATGAAGGCCTTAAGAAGTCATATTAGTTTTAACATGAAAAAATTTGTTATCAATACAAAAATCTCATCAGAATGATAAGATTTGGAGGCTTTGGAAAGCAAAATTCTGATTAATTACACAATTCTGATTAAATGTACACATAGCAAAACAAATTTTCAGTTGTACCAGATCTGCTTGTTTTGGTTAAATAAAGTCAGTTAATAAAGCTGTTTTAAACCTGAAGAATCCAGCTACTACCCCATGCGTCGCATTGAAGTGCCAGATATATTCATGTCTCTGTGTGTGTGTGTGTATGTGTGTGTGTGTGTGTGTTTTAATTGAGCCCATTTCTTAAAGGTAATCAGGAAATATCACACAACAATATGGCTTCCTTAGAGGGGTGCCTGGGGAACTCGGTTAAGCATCTGTCTTCGGCTCAGGTCATGATCTCAGGGTCCCAGTGGGCTCCCAGCTCAGTGGGGAGTCTGCTTCTCTCTCTCCCTCTGCCCTTCTCCCCAACTCATGTACACTCTCTCTCTTTCTCAAATAAATAAATAAAATCTTTTAAAAAACATGGCTTCTTTAGAAAAATCTGAAGATCTTTAATATTAGATCTGCATTGCCAGATGGATACAACATACTAAAACACAAATGATGCTGCCCCCAATAAAAGAGATCACAGATACAACAATTTTTCATGGTCCCCAGCAATCACTGTTGTCTCTCTGACATTTTGTTTGGCCTTATCATTAATTTGGGTTCACTGGTCCCCAGCAATCAGTGTTGCCTCTCTGACATTTTGTTTGGCCTTATCATTAATTTGGGTTCGCTGTCTACCCCTTATATTAACTTTAGTTGGTGATCCTGCTTTAAGTGATCTGAAAATTAATTAACATGCTTGTTAACCAACCTTTATTACTAAGTTCCAATTCTATCTGCCAAAGCTCTTTGTAGGGAAAGACAAAATTTTCTCCCTTGATAAAGTGGCAGATTCCAAGTGTATTAAAATTAAATATTTTTTCTGCCACTCCAATGACATCAAATGCCAAAAGAGGCATTGTCAATCACTGGCTACTTATTAAAGGAATCTCTAATACAGAGAATGATCTTTTTATAGGATAATTCAAATAAAGTATTGAACATTCAATAAAAACCTCTTATCTAAACAGGATAGGATTGTATGAAACAGTCCAGAAGATAGACTTCAGAGAGTTCAATAACTTGACTCCAACAGTAAAATAAATTTTACTTTCAGACAAAAAGACTCATAAAAATACACTTAAGCCTAGAATACAACCAACCCATAGCCAGAAATAAATTTGATAAGATCTTAAATAAATCAAATAAACAAAAGGACTGTAAAGTTTTTAGTGCATCAAAGCAGCTGACAAGTGAGTGCTCCTAGAATTGGAAAAGATACTAGTGAAAAGCATCAAAATATTAAATATATCTTCTACAAGAACAGAGTATATGCAATCTACATAAACAATGTGCCAGATATGGACAAAGCATGTGCTTGGAAAGGAGTACCCTGATATATAGACATAAAAATAAACATAGAAATATAAGCATAAAACATATAAACATAAAATATCCTCATAGGCATCTGCAGCAATAGCCTCCTTGAAGATAGGACCTGCTTTCAGGAGCTACCAGGGTCACCTAATTCAGCATCATGTTCATTAGGGACCTGTTGCCTAATTATTATGTAAAGTTTACTTTAAAAAAATTGCTTTCAGGGCACCTGGGTGGCTCAGTCAGTTGGGCGTCTGCTTCGGATTAGGTCATGATCCCGGGGTCCTAGGATCGAGCCCCGCATTCCGCTCCCTCCACAGTGGGGAGTCTGCTTCTCCCTCTCCCTCTGCCTGCTGCTCCCCCAGCTCATGTTCTCTCTCTCTCTCTCTCCCAAATAAATAAATAAGTAAATAATCTTTAAAAAATTTGTTTTCAAAGAGGGAAGGCACATGAGGGAAAACAAACCTACAGAGGAGATACATAGCCAAGAGACCTCCCCTTCTGCCTAGGGTGTCGGAGGTCATGCCAGATAGACACTCTCACTGTGAAACCAAAAACAGGTGAATAAATGACAGGATTTATAGTTTTAGAGCATGGCAAGTTTTAGGAGTGAGTACAAGATGTATTAAAATTTCTCAGAAAAAGAGGCCTTCTAGGGTAAGTCAACCCCAGGTCTTCTCTGGATTCATTTTCTGATTCCAGCCAAGGGCTAAGGATTGGGCTTGGCTCTGGCAGAAGAACTCAACTGTGTGAGAGAAAAACTAGTCAAGCTTTCAGTGGTGATGCTGGGCTGCCGTGACACACTGGAGTCTGGGAGAGCCCTGAATGTATGGCAAGCTCCGACCAGGAGGCATTCACTTTATCATCCTACCAAAAAGGTTTGTATCAGTTTGATAGAGATGCTGTAAAAAATTACCACAAACTTAGTAGTAAAAACAACACAAATTTATTAGAGTTCTGTAAGTCAGAAGTCCAGTAGGGGTCCCACTAGCTAAAGTGAAGTTATCAATAGGACTGCATTACTTTCTGAAGATTCTAGGAGAGAATCTTTTTCCTTGTCTCTTCCAGCTTCTAGAGGCCATTTACATTTCTTGGCTCATAATCACCTTCATCCATCTTCAAAGCCAGCAATATTGTATCTTCCTGACCATTCTTCCATAATCACATCTCCCTCTGACTCTGACCTCAGCCAAAAAAAAGGTTCTCTGCTTTTAAGGATCCATATGGTTAGATTGGGTCCCTTGGGTGATCCAGTATCATCTCCATCTCGGTCTTTAATTTAGTCACATCAACGAAGTCCCTTGTGCCACATAAGTTAGCATATTCACAGGTTCAGGATTTTAAAACATGGACACCTTTTGGGGTCATTTATTATTCTGCCTACCATAACATCCTTGGCATACAAAGAATAAGAACATCTAAACACTTAGCAGACTAAAGGGAGGACACAGAATAATTTGTTGAATAATCAATGATGAAAAATTCCCTGAGGAAATGTTTATCCAATACCAGAAGCTCTACATTATGTGTTTAACCTCTAAAATATGTGAAATTTTCTTCTAGAAAACAGATCATCACATGTTACACTGATCCTGTCAGAGCTTGATGTCAGGCCTGTTTGAAGAGGTTTCTTTCAGTTTTGCCTCAGTTCTTAGGTCTTAGCCCTTATTTTTAAGGAAACATCCTTAGAACATAGGCTGTCTGGAGTCTTACTTGAGAGTGTGGGTCTCTCCTCTTTAGGTATGGCCTTTGAAATCTCTGATCAGTTTTGTAGTCTCTTAGCAGATGTTATCTGACAGGCTTTCAGAATCTTGCCTTGCTTGTGTTCACTTTAGCAGTCAGAAGATCCAGGGAGAAATCTCAGCAAATACCTTGGAATTCTTTTCTATGGATCTTTACTCTAAGGTATCCTGCCTCCTAAATTATATTTACCCAGTGAGCTCCGAAGTGTGACTTCTATTTTCTCAGTTCATAGAGACCATCACACTTAGGCTCTACATTCCTTCATCACATTTCAAAATGCCACCAGGAAGAAAGCAGGGATGAAAGTGAGGCTCCCTAGGTATGCCTCCCTTCTCTAATGATTCCAGCCATATATTGGTTGCTCTCCAGTGTCTGCATCATTGCAGTAGAGTAAGTATGGTACTCATTTATTCCCTTGCCAAAGTTCTCTAGATATTCTATTTGACTTATCTTTGAGTGTATTAATCTTAGTATATCTAAACTGCTATAAAATATATTCATTAAGTTATCAATTTTTAAATTTTGTATTTTTCTATTCTAGAATGTTCAGTGGTTGCTTTTTATAGATCTAATCTCTTGATATTTTCTACAATTTCATCTATTTTATCCATCTTTCTTCTGTTCTATAACACATTAATCATAATTATTTTCAAGTCTTTCTTATTCTATGTTCTTGAAAAGATTGTGTAGAGTCAGTATTATTTCTTCATTAAAGATTTGGTGAATTTTCCATTGAAACCATTTATGCTTGGTGTTTTCTTTTGCAGACTATTTCAAACTATATGTTCAATTCCCTTAATAAATATAAGATATTTCAGATGTTTTCTTGCATGAATATTGATAGTTTGTGACATTCAAGAGATTTGGAAATTTCATAAAAGTTTTAGAATTTATGAGCAAAAGTTTTTTATACTATTTCCATATTTCCTCTTAATAGCTATAGGATCAGTATTTATATCTACTCATTTTGATATTGATTACTGATAGTAAAACTATTTTCCTCTTGGTAAACCTAGTTAAAGTTTATCAACTTTCTTAATATATTCAAAAAACTAACTTTTGGCCTCACTGAATTTATCTGTTGTTGTTGTTTTTTTAATTTCATTGATTTCTGCTATAATATTTATAATTTTCTCCTTTATGCTTGTGCCAGGCTTAATTTGCTCTCCTTTTACTAGTTTCTTGAGATTGAATCCTAGATTACTGATTTTAGGTATTTCTTCTTTGCTAATCATTGACAGTTAAAATTTATCCTTCAAGCACTGCTTTAGCTGCATTTGAGGAATTTTGATTTGTTGTACTATCTTCATTTAGTACAAACTATATTTTATTTTTCGTAAGCTTCTTTTTTAACTTATGGGATATTTATAAGTCTGTTGTTTAATATCGAAATATTTGAGGGTTTCCTGGATATCCTTCTGTTACTGACTTATAATGTAATTCCATCATGGTCTGAGACCACACTCTGCATAATTTCTATCCTTTAACATTTTTTTAAGGTTTGTCTGTGTGGTCTATTTTTGGTGAGTGTTCCATACACATTAGGAAATAGCTCATATTCTACAGTTGCTGGTGGAGTGTTCTGTATATGCCAATTATGTTGGTTGATTATATCATTCAGATCATTTATATCCTCACTGAATTTCTGTCCACTTGTTTTATCAGTTATTCAGAGAGGATTGTTGAAGTATTCAACTATATTTGGATCTGTTTCTCTTTATATCAGTTTTTGCTTCATATATACTGTAACTCTGTTTTTTTGGTGAATACACATTTACCATTATTGTGTTCTCTTAGACAATTGATCCCTTTATCATTTTGTAATATCCTTCTCTTCCCCTGATAATGTTTCTTGTTCTGCAGTCTACCTTGTCTGAAATTGCTACAGCTATTTGGTTTTCTTTTCTTTTTTTTTTTTTTTTTTAAGATTTTATTTGACAGAGAGAGAGACAGCGAGAGAGGGAACACAAGTAGGGGAAGTGGGAAAGGAAGAAGCAGGCTTCCTGCTGAGCATGGAGCCCGATGCGGGGCTCGATCCCAGGACTGTGGGATCATGACCTGAGCCGAAGGCAGCCGCTTAACTGACTGAGCCACCCAGGCACCCCGCTATTTGGTTTTCTTTTGACTAGTGTTTGAATGACATATCTTTCTCCATCCTTTTACTTTCAAGCTGTTTGTCTATATTTAAATTGTGTTCTTCTAGATAGCATACAGTCACACTTAAGACTTTTATATCTAGTCTTTAAATCTTTGCCTTTGTTTTGTATGTTTAGACAATTACTATTTGAAGTGATTATTGATATGGCTGGATTAAAATCTTCCATCTTGCTGGTTGTTTTGTATTCTCTTTTCACCTTCATTTTTTATTTTCTCTAAATTTAATTGAGCATTTTTATGATCGAATTTAAATTCATCTATAGAAATATTATTCATGTATCATTTAAAAAACTTTTTTAGTGCTTCCCCTAGAATTTATAATATATATTTTTACAAAATCTGAGCCAGCCATCAAATGATATTACAACATCACATATAATGTAAGAACCTTATAACATCATTCCAATTCCTCCTCCCATCCCTTATGCCTTTTTAATTAAATATTTCATTTTTATATATGCTGTAAACACATAATACATCGTTGCAAGTTTTTAAAAAACCAGTCAGTTATCCTTGAGAGCTCTTATAAATAAGCCAAAAATTATTTTTCATTTGTTCCATTTTAGATGGTCATAACTTCTTTTCAGCAGAGAACAAATTCAAGATTCTTCATTGCTAAGTCAAAGCCTACAAATATAATTTCCTCTTTAGAATAGTCTCAGAAAGAGGTTATTACAGGATAGTAGTTGAAGGCAGTGGCTATTTTGAGAAAGCATTATTGAAATTGAGAATGTATGGGTTATGAAAGAAACAGTGTAAAATAAGACTGGAGAGATTATTTGGAATCAGAATACAGAGAGTCATTAATATTTATGATGGGGAATTTTTTTTCAGTGCACAATTGATTTTCTGCCCAATTATGTTTAGGGAAAATTTGTTTGATGATATTTTTAGGATGAATTAGATGGTTGCAGAAATGACTGTATTCGGAGAATAAAGTTAGAGCACCAGCCTAGGATGGTAGCAGTAAAACTGAAAAAAAAAAAAAAATGTAGATAAGCCATAAGAAGAGAATTAACATACCTTGCTAACTAAAGGTAAGGAGAGATACAGGAGATAAAGATGATTCAGTTTTATAACCTGAATGACTGAGAGAATGGAATCTAAATTGAGTTATTTTGGGGGGGGGAAAGATAGTTAAATTGGTTTTAGATTTGATTAAAATGCATGAGAGAAAACTAAAAGAAGCTATTCAAAGAGGTAAAGGGGGAAGAATGAAGAGGATTCAGAGGTTGCACAGTCAGGATATCTCAAAAAGTACAAAACAAAACTAAATTTAATGTAAAACTTCCATAGAAAGGGTGTTTTATATGTAAGGCTAAAAAGCTAAATCTTTGTTAACTGGTGTTGGAACTGGGGTGAATGAAACTGATTTTTAAAAGTTTCTTGGGCCAGTTTGTTTCACAGAAGAAAAGTAGGTGTAGATGAAATAAAAATACAATAGGAGCCGTGTTGTCAAAAGACTGCCCCAACTCTGCAGCTCTTTATAGGAACATCATGCAAATAACTGATCCAAAAAAAAATCTAACCCATTCTTGAGGGGGGAAGAATCCAGCACACATCAGTACAAAGACATCAAAAGAAAACAAGAAGGCAAGAGCATGAAGGCTTGTTAAGAAATAAAAAGCATATGTCAGAAAAATGAAATTGCAAAAGGAAGATTTTAAAATCACAAATATTTCACTACAAATCAAAGTAAAAATAAATAAATCTTATTAAAGGAATTATGATAACTAAAGTAAGTAATAAGAGAAAATCTAGCTAGTCATCTAATTTATTATATATTTTAAATCTCTCAAAAAGAAACCCTCAACCTCACATGAATTCCTTTAAATATTTAAGGAAGTAATAATATAAATAATAAAGAACCACTTCCAGAGAATAGAGAAGATTGAATACACTTACCATTCCATTTTTAAGGCCAGCATAACCCTGATACTAAAACCTGACAGGGGCATAAAGTCAATAGATAGGCTTGAAAAAAAGCATTAGTGACAATATAGAATCTCTAAGAGCAGAATGAGATCTAATCAGGTTGAACTAAAAAATGCTATGAATGAAACTCAGTCCACACTGGATACTCTTAACAGCCATTCTCTCAGAAGGGAGAATCAGTGATATAGAAGATAAGCTAATGGAAAGGAAGGAAGTTGAGGTAAACAGAGATAGGCTGCTAGTAGCACGTGAAAAAAGGATTGGAAAGATTAATTGTGCCATGAAACGTTCCAATGTCAGAATTATTTGGATCCCTGAGGGGTCAGAGAGAGAGACGGATAGAGGTACATTTGAGCAAATCATAGCTGAGAACTTCCCTAATCTGTGGAAGGAAACAAGCACTTGAATCCAAGAGGCAGAGAGGACCCCTCCCAAAATCAATAAAAATAGATCAACACCCCGACACATAATAGTGAAGCCTGCAAATTTTACAGCCAAAGAAACTATCCTGAGAGTAGCCAGGGAGAGGAGGTTCCTTACATATGGAGGGAAGAACATCAGAATAACATCAGACATGTCCAAAGAAACCTGGCAAGACAGAAAGGGCTGGCAAGACATATTCAGGGTACAAAATGAAAAGAACATGCAGCCAAGAATACTTTATCCAGCAAGGCTGTCATTCAGAACAGATAGGGAGATAAAGAGCTTTCAGCACAGGCAGAAACTGAAAGAATATGTGACCACCAAGCCAGCCCTGAAAGAAATATTAAGGGGGATTCTGTAAGTGAAGAGAGACCCCAAGAGTCACACAGACCAGAAAGAAACAGAGAAAATCTCCAGACAGGGACTTTACAGGCAATACAATGGCAATAAATTCATATCTTTGAATAGTTATTCTGAATATAAATGGGCTGAATTCTCCCATGGAAAGACACAGGGTTTCAGATTGGATAAAAAAGCAGGAACCATCCATATGCTGTCTACAAGAGATTCATTTTGAACCTAAAGACACCTCCAGATTGAAAGTGAGGGGATGGAGAACCATTTACAATGCTAATGGACCACAAAAGAAAGCTGGGGTAGCAGTCCTCATATCAGACAAATTAGATTTTAAATCAAAGACTGTAGTAAGAGATGTAGAGGGACACTATATCATACTTAAAAGGTCTATCCAACAAGAAGATTTAACAATCATAAATATTTATGCCCCCAACATGGGAGCAGCCAATTATATAAACCAATTAATAAGCAAAATAAAGAAACATATTGATAACAATACATTAATAGTAGGAGACCTCAACACTCCACTCACAGCAATGGACAGATCATCTAAGTAGAAGATCAACAAAGAAACAAGAGCTTTGAATGACACATTGGACCAGATGGACCTCATAGATATATACAGAACATTCCATCCTAAAGCAACAGAATACTCATTCTTCTCGAGTGCACGTGGAACTTTCTCCAGAATAGACCACATACTGGGTCACAAATCAGGTCTCAACAGATACAAAAGATTGAGATTATTCCCTGCATATTTTCAGACCACAGTGCTCTAAAACTGCAACTCAACCACAAGAAGGAATTTGGAAGGAACTCAAACACTTGGAAGTTAAAGAGCATCTTGCTAAAGAATGATTGGGTCAACCAGGATATTAAAGAAAAACTTAAACAATTCATGAAAACTAATGAGAATGAAACACATTGGTTCAAAACCTATGCGATACTGCAAAGGCGGTCCTAAGAGGGAAATACATAGCCATCCAAGCCTCTCTCAAAATATTAGAAAAATCCCAAATGCATAAGCTAAATTTACACCTAAAGGACCTGGAGAAAGAACAACAAATAAAGCCTAAAACAGGCAGGAGAAGAGAAATATAAAGATTAGAGCAGAAATCAATGAAATAGAGACCAGAAAAACAGTAGAACAGATCAACGAAACTAGAAGCTGGTTCTTTGAAAGAATTAATAAGATCAATAAACCTCTGGCCAGACTTATCCAAAAGAGAAAGGACCCAAATCAATAAAATCATGAATGAAAGGGGAGAGATCACCACTAATACCAAGGAAATAGAAACAATTATTAGAAATTACTTACCAGCAACTATATGCCAACAAATTAAGCAATCTGAAAGAAATGTATGCATTCCTGGAAACTTATAAACTACCAAGACTGAAACAGGAAGGAATAGACATTCTGAACAGATGAATAACCAGTAAGGAAATTGAAGCAGTAATCAAAGACCTCTCAAAAAACAAGAGTCCAGGGCCAGGTGGCTTCCCAGGGGAATTCTACCACATGGGAAGAAATAATACCTATTCTCCTAAAGCTGTTTCAAAAATAGAAACAGAAGGAAAATTTCAAAACTCATTCGACAAGGCCAGCATTACCCTGATCCCAAAACCAGACAAAGACCCCATCAAAAAGGAGAATTACAGACCAATATCCCTGATGAACATGAATGCCAAAACACCCAACAAGATCCTAGCCAATAGGATCCAACAGTACATTAAAAGGATTATTCACCATGACCAGGTGGGATTTATTCCTGGGATGCAACAATGGTTCAATATTCAGAAATCAAGCAATGCAATAGAGCATATTAATAAAAGAAAAGACAAGAACCATATGATCCTCTCAATTGATGCAGAAAAAGCATTTGACAAACTATAGCATCCTTTCCTAATTAAAACTCTTCAAAGTATAAGTATAGAGGGAACATACCTCAATATCATAAAAGCCATCTATGAAAAGCCCACAGCGAATATCATTCTCAATGGGGAAAAACTGAGAGCTTTTCCCTTAAGGTCAGGAATATGACAGGGATGCCCACTGTCATCACTTTTGTTCAACATAGTACTAGAAGTCCTAGCCTCAGCAATCAGACAACAAAAAGAAATAAAAGGTATTCAAATTGGCAAAGAAGAACTCAAACTCTCTCTCTTCACAAATGACATGATACTTGATGTGGAAAACCCAAAAGTCTCCACCCTCAAATTACTAGAACTCATACAGCAATTCAGCAACGTGGCAGGATACAAAATCAATGCACAGAAATCGGTTGCATTTCTATACACTAACAATGTGACTGAAGAAAGAGAAATTAAGAAATTGATTCCATTTACAATAGCACCAAAAACCGTAAGATACCTCAGAATAAACCTAACCAAAGAGGTAAAGGATCTATACTCTAGAAACTACAGAACACTTATGAAAGAAACTGAGGAAGACACAAAGAGATGGAAAAACATTCCATGCTCATGGACTGGAAGAATAAACATTGTGAAAATGTCTATGCTGCCCAGAGCACTCTACATTTTCAAAGCAATCCCTATCAAAATACCACTGACATTTTTCACAGAGCTGGAACAAACAATCCTAAAATTTGTATGAAACCAGAAAAGACCCCTAATTGCCAGGGGATTGTTGAAAAAGAAAACCAAACCTGGGGGCATCACAATGCCTGACTTCAAGCTATATTACAAAGCTGTGATCATCAAGACAGCATGGTATTGGCACAAAAACAGACACATAGATCAGTGGAACAGAATAGAGACCCCAGAAATGGACCCTCAACTCTTTGGTCAACTAATCTTCCACAAATCAAGAAAGAATATCCAATGGAAAAAAGACTGTCTCTTCAATAAATGGTGCTGGGAAAATTGGACAGCCACATGCAGAAGAATGAAACTGGACCATTCTCTTACACCATACACAAAGATAAACTCAAAATGTATGAAAGACCTCAATGTGACACGGAATCCATCAAAATCCTAGAGGAGAACATAGGCAATAACCTCTTCGACATTGGCCACAGTGACCTCTTTCAAGACACATCTATAGAGGCAAGGGAAACAAAAGCAAAAATTAGCTTTGGGACTTCATCAAAATAAAAAGCTTCTGCACAGCAAAGGAAACAGTCAACAAAACTAAGAGGCAAACCATGGAATGGAGAAAATATTTGCAAATGACATTATAGATAAAGGGCTGGTATCCAAGACCTATAAAGATCTTATCAAACTTGGGGCGCCTGGGTGGCTCAGTCGTTAAGCATCTGCCTTCGGCTCAGGTCATGATCCCAGGGTCCTGGGATTGAGCCCCTCATCGGGCTCCCTGCTCCCCGGGAAGCCTTCTTCTCCCTCCCCCACTCCCCCTGCTAGTGTTCCTTCTCTCACTGGGTCTCTGTCTCTCTGTCAAATAAATAAATAAAATCTTAAAAAAAAAAAAAAAAGAACTTATGAAACTCAACACCCAAAAAACAATCCAGTCAAGAAATGGGCAGAAGACATGAACAGACATTTCTCCAAAGAAGACATACACATGGCTAATAGACATGTGAAAAAATGTTCAACATCATTAGCCATCAGGGAAATACAAATCAAAATCACAATGAGATACCACCTTACACCAGTTAGAATGGCAAAAATTAACAAGACAGGAAATAATAAGTATTGACAAGGATGTGGAGAAAGGAGAACTCTCTCACACTGTTGGTGCAAATGAAAGCTGGTACAGCCACTCTGGAAAACAGTATGGAGGTTCCTCAAAACATTAAAAATAGAGCTACCCTCAGCATCAGGGAAATCCAAATCAAAACGTCAATGACATACCACCTCACACCAGTCAGAATGACTAAAATTAACAAGTCAGGAAATGACAGATGTTGGCAGGGATGCAGAGAAAGGGGAACCCTCCTACACTGTTGGTGGGAATGCAAGCTGGTGCAACTACTCTAGAAAACAGTATGGAGGGTCCTCAAAAAGTTGAAAATAGAGCTACCATACGATCCAGCAATTGCACTACTGGGTATTTACCCCAAAGATACAAATGTAGGGATCCAAAGGGGTATATGCACCCCGATGTTTATAGCAGCAATGTCCACAATAGCCAAACTGTGGAAAGAGCCAAGATGTCCATCGACAGATGAATGGATAAAGAAGATGTGGTATATAGATACAATGGAATATTATGCAGCCATCAAAAGGAATGAGATCTTGCCATTTGCAACTACGTGGATGGAACTGGAGGGTGTTATGCTGAGGAAAATAAGTCAATCAGAGAAAGACATGTATCATATGACCTCACTGATATGAGGAATTCTTAATCTCAGGAAACAAACTGAGGGTTGCTGGAGTGGGGGGTGGGGTGGGAGGGATGGGGTGACTGGGTGATAGACATTGGGGAGGGTATGTACTATGGTGAACGCTGTGAATTGTGCAAGACCATTGAATCACAGATCTGTACCTCTGAAACAAATAATGCAATATATGTTAAGAAAAAAAAAGAAAAGAAGAAGAAGATAGCAGGAGGGGAAGAATGAAGGGAGGGAAATCAGAGGGGGAGATGAACCATGAGAGGCAATGGACTCTGAAAAACAAACTGAGGGTTCTAGAAGGGAGGGTGTGGGAGGATGGGTTAGCCTGGTGATGGGTATTAAAGAGGGCACGTTCTGCATGGAGCACTGGGTGTTATGCACAAACAATGAATCATGGAACACTACATCAAAAACTAATGATGTAATGTATGGTGATCAACATAACAATAAAAAATTGAAAATAAATAAATAAAATAAAAATAGAGCTACCCTATGACCCAGCAATTGCACTACCAGGTATTTATTCCAAAGATACAGATGTAGTGAAAAGAAGGGGCACATGCTCCCCAATGTTCATAGCAGCAATGTCCTCCATAGCCAAACTGTGGAAAGAGCCAAGATGCCCTTCAACAGATGAATGGATAAAGAAGATATGGTTCATATATACAATGGACTATTACTCAGCCATCAGAAAGGATGAATACCCACATTTTGCATCGGCATGGATGGAACTGGAGGGGATTATGCTAAGTGAAATAAGTCAAGCAGAGAAAGACAATCATCATATGGTTTCACTCATATGTGGAACATAGGGAATAGCATGGAGGACCACAGGGGAAGGGAGGGAAAACTGAATGGGAAGAAACCAGAGAGGGAGACAAACCATGAGAGACTCTGGACTCCGGGAACCAAACTGAGGGTTACAGAAGGGAATGGGGTAGGAGGATGGGGTAACCAGGTTATGGGTATTAAGGAGGGCACTGGGTGTTGTGATGAGCACTGGGTGTTATATGCAACTAATGAATCATTGAACACTAAGAACTAATGATGTACTATATGTTGGCTGAGCATAATAATTTAAAAAACTAATTAATTAATTAAAAAAAGTAAAGAGTCTGCCTTTGGCTCAGGTCATGATCTCAGGGTCCTGGGCTGGAGTCCTACATCAGGCTCCATGCTCAGCAGGGAGTCTGCTTCTCCCTCTCTCTCTTCCCCTCCCCAATGGCTCATGCTATCTCTTGCTCTCTGTCTCAAATAAATAAATAATATCTTTATAAATAGGTAACATCAATGCAATCAAATATTCAATATTCTAATCTGTTCCATTTTCCTCTAGATTCAATAAAATCCTAATCAAAACCTCAGCACCTTCCTTTTAGGAGGAGATGGAAGGATTAAAGCTGATTGTAAAATTTATATTGAAATGCAAAGGACCTAAAAGAAATGAAACAATTCTGGGGGGAAATAAAAAGATACCACTAGACATCAAGAGTTACAAAGTAACGGCAATTAAGACAACGTGATTTTAGAGTAAAGCTCATCAAATAAGTGAATAGAGCAAGATAGAGTTTTTAAAAGCCAACCTATACACATCTAAACCTTTGATTAATGAAAAAATTGGCCTTGCAGAATAGCGGGGAAGGATGAGCTTTTCAGTAAATGTTTCTTGTTCAGTTGGAAAGCTGTATGAAAAACTTCAATTATGACCTCTAGTTTACACCATATTTAAAAATCAGTATCAGGTAGTTTATAGTTCTTCATGTGGGACATATAATAGTAAAATATCTAGAAGAGAATATAGGTGAATATCTTCATGACCTTGGGGTTGAGAAATAGTATTTAAACAGAAATCTAAGAAGCACAAAGTATATGGTTAATATTGATAAATTGGTCTATATTTAATTTAAGAGCTTCTATTCATCAAAAGACAACTTTTGCAAGTAACAAAAAGCTAAGCCACAGTGTAACACTTAGATATTTCTATATCTTAAAAATAATTAGATTTAAAATAAAGAATTTGGTAAATAATAACTTTAAAAACTCAGACAATTCAATATAAAAATAGGGAAAGTCTCAAACAGGCATTCACAAAAGATGACATCCAAATAGCCAATAGATACATGGGGAAGCATTCAACCTCACCAAGGAAATGCAAATTAAAACCACAATGAGATCATATTACACAGTACCCACTAACATGTCAGAGGGTCAAAATGAAAAAAAATGGACAAAAAAGTATCAGAACAAACATGAAGAAACTGCAACTTATATACACTTTTAATAGAAATGAAAATTGGTACAACCACTTTGGAAACTTTAGGGTAGTATTTATAAAAGTTGATATAGGCATGCTCTCTTTTTTATAAGTAGGCTTCATAATGGATCAATGATCCCTGCCTCATGGTATTCATTCTACATAGCTGTTTCCTCCTGCAGTGTATAGAGCTGATCTCTGTAACCAGTAAGATGCTATAGAAATAATAGTTAATGACTTCCAAGACCAGGTCATAATAGACACTATGGCTTCTACCTTACTCTTTTTTGGATCAGTCACGCTTAGGGAAGCCAGCTACAATATCATGAGGGCATTCAAGCAGCCCCATGGAGAGGCCCACATTGTGAGGAACTGAACCTCCTGCCAATAGCCAAATGAGGGAGCCATCTTGGAAGTGGATCCTCCAATCCCAGTCAAGTGTGCAGATGACGGAAGCCAAGGCCAACTTCCTGACTACTGTCTTATGAAAGACCCTTGAACCAGGAATACACAAAGCCAAATTGCTCCTGGATTCTTAACTAATTGAAATTACATGAGATTATAAATGTTCATTTTTGTTTTAAGCCAGTAAATTTGGAATAATACACCCTCTGACCAAGCAATTCCACCCTTGCATAAAAAACCTCAAAAAATGTGCATATATATATATATGCACAAAGAGACAACTAAAACATTGCTTATAACAAAGCTGTTTGTTATAGTCTGAAATGGAAACAAACCAGTATTCTTCAATATTAGAATACTATACAAGAATGAAAACAAACTTCTGCTGCAAGCAAAACCACAGATTAATCTCATAGGTATTGTATTGAGAAAAGGAAGGCAGATACATAAGAATACAAATTGTATGTTTCCATCAAATACTTTTTAATAGCAGGTAGAAAGAATCATGGAGACAGAAATCAGAAGTCAGTTCCTCTTTGAAGGGGATGTAACTAGGAGAAAGTGTAAGAGGATACTGGGATGCAGCCACTTCTGTTTGCTGATCTGATCGGTGCTCACGTGGTCAGGTTATTCTCATGAAAGCTCATCAACTGATTTGTACATTTTTCTGCATTTATGTTATGCTCCAATGAATTATTTCCCTTGCAAATGATTTCTATGAAATTCATCTTTTCATCTCTCATAACACTTCATAAAAATTAGCTACTCTGAATATGTATTA
This sequence comes from Phoca vitulina, assembly GCF_004348235.1. Lineage (NCBI taxonomy): Eukaryota > Metazoa > Chordata > Mammalia > Carnivora > Phocidae > Phoca > Phoca vitulina. The sequence continues at coordinate 52,462,161 of NW_022589711.1, forward strand.
AATAGATAAGTGAAAGAATAGGACATTTTAGATTATATGACAAACAAGTGACACTTTCTATTAAATTTTTAAAAACAATATTTCAAATTAACATTATTTGGTTCTCTATGAAGAAAATAAGTTGACTATGTATGTATATACACAAAATTATATACATACACACACCCATATATGTAGATAAGTTAACATTCTGGTAATAGAAAGGAAAACAAAAAATAAACCTCAGATTAGATTAACTCTCTGAGCCCCAAGGGAATAAATTCTTTCTCACATGCTCTATCATTTCACCTCCTATTGAAAGAGATGCTATAATCTTGTGAATTTGAAATTCACTTGCTCACATTATTCTGCATATGGACATCTCTGTGACGACAAAAAATCAAATAATAAATGAAGATTGCATCAGCATCATTAATCAATTAAATTTTAATTATGTTTACTCTAATGCTAAAGTTAATTCCCCTAAGGGGGCACTCCACTTGCTTGTATTCAATAAGCAGTGTAGCAGACTCATACAGCACTTATAAACTGGCACGTACATTTAGCATTTAATTATATAAACAATGAAACTCCACTTACCTAATATTTATGTGACCATAACCTGCTATAATCCAGGTTCACTGCAATCTCAGGAGTTGCTGAAGGAGACACCTGATCAGAAGTCCACTGGGAAAGTTTGAAATGGGGGACTAGTCATGTCAACAAGAAGTGTACATTGATGGCAAGATGGCGGAGGAGTAGGAGACCTGGATTTCGTCTGGTCCCAGGAATTCAGCTGGATAGGGATCAAACCATTCTGAACAACTACGAACTCAACAGGAGATCGAAGAAAAGAATAGCAACAACTCTCTGAACAGAAAAGTGACCACTTTCTGGAAGGTAGGAGGTGCGGAGAAGTGAATCCGAGGCGATATTCCGGAGGATAGACGGCGGGGGAGGGGGCCTCCGTCAGCTGCTACTGGCAAGTGATAGAGCCGCGGAGCACAAAATCGGAACTTTTAGAAGCCAGCTCCGCTGAGGGAGGTAGATCCAGTGGCTAAGCGGGGGGTGGAACCCTCGTGGGACAGTGTGGTCTCAGGACCCTCGGGGTCACAGAAAGACCGGGGGTGCCTGAGTGTGGCAGAGCTCGCAGGTATCGGAGCGGGAAAGCCGGCTGCAGAGACGGAGCCCAGGCGCGGGCTCTCAGCTCGGGGTTGCCATAAACCGTGATCCGCAGCACAGTCGGGCCACTGCTCCTCCAGCAGGGACCCAACAAGTGGCAGATCCGGGGAGACTCACCTTCCTCCCCGGGGAGGAGCAGCGTGGGAGTGCACCGCGGGGATCTGCTGGGTTTGGAGACTCCACACGGAGTCGGGTGCCAGAGATAGAAATGCTCGGTCACAGGCTGGGTGAGCACGGAGTGCAGCCAGAGACTGGGGAGACGGGAGTGACTGACTGCTTTTCTCTGGGGGCTCACTGAGGAGCGGGGCCCCGAGTTCTTGGCTCCTCTGGGGCGGAGATTGGGAGGCCGCCATTTTCACTCTCGTCCTACAAAGCTGTACGGAAAGCTTGCAGGGAACAAAAGCTCCGGAGAGCAAACCCGAGCAGATTACTTAGCCCGGACCGGCAAGGGCGGGGCAATTCTGCCTCCGGCAAAGACATTTGGGAACCACGGCAACAGGCCCCTCCCCCAGAAGATCAGCAAGAACCGCCAGCCAAGACCAAGTTTACCGATCAATGAGAACGGCAGAACTCCAGCACTAGGGGAATACTGAACATAGAATTCCTGGCTTTTTTTACCATGATTCTTTAGTCTTTCAAAGTTAATTTTTTTTAACTGTTTTTTTTTTTTTTTTGAATTTTTCTTTTTCCCTTTTTCAACCAACATCTTATCAATCCCTTTTTTAAAAAACATTTTTATTTTTCATTTTTAGAGTCATATTTTATCCCTTCATAGTAGTTACCCTTATTTTTGGCATATATATATAAGTTGTTCTCTCTTTAAAGTTTTGAGATACAGTTTCTTCTGGCAGATCAAAATATACCCTAAATCTCTAGTGTATGGCTTTGTTCTAGTCTCCTGCCTGATCACATTCTCTCTCTTTTTTTTTCTTTTTTTTTAAATCCTCTTCTTTCTTTTTTCAAACAACTTATCTTATCAATTCCTTTTATAAAATCTTTTATAACTTTCATCTTTACAGTCATATTCCATCCCTTCATCATATTAATCCTTATTTTTGTACATATATAAGTTTTTCTTTCTTTAAAATTTTGTGAGGCACTTTCTTCTAACAGACCAAAATACACCCAAAATCTAGTGTGTGGAACCGATCTATGCACCAGCATGATCATATTTGATCATATTCTGTTTTTTTTGTTTTGTTCTGTTTTTGTTTCTTTTTATCTTTTTCTTTTTCTTTTCTTTTTCTTTTTTCTTTCTTTCCCTTTCTTTTCCCCTGGTTTCATGTCTTTTCTGATTTGTTTAGAGTATATTTTCAGGGGATGTTGGTACCCTGTTAGCATTTTGTTCTCTCATTCATCTATTCTCCTCTGGACAAAATGACAAAGTGGAAAAAATCACCTGAACTGAAAGAACAAGAGGCAGTACCGACTGCCAGGGACCTACTCAATACGGACATTAGTACAATGTCAGAACTAGAGTTCAGAATGATGATTTTAAAGATACTAGCTGGGCTTGAAAAAAACATGGAAGTTATTAGAGAAACCCTTTCTGGAGAAATAAAAGAACTAAAATCTAACCAAGTCGATATCAAAAAGGCTATTAATGAGGTGCAATCAAAAATGGGGGCTCTAACTGCTAGGATAAATGAGGGAGAAGAGAGAATTAGCAATATAGAAGACCAAAGGATGGAAAATAAAGAAGCTGAGAAAAAGAGAAATGAACAACTACTAGATCACGAGGGCAGAATTCGAGAGATAAGCAATACCATAAGACAAAACAACATTAGAATAATTGGGATTCCAGAAGAAGAAGAAAGAAAGAGAGGGGCAGAAGGTATATTGGAGCAAATTATAGCATAGATCTTCCCTAATTTGGGGAAGGAAACAGGCATCAAAATCCAGGAGGCACAGAGAACCCCTCTCAAAATCAATAAAAATAGGTCAACACCCCGACATCTAATAGTAAAACTTATGAGTCTCAGAAACAGAGAGAAAATCCTGAAAGCAGCTCGGGAGAAGAGATCTGTAACCTACAATGGTAGAAACATTAGATTAGCAACAGACCTATCCACAGAGATCTGGCAGGCCAGAAAGGACTGTCATGATATATTCAGAGCACTAAATGAGAAAAATATGCAGCCAAGAATACTATATCCAGCTAGGCTGTCATTGAAAATAGAAGGAGAGATAAAAAGCTTCCAGGACAAACAAAAACTAAAGGAATTCGCAAAAACGAAACCAGCCCTACAAGAAATATTGAAAGGGGTCCTCTAAGCAAAGAGAGAGCCTAAAAGAAAATAGACCAGAAAGGAACACAGACAATATACAGTAACAGTCACCTTACAGGCAATACAATGGCACTAAATTCCTATCTTTCAATAGTTACCCTGAATGTAAATGGGCTAAATGCCCAATCAAAAGACACAGGCTATCAGATTGGATTAAAAAACAAGACCCATTGATATGCTGTCTGCAAGAGACTCATTTTAGACCCAAAGACACCCCCAGATTGAAAGTGAGGGGGTGGAAAACCATTTACCATGCTAATGGACACCAAAAGAAAGCTGGGGTGGCAATCCTTCTATCAGACAAATTAGATTTTAAACTAAAGACTGTAATAAGAGATGAGGAAGGACACTATATCCTACTTAAAGGGTCTATCCAACAAGAAGATCTAACAATTGTAAATATCTATGCCCCTAACATGGGAGCAGCCAATTATATAAGGCAATTAATAACAAAAGCAAAGAAACACATCAACAACAATACAATACTAGTGGGGGACTTTAACAACCCCCTCACTGAAATGGACGGATCATCTAAGCAAAAGATCAACAAGGAAATAAAGACTTTAAATGACACACTGGACCAAATGGCCTTCACAGATATATTCAGCACATTCCATCCCAAAGCAACGGAATACACATTCTTCTCTAGTGCCCATGGAACATTCTCCAGAATAGATCCTAGGTCACAAATCAGGTCTCAACCGGTACCAAAAAATTGGGATGATTCCCTGCCTATTTTCAGACCACAATGCTTTGAAACTAGAACTCAATCACAAGAGGAAAGTCGGAAAGAACTCAAGTACATAGAGGCTAAAGAGCATCCTACTAAAGAATGAATGGGTCAACCCGGAAATTAAAGAAGAATTTAAAAAATTCATGGAAACCAATGAAAATGAAAACACAACTGTTCAACATCTTTGGGATGCAGCAAAGGCAGTCCTAAGAGGAAAGTATATAGCAATACAAGCCTTTCTCAAGAAACAAGAAAGGTCTCCAATACACAACCTAATCCTACACCTAAAGGAGCTGGAGAGAGAACACCAAATAAAGCCTAAACCCAGCAGGAGAAGAGAAATAATAAAGATCAGAGCAGAAATCAATGAAATAGAAACCAAAAGAACAGTAGAACAGATCAATGAAACAAGGAGCTGATTCTTTGAAAGAATTAACAAGATTGATAAACCCCTGGCCAGACTTATCAAAAAGAAAAATGACCCAAATCAACAAAATCATGAACGAAAGAGGAGAGATCACAACCAACACCAAAGAAATACAAACAATTATAACAACATATTATGAGCAACTCTATGCCAGCAAATTAGATAATCTGGAAGAAATGGATGCATTCCTAGAGATGTATCAACTACCAAAACTGAAGCAGAAGAAATAGAAAACCTGAACAGACCTAGAACCACTAAGGAAATTGAAGCAGTCATCAAAAATCTCCCAACAAACAAAAGCCCAGGGCCAGATGGCTTCCCAGGGGAATTCTACCAAATATTTAAAGAAGAATTAATACCTATTCTTCTGAAACTGTTCCAAAAAGTAGAAATGGAAGGAAGACTTCCAAACTCGTTCTATGAGGCCACCATTACCTTGATCCCCAAACCAGACAAAGACCCCATCAAAAAAGAGAATTACAGACCAGTATCCTTGATGAACATGGATGCAAAAATTCTCACCAAAATACTAGCCAATAGGATCCAACCGTACATTAAAAGGATTATTCACCATGACCAAGTGGGATTTATCCCTGGGCTGCAAGATTGGTTCAACATGCACAAATCAATCAATGTGATACAATACATTAATAAAAGAAAGAACAGGAGCCATATGATCCTCTCAATAGATGCAGATAAAGCATTTGACAAAGTATAGCATCCTTTCTTGATCAAAACTCTTCAGAGTATAGGGATAGAGGGTACATACCTCAATATCATAAAAGCCATCTATGAAAAACCCACAGCAAATATCATTCTCAATGGGGAAAAACTGAGAGCTTTCCCCCTAAGGTCAGGAACGTGGCAGGGATGTCGACTATCACCACTGCTATTCAACATAGTATTAGAAGTCCTAGCCTCATCAATCAGAAAACAAAAAGAAATAAAAGGCATCCAATTCGGCAAAGGAGAAGTCAAACTCTCACTCTCTGCAGATGATATGATACTTTATGTGGAAAACCCAAAAGACTCCACCCCAAAACTGCTAGAACTCATACAGGAATTCAGTAAAGTGGCAGGATATAAAATCAATGCACAGAAATCAGTGGCATTCCTATACACCAACAACAAGACAGAAGAAAGAGAAATTAAGGAGTCGATCCCATTTACAATTGCACCCAAAACCATAAGATACCTAGGAATAAATCTAACCAAAGAGGTAAAGAATCTGTACTCAGAAAACTATAAAATACTCATGAAAGAAAATGAGGAAGACACAAAGAAATGGAAAAACGTTCCATGCTCATGGATTGGTCAATGCTACCTAGAGCAATCTACACATTCAATGCAATCCCCATCAAAATACCATCCCCTTTTTTCAAAGAAATGGAACAAATAATCCTAAAATTTGTATGGAACCAGAAAAGACCCCGAATAGCCAGAGGAATGTTGAAAAAGCAAAGCAAAGCTGGAGGTACCACAATTCCGGACTTCAAGCTCTATTACAAAGCTGTCATCATCAAGACAGTATGGTAATTGCACAAAAACAGACACATAGATCAATGGAACAGAATAGAGAGCCCAGAAATGGACCCTCAACTCTATGGTCAACTCATCTTTGACAAAGCAAGAAAGAATGTCCAATGGAAAAAAGACAGTCTCTTCAACAAATGGTGTTGGGAAAATTGGACAGCCACATGCAGAAGAATGAAACTGGACCATTTCCTTACACCACACACAAAAATAGACTCAAAATGGTTGAAAGACCTGAATGTGAGACAGGAGTCCATCAACATCCTAAAGGAGAACACAGGCAGCAACCTCTTTGACCTCAGCCCCAGCAACTTCTTCCTAGAAATATTGCCAAAGGCAAGGGAAGCAAGGGCAAAAATGAACTATTGGGACTTCATCAAGATAAAAAGCTTTTGCACAGCAAAAGAAACCGTCAGTAAAACCAAAAGACAACTGACAGAATGGGAGAAGATATTTGCAAATGACATATCAGAGAAAGGGCTAGTATCCAAAATCTACAAAGAGCTTCTTAAACTCAACACCCAAAGAACAAACGATCCAATCAAGAAGTGGGCAGAAGACATGAATAGACATTTTCCAAAGAAGACATCCAAACAGCCAACAGACACATGAAAAAGTGCTCAACATCGCTTGGTATCAGGGAAATCCAAATTAAAACCTCAATGAGATATCACCTCACAGCAGTCAGAATGGCTAAAATTAACAAGTCAGGAAATGACAGATGTTGGCGGGGATGCGGAGAAAGGGGAACCCTCCTACACTGTTGTTGGGAATGCAAGCTGGTGCAGCCACTCTGGAAAACAGTATGGAGGTTCTTCAAAACGTTGAAAATAGAGCTATCCTACGACCTAGCAATTTCACTACTGGGTATTTACCCCAAAGATACAAATGTAGGGATCCGAACTGATGTTTATAGCTCAATGTCCACAATAGCCAAACTGTGGAAAGAGCCAAGATGTCCATCGACAGATGAATGGATAAAGAAGATGTGGTATATAGATACAATGGAATATTATGCAGCCATCAAAAAGAATGAAATCTTGTCATTTGCAACGACGTGGAAGGAACTGGAGGGTATTATGCTGAGCAAAATAAGTCAATCAGAGAAAGACATGTATCATATGACCTCATTGATATGAGGAATTCTTAGTCTCAGGAAACAAACTGAGGGTTGCTGGAGTGGGGGGTGGGGCGGGAGGGATGGCGTGGCTGGATGATAGACATTAGGGAGGGTATGTGCTATGGTGAGCGTTGTGAACTGTGCAAGACTGTTGAATCACAGCTCTGTACCTCTGAAGCAAATAATACATTATATGTTAAAAAAAAAAAAAAGAAGATAGCAGGAGGGGAAGAATGAAGGGGGGGAAATCGGAGGGGGAGACAAACCATGAGAGACTATGGACTCTGAAAAACAAACTGAAGGTTCTAAAGGGGAGGGGGGTGGGAAGATGGGTTAGCCTGGTGATGGGTATTAAAGAGGGCACGTTCTGCATGGAGCACTGGGTGTTATACACAAACAATGAATCATGGAACATTATATCAAAAACTAATGATGTAATGTATGGTGATTAACATAACATAATAAAAAAAATATCAATCATCTTTATCCTAAAAAAAAAAAAAGGAGTGTAGATTGATTTACTAGACAGCAAAGCAAGTAACACTCATTGATTAACCACTACCTGATCATATAATAAATATTTATGACTACCTTTTATGAATCAGACACTGATGGGTGCATGGGAGTTAACAATGTAATAAAATGTCCATCTTTAGTAGAGCTAAACAAAGTAGAGAAAACACATACACACACGTGTGTTAAACAGCAACACGACAAGTGCAACAGAATTCTATGGAGACACAAAGGAATAAGTGAGAGATTGGCTGAAGGGATAGAGAAAGCCAAATAAAACAGGGTGTATAGGAGTTTTCCAGAGGCTAGAGGGAAACATTTTAGGATTATTAAAAAACCATTATGAGGGATGGATTCTTGAAACATCATGACAGGGGCGCCTGGGTGGCTCAGTCTGTTAAGCGTCTGCCTTCAGCTCAGGTCATGATCTCAGTGTCCTGGGATCGAGCCCCGCATCGGGCTCCCTGCTCTGTGGGAAGCCTGCTTCTCCCTCTCTCACTCCCCCTACTTGTGTTCCCTCTCTCGCGTGTCTCTCTCTGTCAAATAAATAAATAAAATCTTTTTTTTTTTAAAGATTTTTTTTTATTTATTTATTTGAGAGAGAGAGAGAATGAGAGACAGCATGAGAGGGAGGAGGGTCAGAGGGAGAAGCAGACTCCCTGCCGAGCAGGGAGCCTGATGCGGGACTCGATCCCGGGAATCCAGGATCATGACCTGAGCCGAAGGCAGTCGCTTAACCAACTGAGCCACCCAGGCGCCCTAAATAAAATCTTTAAAAAAAAAAAAAAGAAACATCATGACATAGTAAGGCATCTGCTAGCAATCCAGTATTCCAAAGTGGTAGTTTACAAGGATCAACTGTGATAGAGGAAGAGGCAAGAGCATTAGGCAAGTTCTATGCCATCAGAGATTTCATATGCCTCACACTAGGGAGCCTGGACTATATTCCAAAGGAAATGAGCCATTGAAGGCTTTAAGGAAGGCCAAAATCATAACTCTATTTTTCAAAAATCCTCTGTTAGCTTGGTTTTCTACCAAAATGGAGCCTGAGAGAAGGACTTGTGATGGATTGTTTATTTTTAAGATGGTTTCAAGAGCCAGAATGAGATTCCTGGGAAAATGAAGCAGGAAACGAGAAAAAAAGAACATAAAGATTTAGTGTTGAGGTCACCATTATGGGCAATGGGAGCTTACTTCTGCTTAGGCCTTTTGAGAAATGCACACGTTTCCCAGAATTATCTGCCTGAATGATAGGAGGTAGGGGCATTTATTCATTGGCTGCTGTTCACAGTGGGTCAGGGGCTGCCCCTGGGAGTCTTCAGTCTCTCCAACTTCTAAGACCCACTTGCACTCCCTGAGTGAGCTCTCAGGCACAGCCCTAGGACAGAAAGTAAAGATGTACCTGTGGAAGGCTGGTAGGAGAGAACTGCTTTCCAGAGGATGAGAATAGTGATACCAAAGGCATCTAATACAGATCTTGAGCACAGATTCTTTGATGGCTGAGTATCAGCAAGCATAGTACCTTAGAACAGAAATGTGAGGGGATAGTGGTAAGTACCAGAATAGCAGCCTTCCTGACTGTATTTGTAACATGTCAATAGGCAAATTTGACTTTTTGTTTTTTTAAACTTTACCAAATGTGGGCTCTTGCTGGGTACTTGGCTTGAGTACTGTACATTGCAAATCCCAACAGATAGTATTATTGTCCTTAAGCAATATCTTAAATTTCTTTAATGGAAGGATCCAGGCACAGAAGTTAGATGGTGTCTGGTGGACATTTTACATGGTTAATTTCAATTTAATTTGCATTATAGCTCCGGACATAATTTTAGATGTGCTGAAACTTCAGCAGTTTTAGAAGTTTTATGTTTGGTGCTCTTATTCATTTGTCAATACTTCTGTCCAAAGCAACAATAGTTTCCCAGAGTTGAATGTTTACATCAGCATTTCTTAACCACTCCATGCAAAGCTTTTATATGGCACTTTGATTTATTTATTTTTATGGCTCATTTCCTTTATTTTGCAAGCACAAGTATGGACAATCCTTCAGAATTTGCCAGAAAAATATTCAAACAAAGAAGGATATGTTTGTCTTTTGATGGTGGATATTTACTCATTTGAGATGGAGTTTTGATAAGAATCTTCATTGTGCAGATATTAATAATGAAACTTAGCAAAGGTAATCGGGAAGTCTCAAGAACAAATGCTTCCATAAAGACAGTGAATCAGGTCTCTAATATTGTGAATATTGCATATTGGTAGTGCTTGATTCTCCTGCCCTGAAGGTGAATCATCAGAACATTAAAAAACTTGTCAAAGCAATGGACAGATATTTCTTCTGTGCACCTGTACATAAAGAATTTTATGGAAATAAGACAGAACATTGTGCTGTGTTATAATTAGACCAATTATCCTTAAAGCCTCCTCTTTAGACAATGGATCCTATTAAGCAATTCTCACCATGTCCTCCTTTCGGATAAAAAAAAAAAAACAGAAATGTTTCCTTAATATCTATCATTCAAAGATTTCTTTAGTAGAATATCATGATTCCCCAGGACACAGTTTTCTTGAATAATTTTCCACTATTTGTCTGAATTTCTTATCATACGCCCCGTCTACTCACTATTCCTTAGAGATCATATTCAGTATCACTACTTTCATGCCTAACATGTCCTATCACCACCAACTTAAGTGCCTTTGTTTAGGTCTCAATATTATATAACCTAGAGAGCAAGGCAGGATTCAGTCTACACTTCTCCATCCCTCTCAACACCTAACACTATGTCCAGAACCTGGAAATTGAATCTCTTTCTTCTAATACTTTCTCTTCCCGTCTGACATATGTAATACCTTTTGACATGTGTGTATCTTCTGACAAATACATATCTTCTTTATGTAAAGAAAAATACACAAAAGGCTTTATCAGTTGTGGGTTGTGTCTGATTATTTCTATACTACAACCTACAACATTTGTCATACCACCTATAAGTATGCTTGATAAAAACTCACTGAACAAATGAATGGATAGAGGAATGCACTATAACCTCTCAGTATATATTTCAACTTTGCACACACACACACACACAAAATCACTGTTGCAATTTATTGAGGGTGATCAGATATTGATGTTTGGGAGTTCTGGTTAAACTGACCTATCAGGGTTCTTGCTAAAACTGGATTTTATAAGTAAGTGCACAAATGGATTTAGAAGGTTCAGAAGCCTAAGTCTAGTCAAGCCAAGAATCTTTGCCAGGAGGAAATGGTATCTTTCCTCTTGTCAAACACCAGTTCTTGTTTTGGTTCTATATTTAATTTCCTCTTGCCTCTTAAATATCCAGCCCTGCTTCTTTGTCTTTTGAGTCACAACAATTTCCAACTTTCTAGCTCTTCTTAATTCAGCAAACATGATCACACTTCCACCATTCTAAAAACAAAAACAAAAACAAAAACAACAAAAACAAAAACAAAACTCCTCCAGGAAAACTTTCTTGTTATCTATCACTTCTGGATGGATCTAGATTTTGTGAGGTTTAAAACTGATTATAATTTGTGGGGCCTCCTTGAGAAAAAAAAAAAAGAAATGTATAAATACAAGATTAGGTAAAAATAAATGTTTATTATGAAAAACAGAAATTTCTACAAATGAGCAAGGACTAGAATAATCAGGCCCTTTCTTCTGAGATCTCTTTGAGAATTTATCAGAGGTGTTTACAAGGAAATGCTTCCATTGCAACTGGGTGTAGAACATTCTATATCTCTCAGCAATGCACAGCACTCAGGGGACCCAGGCAGACGATTGTCCCTGAAGCCTAAGCTCATTATCTTCTTGAAAAGTCAGCATTTGCTACTGCCTTGTTTTTCTCCCTGTGCTCAGAGCTGGACTTCTAAAAGGAATATCTGATACTCTGCTCCCATTCCCTCCTCTCCTACTCATTCTGCTACTCACTGCAAAATGGAGTCTACCTCTGCTCCATTGTAATTTTGCCTGAAAATAATTCGTAATTTCTTTCTTGACAAATCATGTTGATACTTTTCAGTGTTAGTTGCTTAAACATTTATATTTGTACTTGACCATCAGTTCTTTTTCCTTGACTTCCAATGCTTTCTCCTGGTTAGCTTTTAGGTTCTTTTCTTACTTTCCTTAAGTGCTCTTTTTTATTTTATTCTTGGGATCTTTAAGTGTAATTTTACCCTAGAATCTCTCTGCAGCTCTATTTTAATTCTATATAGTATATTCTTCTTTCTCTACATAACATCTTATGTTTTCAAATATCTTCCTCTTCTGTCAAATCTCTATAAGCCCATATTACTGTCCTAAATTCCAAGTGTTTATATCCAAATGCGTGTGCAAAGTTCCTGAGGTGGGAACAGGCTTGATTTATTTGTTTAAGGACCAACATGGAAGCTGGTATGTCAAAACTAATGAGTGAGTATAAAAGGGGTAGTAGATGAATTAGGAATGTTAGTTACTATGGTATATATCAATGGAGTACTTGCAGCAGAGTTGTTAACAAATTGCTTTCAGTTGTTTATTGTTTGTATAACTTCACCTCCGACTGAACTTGAAAGAAGAAACTATATTCTCCCTGGTCTCTGCCTTCTGGTACCTTTTTACTTGTACACCTTTTATTGAATGAATGCATGGATGAACATATGAATGAATAGAAGGATTTCCATGAAACTTGCTCTATGTCATTCAAAAATAAATGACTCCTGGTAAAATACCTGTAACATTTATCTTATAAGAACACAAGAGAGAATTCTTATAAAATTTCAAATGGAATTGCATATCTTCCTTTGATTTTAAATAAGTTCATGACAGAGCTAAGTGAGATATTGACCTTTAAAAAGTATTCTATATACTTTCTGAATTTCATTAAACATACAATTGATTTGTAAAATTGTATCAGAAATATGTAAACTTTCTCAAAGTGCCTATAATACAAAATTGGTAAACTGAAAATTTCAGCAATAAATTGCCCTCTTGTCTAGAGTACTAAATGAAGAATTTTCTTTCAATAGTTATTTATATTTGATCACTTAAGTGCTTAGGAAGAAATACTAGGTACCGTCTACATGTTTACATTTTCAATAGAAAGATAGAGATGCTAAAGTTCCATGATAATTCACAGAAGATACAAACATTTCTAAAATGAGTTAAGCCTTATAAAGTCATCGCTTATACTACAATTACCTGCAATATAACTATAAACCGATTGAACACCAATCATTCCCACCTCCTACATTTTTTATGAATTCTGGCAAAATAAAAATAAAATAACAATGTGATTATACTATCACTTTTGTATTTATAGATACTAAACTCCTCCTGAAAACCAAAAGTACAGATAGCATAGTAAAAGTAAAAAAAAAAAAAAAAAAAGCCATGAACAACATCTTTAACAATCTAGGAGTCAGAATATCCCACAAAAACCTGGAATAAAAATAAGTATGGCCAAATCATAAATAGTAGCAGGACTTGCGCAAAATGAGTAACTATATGGTGGCAGCAGCTGAAAGGGGAGGAAGGCACTTGAATTCGGTTTCCAGACTATTTAGCTCAGTAGATGGGTGCAAGCCAAAAATGGATAGCAGCCCCCAAGAGGAGGAGCTGCAATGGTGCACCTAGTTATTTACTTTGTGTGGAAGGAAAGCAACTTGAAGTGAGAATGTGCATAAGTTCACGGGTAGTGGCTGATGGCCTGCTCATCTGTTGGAGAGCTGGAAGGAAAAGGACTGGATGATCAGAGACAAAGAAGTCAGGGATAGAGGCATGTGGATGGAAGCAAGAGGGTTAGTATCAAGAGTAAAACGGTCACACCCCCTCTAACACCCATCATGACAGAGTCACTGAGCAATCAAGCAGATAAAATGATTTTCCCAGTTGGTGCTGCCCAACATTTGTCACTAGCCATTCCAGAACTGGTATGACTGATGGTCAAATGGAAGGAGTGGCTAAAGTGGCAGAGAAAGAAGCTACACAGGAGTCCAACAGCATGGATTCTTATTTACAAGGCACTTCTATCTACACTTGCCTCTGAATATTCAACTTGTCAGCAACAAAGACCAGTATTGAGCCTCTAATAGGACACAATTCCTCCAGGAGATAAAATTGGCCGCTTGGAAATAAATCCCATTAAAATTTAGGCACCTTATATGTTGGGTGACATTTGTGAAGACCCAGTGACCTAGGGCATATTGAGATATCCCTTTCCAGGTGATTTCTTCTTTGGATTTTGATATCAAATATATCTCATTTAGGCATGCTACTTAGATTCTGATAAGATCACTAACCCAAAAGGCTGCCAGTTCTGAGTAGGGTTCATAACAGGAGAAATAACTGCAGTAAGTCCAGGTTGCCATGCAAGCTGCTCTGCCACTTGGGCCATGTTGCCCTGCAAATCTGATAGTTCTTGAATTGTCTGAGGCAGATATAAATGAAGTATGGACTACTACCATCTCTATAGTTTTGACTTTTCCAGAATGCCATATAGTTGAAATTGTACACTATGTATATAGCCATTTCAGATGGGCTTCTTTTACTAAGTAATATGTCAAGAACTGAGCTGGACAAAGCTGAGTTTCCAGGTGTTAAGGTGGTCATTGAAGGTAACAAGCCAAAATGAAAGTTAACAGTCAAGCCTTTAATCACTTACTACAATGCCTAAGCAAGAGGCTCACCAGGATAAAGCACCAGTTCCCTCACTCCATTGGAACATTTTCCCCATGGAATGGTGCCAGAGGAAAGTCATATGTATCAGTGCAGATGGGAGAATCTACCAAGGGAGCCCTGAATAAAAGGCTCCTGCTGTTTTATAGACCTGTGGGGAGGAGGGGAGAAGGAAAAGGCTAGGAGTGGAAAAGTACTGAATATGGAGTCAGAGTGGAGAAAAATGTTGCAAGTCCCTCCAATAAGGTGGTCATGGCAGAGGCATCTGAGAAAGGCCTCAGCAAAGGGGTCCCTATAAGCAGGTCTCCAAATTGAGGCACTTGAGCTAGGAATGAGATATGCATAAGAGCATGGCCAGCTGGGGTGGGGAGTGGGGAGGCTCTGAGTACTTGACTGTAATTCTCTTTAGACTGTGTATTAAGTTGGGTGTGGGGAAGGCAGCTTTCCCTCATGAGGCCTGCCAGGTAAGTGCTTTGTAACTGCATATGGTCAAGACTGAAAGGTAGCACATAAGATTTTGGCCTGGAGATGGACCTTCAATATATCTTTAAAGTTCTTCTATCTTTTCTTGGCATGATAACTCTTTTTTTTTTTAATTAATGAATTACATTCTATTGTATGGATATACCAGTTGTTTAGCCATTCACTTTTTGAAGAACATCCAGATTGTTTCTAGTTTTGGGGAATTATGAATAAAGTTGTTATAAATATTCAATGCAGGTTTTGCGTCAATTAATTTGAGTAAATATTTAGGAGAGTTTTTGATTGCTGGATCATATGTTGAGACTATATTTGGCTTATTAGAAACTGCCAAACTTTCTTCCACAGTGGTTGTGCCATTCCACATTTCTACCAGCAATGAGTGAGAGTGCCTTGTCAGTTTTTTAAATTGTCACTGTTTTGGATTTTTGCCATTTAGTCATTGTTTTAATTTGCAACTCCCAAATTACATGTTGTTATAGACTGAATGTTTGAGTCCCCATAAAATTAATATATCAAAACCCTATCCCCCAATGTGATGGTATTAGGAGATGGGCCCTTTGGGAAGTAAATTAAGATTAGATTATATCATAAGGGTGGAAACTTCATGAATGGGATTAGTGCCCCCATGAGAGTCATAAGACCTTGCTTCCTCTCTCTGTTCTACGTCATGTGATGTTATAAGAAGTTGGCAGTCTGCAGCTTGGAAGAGGTTTGTCACCAGAACATATCCTTAGTGGCACCTTAATCTCAGTCTCCAGCATCCAGGACTGTGAGAGATAAATTTCTGTTGTGCATACCACACAGTCAAAATACATTATTTTAGCAGCCTGAAAAGACACATGTGATATTGAGCACCTTTTCATATGCCTATTTGCTGGGTGTATATCTTCTTCAGTGAGGTGTCTGTTCAGATCTTTTGCCCATTTTTTATTATTGTTGTGTTTTAAGAGGTTTGTTTATTTGTTCACTTGTTTGTATTTTTTAGATAGCAGGGCTTTCTTAGATATGTGTTTTGCAAAAAATTTGTCTCAATCAATGGCTTGTTTTCTTTTCTCTTGACAGTGTCTTTCATAGTGCTCAAGTTTTTTAATTTTAATGAAATCCAAATTATCATTTTTTTCAAGAATTACATTTTTAGTGTTGTATCTAAAAACATATCACCAAACCCACAGCCACCTAGATTTTTCTCTTATATTACCTTCTATAAATTTTATTATTTTACACTTTACATTTAGGTCTGTGATCAACTTAGAGTTAATTTTTGTGAAAGGTATTAAGGTTAGGGTCAATATTCAATTTTCTGCATGTGAATGTCTAGTTATTCTAACACCCTTTGTTGAAAAGACTATCCTTTCTCCATTGTATTGCCTTTGCTTCTTTGTGAAATATCAGTAGACTATATTTCTATGGTCTATTTCTGGACCCTCAATTCTGTTGCATCAATCTGTTTGTCTAGTCTTTCACCAATTTCACACTGTCTTGATTAATGTAGCTTTGTAATAAGTCTTTAAGTCAGGTAGTATTATTTCTGATGCTGTTCTCCTTCTTCAGCAATGTTTATTGCTTTTCCATGTAAACTTTATAACCAATTTGTTCATACCTACAAAATAATCTGCTGGGATTTTGTTATCATTTTGAAACATATATTAAGTTGAGAATAGCAGGGATAATATTGAGCAATGCACAGGATTTTGCATTTTGCTTGGAAAGGTAGAGACAAGAATTTACCCTGAATAATCAACAATGGCTGATAGTTTGGCTGATGGTTGGGAACTTGGAAGAAACACAAGGGGGAAATTAGAAAAGATCTGAGGAAAAATTATATAAATAAAACTTTCAAATAGGTGCAGGGTTTGGAGATATTTGTGCCCATGAAAATTCTCATCAAAAAGCATCTTCAGTAAAGGAGGATTTTAATAATAAAATGGCTAGAATGACTTATTCTGTATATATGTCAATCATCTAACCTCACCTTGCTCAAGGACTTATGATGAAGTGGCCATGTTGGTAAAGATGGAGGTTTTGCCTGGTCTTAGCAATATAGACTTCCACTCACCAAAGACCAATTAGCTTCAGCCACTGCTGTGACTTCAATATGTAACACAGTCAACCAATTCTGAGCCCCTGATAGGGCACAATTCCCCAGGTGATCAGCCAGATAACTGGTGTAAGATTGATTACACAGGACTACTTCCAACAAGAAAGTTTCAATCTTTGCTACTTTTCAATCTTTGTGACTTTTGGTTCTCACTGGAATAGACATTTGCTCTGGATATGGATTTACTTTCCCTGATCAAAATGCTTCTGCCAAAACCATCATCTGTGGACTTATGGGATGTTTATTTGTTGTCATGTTTTTCCACATAGCATTGATTATAACCAAAAACAAAGCAAAACAAAGAACTCATCTGATAGCAAGTAAAGTGAGACAAGGAGCTCAGGCTCATGAAATTTATTAGTCTTACCACACACCCCATCATCTTGAAACTTCCAGCCTTATAGAACATGGTGATGGCCTTTTGAAGACTCAGTTATGGTGCTAGGTAGGGGACACTACTTGTAGGGCTAGAGTAATGTCCTCTAAGATGTAGTATATGGTTTAAATTAGAAACTGACAAATACGCTGTTTATCTCATATCTAGGATTCATGGGTCTGATCATCAAGGGGTCTACTCACTAACACCCTAGTGAGGCATTAGCAAAATTTGGCCTTTCTATTACCACCACTTTGGATTCTACATGGCCAGAAATCTTAGTTTCCAAAGGAAGAAATCTTCATCAGGGGACAGAGCATGCTTCTACCAGGGCACATAGCAATGGTTCTAATAAAGTGGAAGAAGACAGTGCTATCTGACCATTTTTTGCTTCTCATTCAAGGAAATCTAGAAGGTAAAGGTACAGAGGTGGTCCTGAATCTTCTGTGATAATTGGTCCTGACTACCAAGGAGAGACTAGGTTGCTACTACACAATGAAGTTCGTCTGGAATGCAGAGGTCCCCTGGCCTGCTTCTTATTATTCATGGGACCTTGTGATTAAAATCAATGAATAACAGCAACAATCCAATAGGAAAAATGTTAATGGCTCAGACTTTCCAGAAATTAAGGTTTTGTTACCCTATCAGGCAAAGAACTAAGTCTAGCCAAGATGCTTGCTAAAGGCAAATGGTATAAAATATAGGTAGTGGAAAAAAGGTAGTTTTAAATACCATCTAGAACTATATGATCGGTTGTAGGAATGAGGACTGTCATAGTTATGAGCACCTGCTTCTCTTATTTTAATATGGATATATGTATGCATATATTAACCATTTTTTCATGTTCTCTTCTCCCATTCCCATATCACATACTATAAAATGTGGTAGTGGTAATTAAGTTTGTATCTACATACTTAAGTTGTCAGATATCAAATGGACAATGTGATTCAACTAGAACAGGAATGAGCATCACCCAAAGATCGATAAAGGGATGATATAACCTCTGCTGAGGAGAAAGTTGAATATTTGGGGGTGTAAGAAAGATATGTGCATTATGTTTGGCAAGGATATGATTTTTCTGTTGTCTTTGTTGGAAATTAAATTAACTATAGCTTTCTTTTATATACCTTTGTAGTTTTACCTCTAATGTTACTTTCTAAACAATTTCTTCTCTCTCACACACATACACACACACACACTGTAATATTAGAGAGACACATACATGTATAGGAGCACCTTAACCAAAATATTTTTCACCTAGTTTCATCTCTGTATTCTCTCCGAAAGACAAGTACCCTAGCTTGGTCTCACTTCTCTTCAAATGTCTCCTGCCTGACCTATCTAATGACCTCAGCCCTTCCACCTACCACAACTCCAGCACTGACTGAGACCCAACTTTCTTTCAATCGAAGCATTTCTCTACTGTTTTTTTTTATTAGCTTATTAGATTAATTTATACCCAACCCCTTTTAAATTTTTAGTATTTCCTGAGTTGGGATTTCAGAAGGGAGCCTGTAGATTTTATTAATTCACCATCTTGCCAAAAACCCTAATTTCTTTTCTGATGCAGACATTCTTTCTGATGTTTAAAAATATATCACTGATATGAGGAATTCTTAATCTCAGGAAACAAACTGAGGGCTGCTGGAGTTGGGGGGGTGGGAGGGATGGGGTGGCTGGGTGATAGACATTGGGGAGGGTATGTGCTATGGTGAGTGCTGTGAATTGTGTAAGACTGTTGAATCACAGACCTGTACCTCTGAAACAAATAATACATTATGTGTTAAAAAAAAGAAGAAGAAGAAGATAGTAGGAAGGGAAAAATGAAGGGGGGGAGATCGGAGGGGGAGACGAACCATGAGAAAATATGGACTCTGAGAAACAAACTGAGGGTTCTAGAGGGGGGGCGATGGGTTAGCCTGGTGATGGGTATTAAAGAGGGCATGTACTGCATGGAGCACTGGGTGTTATACGCAAGCAATGAATCACGGAACACTACATCAAAAAGTAATGATGTAATGTATGGTGATTAACATAACATAAAAAAATAAATAAAAAAAATCATCAAAATTTTAAAACTCTTTCTGCATTACTTCATTCAGTTAAATATGTGAATAATGCTACTGCTTATCAACAATCAGGTCAATGAGACGAGGGTGAAAAAGTGGTAAAATAATACTGCAAATACATGTAAATGCAAAGTACAGGTCAAATTCTATTAAAATCATACAGAGTTGCCAAATTTGTTGTGTCCTTGAATGTTAGAAAACAATAGGCAGAAAATATTAAGTATAAAAATAAAACAAAATGTTAAAGTGTCATTTTTTAAAAGTTTAAAATGTGATATACAAATTAGAGTAATGCATGCCACAGATTGTTTAATTCATGGTTCAAAGAGCATTGGAGGAACAATAATTTATATAGTCTTTTGGGAAAATCATATCAATTAATTTTGCAAGTTAGAGTCTTATAGGGCAGTAAACATGTGGAGCTACCTTTTCTACAAGGCAGAATTTATTTTTATCTCTACTTGATTAAAAAAATAGTAGGTAATGTCTCAGGATCTGGGTCCTAATAAAAAAGTCCCCTATAGTTAAATAATTTCTAGGAAGCCCAGTTAGACAATGTCCTGGTATCACAATGAAAAGACATGCAATCATACTTGCCTTGTTTCCAAATTTTAGATATTTATTTCAACAATATAAAATTATTTCCATAGTCTTATAAATCAACCATATTCTACTTCTCTTTATTCTTTCCAATCCCTGATATTTTTATTTAAGTATTTAATTTAATTTTAGACAATAAGAATGTCTAAATAGTAAGTAAGGCTACTAATCTTCACACCTAGAGATAGGGCTTTTTCTAAAGCTTAGTCCCTGATCCCATCAAGAGTTATTTGTGTATTTAAAATCATTTCTCCACTTTCTTTATAGTTCTCTCTCTTATTTTTCCTGCAACCTAGGACATTGACTCCTGTATAATTTTTCACTTTTAAGGTAAGTTTTCCTTTTTCCTATATTGAGCTAATTTATTTTTTTCAAGACACTAATCTTACTGAAAATAATGTTTTATTTTATGTCCCCTTAATTTTGCCTCTTTAAAATAAAATGTATGAAAAATTTAGTTGCACATTTAATATTTAATTATCGTGATAAGATAAATATTCAATGCTCTTTTTACTTTTTACTCTCATTACTAGATGAAAAACTACAGTCCCTTATGTAGCTTTAAAGAAATGATGATGATGATGATGTTTAACCTGAGTACAGCACTCAGAATTTACTAATGTTTTCACTTTCCATGTCTCATTTAATTCTAATCAATTCTCCCTACAATACTTATAGGTAGACTAGACAGATAGATGATCCTCTCTATAAAGGAATTAACATTGAGACTTGCAGAATAAATGAATTTACTACTTTACTGGTAAACTCTAGAACCACTAATCACATACAGACCCTTAGAATCCGAATTCTTTCCTTTTTCCAATACGTCACATGCTGTGAAAGTATTTTCTAAACTGCAAACTGCTATGCAAATATGCAGAGTTATCATTACAACATTTGTTATTCCTTTTCTTTTGTCTAACTTTATGCTACAGTGTATATTCATTCACCCAGAAGAAAGAAGTTAGATAAGGCGTGTATGTACGGATGTATGTGTGGAGCCTATATGAGGCTAAAAGTGAAACTTTCCCCCTAACTTGTTAAACAATTATATTGGACTTCCCAATTTATGAAACTGTTACTGAAGACACAAGCCCTGATGCTGCTGATACCTATCCCAAATTTATATAAGGAATAAAATAGATCTATAAGATAACTCAGCAAAACACTCCCTGGAGAGACCTTAATATGAAAGAGTCTGTTCCCGCTCAACAACATGCCTCTCTTTATAAGATTAGTGGTGGATTATATAATTTCTGAGTGATTTAATGGATTACATAAAGAAGTAACCTAAGTGGTGTTTGCTGTAAGGAAAACAAAACAAAGAAAAAGCAAAGCCATTCTAAATTGCAATCAGCATAGCAATCATTAGCATCTTCAACTGTAGGAATAATTTGACTCTGTAAAAATGAGAATCTGACTTATTTTCCAAACATGGTGCTCCATAGCCCGTCTTTACCTTGGCGTTTACTGCTGGGATTACCGTAGGCAACCAGCTGCTCTCTACTATAGGGAGGGAGGCCAAGACTCAGTTGGAAACAATCAAAGATTAAAATCCTGCCGTTTAAGAGTAAGTGAGAATCAGAGAATCGAGAAAACTTCAAAGAGTTTCTGGGAATCAATAAATGGGCAGTTTTGAATGAATAACTGGGTTTTTACCCTCGTTTTTTTCTGCATTTTTTTTTAACAAATTAGGCATTGACATTATAAAAGCTAGTTTGTAATGACTTTGGAAGCACAAGAAAATTCTATTACTTCTTTTTCAAAGAAAAAATAAACTTGAATTTTTTCAGATTTTAAAGTATAGAGTGAACACAATCCAGCTATAACAAATTTTTACTCCCTATTTATGCTCTGACTGTCCCACTTTTTGTTTTTGCTCTTCTTCTTCTCCCAACCTCAATAGTTCTTAACTTTTTATTGTGACACTGGCAACTTTGAAAATATGATGAAAACTATGGTCCCTAACCTTGGGTGCAAATGCATAAACATATAAAATTACATAATCAGGTTATGAGTCCCTAGAATCCTATCCTTGAAGCCCAGCTGATGAACCTTTACTGCACCTATAATGTTCCTTTATCTTTGCCTGTCAAACTCCAATTCAATTTTCAAGACTCAATCCAAAATGCCACCCCTGAGAAGTCTTCTCTATTTCTCTCTCTCTATGCAAGTTGACATTTATTATTCCCTCCATTATGCTTATACCTTTATTATAACCATTTAATCATTTTCCTTACCTTCCTTCCTTCCTTCAACATTTATTAAACAGGCACCATAAAACTAAAATGAATAAAACAATTTTCTGTCCTCAAGGAACTCTTGCTGCACTGATGAGACTTACACAGGTGTGTGACCATGTGAGATAAGTGCTAATATATAGTGCAGGAAATGCCATGGAAATACAGGGAAAAGGATGCCCAGTGTTTCTTATCAGTATACTGAACCCTGTTTATAGAGAGTTCTGTAATTTACCAAAAACTGTCCAAAAACTCATCTTCATTTAATATCCCCAACTTTGCCAGTTGCACCAATATTAATAACAATTAAACTTACAGTTGATAAAATAAATTGAGAGACGTGAAAATATTGTACAGAATGACCTAGCAAATAGAATTCAAAGTAATGTCTTCTGACTCCAAAGCCAATACTTTCTTTCATACTATGGAAGGTTTTTCCTAGCCTGGTGTAAGTCAATGTAAATCATGTGTCCATTTTCCTACTACATTATAAGGTTCTTGGGCTAAAGTACCACATCTTTTTCATTTTATAGTGGGAGGGAGTAATAGGTGATAAGAACTGAGGTTAGGGATAGGAAAAACCCAAGAAGGACATTTTGGTCTGTTTGGGGGGCTGTCATTTTTATCTTGAGTTGGTCAAAAGCCATTCACAGGTTTTGAACAAATAAGCAAAAATTTTGATTTGTAACTTTAAAGGTTCACTGACTCTCTGTGAAGAATAGACCACAGGCAGTCTAGTTAGAAGATTTTATAACACCCTATGTCAACTTTGATGGCAGCTGGATCTAGGTGTCGTTGGTATATATGATAAGAAGTAGTCAAAGTCAAAATATATTTTACAAATAGAGATGAGATTATTTGCTTATAAATTTGATGTTGAGAGAAAGAGTCAAGAATATCTCTAAGGTTAAGGGTATTTATTTGAAATGGGAAGAATGAGCATTGCAGTTTGAATGGAACAGTGAAGTAGAGTTTATTTTTAGATATGTTAATTTTGACCTGCCTACTGCACAACCAAATGGAGATTCCAAGTAGTTGGATATAATAAGACACTGGTGTTCTGCAGAGAGACTCAGACTCCATTTAAAAATTGGGAAGTCGTCAACATATAGATGGCATATAGAATTGCTTACCAAGATAAGACTTTTAGGGAGAGAAGTGATGAGGTCAGGGAAAATAAAACAAAATTAGAAGTGACATAAGAAGACACAGAAGGGGCAATGCCTGTTCTTTCAAGAAACGGGTGACCCCTTGTTTCAAATATTTGGTATGTTGAACTTTATGAAGACTGTTGTTGCATTACCAACAGTTATCATTGGATACCATGGCCAGAGCAATTTCACTGAAATGAAGGGAATAAAAGCCTAATAGGAATAGGTTTAAGAGAATATGGGAGGAGAAAGATTGGAGACAGTGACCCTGTTACATGATGATTTCTGATCCTCAGGCTATTCTACCACTCAGTGACCAAAAAGTACATTAAAATGTGGTAGAGCTGAAGACTAAGATTATAAGATAGAAGTCATTTTTCCTTCAGTCTTGACCGCAGGGAACTCATTCATCTAACTACATTTATAAGCTGCATGTTCTGTGAAAGATTTTCATAAATGAATTTAAAAGAATTTAAAACCTTAGCAGAAAATGTATATTTAAAAATTAACTAAAGCCAGTTGGAAATTTTTTGCAAAGTTCAAACACTAGAGCCAATGAATCTGACTGACAAGAGATCCTCTTGGAATCTCAAGTAGAAATATTTCAATTTTACTTTACATGCAATGCTAAAAGTCTTAATTATTTGGTTTCCCAGCTCATAAAGGATTAGAAACAGATTATTAGACTGAGGTTGCCAATAAGAGAATGAATAAAATGTGAGAGTTTGGTTGCAAAAGTGGCAAGATACTTTAGAATTAAGTGGTAGTGGTAAGGAATCAAAGAGTAGAACAATTGGGTCCATTTGGAGAAGGGAAAAGCTAATCTATATTCCTTAGAAGGCCCTAAAAAGGCATGAAATTAATACTACCAAAAATTATTAGTTACTATGTCATCTCTTCAATGAAGTCAGAGAATATCTAAAATGGGATGATCCATGTTAGATAATTTTATGTTGAAATGTATTGGTTGGCCTTCCTTTCTTCTTTCTTCATTTCTTTTCAATGTCACATAGATGAGCTATTCACAAAATTATTTGAAACTCATATTCCAGCTGTCTGGGATATTTGAAGAATTACTATACTTTTCTTTATGAGTATCACCTCGTTCTCTCAAAAACATTCTCTATAGGGGCGCCTGGGTGGCTCAGTTGGTTAAGCGACTGCCTTCGGCTCAGGTCATGATCCTGGAGTCCCGGGATCGAGTCCCGCATCGGGCTCCCCGCTCAGCAGGGAGTCTGCTTCTCCTTCTGGCCCTCCCCCCCTCTCATGCTCTCTCTCTCTATCTCATTCTCTCTCTCAAATAAATAAATCTTTAAAAAAAAAAAAAAAAAAAACATTCTCTATAATATAACTCAGTATAAAATTCCATTCTTGAAAACAAGTATTATTTATACCCATATTTTAAAATTGTCTCTATTTATAACATATTTATTGTTCTGAGTGATAGAAATAATATAATTTTATAACTTAGAGTTCAATATCAGTAGGATTTTTACAAGACTGTAAATAATGTGAAAAACTTCAAAAACGCAGTTATTCAAAATGATTAAAATAAAGGGTTTTCCTTAGAAGAAACAAAGCAAATTATCATTATTGAGTACTTACCATGGGTCAGACTAAGCTGTCATATATCTTTCCTACATATTATTTACATACTTTATCTTTCCGTTTCATAGATTTTTTACATTGTAAAATGCAGAAAGACTGTGACTTCACAAGAACACACTGCTAATGTGAGGAACTAAGATTTGTGCCTAAATCTACTTCCAAAGCCTGTCTTTTCATGTTGCTGAAGTAAGTTTTTGCCATGTGGGAAATTCATACACATAAAATTTCATTTCCAAATAAAGTCAGAAATACAAACATTGCTGTTGCATTCATCTATTTACAGTGGCTCTCAAATTTTAGTATTCTTCAAAATTACCTTGAGTGCTTATTAAACACAGATTGCTGCTCCCTCTCCAAGTTGTTCATTCACTAGATCTGTGGTGGGGATGAAAATGTATACTTCTAACCTCCATGATGATGTTTATGTTGCTGGCCTGGGGACCACACTTTAAGAGCACTGGTCCATTAATTCCTTCAGTACCCCAATAGTGAACAAACACTTGTTAAGTGTTTTAAGTGGTATGACCAGTGTGTTAACTCAATGGAGGAAATCCTTACACAATGGATAGTATATAAAGTAATCATATACTTGAAAGATCTTACAATTTTATTTGTCAATGTTACCTCAATAAAGCTGGGGGGAGAAAGTTCGGGTGTTCATATTGTACCCTAGACATATAGAATCAATCTCCTGAGGGAGGAGGAAGGAGTTAATATGCAGGCAGTAGAGTGATGCATGGTGGCCTCATTTCACAGAGGAGGGAATTATGAGGCTCTCAGGATGATCTAGTGATAGAATAAAGGTTGGACTCAAGTTGGAATCTAATTCCCATTGGTCAAAGTCCTCTACTATCTCATAGTTACCCCATTCCTTCCCATCTGATCTATTTTCTTTAAATTTTGATCTGCTACTTTCAATAACACCTTTGCTTATTTCCCTTTTACTTCAAATTCCAGAAGGAGGTAGTTTCCACTAACAGAAAATGGATCAATGAGAAGTGTTCTTTGGAGTTCAAAATAAAGTAAGTCAAAGAGTTAAAATCCATATTCCTTTTTTTGGTTAATTCATTAAAACCTTCAATCTCAAAACCTTTCTATTCAGATGAGAATCCCAGAAATGGACACTAGGATGAGGATTTCCCACACAAATGGGAAAGAATTCTTTATTCTTCGTTAAAGAAGCCATCCTAGAAAAACAATGAGTAAGGGAGTGGGAGAAGCAACACAGGGAAAAAGAAAGATCAGGCAAGGATGCAGTTTTAGGCAAAGTACAGCATTTCCCACACAGGAGCTGAGACAGTAAATTATCTTTTGGTGTTTGTCCCTGTTTGAGGCAAGGAAGCTGACTTTTCAACTCTCACACCAGTTAGTTACTTTAGAGGTGATCCTACAGGGATATACATTTCCAAGTATTTCAGACTCTGCTGTCCTGCAAAGAAAGTAGAGAGAGCAAAGGCATCTGGGTCCTGGGAAAAGTGCACACAAATCTGATACCGGGATCAGAGGAATGAGGGCAGAGCAAGACCAGTGTGCCCTAAGCCACAGGTCTATCTTTAGCTGCCCTTATATCCACTGCTCTGAAAGCTGATGTTTCATAAGATGCTGACAGTTTTTATCTCTAAAATATCTTTACTTTCTAATTATCATTGCCACTGTTGTAGTTAAGGATCCTTTTGCCTCTAACATGGTAACTCTAGAAACCTACAAATTTTGGATGTAAATGTACCTGTTTTAAATGTTTCTTTTTAATCACTCACCCATTTTGCATAACCATATGAGTGATTTCCATGAGAAGTAGTTGCACTGTTGCTTCTCTTCATATAATAAAGTTTTGATTGTGTCATTTACTTACTCAGAACTTTTTATTTATCACCACAGCTGATAGAATGAACTCCAACTGCCCTGGGTGTTCCTGCAAATCCTCCACAATCTAAACCCAGCCTATCTTTCTTGTAGAGTATCTCTCCATCTCAACTAAGATGCTATATACCAACCATTCCCAAGACTCCCTTTCTCTGAAAAAAATCTATGCACTATTAGACCTCCCTGCTTTTAACTATTCTATTTGCTCTCCTTGGTGCATCCCTGCCCATGCCCCATCTCCCTTTATTGAAATTTCACCTATTCTTCACAGTCCAAATGAAATACTATCTCCTCTGTGAACTCTTGGTTAATCTCCGATCAGGATTAATTACTACCCACTCCCCTCTCTTGGTGTTCCTATAGCACATTCAACATACACTTCTTATGGCATGTTCTTTTGTATTTTACAGTGTTGTTTCATATAAATCTGTCCCATAAATTGTGAGTTCTTTAAGACAGGGATTATGACTTATTTGTTCTATGCCCTAGCACCCAGCAAGCACTGCCTAATATATAATAAAATCTAGTAAGTCAAATCATTATGCTGTACACCTTAAATTTATACAGTGCTGTGTCAATTATATCTCAATAAAACTAGAAAAAAAGAAAAAATAATAATTATAGAATTCAATAAATTAAACATGCTCTCAATAGTTTGTGTAGAAAGATATTCTACGTACTTGAAACAAAGAACAGTTAGGGAAAATAAATGTAGGAAACATGTCAACTAAAGAAAAATAGTATACGTTCAAAATACAGTTCTATACAGGCATTCTTTCACCTGGTTAAGGTCAAGGAATATGTAATTTATGGGATTTTCATCTCAATGTGCTCCCAAACCTAACTTTGTATTACAGAGTGTCATATGGTGGATGAGATGTTCTCACAGAAGCAATATTCTATTTCTTTTTAGTTGGCAGAGATAATGAAAAATCATTATTTTGCTTTAGTGTTTTGATGGTGTGGTTTTCCCTTTGGGTTATTTTACTCTAGTAGCCATGTGAGTAAAGTCTTATTTCTGGGAAGGAAAGGTATAAATTAAGCAACCACAAATGGAAAAAGAAGTAACTCTGTGCGTGTGCTATACATGACTGCTAAATGTGACAATGTTTTAACCTCTACTTATATTTTGTTCTCATTGTTTAAAACTATGGAACCAATGTATTAAATAGATATTCCCTGATTAATAAAGATAGATCAATAGATACACAAATACATAGATAAAATTTCTGATGGAAAGGTAATATGGGTAGCAAGATTGTAATGTCTTATAATAATGTCTAACTATATTGAAAATAAGAAAAGAGAATATCCCACAAAATTCTATAGCAGGGGCACCTGGGTGGCTCAGTCGTTAAGCGTCTGCCTTTGGCTCAGGTCATGATCCCAGGGTCCTGGGATCGAGCTCCGCATCGGGCTCTCTGCTCGGCGGGAAGCCTGCTTCACCCTCTTCCATTCCCCCCTGCTTGTGTTCCCTCTCTCGCTGTCTCTCTCTCTGTCAAAATAAGTAAATAAAATCTTTAAAAAAAATAAAAATAAAAAAAAAATTCTATAGCAAATGCCATTTGCACCCCAGCCTCAGATCCCTTCTCTTCCAGAGATCTCCTAGAAACAGTACCCCCACAAGTTGCCGACTTCCTGAGTGCATTCTCTGGCTATGAGAACATGCTCAGCCTAGGCTGATGTATCTGCTAGAGATTTGATACTCCAAAAGTAACCCTCAGCCACTGAGCAATGGAAGTTGGTAGGTAAATACCCCAGAATATCTCCCTTTCAGTGGAAAAGTTCTGAGATATGGTTCACACAGTATCTCTCAGTGTCCCAGAGAAACCAAACGCCAGTTGACCACAGAGGCAAAACACTCATGGCTGCCTTCTTTATTACCTTGCGTACTTTTCTTGACTAATCCTCACTCCTTTTCAGTGCTTCCTGGGGTCACTTTAAACTATTTGTACTCTATCTCAAAGTACCGAACTCTATCTCAAAGTCAGTTTTTGAGGGAATCAAAACTTAAGTTCCTATAACAATATTTTTTTAAAATATGGGAAATATGTTTTTTTTAATATTTTTTATTAACATATATTGTTTCAGGGGTACAGATCTGTGATTCATCAGTCTTAAACAATTCACAGCACTCACCATAGCACATACCCTCCCCAGTGTCCATCACCTAGCCACCTCATCCCTCCCACCCCCTCCATTCCAGCAACTGTCAGTTTATTTCCTGAGATTAAGAATCTCTTATGGTTTGTCTCCCTCTCTGGTTTTGTCTTGTTTCATTTTTCCCTCCCTTCCCCTATGATCCTCTGTCTTGTTTCTCAAATTCCTCATATCAGGGAGATCATATGATACTTGTCTTTCTCTGATTGACTTATTTCACTTAGCATAATATCCTCTAGTTCCTTCCATGTCATTGCAAATGGCAAGATTTCACTTTTTGATGGCTGCATAATATTCCATTGTGTGTGTGTGTGTGTGTGTGTGTGTGTGTGTGTGTGTGTCACATCTTCTTTATCCATTCATCTGTTGATGGACATCTAGGCTCTTTCCATAGTTTGGCTATTGTGGATATTGCTGCTATAAAAACTGGGGTGCACATGTCCCTTCGGATCACTACATTTGTATCTTTGAAGCAAATACCCAGTAGTGCAATTGCTGGGTTGTAGGGTAGCTCTATTTTCAACTTTTTGAGGACCCTCCATACTGTTTTCCAGAGTGGCTGCACCAGCTTGCATTCCCACCAACAGTGTAGGAGGGTTCCCCTTTCTCTGCATTCTCACCAACATCTGTCATTTCCTGAGATGTTAATATTAGCTATTCTGACTGATGTGAGGTGATATCTCATTGCGGTTTTGATTTCAATTTCCCTGATGCCAAGTAATGTTGAGCACTTTTTCATGTGTCTGTTGGCCATTTGGATATCTTCTTTGCAGAAATGTCTGTTCATGTCTTCTGCCCATTTCTTGATAGGATTATTTGTTCTTTGGGTGTTGGGTTTGATAAGTTCATTATAGATTTTGGATACTAGCCCTTTATCTGATATGTCATTTGCAAATATCTTCTCCCATTCTGTCGGTTGTCTTTTGGTTTTGTTGACTGTTTCTTTTGCTGTGCAAAAGCTTTTTATCCTGATGAAGTCCCAATAGTTCATTTTTGCCCTTGCTTCCCTTGCCTTTGGAGATGTTTTTAGGAAGAAGTTGCTGTGGTTGAGGTTGAAGAGGTTGCTGCCTGTGTTCTCCTCAAGGATTTTGATGGATTCCTGTCTCACATTTTGGTCTTTCATCCATTCTGAATCTATTTTTGTGTGTGGTGTAAGGAAATGGCCCAGTTTCATTCTTCTGCACGTGGCTGTCCAATTTTCCCAACACCATTTGTTGAAGAGACTGTCTTTTTTCCATTGCACATTCTTTCCTGCTTTGTCGAAGATTAGTTGACCATAGAGTTGAGGGTCCATTTCTGGGCTCTCTATTCTGTTCCATTGATCTGTGTGTCTGTTTTTGTGCCAGTACCATACTGTCTTGATGATGACAGCTTTGTAAGAGAGCTTGAAGTCCGGAATTGTGATGCCGCCAGCTTTCCTTTTCTTTTTCAACATTCCTCTGGCTATTCGGGGTCTTTTCTGGTTCCATACAAATTTTAGGATTATTTGTTCCATTTCTTTGAAAAAAGCTGATGGTATTTTGATAGGGATTGCATTAAATGTGTGGATTTATATAGGTAGCATAGACATCTTCACAATATTTGTTCTTCCAATCTATGAGAATGGAACACTTTTCCCTTTTTTTTTTTTTTTTTTTTGTCTTCCTCAATTTCTTTCATGAGTATTCTATAGTCTTCTGAGTACAGATTCTTTGCCTCTTTGGTTGGATTTATCCCTAGGTATCTTATGGTTTTGGGTGCAATTGTCAATGGGATTGACTCCTTAATTTCTCTTTCTTCTGTCTTGTTGTTGGTGTAGAAATGCAACTGATTTTTGAGCATTATTTTTATATCCTGCCACTTTACTGAATTCCTGTATGAGTTCTAGCAGTTTTGGGGTGGAGTCTTTTGGGTTTTCCACATAAAATATCATATCATCTGCAAAAAATGAGAGTTTCACTTCTTCTTTGCCAATTTGGATGCCTTTTATTTCTTTTTGTGGTCTGATTGCTGTGGCTAGGACTTCTAGTACTATGTTGAATAGCAGTGGTGAGAGTGGACATCCTGTCATGTTCCTGACCTTAGGAGAAAGCTCTCAGTTTTTCCCCATTGAGAATGATATTTGCTGTGGGTTTTTCATAGATGGTTTTTATGATATTGAGGTATGTACCCTCTATCTCTACACTGTGAAGAGTTTCAATCAAGAAAGGATGCTGTACTTTGTCAAATGCTTTTTCTGCATCTATTGAGAGCATCGTATGGTTCTTGTTCTTTCTTTTATTCATGTATTGTATCACGTTGATTGATTTGCGGATGTTGAACCAACTTTGCAGCCCTGGGATAAATCCCACTTCGTCATGGTGAATAATCCTTTTAATGTACTGTTGGATCCTATTGGCTAGTATTTTGGTGAGAATTTTTGCATCCATATTCATCAGGGATATTGGTCTGTAGTTCTCCTTTTTGATGGGGTATTTGTCTGGTTTGGGGATCAGGTAATGCTGGCCTCATAAAATGAGTTTGGAAGTTTTCCTTCCATTTCTATTTTTTGGAACAGTTTCAGAAGGATAGGTATTAATTCTTCTTTAAATGTTTGGTAGAATTCCCCTGGGAAGCCATCTGGCCCTTAGCTTTTATTTATTGGGAGATTTTTGATTACTGCTTAAATTTCCTTAGTGGTTACAGGTCTGTTCAGGTTTTCTATTTCTTTGAGGTTCATTTTTGGTAGTTGATACATCTCTAGGAATGCATTCATTTCTTCCAGATTATCTAATTTGCTGGCATATAGTTGCTCATAATATGTTCATATAATTGTTTGTATTTCTTTGGTGTTGGTTGTGATCTCTCCTCTTTCACTTATGATTTTATTTATTGGGTCCTTTCTCTTTTCTTTTTGATAAGTCTGGCCAGGGTTTTATCAGTATTATTGATTCTTTCAAAGAACCAGCTCCTAGTTTCATTGATCTGTTCTACTGTTCTTTTGGTTTCTATTTCATTGATTTCTGCTCTGGTCTTTATTATTTCTCTTCTCCTGCTGGGTTTAGGCTTTATTGGCTATTCTTTCTCCACCTCCTTTAAGTGTAGTGTTAGGTTGTATATTTGAGACCTTTCTTGTTTCTTGAGAAAGGCTTTTATTGCTATATACTTTCCTCTTAGGACTGCTTTTGCTGCATCCCAAAGATTTTGAACAGTTGTGTTTTCATTTTCATTGGTTTCCATGAAATTTTTAAATTCTTCTTTAATTTCCTGGTTGACCCATTCATTCTTTAGTAGGATGCTCTTTAGCCTCCATGTATTTGAGTTCTTTCTGACTTTCCTCTTGTGATTGAGTTCTAGTTTCAAAGCATTATAGTCCAAAAATATACAGGGTATGATCCCAATCTTTTGGTACCAGTTGAGACCTGATTTGTGACCCAGCATGTGATCTATTCTGGAGAATGTTCCATGGGCACTAGAGAAGAATGTGTATTCTGTTGCTTTGGGATGGAATGTTCTGAATATATCTGTGAAGTCCATCTGGTCCAGTGTGTCATTTAAAGTCTTTATTTCCTTGTTGATCTTTTGCTTAGATGATCTGTCCATTTCAGTGAGGGGGGTGTTTAAGTCCCCCACTATTATTGTATTGTTGTCAATGTGTTTCTTTGCTTTTGTTATTAATTGCCTTATATAATTGGCTGCTCCCATGTTAGGGGCATAGATATTTACAATTGTTAGATCTTCTTGTTGGATAGACCCTTTAAGTAGGATATAGTGTCCTTCCTCATCTCTTATTACAGTCTTTGGTTTAAAATCTAATTTGTCTGATAAAAGGATTGCCACTCCAGCTTTCTTTTGGTGTCCATTAGCATGGTAAATGGTTTTCCACCCCCTCACTTTCAATCTGGAGGTGACTTTGCTTCTAAAATGAGTCTTTTGCAAACAGCATATCAATGGGTCTTGTTTTTTTATCCAATCTGATAGCCTGTGTCTTTTGATTGGAGCATTTAGCCAATTTACATTCAGGGTAACTATTGAAAGATATGAATTTAGTACCATTGTATTGCCTGTAAGGTGACTGTTACTTTATATTGTCCCTGTTCCTTTCTGGTCTGTTACTTTTAGGCTCTTCCTTTGCTCAGAGGACCCCCTTCACTATTTCTTGTAGGCCTGGTTTGGTGTTCACAAATTCTTTGTTTTTGTTTGTCCTTGAAGCTTTTTATCTCTCCTTCTATTTCCAATGACAGCCAGGCTGGATTTAGTATTCTTGGCTACATATTTTTCTCATTTAGTGCTCTGAATATATCATGCCAGTCCCTTCTGGCCTGCCAGGTCTCTTTGGATAGGTCTGCTGCCAATCTAATGTTCCTACTGTTGTAGGTTACAGACCTTTTGTCCTGAGCTGCTTTCAGGATTTTCTCTTTGTCTCTGAGACTTGTGAGTTTTACTATTAGATGTCGGGGTGTTGACCTATTTTTATTGATTTTGAGGGGGGTTCTCTGTGCCTCCTGGATTTTGATGCCTGTTTCCTTCCCCAAATTAGGGAAGTTCTCTGCTATAATTTGCTCCAATATATCTTCTGCCCCTCTCTCTCCTCTTCTTCTGGGATCCCAGTTATTCTAATTTTGTTTCGCTTTATGGTATCACTTATCTCTCAAATTCTCCCCTTGTGATCCAGTAGTTATTTATCTCTCTTTTTCTCAGCTTCTTTATTCTCCATCATTTGGTCTTCCATATCGCTAATTCACTCTTCTGCCTCATTTATCCTAGCAGTTAGAGCCTCCATTTTTTATTGTACCTCATTAATAGCCTTTTTGATTTCGACTTGGTTAGATTTTAGTTCTTTTATTTCCCCAAAAAGGGATTCTCTAGTATCTCCTATGCTTTTTTCAAGCCCAGCTAGTATCTTTATAATCATCATTCTGAACTCTAGTTCTGACATCGTACTAATGTCCGTATTGATTAGGTCCCTGGCAGTCGGTACTGCCTCTTGTTTTTTTTTATGAGGTGAGTTTTTCCATCTTGTCATTTTGTTCAGAGAATAGATGAATGAGAGAATAAAATGCTAAAAGGGTAACAATGACTCCAGAAAAATATATGCTAAACAAGTCAGAAGAGACCGGAAACTTCCAGAAAGCGGTCGCTTTTCTGTTCATAGAATTGCTGATATTCCTTTCTTCAATCTCCTGTTGAGTTTGTAGGTGTTCTGAATGGTTTGATAACTATCTAGCTGAATTTCTGGGACCAGATGAAATTTAGGTCTCCTACTCCTTCACCATCTTGCTCCTCCTGGGGTCAGGAAATATGTTTTTTAATTTATTTTTAGGATTACATGTTTTTAATACATGTCATTTATTTTTAAAAAGTGACTTTTTCATTCATGAAACAAACACCAGTGTATATATAGACTATTTGCCAGATAGAGCAACACACACACAAACATACATACATACTAAAGAATGCATTCTGTACTTGAGTTTAACTTAGTTTTTACTTAATAACTTATTTTATTAGTATTTACCTTTTTTTTCATCTTACAGTTCATAAAGACCATTTTCTCATATTATATATTTTATTACTTTTGGTGACATTCTACTGTAATTTGCTATGGTAGTTATCATTTATAACTTGAAAAGCACATTTAAATAAAAACTGTCTATTATAAATTTTCATGTACTTATAATTCAGTGACATTAAATTAAACCATTTCCTCTAAATGCCCTTTTGATATTTAGTGTATCATTCTCACTGACTCAGGTATACCACATAAAATTTTATCCAAATATAACTATTATGACTAGATTAACCTCTAATCATAATAGCTTGCCTTTCCCTAAATCCATACACAAAATTTATAATGATGCAAAGTGAGAAAAATATGAAGGAATATCAGCAAGTAGTTTGGGTCTTAAACATTTGGATCACATAAATATTACAATGAAAGCATTTCCCAGTGAAGTTCTAAATAAGAGATTATTTTCCAGTTTCCATTATTTTTGTTGAAATATTTTTCTGGTAATTCTAGAATCCCAAATTGAGGCCTCTTGAACATTGACACAGGTGCACTTGCACCTATTTTTTTACAGATTTTATTTATTTATGCGAGAGAGAGAGCGCGCGTGCATGTGCAAGTGAGCAGGAGCAGGGGTGGGGATGGAGGGAGGGCACAGGGAGACCGAGAAGCAGGCTCCCTGCTGAGCAAGATTCCCCATGTGGGACTCAATCCCAGGACTCTGGGATCCTGATTTGAGCCAAAGGCAGATGCTTAACCAACTGAGTCACGCAGGTGCCTGTTACACCTATTTTTTAAAGGAAGAAATTTGCTGTCAAGAGGCACACCATGTGTTATGGGTGATTATTTCTTGTTATAAGGAATGGGTCTTCTTTTCTTCATATTTAAATCATTATTTTACTAAATAAACATAATCTGGCTAATACCTTAAAGAACTATTTACTTTATTACCAGGTATATTAGTAATAAATGGGTAGATTTAATATGAGATTTCAATATTTTTATAATATGCATGTTAGAATAAGATAAACATGGTCTATCCAGGAAAATGAAAGAATTTAAAGGTTTCTCATAGAACCAGACATTTCTCTTGTGCTTTCTGCCTTTCAAGGCATCCTTATAAAAGGGAACCTTATCCCACTTAGTAAAAAAATTTCATTTGGGGTTTCACAAAATCTTTGTTCTATCAAGAATATTTCTTTGTAATAAAAGTGTAATTTTTATAATAAATTGAAAAAAATTAAAAAAATAAATAAGTAAACTCAAAAACTTTCAGTGCTTCTATAATCATCTAAATAATTTCTAAAAATCAATTTAGGCTTGTTTTTTTTTTTTTTTTCTTCTTGGAATTTTAAAATAATTCTAAAATGCAATTTGAAAATTCCTCCAAACACACATTCTGACACGTTCACTATTGTCTAGGCATTCACTTGCTTCATTGTACACAAATTGAGCACATTTCTATATAACTCCTTTGGGCCTTATAAGAAGAATGAAATGTGATTCCTACTCCTTTGCAGGTTACAGTTCAGTAAGATTGATAAACCAGCACATGAAAAACCACAAGTCCTGCTATAAGAGCTGTACAGACAAAGGAGTCTAAGGGTGCAAAGAATGTATTGGGGTAAGAAATAAGAATTCACAGAAGAGGAGGCATTTGTGCTGGCACTGAAAAATCCAGAGAATTTTATAAAGCAGCGTTGGGGAGGGCATCTACACAGATATTAGCAGATGCCGAGGCATGGAGGCGAAAGGAGACAGCCCCAAGAGTGAGTATTTAGATGTGGTTTGGGCCTGCGTATCTAATTGGAGGGAAGAGATGCAAGATGAGATGTGGCCCAGTGTAGTATGATATAATATGGGAGATCTTTGAGGACCTTAATTTTAGTATCAATCCATCAAAGTCAGACGACTGCCTGAATAGGTCAAACATATTTCCAGGGTGTGAGATAGTTGGAGTTATTCTCAAGATTGCAGGAATTATGTGCAATACTGCTAATGGGTGGATGAGATACAGTGCCTCGCTGAGCCCCTTGCCAGCTGAAGTTAACCCTTCCGTTCCTGGAAGAGAGTGTGGCAGACCACAGATTTATCCAAATGTCATGGAAATTTGTTGAAATCATGTTTCAAAGTAAATACAATGTTCTAACCATTCTACTGCTCTCTGAGTAACCTGTATGTGCATACATACATACATACATACATAAAACATACACAAGCATATGCTGAGACAGGGTCTACTTCAAATGATTACAAACATAATGGAAAAAGAATTCATACAACAAGGAGACAGAAAATAGAAATCTTCAAAAATTTTTTTCATTAGAAAAAATTATCCAGAAAAAGATACCCAACAGTTTAGTTAGTTCTTAGCAGGTATGCTGTGGTACATTACCCTATGGCAAATCCTTCTCAAGTGTTCTGAAAAATTTAGATTTATGTGCAAAATTCATTTTTGCAACCAAATATGACTGACAATTTCTGATGTAGAGAATGTCCATCTTAGCAAGCTGTGTCCCACAAGGTGTTCTACAACCAATGAGTAAGGAACACAACACAAAGGCAGCCGGCACTCTGGCACTAAAAAATAATAATAATAAAATCAGTTTACTGAAACATGTGAAAAATGTGAAGGGGAGCTTGAGAGTAATGAGGAATTTTATTCACACAGTGGCATAATATTGAAGAGCAGATAAGTAATGTGGTGACTGAAAGAGTTTTTGTAGATATTGAAAGACATTGGTATTTGTTATAGTGATTGTATCATAATAACTGCTGATTTGCTTGGTCCTGATTTGGGTCCTTTAACACCATCAAGTGTGTGCTGCCACAAATTCTAGTATTAGAAAGCGTGTCATGACACCCAAAACATTGATGACATCACTCTTTTAACACTTGGGATTAAGGCATGATTTATCTCTTGAGAGATCCAACAAGCAGAGGTGAAGTAAAAAAAAATGTTTGTCAGTTAATGTATCATTTGAAGCACTGTCATAATTATTTCCTAGTTGTTATTACCCTATCATATGTATTAATGTGTGGGCTCTGTACTGAGACCATTTAAGTTCAGATTTCACAAGCATATAAATTCCCAATATAATACATTTTGTATTTCTCTGTAGCCACTATGAAAAATGGTATGGACATTCATCAAAAAATTAAAAAGAGGACCACCATATAATCCAGCTATTCCACCTCTGGGTATTAATCCAAAGAAAACAAAAACACTAACTCAAAAAGATATCTGCACCCCCAAGTTCATTGCAGCACTATTTATAATAGCCAAGATATGGAAGCAATTTAAGTCCCCAAGGATGGATGAATGGATAAAGAAAATGTAATATATAATTTAGTAGAATAGTACTCAGCAATAACAAAGAAGGAAATCTTGTCATTTGAGACAACATGGATGGACTTTCAAGGTATTATGCTAAGTAAAAGAAATCAGACAGAAAAAGATACTACATATGGAACCTAAAAAACAAAACAAATGAACAAACAAAACAAAACTCATAGATACAGAGACCATATTGGTGGTTATCAGAGGGTAAGGGGGTTGGGGTGGGCAAAATGGGTGAAGGGGGTCAATTGTATGGTAATGAATGGTAACTAGATTTATTGTGATAATTACTTTGTAGTGTATATGAATATCAAATTATTATGTTGTACATCTAAAACTAATATATTGTTATTTACCAATTTTACCTCAATTAAAGAAAGTATATTTCTTGCTCCTTTAATAGTCTAATGAGAATAGGCAGTGAGCTTGGGAATCTCTTCTGCAAAACTTTATTCAGGGATTTAGATTCATTCCATTTCATATCTTTGTCCTCCCACTGGACCTCTGAGTGTTCCACTGGATGCTTTGCACTAAACCAAGAAATCAGGGACAAA
This sequence comes from Phoca vitulina, assembly GCF_004348235.1. NCBI lineage: Eukaryota > Metazoa > Chordata > Mammalia > Carnivora > Phocidae > Phoca > Phoca vitulina. Next base: position 52,500,615 of record NW_022589711.1, read on the forward strand.
GAGTGCACAGAGAATCTCATGAGAATAGTTCTAGTAGTTTTAGGGCAGACCGAGAAGTGAATATATGACTTCTACACTGATTGTATTGGCCAGATGTCAGTCACATGGCTCTACCTACCTCTAGAGGAGTCCAAGAAATGTCTAGTTATGTGCCAAGGAGAGAAACAATAATGGGATTTGGTTGAACCTGTTGTGTTGTTTTTGTTCCAAGTGGGGTATGGCCACTCTCATGTAACTTTGGTATCTAGAATACTGGGACTAAAATATAATTTATACTGTACTGGTCAAAGAGTTATTTTAAATTATGGCTAGGCTTCTGTAAGATGGATGCTAACAACCCAGAAAGGGAGCTAAGGAAATCTAGTAGGGTAGGGAGAGACATAAAAAAGTGCAATGTACATGATGTATTGCTCAGTAGACTGAGGATTTTTAGCACATAAGAAAGAAAACTAGAAAGGCCAGCATATAGATGAGGTACTGGATTGAATACATGGGGCTTTTAATTCTAAAGTTATACACAATGGGGAAAAGGTCCAAAAGATAGATTTGATTAAAGTTGCATAAAACTTGGGGCGCCTGGGTGGCTCAGTCGTTAAGCGTCTGCCTTCAGCTCAGGTCATGGTCCCAGGGTCCTGGGATCGAGCCCCACATCGGGCTCCCTGCTCAGCGGGAAGCCTGCTTCTCTCTCTCCCACTCCCCCTGATTGTGTTCCCTCTCTCGCTGTGTCTCTGTCAAATAAATAAATAAAATCTTTAAAAAAAAATAAAATAAAATAAAAATAAAAATAAAGTTGCATAAAACTCAAAGATTCATAAAGGGAAAGTACTGCTGAGGGGCTTATAAGCTGTGCATCGTTGCAGGTTGAAATTTGCCATCAGCACATCAGAGTTCTGGGGTGAATGTGGCACTAGGCAGAATATCCTACCAACTAACCTCTGAAGTCTCTTCTAGGCTGAAATTCTAGATCCTGTGGCTGATTTTTAAACTATGGTTCCTTACTGTGAATCTTGACCAAAAAAGCTATCTCCAAATATCAACCCTTCCCCTTAAATCGGAAAATTATCTGAACACATTATCCCCTCCCTCATACCATTTATTTAACTATCATAAAGATGTCCAATTTTATTTGAAATGTTTTAAAGTTATTTTAAAATGTCAGCCAAATCATTGTCCTTTCTTTAATTTTATATTTGGAATCACAGAAGGAAGAATTTAGCTTCCTGTAATAAATAATGGCCCTATGTTTCATTTTAAGAGGCAATTCATTTGTGGGTTGGCTCTCAGTGTTCTGCAGCTGGATATTCAGTGCCTCCAGTATTATGGGAAAGACTAGGGAACTCAGAATGACCTGGCAACATTCAGGGCAGTCAGTTATTTCAGTGAGGTTGTCTTTAATCCAGCGGCTGTTTTCAAAAATCTTTCTAGCTATTTGACTTTTCAAGGTTTGATTCCATATCCCCAAATCTTATACTTTGGAAAGTTTCTGATAAACACGTTCTTTTTTTTCTTCCTAGATATTGCATTATCTTTGTGAAATTGAATATTGATCCCTTTCACTCAGACAGTTTTGAAGTCAAGGATAATTCTGAGCCTTGGGTCCTGGTTTAAAGACATAGCATATAATTTTACATGTATACTTCATGGCTCTCTCCAGTGAATTTAGTTTTTGTAATCAGTGTACCTTGTTTGCAATAGAGTATGGAGATATAAACTCCTGTGGGCTAAATAGCTTCTTACAAGGCAAATTGGGATGAATTGGACTTTTTAAATTTTATTCAGGTATTAAAAATTCTTAGACTTTGAACAGCCTTCTAATTAATGTCAAATACCTTTAATTCTTTTTGAGGACCTTAGATTTGCAAAATCAGAACAAACAAACTTGTATTGGTAGAGCCTCAAGGTTCAAGGGTGTAGTGCTACTTTTTGCATTAACAAGGAGAACACTGTGTTCTAAAGTACTAAGGCAGGGAGCGGGAGCAGGGAGTGCTAAATTTTAAATTGTAATTGTGGTTGAGTTGTGATATTTCTCTGGATGTTATAGTCATGAAATTATTCATAAGACCTTGGAGGAAACGTACCTCTTATACCTACTGTAAAAAGCCTATAGCATACTCCGTAACATCAGTTTTCAGTCTTTACAAATAGCCCTAATAGTGGCAGTCTCACAGCTTCCAAGGTAGCTCATTACTAGGTTAGAAGACTACAGTCTTAGAAGGCTATTCTACATATTAATGAAAATTCCACTTGCAGCTAGTTCTGTCCCCTAAGGCCACGTAAGACAATTTATAATTTTATATCTAAGTAATAGCTTTGCAGAAACTGGAAGGTTGTAATCAATGTAGATTAGTGCAATTTATTTAAAATAGTCACTACATTATGAATTCATGATGTAGATACCTTATTTAAGTTTTCTTAAAAAAAAAAAACTGGGCAGAAAAGAAAATAGCTTGAAAACATCTTTGTAGCCTACACGGTGGGGTTGCATCTTCTGCAAGCTCTAAAGGTAGTTACAAATTAAATTCATGGATGATGTGATTGCTATATTTCTGCTGAGAGTTTAAAGAGCAAAATCTGGATATGAATGCCTCTCTAAGACAAGAGTAATTTTTCTTTCACTTTCAGTACACTTTATTTATGACCCTAAAGGATTACTGTTTTTAAGTCTTTCTTTCTCCCTCCCTGCCTCTCTCTCTCTCTCTCTTTCTTTCAATTTATAGTTCTGCTCTTTTCCTTCGATATTTGACCCAAATGTAATCAGAATCAGAAACTCTGCCTCTCCTTTAGTCCACATTCTGAACTGATGAATGAATAGATGAATAAATCATTAAATAAATAACTCCCATGAAGGTCCTGAACATCAGCTTCATGGCAAGAGTCCTTTTCACTTTTTTCTTCATTTTTGTCCCAGGATAGTTTCTTTTACCCAAATATGGTAGATTGGCAACTCATTTACATATCTTTCATTTGGAGATTGTCAACCTATTCTGAAACTCCAGTACTAATAGATTCCCAGCTGTAAAAGTGTCCCCTTCATGGAAAGTCGCTTGCTGGGAAAACTTTTGAGCCCAGCATTCTCAGAATTTTGACTAAAATGTTTTTTATTTTAGTTTTACAAATTATTTCAACACTAGGCACGTCCTCGTTTTGGTCCCAGGATCGGCTTCTATAGCTGGGTTAGGCCACTGCTTGACTATCTGCTTCTAGTAGGTATAGATTCTTTGAGGTATTAAATGTTGTGCTTGATCTTTATGATGCAAATCATGAATTTATAGTGTATAAAGTCATTCGAATTATGTGGTGACTCAGCCTCAAGTGTTTTGGATAATTTTTATTCTTTGGAAATTTCAAAATTAACAATATAACAGACCATCATTTGTCTGCCACAATATATGGTTATCATACCTTTTTGTATGAAAGGGAAGAGATTATATATGTGAGATTTCTCACATAAAATAAAATCTCATTATAAACTTTTTTTTTTTTTAACATTTTGTTTCTGGAAAAACTTCAGGCAGAAAAGTTGATATTAATACCAATTTGATAATATTTAATCTGTCTCTTTGTGGTGGTCAGTATCTCACTGATATGGTTATATAAAATATCTGACTGTCATCTTGTATAGCACATTATGTGATAATCAAATTTGAGCTTTCCTTCTGGGGACACCATCTCCCGAGACATTTTATGTATCCTGTCAAGACTGTTAAGCACTGACATTTCATATTTATTCTGAAGAGTGATACTTCCAATTCTGCTTATTCTTTTATTTGAGAATTTATTACAGCATACATAGAACAGTTGATTGTCATCAAACATCTTGCAAAAGAATTGATGTGAAAGTTAGAAGGGCACAGAAAAATAGATCAATGTGACTCTATATGAAAATAACACCTGCCAAAATTCTCAACATCTTTAATAAAGAAAATACAACTTCTTAAATATGTTTTTAGAACTCATTCCCCCATGAAAGAAGACATATAGTATTAAAATTAAAATGTTATTAAATTTTAAACCCAGAAACTAATCCCAAGGCATCTTGATCCATTAGGAGCTCAAATTATATGATCCTTTTTGAGCAATAAAAGCTCCAAATAGCGCATAATAACCCCTGTGAAGGTAGGCTTTAAAAGTGGGAAATTATATTCATACCCAGACATAGGACAAAGGGAGGTCATAGATCAAAGAGATTTCTGAACTGAAAGATCTAGGTGTAGGACTAGATGCTAACCTTTAAGTTTTTAATTGTATAGAAGATCTTTATCCTTTATTAAATCTAGCAAAAGTTAGGTGGTTCTTCTATCTGGATGCAATTTTAAACTGCTAAAAGCATTTCCCTGGTGATAAATGGGCACAGGCATTTTTAAGATCAAGTATTTATACCCCATAATATTATCAATGAACTTTTGGGGGTACCTTTAATTTTTATTATAAAATGGATTTATTTAGCATCTATTATGGACATTTTTAAATGTAAAAAGGTAAACAGAAAATCCCGCTTCATCTATTATCAACTCCTGGACAACTGTGTTTTACCTGTCGCCCACTTTCCATTTGTCTTATTCTCATTTGGCCAGCTGAATTATTCTGAAGCAAATCCTTGCAGGTAGTTTTTATTTGTTTATAAAGAACAAGGTGCTATCCTTTAACAAAGAATATCATATAAATAAGTCCGATCATTATAGATTTTTTAAATGTGGGTTTCTTAGGTGTTGAATAGTTTCAGAGTTGGCTTGCTCTAGTTTAACACCTGTCCCTTATTAAAGTAATAGACATCAAAATTGTCTCCTTATTCCCATCACTGAGTGAGTAAATAAAAATGTGGCAGCTGCTAGAAATCATACTCAGAACAAACACGGAGACTTCATCAATGGATTAATCAGGAGACTTGAACGCTGGGGATGGTGAGAGTTAAAATCTGAAGATGTGATGAAAATGAGCGTATTTTAAAAATTAAGATATTCTTGAAAAAGTAAGTAAAAAAGCTTTCCACTCAATCCTGAGAAGATGTGGAAACTACAATTAAGATGCGCATGCAGTAATTTGGTAGAGAAACAGTCTGGCTCCAGCAGGGAATTCATGAATCTCATGGGAATTGCGGCTTGTTGAATTCTAACCTTCCGGCTTTGGCTAACCTGCTGTTTGACCTCAAGAGAGACTTGGAGGGGCACCTGGGTGGCTCAGTCAGTTAAGAGAGGCTTGGAGCCTACATTTTCTTCAGTCTTCTCTGGGAAAAGAGGCATAGGATGATGATAGTGGTGATGATCAAGCTTGTATATTTATATACAATTAAAGTGGATTGGGTCATTACTATTGGTAGTGATATGTTTTTTTTTTTTATAACTCACAATGTACATTCATTTCATTTTCAAAACAAGCCCAAATGAGTAAGGCAGGTATTTTTCCCTCTCTGACTGGGGTAACTGAGTCTGATAGGGTATGTAATTTATTAAAGGTCAACAAGCAGGAGGGCTGCAGAGCCAATGCTTGAATTCACTTCTGATTCCAGGTCAAGGTTATGATAGCAGATTGCTGCCGTCTCTACTGTGGAAAGAGAGTAGATATTAAACCTATGGTTTTCACTTCTGTCCACCCCTCTACTGCTCTTGTTCAGTCCCATGAGACTAACATGTTACATTTTGAAAGGTTTACAGTGTCAGTCACACATGGGAGCAAGATCACTCCACCAAAATAAGAAATTCTCCTCTAGAATGTACAAATAGGATTTCAGCAGGACAGCAACTAAAAAGGAAAAGGAAAAAATTCTTTAGGCTAAAGGCAGGTTGGTAAGAAACACACTGGGATTTGTTGTGACTTGAGTGTGACTGCTCACTGAACCATTCAATAGGAGAGAGCACCAGATTGCTCAGCTCTGATTAGAGACAAATCAAGATTTTAAAAGGCTATCACATAAATCTGTCTATTCTTCGGGCGCCTGGGTGGCTCAGTTGGTTAAGCAACTGCCTTCGGCTCAGGTCATGATCCTGGAGTCCCGGGATCGAGTCCCACATCGGGCTCCCTGCTCAACAGGGGGTCTGCTTCTCCCTGTGCCCTCTTCCCTCTCATGCTCTCTGTCTCTCATTCTCTCTCTCAAATAAATAAATAAAATCTTTAAAAAAAAAAAAAAAAAAAATCTGTCTATTCTTCTTTCACTGGAAAAAAAAAAAAGATGTTTCCTTAAAATGTAAGAAAAACATCCATGTCTGTAAATGATGCCTAATTCTTAGGAAGGGAATGAAGGTTGGGGGCTTGCAAAAAGAAGTGTGACATACTCATGTTTCCTCTTATGTTCTTCTCATGATCTCTCCTCACCTATCAAAGGAAACTTCATGGCGCCATGCTTAGCACTTGTACATGCAGCCAAAACATTGTGTTTATGCAGCCAAGTTTAAATAAGGATCAAGACACAACCAAGTTTGAGAGACAGTTTACTATTATTATTTTTAAAATAATTTTTATTTATTTATTTGACAGAGAGAGAGAGAGCACAATCAGGGGAGCAGCAGAGAGACAGAGAGAAGCAGGCTCCCCACTGAGCAGGGAGCCCAATGTGGGGCTCGATCCCAGGACCCTGGGATCATGACCTGAGCCGAAGGCAGACGCTTAACGAACTGAGCCACCCAGGTGCCCCAAGACAGTTTATTATTGAAGAGAAAATGCTAGACCCAGAGTCTTGTTCTAGCTGGTTCTAGTCCCATCTGCCTTTACTGTGTGACTTGGACAATTCCACTCAGTTCATCCAATTTCCTGAGTGTGCCAGCTCTATTAGACACTAAGGGAGTGCAAATCAAGTAACCACCATCTGAGTGGTCTCACAATTTAATAAGAAAAATTAAGGCAATTATATAAATGACCTTAACATAGATGGATTAAGATAAGTGCATTATGAGAGGTACTAACAGAGAAATTTGCAGTTTCTAAGGCAGGTGAGTTCACCCTGGATAGTTTTCAGGAAAGGCTTTGTGATAGGCAGAATTTTGGCCCAATAACCACCACCTCCCTTATCATGCCTATAAAAAATGACACATTATATGAACAAAAAGGACTTCAAAGACATCATTAAGGTTGCCAGTCAATTGACATTTAATTAGGGAGATTATTTTGGGTTATTTGGGTGGACCCAATGTACACACATGAGCTCTTAAAAGTAGAGCTTTCTCCCAGCTGAGGGTAAGAGAGGAAGTCAGAGATACGCAGCTAGAGGGGCAGTCAAAGAGATGTGAACTGTGAGAGACTCAGCCAGCCATGAAAGTCATGAATGTGGGTTCTTCTAGCAGCAAAAATCAGCACCTGACTAATAGCCAGCAAGGAAATGGAAACCTTAGTCCTACAACCTCAAGAAAATGAATTCTACTTACAACTTGAATGATTTTAGAAGTGCATTCCTCCGCAGCGACTCTGGTGCTAAACACAGCCCTGCCAACACCTTGATTTTGGCCTTGTGAAACCTGGAGCAGGGGACCCAGCGGAGCCCACCAAGACTTCGGACCTACAGAACTGTGATACTAAAATTTTTCATTGCATTAAGTATCTAAATTTATGGTAACTTGTTATAACACCACAGAAACAATTATAAGCTTCATGGCTATGGCCTTTAATATATGGTTCGGATTTTATTTTTTACTTTTTTAAAGATTTTATTTATTCATTTGACAGAGATAGATACAGCGAGAGAGGGAACACAAGCAGGGGAAGTGGGAGAGGGAGAAGCAGGCTTCCCACAGAGCAAGGAGCCCGATGCGGGGCTTGATCCCAGGACCCTGGGATCAGGGCCCGAACCGAAGGCAGACGCTTAATGACTGAGCCACCCAGGCGCCCTGGTTTGGATTTTAAAAAGAAGAGACTAAGGGAGGCATTCCAGGCATAGGGAAAAGTATAGGTAATAGTACAAAGGCAGAACAAGTGTGATACAAAATCAATTCAGTTTGCCTCATAAAACTTGAGTCTCACAGCTTCTGTTAGCTCATCTGTAAGTGTGTTATGCACATTTTTCTTTGGAGGCCTAAGGGTATAGGAAAGTGCCCCAAGGAAAACTGTGGGGAATATTGAAGGAAACAACCTTGTTGACCTATTTTGGACCATTCCATTCACAACATCCTCACCCTTACACTGCTTCAACCATTAATGTTTTACTTTAGCCATCCTCTGTAGAGGACTCTATGTGTCATTTGAAGAAAGGATTCAGCAGTTTAAAACTTTAAAACAACTAAAGTCAAGGCTCCCTTCAGATCAACAGTCCATAATTATTTCTCAAGCATGTTATGAGGATCCAATTAGATAACTGTGAAATGTTATAGTTTCACATTATAGGTAGTTTTCCTGTGGTGATATGCATTGATAGAAGTATGACCCAGAAGGACTACCACTCAAGATTGGCATTGTCATTAGCAGTTATCATGCTCTAGCACAAGTCTAATGATTTTACTACAATAGAACTGTCTCTCCCTTCTTTTAGACTAGTTCAGGGTGGCTGTTAAGGGTCTGGAAGAAGAGGAAACTCTGCTCTACCCAATTATTTACAACCCAGATTGAAGCTTTGCTGTCTTCAGTATGTGACTTTTAACCTCTCAAATCAAATCATTATCATTCTGCCAAAGGGAGGGGAAAAGCAGGGGGGAATGCTTAAAGGGACTTTTATGATCAAGAAGAGGAAGTGGCACATATAACATCTATTCTCATTTCATTAGTAAGCACTGAGTTAGTTATGAGAACACAACGTAATTATCTGGCAGGCTGGATATGGAGAATTGCCAGGAGCCAAATGACCAGCCACCATGGAAGGAGTAACGTTGAAGATTTTGACTGATGGCTGTCTCTGCCTCAGGGCCATGTGCAAAAAAAAAAGCCTCCAGGATAAGGAAGAGATGTAATTTTTTCAATAGCAAAAATCCATGGGACTGATGTGGAGATGGCGTGTGTAGGTGGAGGGAGGATAGAGGATCCAATGTTGGTAGCAGGGTTAGCAATAAGAGAAAGGTACTATGAGTTATCTTTCATAATTTATGAAATCTACATGCATTCTACTTATGACAAGATTTTGTGGTATTTCACAATAACAGAGAAGTGCACAAGTACCCAAGTATCCTGAATAATTTCCAGGACCACAGGTGGGCACAGACCTCAAAAGAACGAGAAGCAGTATACCTAAATGAGGCTATATGGGATAGGAGAAACAATCAGTATGGAAGCTATGCAGTGTACACATGTTGCAAATGCAATGAGGTCCAAAAATTTTTACCATTATTAAGGAAGTGAAGGACAATGGGAGTTTGGGAATTTCATGGCAAGGAGCAGAGTCTTATTGAGGTCATCTATGGGTAAGTGAATTACTTTTTAATGTAGTTTTTATTGTGCAATAAATTTTTGAGTATAACTCTATGCCAAGAGTTGCTTTCAACATAAGTTCCATGCCAGAATAAAAGACACAGTCCATCTGTACGACACCTGTATCTTAGAGCAAACAGTAAGAGATTCATGGAAAACATTACATGGTCTTTGGTGAAAGACAGTTATCAAAGTTAAGAAAAAAGACCAGGTGTATAATGGTTACTGGTGAGTGCAGTGGAAAGGAAGATGCAAATTGTGTTTTTAAAGACTTGAAAGCCCCCATATAGAAGAGAAATTACCTTTTTTTCCAACTGCAAAGGATAGAGTCACCAAGAAAAAGTGGAAACTTAGAGGATTCAAATACGTCGTCTTAGAAACAACTTTCTTTTGTCCTTAAAGACAGAATGGGAGACCTTGAGAGAAAACTCACACTTTTCTTAACTAGAAGGTTGCAAGCAAAGTCTAGTTGACCAGTTGGAAGGAATATAACAGGGAGAAGAGGTGGATGCTAGGTGATAGCTCTAAGTAGGCTTTGGGTTCCTTCCATCTTGAGATTGTCACTTCATGACAGGAATGCAACAAAGACAAAATTCCTCTACACCTTAAAAATAATTCAGCTGTGCTGGATCATATTTCTTTGTTGTGGGACAAGTGTTTTGTTTGTTTTGATTTTCCTTTCTATTTTTGGAGAAGTTTGTGCAAAGATGACCTAATATGAATCAGCCTACTTTAAGGACAGTAGACACTATAATTTTATTGATTACTCCTTACTTCCTAAGGAGGAAAAAATAAAGACATTTCTTATAGAGAGTAGAGATATTCCTATAGGCATTACTTAGTTCCCCAAACTCCCAAGAAATAGAAATGAGGATATAGACATTACTATACCCAGGATACAAGGCACAAAACTATTTGCTTAAGGCAAGACACCAAGTCAATGCAGGAAGTAGAAGATACCTCACCTTTGGCTCTACTTTAATATTTTGAGCCCTCATTGCAGCTGCTTCCTAAAAATGTGACTTTTATGTTGATTAATATTATTTTAAATATCCCATTATGAGTTCAAAATTATTGGCTTGAAGCTTCCAGCTAAAGTATAACAAAAATAAAAATAAAAATAAAGACAACTTTCACTGTCCAGGAAAAGAAAATTATTAGCTAAAGAAAACAGATTGGAACTTACAAAACAACAAAAAAGATCTTTGAATTACATATCATATTAATTAAAGATACCACCTTTGCTTTTGTTATTCCATAGTACTGAAATGCTTTTTCAATTTTTACTCAAATTTATATCAAAAGTTTAGTCAGCTTGATTAGTATTGTTATTTTTATGTTACCAGCTCTGCTTATACTAAGTTTTTAACTTCTTCTGAAACCCATCATCTGCCCCCTGGACTATTGTAACACTCTCCTAAAAACTCCTGAAGTCCAGCTCTTCAATGTCAATGAATGTTGATGGAGAAACATTCTAAATTATAGACTAAGATATGTGACTCTGTCCAAGAAGCATGCATGACCTTCCTCTAAATACAAGATAGTCCAAATCACTTAGCCTAACATTAAGATCAACGAGTTAGCAGTAGAATACTTTCTAAAATCTTATCACCTAATAATTTCTCATACCTTCACATCCAATCATAGTGGGGCACATAATACCAGTTGTAAAGAGTCATATATTTTCCTTGCTTCTTCTGAAAGTCCTTTGCATACCACAGACTTCATATCTGCTTAACCCATTTCTTTTCTATGCATGAAACCTAATTCAAATATAAAGTCTTCTTTTTTTATTAATTAATTAATTATTTTTAAATATTTTATTTTTAACTAATCTCTACACCCAACATGGGACTTGAACTTACAACCACAAGATCAAGAGTTACATGCTCTTCTAACTGAGACAGCCAGGTGCCTTCAAATCTAAAGTCTTCTTATAGGCCTCTCCTGGACTATTAAAGAGCCATGAACTTATCTTTCTCTTATTTCCATTGTATGTTATAATCAATATTATATATCACCTATTATTTGATTACTTTGCATTAGAATAATTTTATAGTATCGGTGGCTCTTTACTCATCAGGGTCCAGTCAAGAAAATGTAAAACATACCAAATGTTTTAATAAAAATATGATATATTTGGTTACATAAATATTTAGAAGACTGAAAAGGCAAAACAAGAAACAATGAGATAATAAAGAGCTATTTCCTATAAGAAGCAGTAACATCTCTGTAAATGAGGTTAAAAAAGGGGAAGAGGTGTTTTTTTTATTTTTAATTATTTTATTTTATTTTATTTTATTTTATTTTATTTATTTGAGAGAGAGAGACAGAATGTGAGCAGGGGGAGGAGCAGAGGGAGAGAATCTCAAGCAGACTCCTTGCTGAGCACAGGGCCCCACACAAGGCTCAAACTCATGCCCCCCAAGATCATGACTTGAGCTGAAATCAAGAGTCGCATGCTCAGTGAACTGGCCACCCAGGAGCCCCAAAAGGCAGGAGGTAAGTTTATGTATTTATTATTTATGTATTTATTTATTTATTTATTTATTTATAAGATTATTTATTTATTTGAAAGAGAGAGACAGAGATAGTGAGAGACAGAACAAGTGGGGAGGAGAGGGAGAAGAAGGCTCCCTCACGAGCACGAAGCCTGGTGCAAGGTTTGATCTGACAGGGCCACCCAGGAGCCCAGGTAAGTGTTTTTAAACTGTAACTTGGAGGAGCCTCCCTCAGAGCTGGGGCCCAGACTTCTTTAAGAGGACACTGCCCTGCTGTACTGGGACCTCAGCGTCTCAGAGAAAACAGTGGAGCTAGTGCTCAGACCTTTGAGGAGGGGCACTGTTTTTCAGGGAGCACGGTGAGGCTGGTTCTGGAGGGAAGTGGAAAAACTGAAAATGGTTATCAACTGCCACTCACTGCTAGAATAAAGAGACACTGCTGGGATTTGTGGACAGGAACAGAAAACAGCACATTATGGAACTCACCCTCTAATATTTTTCTAGCGCTCCTTATTAGCAGAACTATCAGGTGGCAACAGGCAAAATAGGAACATGGTGGTTTTATAGCTCAGTGAAAGCATCACAAAGAAAGCATAGAAGGATAGAATTGGCACTGAGAAACAAAGTAATAGCCAACATATTTTCTTGAGGTTCTGAGTTCCCACAGGGCCAGGACCATGTATGGATCCTTATTTCTCCCACGGAGCATATTATAGCACTTCTCATGTAGTAGAAAATCAGTAAATATTTTATTTAAAATATGTATAAATCCTTGATTAACTCTGAGCCACAGATATTTCAAAAGTAAAATAAAAAGGACATCAACTCCTAGAAATAAATGTAGAGCGATATAAGATAACTTATGTCAAGGATAGGGAATTTTAAATAAAGTTTTATACTTTATTTTTTGTTATATTATCTTCAGGAGACCATCCCAGAAATAGTGCAATAAACCTTTCCTACTGTTAAGGATACCCTAGTTTTCCAAGGAAACAGATTAGAAGGGCATTCCAGTGTCTTACCAAGACTTTTTTTCAGCATTGTCTGAAATTTTTTGCAAGTTTGAAAATAAAAGAAATATCTCTGAAATGAAATTAATCTTTTTGCATAAATAAGAATGAGAAACTTAGAAGGGGGAGGATAAAGTAGACAAAAATATCTTAAGTATAAATTTCCAGATTTGGCATAGCCTTATATCAAAAGCAAATCTGGGATAATAAGACAATGTGTGGCAAACAGAATTGAAATGAGAAGTATCATCTAAAAAACAAGAGATTATGTGAATTAAACCTCCATAGTTTTATCTATTGATAAATGCTTCTTCATATTTAAGCAGAAAATGAGAGATATTTCCTACAAAGCACTGTTTATTATGGCAAAGTTTATGATATATTTGCCATCGTAAGCATTCAGAAAAAAGACAGTGAGATGGAGACAGAGTGAAAAAATAAAATGTGTGTGTGCGCATAAATATGTGGTAAGCATTTGGTATAGAAGGTTGTGATCGGTAAATTAATACTCCTAAATTCTTCAAGAACATCAACACAGAAAACATCTTTATTTTTCTTCACTGACTTTCCATGAACTTTAACAAATAAATCATCAAACAAATCCCTACATATAAAAATGGCTAGCAATAACTGTGAACATTTATTTTTTATTATTTGTTTTTGTTTTTTAGAGAGAAAGAGAACACATGCATGAGCAGGGAGAGGGGCAGAGGGAGAGCAACTTTTAAGCAGGCTCCATGCTCAGAGTAGAGCCGAACATGGGGCTCTACCTCAGGACCCTGAGATGATGACCTGACCTGAAATCAAGAGTCTGATGACGCTTAACTGACTGAGCTACCCAGGCACCCCAATTGTGAACATTTTATTAAGCCTTTAATGCCAGTCACTGAGGCAAGTGGTATACATAACTATTTGCTTTATTTCTCACAATAACCCTGCAATGAAAGTACTATTATGTAACTAGCAAAATACCTGGTACATAAAGGTACTTGGTTAATATTTGTTGAGTGAATAGATACATGAATCACTAAATTTCCATTTTACTGATAAGATGCTGAGCTATGAAAAAAAAAATTACCCAATGTTATTTTATTCAACATGTTCTGAAGATTTTTTAAAAAACTAAAAATTAAAAAAAAAACTATTAGCAGGTTTTGAGATAAAACTTTGGTATAATTAAAATAGTTAATGTTTAAATTCACATGTACATTGTTGAAAGAAGAGAAAATATTCACTCTGTGAGATAATGCCTCACAGAATCATAGCAATGTTCTTTATCAATGGCAACATTATAAAAATTTGGCATAGAAAGAGAACAATCAGAAAACCAGCATTTCTTATTTCTCACTTGATGATGACAAAGTGCACCTGTTCCCAAGAACAACCTCTGCTTATCTACAGAAAAAAGGGGAATGATGATAAAACACTTATATTTCTGTATGTTTTGAATGCATTAGATCAACTTCAAAAGTGTTTTTTAAAGTCCATTTTCTGACTCCTTGTCTCTTCTCCCCTTGCTCACTCTATTGCTCTAAGCTATATATGTTAAACTCCCAACTATTCATACATACAGATCCCATTCAAATCCTACCTCTTTCATGAAATTGTTCTAGATAATTCTGCCCAAAATAGGTGTATCTTTCCTTTGCATACTTATTTAAACTCTGACTTTTGGGGGGCACATTTTACCATCTGCTTGCATAATTAAAAGTTGCATTTGAAGTCCAGCTGAGAGTCAATTCAATTACTGAATGGTATAAGCTATCTTCCAGAAAGAAAAGCAAATATGAGGAAATTTAGCACCATCCAGAGCCTCAAAGTAGCTCTTTAATTTTCTTCCACAATTTCTGGTACTCTGTTAGAGTAGACAAGAATTGAGTGAAAATCAAGAGACAATAACAATGGAAAGGCACAAGAAATTTAGTGTTTTTTTTTTTAAATTCAGAACTATAAAATGATTCATATGTAATTAATATTTAATAAATTAAATTGGATGTAAGTGGAAAGTATAAAAAATAATTGCTCAGAAATTCTATTTTATGCATTACTTAAAATATAATGATTTAAAGTTCAATGTATGGATTTAATATCATATTAGGCCTAGATGAAGAAAGAATTTGGGAAGTGGAAGATAGGACAGTAGAAATGTCTGGAAAGAAGCATGGAGAGACAAAAAAAAAATATGGAAAACATGGAACAGATCATAAGATATATTGGATATGGGGAAGAGGTTCATGTATTTGAAGTTTAAAAGAGAGAATAGGTTATAAGTCATGAATTTCCCAAAACTGACAAAAGATATATCAAGCCAAATATGTGAGTAGTGAACCTTAATTAATCAGGATAGATACAAAGAAAATCACACCTAGGTATATCACAGTAGAAGTCTGAAAAATAAATACAAAAATAAAATCTGAAAGCAGCTGAAGAGAAGAAAGTGAAAATCATTGTTTTTATCATTTCATCTTAAAATAAAAACAATGAAAATCCTGGGGTGCCTGGGTGGCTCAGTCAGTTAAGCACTTGACTCTTGCTTTCAGTTCTGATCATGATCTCAGGGTCATAAGACCAAGCCCTGGGCCCCATGTCTGGCTCCATGCTCAGCACAGAGTCTGCTTGAGATTCTCTCCCTCTCCATCTGCCTCTCCCCCCACTCTCTCTCTCTCTCACAAACACACACACACACACTCTCTCTCTCAAAATAAATAAAATCTTAAAAAAACAATGAAAATCAGAAGATAAGAGAATATCTTTAATAGCTAAAAGAAAATACCTGCCCAAATATAATTCTTTACCTAATGGAAGTATTCCCTTAAAAAAATGAAGGTGATATCAAAGATGTTTTTCAGACAACCAAGAATTCATCTCCAAAAGACTTCACTAAAGGAAATGGCAACAGGATTCATAAATCATTATGAAAAGAATGGATTAGTCAATAAATGGTGTAATTTGTTATTCATATAAAAAATAATGGGGACCTTTGCTTCATACTATACACAGAAATAAATTTCAGATGATTAAAGACCTAATGTGGAATAAAAGAAACTTTAATTTTTTTAGAAGAAATATGTGGTAGAATATTTCTGCAACTGCATGACAGGAAAAAAAAGCACAAATCCTAAAAACATGATAAATATGTTTATAATAATAATAAACCTTTCTCTGAATAAAAAATTTTCCATAAACAAATGAGACTACAATAAACCATAATACTGGAAGAAAATATTTATATTGCATACAACTGATAAAAAATTATTATCCAGAACCTATAAATAATTTCTATAAGACAATAGGAAAATGGGTGTCTGGGTGGTTTAGTCAGTTGAGCATCTGACTCTTGATTTTGGCTCAGGTCATAATCTCAGGGTCCTGGGATCAAGCCCTGAGTCTGGCTCCATGCTCTGTGTGGAGTCTCCTGGAGGTTCTCTCTCTCCCTCTCCCTTTGTTCCTCCCCACACTCGATCTGTCTCAATCTCTCTCTCTAAAATAAATAAATAAATAAAATCTTAAAAAAAAAAAAAAAACAATAGGAAAAAAACATAGTCCTCAATGGAAAAATCATAATAGTAAATGAAGAGACAATTCAAAGACAAGAAAATCTGAATAGCCAAAGCAAATGAACAAAAGAAAAAGAGAAATTAAAATATGCCCAATTTTAGGAGAAATCAAGGGAATTGAATTTAAACAATGAGGTACTGGGGATTTTTGCATTTAGCCAAGATAGAGTAACAAATATTGGATTTACTCTTACCCATATGACAACTAAAACAAAACAAAACGGAACAGACAAATATAGGAAATCACAATGTAAAAGATATTAAATATGAACCAATGAAGGACTCTGAATCCTTAGGATGAGAGACAGCAACAGAGATACTCCCTCTAATTGTCCAGGTCATTCACTTGAGGAAGTTTCTAGGTCTTATTGCAGTGATGAGGAACCTGGATATAGTGGTAAAATAATGAGCCTCCAAAGATTTCCACTTCTGATTCTTTTGAAACTGAATATATTACCTTATATGAAAAAAGGATTTTGTAGGTGTTGATTAAATTAATAACTGTGATATGGGGAGATTATCCAGGATTATCTGTATGAACCCAAACTAATCACATAAGTCCTTAAAATCAGATAAAATTTCCCAGTTCAGTTCAGAGTTAAAAGGAGATGTAATTATGGGAAAATGGTTAGAGAGATGGAATTTTGTTGGCTTTAAAGGAATGGGCACAATTGAACGGATTTGGGCATTCTCTAGAAGCTGGAAAAATCAAGGATATGGATTCTCCCCTGGAGCATCCTGAAAAGAACTCAGCCCTGCTTACTCCTTGGTTTTAGCACAGTAAGACCCATGTTGGACTTTTAACCTACGGGACTGTAAGATCATAAATTTGTACTGGTTTAAGCCACTAAGTTTGTGGTGATTTGCTATGGTAGCAAAAAGGAGCTAATATACCAGAAGAAGTGTGGCAGACTTCCTGGGATTCTAGGAAGACCAATGTGGATGGGCTTCCTAGAAAGGAGAAAGCTGCACACAGAGATTTCCAGATACCTGCAGAGTCACCCTTATACATTCAGCTGAGAGCTGATCAGTGCATGCATGTAACAAAAATATCTGAGACTCAGGAAGAAGCATCCACAAGGACTGTAGTTAATAATACCCAACAGTTAACACAGCTATGAATAGTGCTTGCTCCCACCAGCTAGAATGGAAAATCTATGATTCATGGGACATTAGGTGATTATACAAATGGATCTTAATAATGGGGAATTAGCAGCACTAGAATGAGCCCTGCTCGAAAGTGTGGTCTAATATCACTTGGAATTAGAGGGTAATAAGTTAAATACATATTCTATAAACCCCAAAACAATTTCTAAAAGGCATAAAGTATCTAAGAAAATGGAGGGGAGAAAATGAAATTATAAATAAATAATTGAGGGGCGGCTGGGTGGCTCAGTTGTTAAGTGTCTGCCTTCAGCTCAGGTCATGATCCCAGGGTCCTGGGATTGAGCCCCACATCAGGCTTCCTGCTCCACAGGGAGCCTACTTCTCCCTCTCCGCCCCCGCCCCCCCCGGCTTGTGTTCCCTCTCTCACTGTGTCTCTCTCTGTCAAATAAATAAATAAAAAATCTTAAAAAATAAAAATAAATAAATAAATAATTGAAAAGTAGGCAGAAAATGAGGACATGGGAAAAAATAACAGATGGCGCAAAGAATAAACAGGTATTAGTTGATTGATTTAGATGTAACAATGTAAATTATCACATTAAATGCAAATGGCCTAAATATCCCAAATAAAAGGCAGAAATTATCATACTGGAAGAAGAAGCAGAGCCCAACTATATGTTTCCTATAAGAAACACACTTCATATGTAGACATAACAAATTAAAAGTAAAAGGTAAGGAAAAGATATGCTGGCACAAATCAAGAGAAAGCAGGTGTAGCTATATTAATATCAGACAAATTAGATTATACAAAAATTATATTACCAGGTACATAGATTATATAGGTAAATTTATCAAGATGAAATAATAAGTCTAAATAAACATCTGTAAGACAGCTTCCAAATAAATGGAGCAAATAATGATGGAACCACAAGGAGAAATAGATAAACCCACAACTATAGTTGGGTATTTCAATACCCCTCTCAGTCATTCATAGAACAAATAAACAGAAAATTACCAAAATTGTATTAAATCATATCCAAGAACATATATAAACTAAAATACATAATGAACAAGTGAGTTTATGCTACGGATGCAAAGTTTGTTTAGTATTTCAAAATCAATCAATGTATTTAACCATATTTATAGCCTAAGTAGAATAGGCATAGAATAATCTCAAAAATATGCAGAAAAAGTTTTTAACAAAATCCAAGATAGTCCCCGATGAAAACTTTCTTCACACTTAGAACAGAAAGTGTGTAGGAAGGAGTTAACTCAGCAGGCCTGAGTTGTTCAAGCCTTACATGTTCCCACTTTTCATGAATGGCCATTGGCCAAGTCCTTAGAATGAGCTCTTAGGATATTCTAACTGATAAGAAAGTTTTGAATGTTTATGGCTTTGAACCATACTATACTAGCTAGTCTGGATAATTTAAGCAAACACTGATTTATGTGAACACCTGCTTTCCTTTTAGGGGTCTGGAATTTCAGTAACTATGATAAGTAATGCAGACATTATGTGCCTGAATGGTCAAACCCCAATAAAAACTCTGGACATCTAGACTCAGGCAAGTGTCCAGTAAACAGCACTTTGTATGTGTTGTCACAATCCATTGCTAGAGCAATTAAATGTGTCCTACACAAGTCTACTGGTAGAGGACTCCCAGAAGCTTATGCACGGTTTCCTTCAGACTTTGCCCTATGTGCCTTTTCTCTCTGATGATTTTGCCGATATCCTTATACTGTGATAATCTGTAATAGTGAGTATAATGACAAGTAAATCACTAATCCTCAGAGTAGTCTTAATGACCCTGACACAGAAGATAACTAACACAACCTTATAAAGAGAGTCTATAAAAAACTTACAGCTAATATCAAACCAAATGATGAGAAACTGAATACTTTGCCCCTAAGATCAGATACAAGACAAGGATGTATACTCTTCTAGTCAACAGTGTAATTAAAATTCTGGCTAGTGTAGGAGAAAGTAGTGAAAAACAATTCCTTTGTAAAAGAAATAAAATCTGTCTTTATTCACTGACATGTGTCTATAGAGTTCAATATATTCTACCAAAAAAAGCTATTAAAACTAAAACATGAGTTCTGCGAGTTTACTGTATGCATAAATCAATTGTCTAAGCACTAGCAACAAATAAATAGATAACTAGGACTATTAAACTAAAAAGAGAGTCCAGAAATTGACCCACATACATGGACACATGATTTTTGGTAAATGTGCAAAGGTAATTCAGTGGCAAAAAAAGAATCTGCTCAACAATAGTATTGTAGCCACTAGATGTTTATACGAAGAAGAGGAAAAGGAAGAAGAAGAAGAAGAAGAGGAGGAGGAGGAGGAAGAAGAAGAAGAAGAAGAGGAGGAGGAGGAGAAGGGGGAGGAGGAGGAGGGAGAAGAGGAAGAAGAGGAAGAGGAAGGAGAAGAAGAAGAAGAAAAAGAACAACAAGAAGAACAACAACAACAGCCTTGAGCTATTCCTTGCATCATATATAAATCTAATCTGAAATGGCTCACCGAACTAAATGTAAACCCTAAAATTATAAGATTGCAATAGCAAAATATTTGAGAAAACCTCTGTAACTTTGTATTAGAAAAATTTTTTAAACCTATGAAATGAAAAATATGATCCATAAAAGAGCAAGGTAAAGAATTTGATTTCATTAAAATTAAAAATTTCTGCTCTCTGAAAGTCACTATAAAGTGAATAAAAAGCAAGCCAAAGACTAAAAGAAAAAACCTGTAAATCATATATTTGATAAAGAAATTATACTTAGAATATATAAAGAAACTTCAAAATTCTCATTCATTCTTGATGAGTTTGAAAAATGGTAAAATTCCTTCAGAAAATAAAATTAAACACAAACCTGCCATATTACTCAGCCATTTCACTTCTAATAATTTACCACAGAAAAATAAAAGTATACATCCATATAAAGATTTGTACATGAATGTTTATAGCAAATTTATTTATAGTACCCAAAACCTGTAAATAACCCAAACATCTATAATAGTTAACGTGTAAACAAACTGTGGTCTATCCAGACAATGAAATATCTTTCCACAATAAAAGAGGATGAATATTCAGACTACAACAAAGATGAAACTCCAAATAATCAAACTGAGTGAAAGAAGCCAGGCACGCCCCCCCAAATGCATATAATATTACTTCATTTATACAAAATTTTAGAAAATTCCAACTAACCTATAGTGGCATAAAAGAGATCAGTGGTTGCCTGGGCACAGTGGTGGGGCACAGGGAAATGAGGAGAGACGGCTTACAGAGTGGCATAAGGAAATGTTTGGGGTGATAAATATTATCTTATCAGGGTGATTATTTCATAGCTGTATTTGTGTGTGTGTGTGTGTGTGTGTATGTATATACAAATATATATATACACAAACATATATACATTTATATACATATATGTATCAAAACTTATCAAATCGTATGCTTTAAAAATATGCAGTTTATTGTAAGTCAATAATACTTCAGTAATTATGTCAAATTTTTAAAAAACAAAATACTGATGTATATCATTTTACATTCTAAACCAAGTGTTGGTGAGCATGTAGAACAATGGGAGTTCTCATATATAAATTGTTGCAAAAAATGTGAACAACCTGGCAAACTTGACTAAAGTTGCAAGTCATGCATACCCTACAACTCATCAATTCTATTCCTTATGATATTCCTGCTCAAAATTCTTGCACATATTCACAGGGAGACATGATGTACAAAAATGCTTACTTCCATATTATAATAACATTAAAATAAATAAACCATGACATGTAGAACAAACAATATATTGTTTAAGAATTTATACACATGTAGTACAATTAAAAACATACATATGGGAACGATCTGCACATAAATCTTGTTCCTGGGGATTAGTGGAAGGGAATTGATTGGGGAGGATTCTAAAGAATCTTTAATATTTCTAAGTTCTTATTTCTTAAGTGGGTGGTAAGTAGATTGGTACTTATTCTAGTATCCTCTATACCTGTGTGTTTAAAAAATATTTCTAACATAAAAGGGAGCAATTCTATATAATTTACAGGTATGAGTATTGACAATGAAAAGGACTATGGAGTTTATACAGGGTCACATAACTAGTAAAAAGAAAGTTCTGTGTGGGATTTAAACCTCCCTTCTCTGGTTCATTCACACCACTGTTTTTGTATTAATAAAAAGAGAGAGAGAGAGAGAAGCTAATTACTTGCATATCAGATCACATAAAGATAGTAACTTGGTTTTTGCCATCATAAAGCATTAAAATGCCTACTTAGGAAAAAATAAGTAGAAAAGATAAAAGAGCATGCATAAGCACACTCTGGTACCTGGGTGTTGTAAAAGTAATAGAGCAACTAAACCTATGGAAATCTGAACTGCCAGGAGCCTGTGGGAGCAGGAAAAGGGAATGCGGGACACATAGGTAATAATAAAGATATTTTATTTTTAAAAAATGAGAAAAGACATAATTAAACAAAGGAGACTTCCCTGTCCTTATGTGGAGATTTTTTTAAAGGAATATAGAACAGTAAAATTCATGTCAAAAACATTCCCTTGTGCTGCTATAAAAAATTAAATAATTTTTAATTCTATACCTCAAATGTGAGACAGGAATCCATCAAAATCCTAGAGAAGAACATAGGTGGTAACTTTTTCGACATCGACCACAGCAACTTCTTTCAAGATACATCTCCAAAGGCAAGTGAAACAAAAGGGAAAATGAACTTTTGTAACTTCATCAAGATAAAAAGCTTCTGCACAGCAAAGGAAACAGTCAACAAAACAAAGAGGCATCCCACAGAATGGGAGAAGATATTTGCAAATGACACTACAGACAAAGGGCTGATATCCAAGATCTATAAAGGACTTCTCAAACTCAACACCCAAAAAACAAATAATCAAGACAAAAAATGGGCAGAAGACATGAACAGACATTTTTCAAAAGAAGGCATACAAATGACTAATAGACACATGAAAAAATGTTCATCATCATTAACCATCAGGGAAATTCAAATCAAAACCACATTGAGATACCACCTTACACCAGTTAGAATGGCAAAAATGGACAAGGCAAGAAACAACAAATGTTGGAGAGGTTGTGGAGAAAGGAGAACCCTCTTACACTGTTGGTGGGAATGCAAGTTGGTACAGCCACTTTGGAAAACAGCGTGGAGGTTCCTCAAAAAATTAAAATAGAGCTACCCTATGACCCAGCAATTGCACTACTGGGTATTTACCCCAAAGACACAGATGTAGTGAAAAGAAGGGCCATATGCACCCTGATGTTCATAGCAGCAATGTCTGCAATAGCCAAACTGTGGAAAGAGCCGAGATGCCCTTCAACAGATGAATGGATAAAGAAGATGTGGTCCATATATACAATGGAATATTACTCAGCCATCAGAAAGGATGAATACCCAACTTTTACAACAACATGGATGGGACTGGAGGAGATTATGCTAAGTGAAATAAGTCAAGCAGAGAAAGTCAATTATCATATGGTTTCACTTATTTGTGGAACATAAGGAATAGCATGGAGGACATTAGAAGAAGGAAGGGAAAAATGAAGAGGGGGGATTGGAGGGGGAGATGAATCATGAGAGACTATGGACCTGGAGAAACAAACTGAGGGTTTTAGAGGGGGAGGGGAATGGGGAGGATGCGTTAGCCCAGTGATGGGTATTAAGGAGGGCACATATTGCATGGAGCACTGGGTGTTACACAAAAACAATGAATCATGGGACACTACATCAAAAACTAATGATGTACTGTATGGTAGCTAACAAAACATAATAAAATTAAATTAAATTTAAAAAAAGTGTTGGTATTTGCTAAAATGGACTTATATGCATTTATGCATATGCGTAGGTATTTATATGTGCATAATATTAATGAACATAAAATACAAAGCTATAACATGTAACACATATATCATTTAGCTAAGCATTATCTTAAGTTGAACAAATTTAGTTTTTGACACAAATATCATCATAGAAGAGGTCGTATTATTTGATGAAGTTTGTTTGCAAACTTCAGCTAAATCTTGATCACCAAATATATTCAGTTCAGATATTAACAATTAGAGGAATATGCTCTGAAATGCTGGCCTGAGCCATCACTATTTATTTCTTCGATATAGATAAATTATTAGGAATTATTTATTCAAGATGTATTCATTATCACTAAACATAGATTAGCATAGGTAGATGCCAGGTACTACCCAAGTACTGCTGATATAGAGATGCACCTGTACTTAACGACAGATATTGAGTGGATTATCAAAATACACTCCTTTGAATGCTATAATAGGAGTGTCTTTAAAGTCTTTCTGAGAAAGAAAAGGAAGACAGGTCAGGAGAGTCAGCAAGACTTCACAGATGTCATTATAAATAAATGGAATAATGCTTGGGAAAGTATTTTTGAAGGACTGAAGATTTTTAACATTTAAGAAATTATTATTTGTTATTATAAATTCCCCCACTTCAATTCTCAATAAAGAAGACATTTCACAGCATGATGGAACTTTGTACATGTAAGCATTCAAATATTTCATGAACTACCAAAACTCAAATCTCTTCAAATATTTATTTTTCCAGAATCTACTTAGAAGTAAACATCAAACCTGTAAGTGAAAATGCAATTAATATTTTACCAAGGATAGTTTCTGCACAATTCATTGCCTAACCGGTATGTTATTTTTTTTTCCCTAAATATTAATGGCAGGCGGAATATTGACCTCCTAAAGATGTCCACATTCTACTCTCTGTAACCTATGAGAATATATTAGGTTACACAGCAAAGAATACTTAAGACAGCAGAGGGAACTAAGGTTGCTAATTAGCTGGTTTGAGATGGAGAGATTATTCTGTATTATCCAGGTGAGCCCAAATGATCACATGGGCTCTAAATGTGGGAGAGGGAGGCAGAAATGTCAGAGTATGAATGATAAAATGTGAGAAAGACTTGAGAGACCATTGCTGGCTTTGAAGAGGGAGGAAGGGACCCTAGGGCCAAAGAATGCAGTGGCCTCTAGAAGCTGGAAAAGGCAAAGAAGTAGATTCTCCCCTAAAGCTTTCAGAAAGAAACATAGGTCTGCCTTACTTTAGCTCAGTGAAATCCATTTTGACTTCTGACTTCAGAACTGCTAAGATAATCATTGTGTATTGTTTTAAGCCACCAAGTTTGTAGTAATTTGTTACACCAGCCACAGGAAACTATTACAGTTAACATTTATTTTATTCTCTAAAAAACAAGTTCTATAAAGCCTCTATTGAAAACTCCAGCCACTGCTATTATAGTTTTCTATCACCACATTTTCCACAAATGGAGTTAATGGCTTAAAACAACACCCATTTATTGGGTCACAGTTCTGTAGGTCAAAAGTATGGAAAGACTAGACTGGATTCTATGCTCAGGATCTCACATGGCAATATCAAGATGTCAGCGAGTTTGGCTTCTTTACTGGAGACTCTGAGAAACTATCTGCTTCCAGACTCATTTCAGCTTCTCAACAGATTCACTTCTGTGCAGCTCTAGGCTGAGATCTCCACTTCCTTGCTGGCTATCAACTGGCAACAACTAAGGCTGCTTGCATTCCTTCTCAAGTGGTCCACCTAGTCCATCTCAAGCCAGCAATGTTGCATCAACTCCTTCTCCTGCTTCAAATCTCCAAATCTCTCTCATGCCCTCTTCTGTCATCAGCTGGAGAAAGTTGTCTACTTTTAATGCCACCTGTGATTAGATCAGACCCACCTGGATAATAATCTCTCTCTTAAGGTCACATAACATAATTGTGGGAATGATGTCTCACCATTTTCACAGGGTTCTAAGGATTAGAGTAGGACATATTTAGAGGTCAATTATAGAAATTCTGTCTACCACAACTACTGGATTGCCTTTCTAATTTTTAATATATTTAAATATTAATGAATTTATTTATATGGCTAGTTTATACACTGCTCTGTATTCTGTTGCATTTTTTTCATGGAAACATATTTCCAGTAAAAGATAGGAAACTCCTAAGCACAGGAATAATATATTACATTTATTCATTAATTGACACTATGTTAGAGCTAAGGATACAGATATAAATAGGATTGTCAGGAAGGAGTCTAATAGAATAGTATTTGGAAAAGCTGGAAGAAGTATAGACAACTTTGAATAATATTAAAAAATCTAATGGTATTGATACAATACTTACTTGTATGATTTAAAGGTTGTGGGACTGTGGAAAAGAATCTCTAATCTCTAATCATGTTTATTAGCGAGGTTTTTTTTCCCTAAATGCATTCAAAATCTATTTGGTGAGCACCAACTATGAGCTAAAATGGAAAGGAAAAAAAAAACAAAACAAAAAACAACTCTTAGCCTCCCAACCAAAAGAATGTAATGAGGATCGAATGACATAACCTAGGTCTGAAGTTATAAAGCTCTCCAAGTACTATTCAAATATGAATTATTAAAATTATTAGTGCAGGTTTTATTTGGCATCTTCTATGTCTACATCATCCAGTAGTGGGCAAATCATGGAACAGATGCTCAGTGAAAACACTGAGCACGGCTGTCATCAATAAGTAAATATACATATTATATTTCACTTGTCTTTTTAACTTTCAAACTTTTATCTAGGAAGTGAAAGTAATTCCCTATTTCTCACTTCTTCATCTGTTTTCTTCCTGGTTTGCCCTTAGGCTGTACAGGGATTTAGTTTTACAAGTGCTTAAATGTTTCCTGATTCAGGAAACCTTCCTGATGGTGGAGGTGATTCAAAGCCAGACCAGGGTAGCAGATGCCACAACACTGGTGAGAAATGGCTGAGCTTGCCACAGCCAGCTAGGGAAGTTCCCTGTAGTAGCTAATATATTTTAGCATGGAGATGGGGAAAACTTAAAATGTTGCTGCAAAGTTGGCTGCCACACTCAAGGGACCAGTGTAGCGCCTTGGAAGCTACCCCAAATCTACTATCCAACAGGTTCATTAATGTAGTGCTGCAGAGTGACATTAGCTGGAGGCAGTCACAGTGGGGCTCTCAAGTTTACTGTGCATAAGAATTATCTAGGGTTGCTTGTTAAAAATACATGCTCCAGAGGTATACCCTAAGAAATTCTTAGAAGGTCTAGGCTTAGAAGGTCTAGGGAGGGGAAACACAACAAAGCCTAGGAAACAGTACCTTTTAATGATATAGCCTAGGGAATTTTGAAATATAAAGGCAAATAAAATATATTTATATTACTCTTCTTTAGTGATACGACCAACAACAATTTGCAAAGAAAAAAAAAAAAAGAACTGAGTTCTTGCCTCTCTCCTAATGCAATAGCTTTAAAGTCTTATTTGCCTGTTTAACTTTGTTAAGTGCTATGGTTTTTATTAATGAAAAGTTTTAGTTTTGTAGATTCAGTTAATGTTGTAAGCCATAATATGGAGAGATCCTCTGTTTTTCATAGCATTTTGTTTTTCTTTATGTGTTTCTTTTCTCTGCTGAGCTCTCCTATTTTTCATTTATTTCATGCATTTCATAATTACTGAAACATTTTTATGATGACTACTGACAGTTTTGTCTGGTAATTCTATCATTTCTGTCATTAGTGTTAGCATCTATTGGTTGTCTTTTTTCATTCAGGGTGAGATCTTTTGTTTCTCAGTATGATGAGTGATTTTCAGTTAAAATCTAGATAATTTGAGTGTTATGTCATGAGAACATGGCCCTTATTTAAACATTCTGTTTTAGCTGACCTGACACCACTCTATCCAGAGGGGAAGGAGGGGACCACTGCCTTGGTACTGCCAGGTGGTGGTAGAAATCCAGGTTCCCTACTCAGCCTCTTTTGGCAACCATGGGGGAAATGACTCCTTACTACAGCCAGATGTGAGTGAATTTATACTATTCACTAGGCCTTTGCTGATACTTCTTCCCTGGCTGGACGTGTAAGAGTGCCTCATCACTGCTCCATCCATGGCCTCCACTGACACCCAGAGTAGAAAGTGGCCTCCTTAATGCTGGCAGTGAAGGAAGTCCTGACTGTCCACCAATACCCCAGCCTATACCTTCCTAGTATGGAGAAGATGGTGTGCTTCATTATTGGAGGGTAGGGTCAATTTCTAGCTCCCTCGTGGTCTCTACTGACACCTGTGGATGGGGTGGGCCTCTTTATGGCTTAGCCAGGATGAAAGTCCTGGTTCCCTATTGCCTCCTCTGCCACCATACCATCAGGCATACTACCTTGTTGCAGCCCTGTAAGGGTGGAAGTCCAGGTTCCTTGGCATTTGCAGGAGGAGTTGGGGCGGGGTCACATTTTTATTTGTGATGTTTAGCTGGAGGAGAGTGGTTATTGCCTACAAGTGTTCTGTCTCGAGAGCTTGCCCCTTTCCTGGTCCTTTTGCTAGACAGAGCAGACTTTTTGAGAGGCTTTTTCTTTTGGCAAGTACTGGCAGTTCTGAATTGCAACTTCTGGGATATATGTTTCAAAAAGAAAACCCAAGAAACTCACCACATGTCATTCGTAAAGTAGCAAAGTCCCTAGCTATTCTATCTACTTTTTACCTTTCAGAATCGTCACATATTTGCTTTATATAGAATCTTCAATGTTTTCAGTTATACTTAGCAAGAAGAATAGGGAAAAGTATTTCTACTCCATCTTTCCAGAAGCAGAATTCTTGGAGAAACAGTTTTTTTTAATCAATGGAAAAAAATGTATGAACCAAAGATTTAATATCCAGCCACATCTTTATCCATACATCCATGGATGGACACTTAGGTTATTCCCATATCTTGGCTATTTTAAATAATGTTGCAATGAACATTAAGGTACATATATTTTTCAATTTAATATTTTTGTTTTCTTCAGATAAATACCCAGAAGTGGAACTGCTGGATCATACGGCAGTTCTAGTTTTAATTTTCTGAGGAACCTCCACACTGTTTTCCATAGTGGCTGCATCAATTTATATTCCCACCAATGGTGTATGAGATTCCCTTTTCTCCACATCCTTGCCAACACTTGTTATTTCTTGTCTTTTTGATAATAGCCATTCTGACAGTTGTAAGGTGATATCTCATTTTGACTGTCAATTCTATTTATCTTTTAAAAAAAACTAGTCTTTATTTTATTGATTTTTCTATTGTTTTCTATTTTCTATTTCATTTATTTCTACTCTGATCACTGTTATTTATTCTTTCTGCTAACTGTGGGTTTAGTTTTTCTTTTTCTAGCTCCTTAAGATGTAAGGTTAGGTTTTTATTTGAGATCTTTCTTCTTTTTTAATGTAGGTGTTTATCACAATAAACTTCCCTCTTAGGACTACTTTTGTTGCCTCTGATAAGTTTTGGTAGGTTGTGCTTTCACTTTTTTCTCAGTTATTTTCTGATTTCCTTTTTGATTTTTCTTTCACCTAGTGGGTGAAAATTCAAGAATGTGTTATTTAATTTCCAGATATTTGTGAATTTTCCATTTTTCCTTCTATTGTGGTCAGAAAATATACTTTAAACAATTTCAATCTTCCTAAATTTGCTAAGACTTGTTTTGTGACCTAACATCATCTATCCTGGAGATAGTTCCATATGTGCTTGAGAAGAATATGTACTCTACTGCTGTTGGGTGGAATGGTGTGTATATCTCTAAATAGGTCCATTTGATCTATAGATCCTCAAGTCAAGCCTTATTGATATTTTGTTTGGATGTTCTATCCATTATTGAAAGTGGAGTACTGAAGTCTCCTACTGTTTTTGTATTGCTGTCTATTTCTCCCTTCAGTTCTGTCAATGGTTACTTCACATATTTATGTGCTCTGATGTTGGGTGCATATATATGTATAATTATTTTATCTTCCTGGTAGCTTGGCCCTTTTATCATTATGTAATGTTTTTTGTCTCTTGTGACAATTTTTTAATTACAGTTTGTATATTCTAATATAAGCATAGGCACTCTTGCTCTCCTTTGGTTACCACTTGCATAGAATATTTTTTTTCCATTCCTTCATTTTTAGCCTTTGTGTGTTGTTAAATCTAAAGTGAGTATCTTGTAGACAATAAATGTCTTGTTTTGTTGTTGTTGTTTTATCCATTCAGCCATTCTATGTCTTTTAATTAGGGTGTTTAATCTACTTCCATTTATGTTATTATTGATAGGGAAGAATTTACTATAATGAATGATTATATATAACACTCGATAAACTAGAAGAAATGGATAAATTCCTAGAAACAAACCTACCAAGATTGAATTATGAATAGACAGTAAGTCTGAACAGACCTATAACTGGTATGGAGATTGAATCAGCAATTAAAAATTTCTCAATAATAATAATAAAAAAAAAAGGACTGGACTAGATGACTTTACTAGTAAGTTCTGCCAAACATTTAAACAAGAATTGATATTCACCTTTCTCAAACTGTCCCACAAAACTGAAGAGAGAGGCACATGTCCAAACTCTTTCTGAGGCCAGAATTACCATTATAATGTAGCCAAACATACCACAAGAAGATAAAAACAGAGACCAATATTCCTAATAAATACAGAAGCAAAAAATTCTCAAATACAATAGCACATTAAAATGGTCATACACAACTGAGTAGGATTTATGCCTGGGATACAAGGATAGTTCAACATGTACAAATCAAAGAATGTGATACACCACATCAACAAAATGAAAGAAAAAATCACATGATCATCTCAATAGGTGAAAAATAAGTTTGTGACAAATTTCAACATCTTTTTGCAATAAAAAATTTCTCAACAAACTAGGAATAGAGGGCAAGTGTGTCAACAAATATAGGTCATATGTGAAGCCCACAGCTGCATCATACTTAAAACTGAATGCTTCTCCTCTAAAATCAGGAATGAGGCAAGGATGCCCACTTCTATTCAACATGCTACTGAAGGTCTTAGCCAGACCTACACAAGAAAAAGAAATAGAAGGCCTCAAAATTAGAAAGGAAGAAGTTAAATGCAGTCTCTATTTGCTGATGACATGATCTTGTACACAGAAAACCTTAAAGACTCCATATAAAAACTGTCAGAATTCATAAATAAATTCAGTTAAGTTGCAGAATACAAAATCAACAATCAAAAATTAGTTTCATTTCCATACATGAAAAGCTATCTGAAAAAGGAATTTAGGAAAACAATCCTATTTATAATACCTTCAAAAATAATAAAATACTTAGGGATAAATTTAACTAAGAGAGTAAAGTCTAGAAACAACAAGAAAAGTTATACTAAAAACTCCAAATATTGATGAAAGAAAGAAGACACAAAAAATGGAAGGACACCCCATGTTTACGGATTGGAAGACTTAATGTTATTAAAATGTCCATACTACCCAAAACGACCTACACATTTAATGCAATTCCTACCAAAATCCCAATATCATTTTTTTATAGAAAGAGGAAAAAAGACCACCCAATTCTACCATTCATATAGAACCAAAAAAGAACATGGATAGCCAGGTCAGTCTTGCGGAAGAACAAAACTGAAGGCATTATACTCCCTGATTTCAAAACATACTTCAAAGCTACAGTAATCGAAACAGTATGAGACTGGCATAAAGACAGATACATAGATTAACAGAACAGAATAAAGAGCTCTCCCCAAAATCTATGTATAGTCAACTGATCTTGACAAAGGTGCCAAGAGTACACAAACTCCTAGAACACATAAGGACAGACCTTAATAATATTGGTCTTGGACTGTGATTTCATGGATATGACACTAAAAGTACAGGTAACAAAACCAAAAATAGACAAGTGGAACTATATCAAACTAAAAAGTTCCATATAGCAAAAAAATAATCAACAGAATGAAAAGGCAACCTATGGAATAAAACATATTTACAAACCACATATCTGATAAGAAGTTAATCTCCAAAAAATATAAGGAACTTCTACAACTCAATAGCCAAAACTCTAATAACCCAATTTAAAAATAAATGGGTAAGGACTTGAATAGATATTTCTCCAACAATGACATACAAATGACCAACAAATGTACGGAAAACTGTTCAATGTTACATAGGTAAATGCAAATCAAAACCACAATGAGATATCACCTCATGCCATTTAGAATGCCTGGTATCAAAAAAAAGAAAGAAAAAAAGATAACAAATGTTGACAAGTATGTAGCAAAATGAGAACTTTTGTACACTTTTAGTAGAAATGCAAGATGTTGCATCTGCTATGGAAAACAGTATAAGTTCCTCAAAAATTAAAAATAGAACTACCATATGATCCAGCAATTTCACTTCTGGCTATTCATCCAAAAAAGTTAAAGTCAGGATCACAAAATGTTAGCATCCCCATGTTCCTTACAACATTTTACACAATAGCAAGATGGGGAAACAACTTAAATGTCCACTGATAGATTAATGGATAAAGAAAATATGAGAGATATAGATATAGATATAGATGATATAGATATAGATATATACACACAATGGAGTATTTTTCAGCCTTAAAAAAGAAGGAACTCTTGCAATATGCAATAATAGAGATGCAACTTGAGGACACTGGGCTAAATAAAATATGTTCAGTCACAGAAAGACAAATACTGCATGATTCCACCTCTATGAGGTACCTAAATAGTCAAATTCATAGGATCAAATAATGGAATGGTGGTTTTCAGGGTCTAGAAGAAAGGGGAAATAGGAAGCTACTAATCAATGGGCATAAAGTTTCAGTTATACAAGATGAATAAATTCTAGAGATCTGCCCTACAACATTGTACCTATAGTCAAAGATACTGCATTGTACACTTAAAATTTTGCTAAGAGAGTAGATTGTATGTTAAGTAGTCTTACCACAATAAAATAAAATTTTAAAAAAATAACAAAAAGCATCCTGAGGTATGCATTAAGCATAAAACACATTCTGGATTTTGGACATTTCAGGCTTAAAATCATAATGGGCAATATTTCATTAATAACAATAATATTTTAATATGGGCTGCATATTGAAATGATAGATCTATTGGGTTAAATAAAAATTTTATTAAAACTTAAAAAAGAAATCTTAAAACTCAGTAATAATAAGGTTACTAATAAAATATGAGCAAAATGTTTGAGTGGACAATTCCCAACAGAAGATATATGAGTGGTTAATAAGTGCATGAAAACATGCTTAAAAACATCTTTATTTATCAGATATGCAAATTAAATCCATAATGTGATAATACCACATATCAATAAGAATGACTAAAGTTAAAGGCCAATTGCTGACAAGGAGATGGAATAAGAATTCTCATTCATTCCTGGTGGAAATATAAAATTATATCCCTACTTTGAATAATAGCTTAACAGTTTCTTGTAAAGTTACACATGCATCTGCCACATAGCTCAGCAATTCCATGACTGGATATTTAACCCAAAGAAATCAAAACCTATAAGTTGCACAAAATCTTGAACAATCTATGAAAAAAATTCATAACATTTTTATTCATAACTATCAAAAATTGGAAATAACCCAAACGTTCATCAACACATAAATATATCCTAAGATAGTCTTACAACAGGATAATTCTCAGAGACAAAAAGATAAACTGTGGATACATACAAGAACAGGATAAATCAAAAAATGTATACTAAGTGAAAGCAGTCAGATCAAAAAGAGTGCATTTACTTGATCCCATTTACCTGAAATTCTAGACCAGGCTAAATTATTGAATAGTGACAGAAAAAAGACCAATGGTTGCCTGAAACAAGAGTGGGACGGATTACCTACAACGAACCCAAGGAAACCTTTTAGGTGATGTAAATGTTCTATATGTTGATGGGGGTAATGGTTTCATGAGGAGACATATTTATCAAAACATACCTAATTATGCACTTAAAATGGGGGCATCTGTTATATATAAATTACACCTCAATAAAGTTGATGTAAATCATAGCATACTTTCTTAGTTGTGCTGTGGGTAATTAGGAAAAGACTTATGCCCATTGAACCCTCTCTCCAAGGTCAGAGCAGTGATTATCTATGTTGGTCACTTGTAGAGACCTGATTCTAATTAAAAATTCACAAGGGTCATTTATAAGAGTGGAGCCATACACCTATACTATAAGGACGCCTATATAAAAGAACCTAAAAAAAATAGATTCTGAATTTATTTGAGTCAGTATAGGAAACTCATAGAAAAAGCTGGGAAACACTTAGAGTGCCTAATCTCGGGGTGTCTGGGTGGCTCAGTTAGTTAAACATCTGCCTTCACTCAGGTCATGATCCCAGCGTCCTGGGATCGAGCCCTGTGTTGGGCTCCCTGCTCAGTGGGGAGCCAACTTCTCCCTCTCTCCCCTGCTCCTGCTCTATCTTTTGCTCTCTCTCTCTCTCTCTCAAATAAATAAATAAAATCTTAAAAAAAGAGAGAGAGAGAGAATGTCTAATCTCTTATAACAAATGTATTCAATGGTCATTCCAATTTAGTTTCCGTTTTATTGATATATACTGATGGAAGGTGGGATACAGAAAGCATTTTGATTACCCATTATAGTCTAGACATTGCTGAACTACAAAGATGAATCAACCAAAAACTGTAGCATAGGAACTTTAAATATAAAGGGGAAAAACATGCACAAAAGTTACTCTAAGACAAGTGCTTTCCTACAAAGATGTGGTAATAAGAAATATTCCAGGAAGTAACACATTTATGATGCAGACAAAACTTTAACAGCCATCCTGAAAAGGCATCCTTGGCAGACAAATTAGCATGTTAAAAAGACACCATCAATCTAAACTTTTTTGAAGCCATAAAATAAAGAGCATTCTCTGTGTTAGCATTTGCAAATGTATCCTTCCAGCAAAGCTCAAATAACACATAGAATTAGCTGAAGCATTCAGTTCAAAATTAGTACCGAAATGGAATCCTGGAAACTCAAATAACCACCCACATCTGAACCATGAAAGAGTAATTTAGCTCTGCCTAAGGGGCAATATGTTTCATAAAACCCCTATCTTTTTTTCTATGGTATAATGCTACTAATCTTAATGGGTTTTGCCTTAAAAACCTCGTAAAGTCTGCAGCAAAATAACCCAGAATTACCATATCTTCAATTAAACATACTGTGCTGCTCTAGGGGGATTGGACTTGAATACAGTGTTTATCAAGATTGCGAAGTCTAAGAGCTGCTACTACTCTATTAAAGGGCTAATCTGAGCTCTAAATGAGGACATTAAAAGGGGAATATAGACCTCTTTCAATAATGGAAATAATTCTTTATCTGATAAACTTTCTTTCTTCCTGCATTGCATGTTCTATATATCCTAACCACCCTTCATTTCTTATAGCCCAAACGTATCCCATTTTTTTTTAAGTTTCCGTTCAATCATCAACTTCTGCATGCCATCCTTGATTTCCCTTGAAAAAGGAGAAATCTTCCCTTCCTATTCCTCAATTTTTTTAACACTTCCTATTCCTCAATTTTTAAATATATCACTACTTTCCACACATTATGTCATAATGTATGTTATCTCATTCTGGATTTCAAGTTCCTTGACACCAAAATATGTCTTATTTACATTGA
Source organism: Phoca vitulina (assembly GCF_004348235.1). NCBI lineage: Eukaryota > Metazoa > Chordata > Mammalia > Carnivora > Phocidae > Phoca > Phoca vitulina. The sequence continues at coordinate 52,535,633 of NW_022589711.1, forward strand.
CAAATTGGTATCTTCAAGACATCTGATATTATGCCTAATAAACAGTAAACAAGAAATTATTAAAGTGATAGTTTATTCATGAGAACAGAGTTCTATTTGAAAATTCTATTAGTGTAATTTCATGTGAAAGCAAAATTTGGTCCTATTATGGGACAGACATATTTCTTGGAATTCCTAAACAGTTCTGTTCTAATTTCATAATTTTACTTTAGGAACACACAAAAACATATTTGAAGAAAAAGATGGAGGAAGAAAACAATGGGGAAGGGAGAAGGTAAGAACTTGTATGGTGTAAGGGAAACCAAACAAAACACTGGCAGTAAGGGGGTGACACAACCTCTTTGAATAGATATGAACTAATAATTGACAATTATATCTTAAATTTATCAATGTGAATTTGTCAATTCTTTTACAGAAATGATCCTGTCTTACTGAATTGCACCATCATTCAAGATCTGAACTGATAAATTCATCTCCCTGTTCAGAATATTCAGGAGATTTCACTTAAACTGTGTGAACATCCACTTTATTCTTTCACTAGAAAGAAGAGGCATGTTTCTCAGCCAGATAGTAGGCAAAGGAAAGAGATCCTAATTTAGGTAAATTGGGCTGCATACATCGAAGAAAGAAATGACAGAAAATAATTAAAAATGTGGCCATGTGGGCGCCTGGGTGGCTCAGTTGGTTAAGCGACTGCCTTCGGCTCAGGTCATGATCCTGGAGTCCCTGGATCGAGTCCCGCATCGGGCTCCTTGCTCGGCAGGGAGCCTGCTTCTCCCTCTGACCCTCCCCCCTCTCATGGGCTCTCTCTCATTCTCTCTCTCTCAAATAAATAAATAAAATCTTAAAAAAAAAAAAAATGTGGCCATGGAGGTGTGTCTCTGAGATACCCTTTTTTAAGATTAGTGCCTCTAAAGATCATGGCTGACTAAAGACCCACTGCTACACCACCGGATCCACCTAGACATGAATGCGGAAGCCATACTTCCTCAGGTTGCTCCCATCCAATAACTGAGCACAATGGTGGTAGTTAGTAGCTGGATCATTCCTGCCTGCATAAGCAACTTTTGCTTGAGGATTTCCTTTGGCTAAAGCATTCTTACCATTGGACTGAGGTCTGAGAGGGTAGGATTAGCCCAAGTCTTGTGGTTATTTTTTTTCTTTTTGTTTCTCTAGAGTCAGACCTGCATTGTTGTCTGAAGCCTTATAACTGCTTACTTTGCTCCCTTCTTCCATGATTTGCAGGCATTTCTCTCAATAAATCTCTCAGATTTCCAGCCCTGTCTTGGCTTCTACTTCTCAAGAGACCTGAACTGAATAAAAAGAACATCTCTATAGATTTATGTGTCCCATAAGTGGAGGCTCAGACTTAAGCCTTTCATATGAATATACTTGAGATTTTTCCCAGGCCCCTTATTCCAACTTATGATTCACTATAAGAGACTTTCTTCTTTGTAGTATTTAGAGCACTGATTTTCAAACACTATTCTGAGAAATATTCTAAATAATGCTTTATTAAAAATTTTTTAAAGCTTGGTCCTATCTCAAGATCATGATTACATATAAAAAACAATAAACGCACAAGAATATATATTTTAATTCTCTCTTCTAGGTTAATTTGGTAAATAACCATGTGTATTCATTTTCTATTGCTGCATAAAAATTAACATAAATTTAGTAGCTTATAGAAACATATTATTATCACACAGTTTTTTTTTTAAGATTTTATTTATTTATTTGACAGCGAGAGAGAGACAGCAAGAGAGGGAACATAAGCAGGGGGAGTGGGAGAGGGAGAAGCAGACTTCCCGCTGAGCAGGGAGCCCAAATGCGGGGCTCAATCCCAGGACCCTGGGATCATGACCTGAGCTGAAGGCAGACGCTTAATGACTGAGCCACCCAGGCGCTCCATTATCACACAGTTTCAATGGGTCAGGAGCCCAGCCATGGTCTACTTGGGTTCTCTGCTCAGGGTCTCACAAGGCTGTACTCAAGTTGTTGCCTGGGCTTTATTTTCATCTTGAGGCTCAAGTACAAGTTCATTGAGATTGTTGGTAGAATTCTTTTCCATGCTGCTGTTTACTGAGATCCCCAGCATTCTGCTGACTGGACACTACTTGTTGGTCCCTAGAGGCTGCTCATAAGTTCATTAATGTGTGGTTCTCTTCATAAGCAATTCACAACATTGTTAAATACTTCTTCAAGACCAGTAGGAGAATCTCTTTTTCCAGTCTACTAAGACAGCATCTTATACAACCAAACATAATCACAGGAGTGACATCCCATCACCTTTGCCACGTATTACATAAAACAAGTTAGAAACAATCATGGATCCCACCCAGAGTCAAGGGGAAGGGATGACATAAGGGCTTAGATCATTGTGAGTCATTTAGGGTGTTTCACCACACTAGGTTTGGAAACCATATCAGTCTAGACGATAAGAAGATGGTTTATCTTAAAAAGTGGAACTAAAATGACCTGATTACATGATAAATGTTAAGAACTGTACATCATCCTTTTCTTTGACTTCAAAGATTGCTATTCTGCCAGACATAAAGAGGACTATTAAGCAGCTGATATTCAGACAATGTCACTGTTCCTTATTTCCAGACGTTTTATAGCCAAGTGAGTAAACAGAAGAAAAACATATTTCAGACATTGAGATGTTTCTGTAGCAGAAGAGGACAGACATCAAAGAAAAATTCTTCCTCTGAACTGAATTCACTACAAAATATATAAGAACATTTTGGAAGGCAGTTGAGCCCAGTTGTGAAGAACTTAGACCCTGATATACAATGAATCAGAATTTGAACACCTGATTTAGTTACTAATTATGTGACTTTGACTGAATGAATTTCTCTTACTCTTTCTTTCCTCATCTGTAATGGGGGTAAGAGAACCTACATTAATAATTGCTCTGAAGATTCAATGTGATAAAAGACATAAAGACATGGTTGTGGTTATAGTCAAATTTATGTGAGAAGAGACCTTAGGGGATGCAAAATAGAGTGGTGTGATACAAGGGCATATTGCAGGCAAGAAATAGATGCTATCACAGCAGAGAAACAAGTGATTAGATGGCAATCTTGAAAGTAATTCAAAATTCAAAAGCAAAGGATAAAAATTAAGAAAAAAAATGTAAATGTTGCAAAATAAAAGTATTTTTAAAAAGTCCAATCCAGAAAGTAATAAATAATAGCTTAGTAATTTTAAAAACAAATCCTAGACTTGTCCACAATCTAAATATTAGACTACTAGTATATCTAAAATGTATTAAGGGAAAGAGGCCATAACTGAATTTTCTACTCCACCAAATTGTTGCTCAAAAATAGTTAATAAAAATAACTTTTTATATATGCAAGTCCTAGAAAAACATATTACTTAGGTGTGTTATTCCTGAAAAATTATCCAAACACATGACCTGAATAACGAAGATATGACTCCAAAAATTTAAACCAAAAAGTGTGAAAAATAAGAAAGGAAGGAACTGGCATTTGTGACCACTGAAATAATTAAAGGTATAAGGATGTGTATAAATAACTGCTAAAAATATGATGACAATAAGTGGGACAATGGGATTATACATTTAGAGTTACTTTTTTTTTTTAATTCTGGACATGACAACTTTAGATTTTCAACCAAGTAAATTGATTAGTGAAATAAATATTCTCCCTCATCTTTCATAATTATCATACTTATTGTTTGAAAATTAGGCAAGAATTAGTTGAATTATGTTAAAACAAAATTTTGTATATATGTATATTTTATATATATATGTATGAATAAGCATAACAGTCAAGAAAATCTATGACATTAATTCTACTTTCCTATGAAAAGCAATTTTTTATTTTGTATTTGAAAAAACATAATTTACTTATATGCTTTAAAACAATGTGACATAGTAAAGGTTAAAAATAAAGGCATAAATGAATATATCAAGAAGGAACAAACAAGCAATAGATCAATATTAACATAAAATATACAATTTGAAGGGGGAAAACAACCAAAAAGACATAAAGCTTCATTTTATGGTAAAGAAGTAAATACATTAAAAATAACCACACTTAGTTCTAATAAAACTAATAAAATAGTACTAGAACACAGAAAAAATGACACTTAAAAAATCGTCCAATTGGCTCCATGGAAAACTTTTAGAAATAATAAAATGAGAATTTATTCAAAACACATTCATTTTCTAACTAAAAGTGAATAGAACTTGACATCAAATGAACTTAAATAATTTTAAAAATTTCAAATTCTTGAATATTCAAAAGTATTCTCTTATATAAATATTGGATCAATGTGGGATTTCAATAAACTGTAATTCAATTTATAAAAATAAAGACAGAAAAAAATTAATTGAATTTGAATTAAAATAAGTTCACAATCTAAATGCTTTCATTATTTGCAAATAGAAAATAAATTAGCTGAGCTGAATAAATCAAATGGTAGAGAAAAAAGTAAACTGAAAAAAATTAACAAACTGAAAAACAGCAGAACTCAAAAAATATGGAGGTCATATTAGAAAATATCTGTAAAATTCAGTCAAGAATAAAAGCAGAGATGAATTTTCACAAGAAAAAGAAAGGAGCTCTAGTGATAACATTGGACTTGATCAAATTTATACACTGTGGAAACAATTTAACCTTAATGGTAATTTAAAAATGGCTTTTACAATTCACGTATTTAGTGCAATCCCTATGAAAATACCAAGACCATTTTTCACAAAATTAGGACAATCCTAAAAATATATATGGAACCACAGAAGACCATGAGTAGCCAAAGCAATCTTGAAAAGAAAAGCAAAGTTGGAGGCCTCAATTCTGGACTTAAGATATATTACAAAGTTGTAGGATTCAAAACAGTATGGTACAGGCACAAAAATAGACACATAGGTGAATGGAACAGAACAGAAAACACAGAAATAAATGCACAATTACATGGTCAATTAATCTTCCACAAAGCAGGAAAGAATATCCGATGGGAAAAAGACAGTCTCTTCAACAAATGGTGTTGGGAAAACTGGACAGCTACAGGCAAAAGAAGGTAACTGGATTTCTTTCTCTCTTTCTTTCTTTCTCTCTTTCTTTCTTTCTTTCTTTCTTTCTTTCTTTTCTTTCTTTCTTTCTTTCTTTCTTTCTTTCTTTCTTTCTTTCTTTCTTTCTT